>NC_069383.1:91939230-92582115 GCF_027475565.1 Acinonyx jubatus
GTGGCTAAAATTAACAACTCAGGAAACAACAGGTGTTGGTGAGGATGTGGAGAAAGAGAAACCCTCTTACACTGTTGGTGGGAATGCAAACTGATGCAGCCGCTCTCAAGAACAGTGTGGAGATTTCTCACAAAATTAAAAATAGAACTAGCCTACAACCCAGCAATTGTATTACTAGGCATTTACCAAAAGGATACAAAAATACTGATTTGAAGGGACACATGCACCCTGATGTTTATAGCAGCAGTATCAACAATAGCCAAATTATATAAAGAGCCCAAAAGTCCATCGATTGATGAATGGGTGAAGAAGATGTGGTTGATCATCTAAGCAGGAACACTTCTGAGACATGAGAGGTGCCTGGGTGACTCAGTCGGTTAAGCATCTGACTCTCGATTTCTGTTCAAGTCATCATCTCAGGGTTTGTGGGATCGAGCACAGTGTCAGGCTCTGCACTGAAAGTGTGGTACGTGATTTGAGATTCTCTCTCTCTCAGCTATATTCATATTTATATTTAGTATATTGATACTAAAATTCAAGCCATTCCATTAAAAGGAAAAATACTAACATTTTAATTTTTGGTGACTCTGATTTCTTTCTCCCTTCTCATTCCTTCCTTCCACAGTTACAAATCTACTAAGTACCGGCACTGCCCTGGGTGCTGGGGAAGGAAAGTCAAGAGCAGGCGAGCAGCCCCAGATGCCCTCTTGTCCCCCAGGCGCCAATCAGCCCTGTGTCAGTCCCAGGACAGCAGAAGCACAGACTCCTGTGTAGTTTTTAGCCACCGGCCTAATGAGTGAGCCCTGCTTTAGAGGAGAATCTTCTTTTCTAGACATGTTAATTCCAACAATAAGTTTAATTTTAATTCTTTCCTAACTTGCATATTCAGACAATGAAAATATAATACAATAGAGTAAGTCACATTGAACCCTCCTTCTTTCCCAACTATTTACCTGCATTTTGTCTTGAACAAAGCAGCTACCTGAACACCCGGACCATGTTCCAGGTCCGCTCCATAATCCAATGAACTGGTCATGCTCCCAACCACCACTAGGTGGGGGTAAAAGTCACAGGCAGGAAGCCAATGCATTCAGGATTGGAAGGTTTGATGAAGAATGTCTAAGGTGTAACTTCTCCCATTATCATTATCCGGCTGTTCTGAACTTCTAATTGGGTAAAGATATTAGCACCAAGAACTTTTGTTAGTCCTAGAAAAATAAAAGCTAGATAAAAGCATGAACAATGTGAACTCCCTTTTTTCAGAAGAATGACTCCTATGACATAAAAACACCTCAATGAAATAACCCTCATAGCGAGGTAATGAAAAACTGAATGCTTACATTGAGTATCTGCCGCCTGAGAAAGAGACTGGCTGCTAGTTCATATCTGTATTTCGTCTGACCCCATGCTTAGATCCAACATAGTCCAGAGAATATCAAGTTAGGGTTTCTAATTAAGTAAATACATTAGTGCTGAGAACTTTTACTAGTGTTAGAAAAATAACAGCTGTGCAAAAGCACAGACTAAACTGTGAACTGCCTTTATGCCAAAAGAACAAGTCCTATGACATACCAAAAGATCTCCCCGAAATAACCCTCATACTGAGGTAATGAGAGTTTGATACTTCTTTGACCTTCTGCTGACTGAGAAGAGAAATTCTGCCAATTCACATCTGTAGTTCGTCTGACCCTACGCTTTCTTGATTTAACCTGCTTTAATATCAAATACGAATAGCCCAGGATATCAAGTTACTTCGAGTTCCAATGATTCACTATGTCACATTGCTGGGCCTTTGATCTTTCACATGCCTCTTTCTGCCTGGAATCTGCTTTACTATCCTATGTGTGTGTGTGTTTCAAATAGTTACTAAGCTCAATGTGGGGAATGAAATAACGCAGTCTCTCTAACTCAAGTTTCCACCCCAGTGATAGAACGAGGCCAGGTCAGTGCTGAAGGCAGTGCAGCCCGCACAGGTGGGAGAAATGTCCTAGGAAATGCAGAGAATGTTCTCCCAGGAGCCAGAGGGTGGGGGTGCGGTGGGACAGCCTTCTCTCCCGTGTGTGGAGAGCAGGCCTGCAGAGGGACAGTGTGACAAACAGAAAAAGCAAGCTGCCCGCTGGCTTGGTGGCTTGGGCTCACAACGTTTTCAGCAAAGCTAAGAAGAGAACACACGGAGACGGTACCAGGAGGTCGGACAACTGGGTAATGAGGTCAAAATGGTGCTTTCTGCCAGGCTCAGGACCCAGGACTTCCTTAATCCTTTCTTCCACTGAAGGCTTCTGGGCAGGGAAAGAGGTGGTCAATGCTGCGTTTCCATTAATACTGAGAGGCCCCACATGGATCAGCTGTGAGCGCGGATTCCAGCACTGAGCCGGGGTTCAGATCCCACCACCTCCTACTCCTCCAGAGACCTTGCACAAATGATTCCCCTCTCTGTGCCTCAATCTGATGGTCTCTGAAATAGGGATAATGAGACTCCCACCTCATCGAGTGGTTTGAGGAAGCCATACGACAATGCAATTGTTATATTTGACATGGCGCTCTGGCGGGGCAGGGAGAGGGTGACCGAGGCAGCAAATGGCTGCAGAAACCAAAGCAGGAAATGCTGAAGGGAAGGTGGAGAAGACAGGAAGTGGTGCAATGAATGAGATAAAGGAGGCAGAAATACAGAGGAAATGGCCTGGAGAAGGCAGGGATGTGAGGCCTAAGAAAGGGCCGAGTCCCCAGGGAGGCTCTGCTTTCTTCACAGGCAACAGCTCAGAGAGAGCTGCACCCTCAGACACGGGGACCCGGGAGGAAGGTCGGGCTAGGGGATGACGGGTCAGAAGAGGAGCGGACCCTTCCCCTCGTCTGCCTGTCTTCTGAGATGCACATGGCCGGTCACACAGGGTCTGTGTCCCCGGGTTACACGTACTTTACACTCTGTGTCTCCCCACTGCTCCCACATCAAGACCACATCTCGGTGATTTCTGTCTCCTACGTGCCTGCGCCGTGAGATGTCTGCTCAGCAGCGTTCTGACAGGAGAGGGAGGGAGGGCTGAGCTTTTGAATGATGGATGAAAACACAGATGATAATCACATTTTTGTTACCTGCTTCAGATTCAGGAGGAGAATAAAACTAACCATCAGAAAGACCTCCAGGTATGAGTGCCGCCCTCTCTGAAGCATCCTGAGCTATCAGGAGTCCTGGAAGGGAAGAAATTCAGAGGCTGAGAGTGACGTCACGGTTCTGGTAGCTTCTCGGCGAGGTTAGGCACAATAAAATGGTGTCGTTGCTACGCTAAAAAAGAGAAAAACCCTTGCCAGAAAGAAAATCTTTCAAACAAAAAATAAGTTTTGATATTACGCTATGAACCAGTGCCGTGAGGGCACGTGGCAGCAGACTTAAAAACCTGCCTGTGACTCAGGGGATTCTTTGATTCAGTATTTATGGCCTCTTTCCCTGGAGAACACTTTCCTCCCTGCAGAACACTTTCCTCCCTGCAGAAATCACCATAATCAAAACCAAAGCACAAAGCAAAACCACCTGGTAGGTCATACAAATGGCCTCCAGTATTCACTTCGTTAGGGAAATAGCAAATGTAAGGCACAATAAGTGGAGAGACTTGTATAAATG
The DNA here is from genome assembly GCF_027475565.1 of Acinonyx jubatus. Lineage (NCBI taxonomy): Eukaryota > Metazoa > Chordata > Mammalia > Carnivora > Felidae > Acinonyx > Acinonyx jubatus. The sequence goes on from NC_069383.1 coordinate 91,942,847, forward strand.
TGGAAAGCGTCAGTAAGATGGGGAAGAAAGATTTATTATTTAAAAAGGTCCCCCCAGAAAAGGGAATTGAACAAACACAGAAAAGGGGAGGAACTGATGTGGAAGCTCAGGACGGGCGCCCGCGAGCACAGGGAGCATCGGCGGCGAGTCTCGTCCGGAGCTGAGCGAACACGAGAGAAGCTGGAGGAAGCCGCGGCCGAATCGCAGGTGCAGGTGTGAGCTCACTGCCTGCTCGTGACCGTGAGCGTACCCGCTGCTCCACGTTTTCATCGACGCCAGGTCTGCCCTGTTAGTGCCTTTGAACGTGGTGGCATCACTCTTGCATTCAAGCCCCAGTCACATTAACAGCTGATATGCTTTCACCCAAGCTTGATTTGATGTTTATACACAAGTCCAAAAGCGACTTCCATTAGCTGTACCTGCCCTGCTCCACAACAGGTTTTCATACAAGCACAGAGGACACACGACAGAAGACTTATCTAGGTCTGATTCAGGTGTTTAAAATGCACTCTTGAATAATAATTCTGTTCTTACAGATTTCTACTCTGTCAATGAGATTACTCAAAATAAATCCATTTACATGTTTACTCATTCTCCGTTATCCCTTGAGGTTACAATCATACTTCACTTTCTCTAGGACATAGGACTTTACTTTTCCTATTTTGCAGGGCAATCTGAGCCAGACGCATGAAGGACCTAACCACGGCACATGGTAAAAGGCCTGGGTCTCTGTACTGAGTTTCAAACATGTCACCACCAGAGGGCGGATGTGGCCCGTGGGCTTCCACTCAGGCCATCATGCAGAGAGGAATTCTAGCCAGATACTGAATCATGCAGCTCAGTCCATCACTGGGCCTTCCTGGTCAGTATCCACATGAGTCCACGCAGGAGATGACGGCCGCCCCGCAGGGCTCATGGTCACAGATCGCTACGAGTCCCTCCGCTACTCACAGGGGGAGGTGGACCCTGAGCTGAGCACACGTGTCTGGCTGCTGTCTTCCCCCTCCCGCCCTCTGGGTTCCTCACTCACCCAGCACTCTCCCCCACCAGGCACCCCCTGTGCTAATTGGGGCCCCTTCCAGGCCACCGCCTGCTGTAAGGTAGCAACGTGAGACTTGGCAGGATCGCGGACTCTGAGACTTACTGTCTCAGCTCAGCCTATCGTGTCTGCCATCCCTGTGTCCCTAAGGAACAGTCCTCTTCAGATGCACAAAGTGCTTGGTGTCCTGGGACCGCCATCACTGGGGATAAGGAGGTGCTGGCTGTTTCTGCTGTCTGACTGTCCCTCTCACCAGGGCTCACACTTTCTTCCAGAGAAGTCTGGCCTCACAGCTCCAGAGAGGAGCCACGTGCTCTCACTGTCCTGTCCTCCGCCCTGCTCTGGATTTCTGCTGGGTCCTCTGCACGGTGGAGACCCGAGACCCGCCTACCCCACCCAGTGTGGCTCCCTTCAAATCTGACTTCCAGGCTCTTCCTTCTGGCTCGGTCCCCAGCCCATCTGAGGAGCCTAACCTGGGAGACACTTACTGTTTTCCTCTTCCGCCTCTTGAGGTAACACTTTGAAATCCAGGAACCACATCTCAATCCAGGCAAGGAGGAACGAAATGATGGGGAGCACGTAGCCGAAAGCCCCTTGAGAGAAAAGCTGGAAGGACAGACGTGACCAGGAGAGGGAAATGCAGTTACCAGGAGCTCACACTGGAACATGAGCCTTCGCCAGTATAGACGGTAATTGTACAGAAAACGTGGGAGGCTGTACCTTTGAGAGGATCACTTTTGCAAGTAAAAAGGCACTGGTCACCGCTGTCGTCAGCTGAAAGACACATAACCCAGCACCATTCGAGTTAGACATTTTACGCTGGGAAGCCCCCTCCTCACAAAGAGACCTGTTGGTGCCAGAAGCACCTAAGGCCTGGAGCAGCTCTGCCAGCCGGGGCGCTCCCACATCACCCTGTCCCCAGCTCCTAAACGCAGACGGGGCCACAGTGGGCTTCTCCGTGGTGCCCGATCCCTGACTGGCTACTCATGCTACCCCCTCCTCCCTCGGTCTAGCCGGTCAGCGACCCACCTCCCTCGGTCTAACAGGCTGGTGTGCTGGGACACTCAGGTTTGTCCCCCACAAGGTCCAACCTGCAAAGACCTCTCCCCACAGGAGGGACCCCTGGCATACAGAGCCAGGGCTCCCCCTGGTGGTTGGGGAGCCCAGAGACAATCCCACGGGACCTGGGCCTTGTCCCTCCTTCCCCCAGCTAGGATCCTAGCAATGTGACAGCTGACCAGTGTGATGCCCCAGTAGCCTTGACTGACAGAATGGAGGTCAGGGGACATGGGTGTCAAGCTCAGGAAGTATTAACCAAGTGCGGGGTCAGCATTGTTAGCAAACTGCCACACACACACACACACACACACACGCACACACACCCCAGCCAGGTGAGCTACCTGGAGGAGGAGGCATTTTAATTCTGACACTAATGAAATTTACAGTCTGACATTAAATGCAATGTAGTACTAACGTCCGTGTGTCATCAAACATCTGACAACCTTCACAATCAGCAATGTCTTCTTACACGAGCTGCATTTTGTTACTTTTCTTACTGACATATTTATAGTTATAGGTACATAAAACTAATAGATCATATAGAACAGAAAAGTCCAGTCATTTGTCTAATATCTATACAAGAGAATTCTCAGTATGTTTCATTTTATTAACTTTTTTTCCCTACATAAGTCAGTACTCAACATCAGCTCATCAGGAGTGAACATCATGACTTTTCTCCACCAGTGCCCATTCAGTTTTCTTATTGTATTCAGTGTAGAAACAGTACAACTTAGTTTGTCATTTTCCCAGTAACTGAAAACGTCTCTACCGACTTATTTCTGAATATGGTGCAGGGATCTTCTACGGAAATGCCAGGAGATGCCGAGTGATTGACGAGTTCACAGAAGTCTAGAAACACTAATGCCAGGATTAGTGTGGGTGAAAATCTCAAACTGAATATAACAAGAAATGGTACAGGGCTTTTTATAATATTGGAGAAGACAAGTTGTTTTTTTTTAATTTTTAAAAAATTTATTCACTTTTCAGAGACAGAGTGTGAGTATGGGAGGGGCAGAGAGAGACACACACACACACACACAGAATCCAAAGCAGGCTCTGAGCTGTTAGCACAGAGCCGACGGGGCTTGAACCCACGAACCATGAGATCATGACCTGAGCTGAAGTCAGACACGTAACCGACTGAGCCACCCAGGCACCCCAGAAAGATAAGTTTTCTTAAGCAGGACTCCAAATATGCAATGTATGTGGTAAAAAAAAATCTGGCTACAAAATTGAGAATCTCTATTAATGAAAGTACTTTAGACAAAGTTTAGACCATTGATAGATTAGCTGAGGATAGTTGTGAAAGTTAAAACTCATAAAAGATAAATATCTAAGAGATAAATTCATTCAAATCAACAAGTGATTAATAAAGATTCCTAAAACCTTAATTAATTTTAATATTTTAACGTATATAACATTTTATCTTTATTCGTATGGATGACATAGTTGTACTAACATATTATAGTAATATTTGCTTCATGTATATTTGTTTTTATAAGAATAATATATTACTGTTAATAGGAAATATAATTATAACTAACATCTTTATTTGCCTGACACTTTCCTAAGTGTTCTACCTGTATTAAATTATTTAAATTTTAGGGGCACCTGAGGGGCTCAGTTGGTTAAGTGACCAACCCTTGATTTTGGCTCAGGTCACGATTCAGGAGATTTAGCTCTGCATCAGGCTCTGCTTGGAGCCTGTTTGGGATTCTCTCTCTCCCTCTCTCTCTGCCCTGCCCCCACTTGCTCTCTGGCTCTGTCTCAAAATAAATGAATAAATGTAAAATTAAAACCAAAAAATTACTTAAATTTTATAAGCCAATAAAGTATTTGCTGATTTCCCTTTTCGCAGACAAGGAAGCTGAGATTTAGCGCAATGAGAACTGGGTCCGGTCACACGGCCAGGAAAAGTGGGCCCGGCCGTGGGCAGCCTGGCTCCTCTGGGTGCTGTAGCCTCTGCCGCCGGCCTCCTTTCTGCTGCGCCCAAAGGGCATGGACGGCCAAGTGTCCGAGGGACAGACTTTAGTGGGTGCCAGGTATAAACAGAGACCCTCAGCTTCCTCATCAGCGGCCCAGGGCAATATCCTGCTGAAACAATGTGATCCTGTTTGGTGGCCATCAGGTTGGTAAAAACTATGATGTCAGATAATAAGCACAGTATTTAGAGACAAGGTGTATGTGTATTTCCTGGCAGCCGCAACCCCGGGATGAGGTTCCCAGGGAAACGCGACTCCCAGCATGCAGAGACCCTGAGGTGTGGGTGCCAGCCTCGCTGGTGACAGCCAGTATGCGCAGCAGGACAAGTGCCTGTCCCTGGCGGTGGAAGGATTCATGCAGTGGCTGCAACCAGCGGCAGAAGGAGCAGTACAGAGGAGCAGTGAACCTAGTGGATGGACAGATGGACAGACGGATTGACAAGAATGCGATTCCATTTATATTGATGTAAACATGCATTATTCACGAGCAATTCTCTGTAGTTTTCACAGCTACATAAGACCCCAAATATACCAGTCAATCCTCTCATTCAAGACTGGGGAAATGGGGGCCTTGCAAAGAGGAGATGCTGACCTAAAACTCCCAAGCACACCTGAGTACACAATTGAAAAGCAGGTTTCCTGCCTAGGTTTTCTGGGCTCTTCCACTCACTAAGCTGATTTATTTGCTGTAGTAGACTTCACTCACCTGGGCTCCAATGCAGAGCATAAGGTGTAGGACATACCTGCAATGGCCAGCAGGGAGTGCTAGAAGGCAACATAAATAACACGAACTACTGTAGTGTGTAACCTCGGGAAGCACATTATAGAAAAGGAATGCGAAGTATGACAAGATGACCCTTTGCATTCACAGCAACAGCAAAATGAGGACAGAAATGAATCCCTGAAATACAAACATCCGAGTGGGTTATTTAGGTTACTTAGGGCACAGGCTTTGAGAGCCTGGCAGAACTGAAGTTCTTGCTGTGCTCTCTCTTAGCCAGGCAATCTCCAGGAAGTTACTTAACTTCCCTGATCCTCTGTTTCATCTGTAGCATGGGGTGAATAACACCTACGTTTCACTTGCAACGACGGAATCAATATGTACAATGTTTGATGTTCAATAAAGTGTATTTGTTATTATTTAACAGGCCAATGATTTCTGTTATGATCTTTTAAAACAGTCTCTCACAGAAGGCAATCAACTGTTAATTCACAAGTGCTAGAAGAAATTTCTACAGGTTCTGAGGTCCAGTACTGGTAACTGAATGATTGTGCTTCAAGAACAGCTCACGCTCTTTGCTTACTGGCACGTGAGAGTTATTCCAGAGTTCTGCAATCTTCCTGAAATTTTCCTCATGACCCCTACTCTTTAGAGCTTAAAAGAAATGCTCTCTCTCTCTTTCGCTCCCTCAGCCCCTCTTAAGGTAAGTTTTGCTGATTGAATAAAATCTAGTACTAATACTATGTTCGTTTCAGGGCTGTAGCTCCATCGTTTTTCTTGAACATTCTGGTGGAGGAATTTCTCTTGTTGCATTTTGTTTTCAGAATTCTCTTTCTGCTCTTGTGTGCTGGCAGATGCATATATTCTTGATTTTGAAACCATGCCCCATCTGGCCCAGCAGGGATTTTCCGGGACCGCAGACACATGTTCTTGCCTGGGACGGTCTGCTCTCGGAGCTGCTCCTGTGACAGCCTCATGTCCCCTGCACGTGGTCTCTGAGCAGAGGATGGTCAGCCAGAGTCCCTGCCCTTCCTCCCTTCCTGGCTTCGGTGATGACACCTGTTATTGTACTCTTTTTTTGCTAATTGTCATTATTACCGGTGGGAGATGATGGCTCATTGTGGATTTGCTTGCATTTGCCTGAATTTCAGATAAACAACAAATAATTATGTAACTTAAAAATAATTATGTGGTTTATGTCCAAATATTGCGTAGCACTTCGCACTTTTTTTTTCCATTAAATCTGGTGAATCTATGCGAGGCTACTTTTTCACTTAAGGAGCCACAAAAATCTTCTCTCAAATTAATGTGCTACACACACACACACACACACACACACACACACACATCCATTTACCTTGGAGGAGAGAGAGTCAAATGCAGACCAACCTAACTGATCCTAATGTTTTTCTAATAAGGTCGGTCAATGATTAGCACGTTTGCTCAGCTATTAAAAGGAGTCCAATGTGAGGAATGTCCAAGGAGCCTGACGGCCATCATTTGTAGACTGAGAACACTAATGTGTGCCGCATAGAACTGTATTATTTCCAAGGATGCCGAAACGGAGGTTAACGTTTCTAAGGGGCCTGGTCCCGTGCCTCACGTAGTGGGTGCTTTGATGCAGTTATTGGTTTTGATATGACAAATGACAGATCCACTCAATGAGAAGTGCCCACCGTAGAGAGGAGGGAGGGGGTGTCTGAATCCTGCCTCAGCTGCTCATGGTCCCGTGATATTGAATGGGCCGCCTGCACCGGGGAGCTATGTTCTCATCTTTAATGACGAGGAACAATGAAACCTCAGGAACGAATGCTTTCTTTGGCCAGGAAGGAAGACCTTCCTCTGTCTGTTGGTCCTTCTAGCTGGACTTGGAATCAAAGTGATGAGACAGATTGATAGGAGAAAATCAAATTTAGTAGGCATAAGCATAGGGAAATTCCAAAGACAATGAGGCAACAAGAAGTTTAGGGGAGCTAAGGAGAGCAGAGGACACAAAGGGGCCAGAAGCGGGAAAGTGAGAGGAGCTGTTTGGAAGAAAAAGCTTGCCCAGTCATGCAGGTAAGTTCCTTAGGTAAAGGGGAGTCTCTGTTAACAGCTCTCTTGCTGGCACAGGCTCCCCTTTCCAGTGTAATTTGCTGTAGTTGAGGGCGAGGCACAGAGATTTTCCTGCATCTGGTGGGTTTTATTACCTTTAATTCAAAATCATCTTTATGGAAAAATAATATTTATGCCGTCAGGGGAAGCTTGCCTTGGGCCCCTACACTATTCATCGTTAAGTGTCTAAGCTTCTGGGCTTTCATAGCAAAGTAGGACTCTCCAGCACGCTGCTCAGGGCTTGGTTTTTAAAGAGAAGTTACTCATCTTGGGGCGCCCGGGTGGCTCAGTCGGTTAAGCGTCCGACTTCAGCTCAGGTCATGATCTCACAGTCCGTGAGTTTGAGCCCCGTGTCAGGCTTTGTGCTGAGCTCAGAGCCTGGAGCCTGCTTCCGATTCTGTGTCTCCCTCTCTCTCTGCCCCTCCCCTGTGCATGCTCTGTCTCTCTCTGTCTCAAAAATAAATAAAAACATTAAAAAAAATAAAAAGAGGTTACTCATCTAAGAAAAGACATGATTTTTTAAAAAAAATTTTATTCAACACACAGTGTTATAAAGTATAAGTGGAAGGTTAAAGAAAATATTTTATCCACAGTCCACTCATCAAAATATATCAATGTCTTTCCTCTTTTGGGCTTTCAGGTTTGTCCCGTTCACTGAAGGTTGACGTCATGTCTGCATCCATTTATTCCACGTGACCAAGGGAATTGGTCACACTGGACAAGATCTCAGACTCTCTGCTGGGCAGAGGGGAGCTGCCCCAGGTGAGACGAGCATGCCAGCCTCTCAGAGGTTAACCGAGCAGGTCCAAGCTTCAGCACCTGGCCCTCTGCACAGGGTCTGCCTGAGTCCACACCTGCTGTGACCCAGCCGCCTCTCCCCTGGGGCTCAGGTCTGGGGCCATCAGAGCACCATGCAGCAGCGGGATGACCTGGGGGGACAGGACGTCCTGCTCCCTCAAGTGCTGCCCAGTTTCTCTCTTCCTTGTGACAGCGGGGTCCTGATCAGAACCTTCCACTCTCCTCATGAGGGTTGGGTGAAAGCTTTGACTACTCTTTCTGCCCTGCTCAAGAGTTTCCCTCTATTATTTTTTAAACATGTGTCACTGTTGGAGAAATGTGATCCTTTAGTGCCACGTACAGAAGAGCACAGATGCACCACAGCAAGAAGAGAGGTAGAGGAAAGGAAAGCCATTGTCACTTGTTGACATACATTTTTGAGCCCAAGATAGAGCCCCTCCAGCACAGAGTGCCATGTAGTCAAACCGAGACTTAGGTACCTTTCCCATCCCAGTAAATGCTTCCCTTGACCAGAAACACCATTTATCCCAGCCAGCCAGAGCCCAAACACCAAGAATCGAAAATCTAAGGCTCATAAAACTCCCTCTTGCCCATACATCCCTGGGAAGCATGCTCTGCTGTGTGTGAGGCACTGAAAGCCCCAATCCATGGATTATTCCTTTGAATAAAAGACATCGCACTGTACAAGATAAACTGTTTTACTTTTGTCATTTGACACATTCAGAGGAGTCCTTGTCTGGAGATTTGGGACAGGCTTTATTAAAGAGTCCTGGCCAACAGTTTTGAACCTTTAATCTGAGCAGTATTTGAATAACACTGATAACCATAATTGATAGAAACAGAGTTTTAAATGCGGACCATGTGAAATAAAATTTATTTTCATAAATCAATAGATGGTTGTGGATTTTCTCCCCCAAAGTAAGATTTCCTTATTGGTGACCATGTAAAAAATAGAGAAAGTAGGAAGAAAAGAGTTCACCTGATTTCTCCCCACCTACATTGCTTACCTAATATGGAGACTCTTACCACCTGCCATTTTGCTGTGTATGTGTCTCCCCCACTGTCACTCTCTTTTCCACTTAACATTTTTAGCACAGCTGCCCAGACACCTGCTTGAGGGTCTGAATGATGGCCCTGAAATATTCTTTTAGCAGAGTATTCTACTCAACTCTTCACCAACTCAGCACAACATTACAGCCTGCATCTGGGGACACTTGAGACTTGAATCTTGATTATAGTTGAGTATGTCTGCCTTTCAGTTTTTACCAAATGGAGTTGCTCAGGAGCTGGTCATGGGTGCTGAAGGACCCAACCCTCCGGCCCAGCCAAGTGCCCTTTCTGGCCATCCCCACTACCCTCTCCCTCCAGGCTGTCAGCCTATAATTAGCATAACTAATTACCATAAATGTATCCAGGGGGCCCTGGTATACTTGGCATAGCTGAAATGGAGCCTTGATTTCAGTAGGAAGTCAATGCTCCCTTTATTTCTTTAAATTTCATTTCAGATGCGTTCCTCAGCTGACCCTTCACAAGGCCCCGCCTTTACCATTTCTGAGGATCTGACCCTGGAACCGCAGGACCTGGTCCCGCCCCCTGGTCTGCACCGCCCCTGCTCTCTTCCCCCTCCCTCCCACTCTCTCTCCTTTCTCTCACCAGTATCTGCTGGCACCACCTGGAAGCAGCAGCTCAGACCCTCTCCTGACCTCTGCCACTCACCCAAGTGGTCTCCTCCCAGCAGGTGCAGCCACTATGTCACCCTGGGCTTCTGTCCACCTGCCAGGACTTGGAGCCAAGCCGGGTCTCCTTGCCATCCTGTGCGCCCTCCTGTTTCCCGGTAAGTCTGGACTCCCTCCCCTGTACCCAGTGTGGGGGGGTGGCCTGGAGCCTCAGGGACTTCCTCCAAGCAGCCTTGTGGAGGTCAGACTGGAGCAGCCAACCTTGATCGTGGCACGCGCTGGCAGCTCGGCCATCCTGTCCCGCCGGGCTAGAACCAAGTTCAGCTATATCCTGGTACTGCCACAAGGAGGGCAAGTCACAGTGACCTTAAATAATGGGACCAACATTATGTTATCAAATTAATGCTGAATAAAGTCTAAGAATATGTTCAGAATCACGATTTTCAAAGTTATGGTATCCGTTACCAGTTGCCCACACATCCTAGTATTGTGGGAACATTGATGTCCATTACCTCAGAGCCACCTGGTAGAATCTCAATTCTAAAAATTTCCAGGCACGCCTGGAAATCCACATTAACTGTTTTGTATCGGGTCTTCTTCATGTTCAGCCCCGAGAACAGGCTCAGCCCTAACTGTCTCATAGAAATCTTGTATTGCTTTTGAATTTTGTTTTAAAATGTAGTTTAAAAAGAACTCACGCATCTTAGAATGTTAAAAATCACTGCGTAATATTGAACACTTACAGACAACAGGTGATGGTTAGACAATCTGATGGTTAGAAAGACCTGGAACCGGTTCTGTCTTGATCACTTTTCTCCCTTCCTCTCACACAACCTTTGCTTCTTTTACAAAACAGAACCTTTTTTTGCTCCCGATTCCCACGGACTCCATCAGCCAAGTTAGAGGAAAGGTTCATGCTTGGAGAGCTCAAAGCAGCTTCTTGGGCTGAGTGTGGCTTTTCCCCTGTGGAGGACAGACACCAAGTGTTACAGAGAGTGGCACAAATACTCAGGACTTGCTTTATGTCTCTTTTACCCAAATGCAGATGCTGGAATGAAATCCTCTGAAGCGTATTACACACAGTGATGCACACAGCTGTGATTTCATTCAGCAAATGTGGTCTGACACCTTTACTGCCTGAAAACATGATCTGCCTCCTTCCGTGTAAGGTTGCTAGAAATTGGCTTCTCGTGATCTTCACCAGGAGACTGAGAAGATAGACTTTCACTTAAGACTTTGTGTATCCCTGTCTTTGGGGGCACTGATATCTCTCCCGGTCAAAGGACAGGAGTGGGTGCTGAGGGGCATAAAGGGTGGACTTCGTTGAATGCCTTCTGTATTCCCCTTAGAATTGATTTTCCTCATTTCTTTACCCTGCTCTGTGCTCTAGGAGGCTAACGCCCACGGACTACACTAATGGACATCTTTGTTGTGATTTCCACTGAATGTCGGCCAGTGAGAGTTGAAGTTCAAAGGAACAATGACCTCATCATTTGACAACAATTTCCATTCCTTGGGCACTAGACTTCCAAACCTGTGGATCCAGGGCCCTGGGAGAAAAGAAACAGATTCTTCCAGTGGGTTAATTGGTATAAAAAGGAATGGCCACTCCCACCTACACCTCTTGGGTCCCGAGCACAAATTTCTGTCTCTGGGGTAGAGGGCCCTATGTGTTGGCTCCAGGGGAGGATGCAGCCAACCCAAGGCCACCTGTCAGGAGGGAACCCTGAGCTCACTCTGCTCCCAACTCCCAGCCTCCTCATGATGCTTCCACTGACTGCTTCCAAATAGCAACCAGAGAATAAGGAAACCCATCCATGCGGTCCATGAGGGTCCACCTCGTAATGCCCAGAATGAGGTAACGAAAGATGGACAGTCCATCTGGAGGAGCAAAAGGAAGAAATCAAGCAGATGGTCACTTAAGTGGGTTATGTTTTCCACCAAATAAGTAAAATAAGCTGGGGAATAGGGGGCCACTTTGAATTTGCTTAATGTTTGTTAACTTTACAAGAATGTACGTCAGCATTTGTGAGCAAATTTGGGTTGTCTCAGACCTGCTGCCCTACCCAGTGGAGCCTGGTCAGGACACTATGAGGGCCACTCATGAAGCCATGGTTAAGGGTCACAGTGGGCAGGCATCTGAATGAGTTCCTTTGTGGGCATTCTGCCCCAGGACCCTTCCTGCTAGTGGAAGGGAAAAGGCTAACAAAAATCACATATCTTCTCTGTTTAGTGAGCTAGTTTTAGCAGAAAGTGTCAAGGAAAATACACAGAGAGCACTCAAAATCCCATAACCAGACTTAAATAAACACTCACAATGTGCAAAGAGGATGATGCTTTGGAAATCTGTAGCTGGCAGAGTTTTATCTTCCCATATACATCATGTCACTGGGAGCCCTTCTCAGGTTACACCAAACATTGACAGATACCATCCACAAAAGCAGGCACTGGCTGTGCCTAGAATAAGCTCATTTTAAAAGTTAATCATGAGTTGGGGCGCCTGGGTGGCTCAGTTGGTTAAGCGTCCGACTTCAGCCCAGGTCATGATCTCGCAGTTCGTGAGTTCGAGCCCCGCGTCAGGCTCTGTGCTGACAGCTCAGAGCCTGGAGCCTGTTTCAGATTCTGTGTCTCCCTCTCTCTGACCCTCCCCCGTTCATGCTCTGTCTCTCTCTGTCTCAAAAATAAATAAACGTTAAAAAAAAAAGGTTAATCATGAGATAGTGAGCTTGAAAGTCAAATTTAATTGGAAAAAAAGGGATTTTCTAAATTTCCCAATCTCCTATTTGATACATTGGTATGCAAGCCTAGCAAATTAGGAACACAGAAATTCACTACTGGTGCTAGATGCAGATAAGTGGGGGTGTGGTGTCCACAAACTTTGCATGCACCCCAAGACGAAAGGCTAGGGGTTGGCATGTGGTGTGAGATGTTGGGGAGAGAGAAAGTGAAGGTACTTTCTGGTTCCCTTGTCTCTGAGAGGCCTGCCCCGCAAAGGATAGAAACTTCTTCAACAGATCTACCCAAAACACGGGGTGGGGGGGGGAGGGGAGAACCTGAGAATATCTGCCTGATGTCAAGCTCTAGAACACGGCCCTAGAGGAACACCACCAACAGTGGAGACATCGGCACAGACCAGCCCAAACCAGCCCTGACTGTCCCTCTGGGCAGCACGGGCTGGTGACCCAGATGCTTCTTAGCATCTGTGAGAGGGTCAGGGCGCCGAGGGGACCACAGGAGGCAGCTGCCGGGATCTGGATGAGAAGCTGAGGTGGGAGCTTTGCATCCCAAGGCGTGCTGTGAGTCAGTAGGGGTGGGTTCGGGGCTGGTTACTGCACAGGACAATTCAGAGGGAGAGTCTGAATCCAGAGAGCGGGGCCAAGGGCTGGAAGAGGGCGGCAGGGAGACTGAAAACTAACTCTCCTCCCGGGTGCAGTGATGGCAGCAGGAGGCAGGGAGACAGAAGGATGAGGAAGGGGACAAAGGAGACAGAACTAGCCTGAAAGGGGCTCTTCTAAACCAGAGGAAACTGTCTTCAGTTGGTAAGCTTAGTGCCTCCTCCAGCATCAGAAGGAGGAAGAGATGACACGTGTGAGTTCAGCAATGACGACGCTCCCGTCCCCTGCCACGCACCAGAGATGTAGCCTGGGTTTGCTCTAACCACTGCGCCCTGCTCAACGTGCCTGCGTGAGGGGGGAGGGGGCACCAGTGGGGACCACAATCCATCCCATGCCCACCACCCTCTATGCCGTGAGCAGGACTGTGTCAGCCTGGAAAAAGTGCCTTTTTCTAATTTTCTGTCCAGGTCGTGCAGTGTTTTAATTAGTAAAAGGAGACTTCTGTGCTAAGGGAGGTCCTGTTTAGAAAGTAGTAACTACATAGAGTTGTGTAGGCAAGATACAGGGTTTTTACAAACATAATCCATGAAGCTTCCTGAGCCTAAAAAAGATAAACTAGTCTGCAAAAATAATTGTCAAAGAACTAATGAAAATAGTATTGTTTGAATCTGGTAAACCAAACTTTAAATTCCAGAGCACAGAGACAGACTGACAGTCATGAGAAATGTACTAAAACAACAACCACAAAAGCCTGCATTTGCATAGACCCTGGTAACCCAAGGGGGTGCAGTGAGAGGAGGAGGTGAGCTGGAGCTTCTCCAGAACCTTCTTCTGTGGAGCAGAGATGCCAGCACCCACCCCAGGGATGGTGTGAGGTTATGAGATTAGAAATCCAAATGCTTAGCGTGCAGCCTGGAGGAAGGACTTGGCAGTAATTATCAGTATTTCTTGTCATTTTCACTTCTTCCTCCATTTCTTAGAAGGAAATAATTGGGACATTTACACCAAAAAAACCTTCCTTGATTCATTTTGTAATATTGCTATCTGCACAAGATATACCTGTGTCTACATCTCTGTCTCTGTCTCCATCTCAATCTCTATCTACGTATCTGTGTCTATGTCATTATCTCTATCTCTATTTTTCTCTAGCTCTAGCTCTAGCTCTAGCTCTCACCTATGTCTCTATCCGTTTACTCCTGTCTATCTATCCAGAAATGGATTCATGGGATTGATGTTCCCACCACCTGACAAATATTCTCCAGACAAATCAGAAACCTCAGAAACTGCATGGATGATGCCCCTGCTTCCATGGCAGCCTCCTGCGCCAGCTTCCCATTGACTGGATTGCCTCCTGATGACAGCCGCTGTCTGGGCTTGTGGAGAGCAACCTGAGTGTGTTAGGGACCCTCAGCAATTCATCCTGAGGTTTCCAGGGAGTCTGGGTGACACAGGCCGCATGACGAGGGGACTGGGATGGACAGAGGGCAGGCGACTGTGGTCCCAGACGGGACTCGAGGGCCGGGTGCTGCGCCACACGAAGGCAGACGGAGGCTGGTGCTGCTGGGATACAAGTGCCCGGAGGAGCACCCTTGTGTGTGGTTCTGTGACCTCACCAGGGTCTGCGCGTGCCTGGTCGGTAATGCAGCCTCGGTACCCACTCGCTGAAAGAATGTGTGAATAGATGAATCTTAGGGAGCAGTACTGAGCAAGCACATTCAGGGTACTTCCTGTGATGAATCCTCAACCGTGCATTCTAGAGCCTTGAGAGACATACATACACAGAGACACATACATACCTGTGTGCACATACATGTAGGCACATTATTATTACAGAGTGGTATGTAACATGTATGTTACACATACATACTATGTTATAATAAGTTTAAATGGAAGAGAAAAAGTATCCTACTTAAGCACATAGGTTCCAGACATAGATCCTCTGCTGCATCCAGACATATATCTTCTGCTGCAAATTACTATATTTTTTTAATGTTTTATTTATTTTTGAGAGAGAGAGAGAGAGAGAGAGAGAAAAAACATGAGTGGGGGAGGGGCAGAGAGAAAGAGGGAGACATAGAATCCAAAGCGGGTTCCAGGCTCTGAGCTGTCAGCACAGAACCCGATGCAGGGCTCAAACTCATGAACTGTGAGATCATGACCTGAGCCAAAGTCAGACGCTTAACCCACTGAGCCACCCAGGTGCCCCTCCCTCTCTGTTCTAAACCAGTAAAGGATTTCAGTCTTTTAACAGGAAAATGGCTTCCTTACAGTTATATCATTGGATAGTGACAATCACACAGTAATGAGAGAAATCTGCTGATGAAGTGAGTTACCAGCCCTATTTTGCAGGATGATTTGGGGTAAATACTGTGGGTCTCTTTCTCTGGTTCTTAGCTGTGTGCTCAGAGCGCCCCTTCCTCTTACGGCAACAGCCACCAGATCTGTGCTGTGATCAGCCCCGTATTCAACCACCTCTCCTGACAAGTGCTGGCAGAATGTGGCTCCTGTCCCGGCTGGTCCTGGTGGCCTCCCTTGGCAGCGTGAGTGGCTCTACCCACGGGACATTTCATTCAGTGAAGAAAGGTGATATTAAGCATCGACAATCTAGTCGCCCATGTAGGCAGAGGCTGCCCACATGGTCATTCAAACTAAGTTGACAAATTCCACCATGAGCTTGAATTCTTCAGGAAGAAAGTATGAACCTCACACCCCAAGCTTTTCATTAATGGAGAACAAATGTGTACTATTTTAATGAGTGTCAAAATTTCACTAATTGTTGCTTTTGGGTTTTTTTTTTCAGATACAAATGCAGACATTTTAATAACACGACGCGTACCATCCATTACCAAGAAAAAAGGAAACACAGCATTTTTAGTATGGCAAATAAAAACAGGCGTCTTAAGGAAGAATGTAAATATATACTCTTATTGACAGAGGCCAGACCAGCCTCTGAACCAAATTCTATGTATTTCTTCAAATGCATATGTGACCACAGACAAAGTGTTAGTGAAGAAAGGAAATGAAGCCAGGAAAGGACAGAGGGATTTGCCAGCGAGCCTGAGGATACACCGAGTTAATGAGGCAGGTGCTGGGCTGTATGACTGCACCAGCTGGGATCCACTGTATGGAAATGCGCCACTGACACTGAACAGAAGCCCTCCCACTATGCCACACCCCTGAAAACATATACCCACGCCTTTCTAGCTCCCAAGGACCTGGCCACTGTCTATACAGGACTTGTCTCCTGCATCTGTGTCCTCAGCAAGGTCTGAGCTAGGAGCCCAAGGACGCAATCTGTGATGTTTCTTTCAGTTAGGTCACTCAATTCTTATCACTGTTGGGGACTGAATGGCTTTTGTAAGTGTCCTGAATTTTCTACTTCTCCATTGATGAGAAGCTTCCTGGGAAGGAAGCCATGTCCAGTGTGCAAAATGGTTTGCTGGCTTTGAATGAATAATGAATGAATGAATGAATGAATGAATAGGAGAATGATGAAAACCACAAGGCCTTTGTTGTTTTCTTTGTTTGTTTGAGAATGAGAGAGAGAGAGAGAGAGAGAGAGAGATAGCATGAGCAGGGGAAGGACAGAGAGAGAAGGAAACACAGGACCCAAAGCACACTCCAGGCTCCTAGCTGTCAGCACAGAGCCTGATGCGAGGCTCGAACTCATGAACCTCGAGATCATGACCTGAGCTGAAGTCAGATGCTTAACCAACTGAGCCACCCAGGGGCCCCCATAAGGCCTTTGGAGTGATAAAAACCTGGATTTGAATTCCTGCTCAGCCACTTAACTGACAGCACAATCCAGGAACGTTACTAGATCTTTCTCATAGGGTTGCTGGGGACCGAAGGAGGTTCCACACAGGCAAGTGCGAGCACAGGGTCAGCACATCACAGTGTCAGTTCCCATTACAACTGAGCTTCTTCCCTGAGCCATCTCAGCTAACACAGGAGCTCAGGGACTCTTTAAAAGTCACATCTTGGGGTGCCTGGGTATCTCAATCGGTTGAGTGTCCGACTTCGGCTCAGGTCATGATCTCGCAGTTCGTGAGTTCGAGCCCCGCGTCAGGCTCTGTGCTGAGAGCTCAGGGCCTGGAGCCTGCTTCGAATTCTGTGTCTCCCACTCTCTCTGCCCCTCCCCCGCTCATGCTCTGTCTCTCTCTCTCTGTCAAAAATAAATAAACATTAAAAAAGAAAAAACTTAAAAAAAATTAAAAAAAATAAATAAAAGTCACATCTGACATCATCCTCCAAACAACAGTAAAGTGTTGCTCTAATTCTAAAAACAACTAACAATTGTGCATAGGAAAAGAGTCAAGGGCAATAAACCAAAATATGTATTTCCTCCAAGATTGTTCTTCATTCACAGCAGACTATAGTAGCGTCATGGCATCTAAAGCAATAACTATAGTAATTGTTAGATTTCACCAAGCTTGGGACGTCTGGGTGGCTCAGTCGCTTAAGCGTCTGACTTTGGCTCAGGTCATGATCTCAGGGTTCACAAGATGGAGCCCTTCATCGCGCTCTCTACTGCAAGCACAGAGCTGTCTTCAGATTCTCCGTTCCCCTCTCCCTCTGCCCTTACCCAGTTCATTATCTATCCCCCCAACTCTCTCTCAAGAAAATAAACATTTAAAAAAATTTCACCAAGCTTTGTTAACATTCTACAAACCACTGATCTAGAAAATGTACAAAATTTTGCATAAAGTTGTGGGGTTATTATCTCATTTGTTATTGTACAGTAACAAGACTTTTCTTCCATTTCTCATGATAACCATATGGCTCACACGCTCTCACAAATACAGTGAAAAATCTATAACTCAGGGAGTGAAAAAGAGTTCAAGGATAGTTGTGTTTGAAGCAAAACTTAGAGGAAAATTTTGAGTTTATTGTTTCCATGTAGAAGACAACATTGAATTATTATAACATGGGTGCTTTAGTGAGGTTCTGGGATCTGATCGTTCTTTATACTGGGAACATAATAAAATAACAGTGAGAAGGATCTTACTGAGACGATCTTTCCTTGCTTCTAAAGCCAACCTTGCCTCCCACATCCTTGCCTCCTCAGTCCTGATTCATGCCTCGCTTTTGGAGAAAAATCTGGCAATGCCATCTCATGGGTTTACACGTGTCTTTCACTTCATTTGTAGGTTGACTATCATCCTTTCTTGCGTTTTCACTGTTTTTATGAAACTTTCACTGCTAACTTGCTCACGTGCCTCTGATTCCACTCCCTTGCTTTTCAAATGGAGACACCAAGATGAGAATCCCTCAGGATCAACTCTCCTTAATGCAATATCAGATATTGCACATATGTTGCAAGCTGTCTGGAGCTTCCCTTGAGAAGATCATTGTGCATTGCTACCCCCTAAAATAAGGGGAGCTCCTGAAATAAATCCTATGTGGCTCAGCCACTATTACGTGGAAGACTACGTATTTCCAACTTGGACACAGACAAAGGAGTCTTCTACCTGATAATCAGTAAGTCGTCAGGCCTGATGAAGCCTCCTGCTATTATCCCTGCTGGGATCCCACGATGTCACAAAGGCAGAAGGAACCTGTACGAAAACCTTCTCCATTACTAACCCTCAACTCCTTTCTCACTTGAGCAACCTGCTCTTAATCACAGGGTCATAAGCTGTTGGAACAGTAAGGGCCCTTGGACATACAGAGCCCAATGCCTGCACAACCAATGGAGATACGGGAGCCCAGAGATGGCAAAAGCTTACCCAAAGCCTGTTAACCACAGAGGTGGGGCTACGTGTGCATATGTAAATATCGTAGAACAGCCTCCAAGATGCTTCTTCTTTCAACATGTCAGAGAACTGGGTTTGTTTTCGTAATAGATTGTATTTCTTAAGTTTATTTCTTTATTTTGAGAAAAGAGAGAAAGCACAAGTGGGGAGGGGACAGAGGGAGAGAGAGAGAGAGAAAGAGAGATAGAGAGAGAATCCCAAGCAGGCTCTGCACTGTCAGTGTGCAGCCCAATGTGGGGCTTGAATTCACAAACCTCGAGATCATAACCTGAGCTGAAGTCAGGCGTTTAACCGACTGAGCCACCCAGGCACCTTTGTTTTAATAAGGAGCTATTTTTTCCATGAGAGATAGAATTCTACAAGTTTCTTCTTTTACTCCAGGAAAATAGTGTCATCTCAGAAATTATTTTCTCATTTTGCATTGCCTGGTAAAGACTCATGTTGTAAATAGTAAAAGTGGCTGCTAAAACATGGAGACCATCATTCACATTTCTCAAGTATATGTCTGTTGGCATGTTTGCATTTTCAGTTACTGAAGTGTATCCTCTTTCAGAAATACAATCCCAAATTGCAACGGAGCAGACCTGGTGGTTGTGAGAACAGAAGGGTTTTTCCTTTGATGTGGTCTCTGAGCAGTTTCACACACTTGAACACCTGGAAATCAAAACCTCTTAATTCTCTGAACACTTTTCCTGGTAATTTAGAAAAGTCATTGGTTGACCACTTGGCCCTGATCTCTTCTTCTTTTTTTCTTTTCTTCTTTCTCTCTTCTTTCTTCCTCCCTGTCTCCTTTCTTTCTTTCTTTCTTTCTTTCTTTCTTTCTTTCTTTCTTTTCTTTTTCTTTCTTTCTTTTCCTTCCTTCTTTTCCTGTCTGTCTTTCTGTCTTTCCTTCCTTCCTTCTTTCCTTTTTTTTTCTCTTATCATTTCCATTTTCCATCAGCATTTTTCTGTGATTACTACTTCCATGGAAAACAGATATTTTTCTAAATTAATCTAAGGAAAACATAAAATATCATATGCCATGAAGACTATAATTCAAGGGCTTCCAAGAGAACTCAGAAGATCAAATTGCCAGGACAAAGTTTTTAAGCTGGTCGTGCCGTGAAGCTTAGCTGAAAGTTTTGTAGAACGTCTAACCAGGCTGGATCAAGATATTTGTAGAATGAAGTAAGCTCATAGTAACTCCCACTGGTAAGTAACTTTGTTCTATTTTGATCTTGTGAATGAAAAACTTATTGATGCTTTTCAGAAGAAAACAATATAGGATCATCCCAGCATATGGACAGCAGTATTCCAGCTCCAGATCACTTTGTATGGAAACAAAACCACTTTGAAAATGGTTTATTCACTTAACCAGTTGGAGGCGGATTGAAATTCTACTTTTAGGAAACACACACAGAAAATAATAGACTCATATTTGAAATTCAAACATCTGTAGGACCGTGTCTGTGAACCATTGTTGTAAGTTATTGGTTCGTGCTGTTTCTCTTGTAGATGGTCTTTTAAGTGAGAAACGCTTTAAGTATCTCTAGTATTAAGAGTGCCCCTTTCTCTAATAACCTGGAAAACCTATATGATTGCTTTTGATCTCATCTTTAACCAAGTGCAAACAATTTCACTTCTACAGTAAATGACTGTAGAACATCAATAATGCCACTTCATCTTAATACTCTAGCTTCTGAGGAAGTAGGCTGCGACTAGTCAAAATTTGTCCCATTGTGACTCTTGTGATATTGCCTAGAGATGATCCAGTTTAAAGGCATTTGTGAGCTCAGTAAACCACTTCAGCTCCAGAGTCCATCAGAAGTCTGTCTGCATGGTTTATATCCTTGTTTGTTTACATTGCCTCAGCAAACATTCACTGAAGACAGTGTCTATGCTGGATGCTTGAGGTCAAAGGGGCTCCCGACACGGTCCCAACACTCAAAAAGCTGGTAGCCTAGTGGATAAGCATTCTAGATTGTGGCTTGACTGGGCCCCAAGTTTTTTGGCCTGTGGCTGACAGAGATACAGACTGTCTTGGGTTCATCGGCTCTTTTCCTTTCTTATTTTATGTAATACTTATTGCTTATAAAATCCACATGTGTCGTTTAGTGGAAAATTGGGACAGACGAGCCAAAAATTATCCAATTAAAGAGAATAATCATATTAGCTAATATTTATTGAGAGCCAGATAATCACACTGACTGGTTTCAGTGCCTTATCTCAGTCCTCAGCAGTCCTATACAGGAGGTCCTTATTCCAGTTTCACAGATGAAGGACTTGAAGCTCAAAGAAGTTGTTATTTGCCTAAAGTCACATGGCAAGTTACTGTGGCAAAGTTTGGGACCCAATAGACACTTGTCCATGCTAAAGAGCATGGTTTAGACCGTTACGTGCTATTAGAAACAGCAAGCTGTATTTTTATTTCTGATTATTTACTCTTCTGAGCCTGACCTCATAAATTGACTCTTTAGTCAAGCGCTTAACTAGTAATAGCTCATAATTTGTATTACTCTTCACACAGAAAACAATGTTTCTGCTTCTATCATGGCTCTAAAATTGCCTCTCTTCCCCGCCCCACCCCCCACCCCCCACCAAAGATCCAGTAAGTCATGTTGAATACACACGTTCGTTAGATTTTCAAAATGTGATTCTTAGGGTATTGCTATAAAATGACAAGTCCTTTCCACACCATCGCATTCAGTCTTCTTTCCGCATCGGCATTAAGTGCGCCGGAAACACTGACTCGGGCAGGACAGCTGGAGCAGGTGGCCTACATGCAGGACTCGGCTGCATGACCCACAGCTGTCTTTCCGCTCAGGCCGGGACAGCGGCAGAAAGACCAGACCAGACAGGATCCTCTGATGAGCAGCTCAGGACTTTACATCAGTGCCCTGGAAACTCTTAGGGTAATTTCAAGTTCAAAGGAACAGTCTTTCAACAACAAATTAGTTAAGTGACCATAATTAAGATTTCAGACTCTGTAACAGTTCATCTGGCTACTATCGTGGGAATGGGATTCTGGAAAGAACTGCTTTACAGTCAAACCAGGTCCCTACCCCTCAATACATAGAAACAAACAAGCAAGAAAACCGTGTTAAAAAATTGAACATTCATTCATTATATATTCAAATATATTATTTCTATTTTTGTTCCTCTTTGAAAATTATAGAGGTAGTACCTGTAAATTACACTCTAGGAAAAGAGCTGATCTGATACATGAAAACCTTATGAAAAGAGATTTAGAAGACTCAGCAAAATGTTGAGAAAAGGTAAAACCATATTCTCTGTGGTGGATGAATATGATGGAAAGACAGAGAGGGGTCAGTCCATCCATTCTTGCTGGGTTCATATCTAATGTGATTTTGCTTGTGATTCATCTTTGTTAATATTAGCAGGACCAATTTTTATGTGTTTAAATAGTAAAAAATATAGGCGAGATTTTAAAAGAGGCACAAAGGGAGATTTCTGTAAAAGGTTTTCAGACAGTGGGCTATTATGGATGGGGGATCTACAAAAAAAAAAATCCTCCTCCCAAACCTGAGATCTGGATTACAGGTAAATATTCTTTCATTCTTCCGTATAACGTAGGGAGGGGAGGCGGGTGATGCAGGGGCAGCAGGCTAGGTTCTGGTGCCAGCTCAGCATTCTCGGATTCACCCCCAGTTTGGTCACAAATGGCAGCAGGATCCTTGGAGAGGTAGGTGACTGTGTCCCAGTCCTTGGGGGTAGTTGCCGCCTGAGCTTGCGTGGGCGACATTGACAAGGAGCTAACTTGCTAGAGCAACTGGGGGTCCCTGAGGGGTGGGGATGTTAGGTCCCTGTGGGATTTCTGTGCTGAATATGTGTAAAGATATTTGTATTGCTTATTTGATTCCAAAATAACCAGTAGGAAAGAATGAGCAAAAACTTGATAAACTTGTCATTTTGTCGGAAGGTGATTCTTATCCGGTACCAACACATTTACCTGTGCAGACATAATCAGGAATGTCATACGCTGGGTTTGTTTCTTTCTAAATTCAGGCTAGTAAATGTATTCATTCTTCATTAGCCTTAGAGAGGAATTTTTTTCCTGGATGAGGGAGAACATCTCACAGGGATTTTTTGAGCCTGCAGCATCTAGTCAAAAAAGTTTTCAAAGAATTTTCACAATGCTGGTAAAAGCATTGGAAAAATGAAGAAAAAATGATATATTATGGTTTCCTTAGTGGTTTTGATCACAGGCACAAATAAATTCATAAACTGAAAAAGAAATTTCCGGTCCTCTTTTTTCCAACTGACTATCTACTCGGTGTAATTGCATCAATCCAATTAAAAAATAGTGACACAGTTATAATTCATGAGGTCCTAAAAATATGTTTTTAGGAGAAAGTGGTGCAGACAAAAATGTGAACTTTGAATCTGAATCTGTCATGTTGTGTATAATTATCCTTCAACCAATAAATTTTGTTTCACTGGTCATTGCTTTCTTAAAATTATAAAAAGAATACATGTCTAAAATGAAAAAAATTGGAAAAGAAAAAATAAAGAAAAAATTGAAATCTCATAGCAACACTTATTACTGTTAACATTTGCTATATTTCCATTCATTCGTTCTGTCAACGTAACAACTATTTCAAGTGGATGTGGTTAGAACTAAATGAAATTAAATATGGAATTAGCTCCGTATAGGTTGGGACATGGTCAGTAATAAGAAAAAAGCCAATTCTTCAGAATTCCAGTTACCACCCACTGCAGTTCTGCATAGAATCAGGAGTACAGAAAAAAATGTATTAGTTACAATCTAGTCTATAGGACACTTAAAACAAATGGTCAGATTTCCAGAATACTTTTAATTTCTAAGACTCACCGTTCAAATCATTGTAAAAATGATTAGAATGTAATAAGCATTACTTCAAATATTGCCAACCTGAGTATAAGATGATCTTTAATTTTTCAGTACAAATACCTGGATGTAAAAAGAGGGGGGGATTTGCAACTCGATCATACAAACTTATAATGACATAGATGCAAAATGAAATATTCATTTATAATATTTTATACCTTTATTGGGTTATACCCACAAATTAAAAAGTATATCTTTTTTTATAATATGAGTTGAGAGATCTGTTTTTTTGTGCCCTCACATTTCATCCAAAATTTTGTTCAGGGCCTCCACATGCATCTACTCCAGAGCAAATTTCTGAGTCATCACAGGATTGGAGTGTCTGTTTTGGGATCTCCTTATGATGATGTCACTGGATATTTTATTGGAAGAGACAATTGCCTATTTATGAAATAAAAGAAAACTACTTATTTCATTTATGCAGTCATATATTTATGCAATGTAAGCATAAAGTATAGAGACTTTAGTTCCAAGTACTATTTACCAAACCTAATAGTAAACTTCTTTATTGTCTTTTACCAGTGTTATCTCTAAAACTAGCAGAAATTGAGTTTATTTCAGGCTGATATCTTGCCAAGTAGTACTGTTTCATCAAAGTAGAATATTGGAAGAAGCTCTTTTAATATGAGAGGTTGCCCCAGACTGAAACATAAGGCAACCCCTGTTTTGTGAGGGATGATGTTGGGAATGGAAGATTCACCTTATTCTGTGGAGTCTCAGTGTGTTTGAATATCACGTGTTTTGTGTCTCTATCACGGAGTGGGATTAGCAAACATCTTCTCCCATTTTTCATGTCACCTTCGGGTAGACCATCCTAAACTATCAAGCTCTGGGGCAGAAGGAAAATCAAGCTCTAATGCACAAACTGTTTCTCATATACTTACACTGCTTATTTCCAGAATCTATTTGAGAAGACCTAAAATAAAATATAGTTAGGCCATGAAATAAAAATAAAAGATCAAAAGCACTAAAGAAAACAGAGGAAAAATGGTCCATGGTTATCTAGCAAGAAACACAGGGTAAACTTTTATGTTCAAAGGTAGGAGAAAAATGTGATGGAGTACATACTTTTTATTAACTGGTAAAATGAGGCACCACAAACTCTCAAATATGTTGTGTCTTTCCACCACAAAATGAGAAAAGTACTTCAGTGCATGAGTCCTTTAGGGGGAATATGAAGTGAAATAGTGGGCATTGCTTTCCATATCCATTTTATAAAATGGAAGAAATGGTCTTCAAACAAATGCATTAGATGCTACAACTGCATCATTACTGTGGGCGCCATGACATTTAATGTCATTCACAGATGGTGACCTTCAGCAGACATAGGCAGGTGACAGCCTAGGGATCTAACGTGACAATAGGAGGTTTGGAGGACCGGGCAACCAGCCATTGATCTGGTCATTTGGCCATGAAGGCCCAGTGTGGAGATTCAAGCCAAACTTTGGGCATGATCTGGAAGGAAGTCAGTTTGAGGTAGAAATTTCTGGTGAAAGCTTGGAATGCACATAGATTATGCCAGTGGTGGGAAAAGAGTCATTTGCTTTGGACCACACAGGTGAAGCATTTCCATGAACTGACCCCATATTACTAGGCTTTAGCCAATGTTCCCTTTGACTTTTTGAACACTGGAAATGCAGTGGACAAGACAAGTGATTGCCTATTAACTGGTGTGTCAAAGTTACATTTCCAGTGGTGATGACTTAGTGAATTCCAGACATAGCAGAGCAACCTGGGGTGCAAATGAAGGAATGAGTCTCCATGTTTCATTGGCATAGATCTAATTGGCATCCCCAAATATTGTCTTCCCATTAGTAAGGGAAGGTTTGGTCCCATGAGATTAAAATGTGTTGGAGCACACAATCAACACAAACAATTGTTATTAATAATGGTAGCAATTATAATCTCCCCGTGCCATAGCAGGTTTGATCATATAGCTTTCCAGATCTTGTTTCATATTCGACTCGCTTCAGCACCTGGTGGAGTGTTGAATTGATCCACACTAACATCATCATTTTAAAATAAACAAAGTAGCAAAGATTTTAATTTACTTGATTTGTTCATCCACAGAACTTGTTATAACCAAAATGAATCAGGGGGCACCTGGGTGGTCCAGTCAGGTAAGCATCTAACTTGGCTCAGGTCATGATTTCGTTGTTTGTGAGTTCAAGCCCCAATCGGACTCTCTACTGTCAACTTGGAGCCAGCTTCAGATCCTCTGTCTCCCTCTTTCTCTGCCCCTCCCCTGTTCATGGGCTCTCTTTCTCTCTCTCTTTCTCAAAAATAAATAAACATTAAACAAACAAATAAAAAACCCCAAATGAATCAGAATCTGAATCCTGGTCTCTTCAAGTGGAGGCCATCATAGTTCACTGAATTCAAAGAACTCAGAGAAGATAAATCCACTAAAGATTTGATATGGGTGGAATCACTGTGAAATTATTTTATTATTTTATTATTTTATTTTATTATTTTATTTATTTTATTATATTATTTTATTATTTTATTCTATTTTTAAGGTTTATTTATTTATTTTGAGAGAGAGTGGGGAAGGGATAGAGAGCAAGGGAGAATGAGAATCCCAAGCAGGCTCTGCACTGTCAGGGCAAAGCCCGACGTGGGGCTTAACCCCATGACCTGAATCGAAATCAAGAGTCCGACGCTTAACTAACTGAGCTACCAGGTACCCCTATGGAATTATTTTGTAAAACTTTTTAGTGATGGAACATTTGTTTTCATAGGTAAGTAACAGAAGATGGCAATTTTTTCAAGATAAAAGAAAGAAGGCAAGAAACAATCAAATTGGAATAATATTTAAGAATGTTTAGAAAAAAGAGGATTGGGATGGGGCTTAGATGTGGAAATCTTAGGAGAGATTTTAATATCAATTCTTATGGTAAAGGTCAGCATAGACAACATTGTGCAAATACTGTAATAGCGTCTGACTTTGTGTCCATGTGGACTATAATAAAATGCTCACATACAACATGTGTAATTGTCATGAAAGCCCATTTGGCCCAAGAATGAAGTTGATCATGGGGCGCCTGGGTGGCGCAGTCGGTTAAGTGTTCGACTTCAACCAGGTCACGATCTCGCTGTCCGTGAGTTCGAGCCCCGCGTCAGGCTCTGGGCTGATGGCTCAGAGCCTGGAGCCTGTTTCCGATTCTGTGTCTCCCTCTCTCTGCCCCTCCCCCGTTCATGCTCTGTCTCTCTCTGTCCCAAAAATAAATAAACGTTGAAAAAAAAATTTTTTTTAAAAGAATGAAGTTGATCATGTTAGGTAAGTTTTGTGAGTTGACACATTTCCTTTTCTGATGGTGAAATGTCGCTGTCGGAGAGCTTGGGCTTTGGACTCTGGCTGACCTAGAGGTCTGTTTCCACCACTTACTGCATATGTGAACTTGGGTGACTATCTTCTGGCCTCAGTTTCCTAAGCCATAAGATGGGATAACAATATGTATTTAGAAGGGGTAGACCAGAATTAAATGAGACTGTGAGTAAAATATTTGGCACATTGTCTGTGAGACTGTGCCAATAGGTACGAGATAGAGGTTGCCCCATTTTGAACCTAAAGGGAGAATTGTATCCAGTATGGAGGATGGTCTGTAGCCAATCATCCTGACAGAGAAGAAATTTGCCAGGGGCCCCAGCTGTACATTTTATTGCTCCAATGGAAATTTAGCTTAGCGTCCACCAATACATGAAAGACTTGAATTTAGAGGTGTTTGTGTCTTTTTAGTGGACTTTTTCCTCTTTTAGCAACAAAAATGAAATTAAGACGTATTTTTTTTGTATTTTTGTAGTTGTTCTATATACATTAAATTTACCCTTTACCTTAATTGGTATCATCTCTAACACAAACAAGTGTGGGCCTCATGCTTGTTTTTATTAGAAAAACAATTAAAGATTGAAAACTATTAAATTAAAAAATTAAAATTTAAAAAAAATTTAAAAAAATAAAAACTATTACATTAAAAAATTAAAAAACTATTAAATTAAAAAAAATAATTAAAATGTACTGAGAAATAGAGTTACAGTATGTACTTCTTTTTTCCAATATATGAAATTTATTGTCAAATTGGTCTCCATACAACACCCAGTGCTCATCCCAAAAGGTGACCTCCTCAATACCCATCACCTACCCTCCCCTCCCTCCCACCCCCCATCAACCCACAGTTTGTTCTCAGTTTTTAAGAGTCTCTTATGCTTTGGCTCTCTCTACAGTTTGTACTTTTAAATACTTAGAAATGTCATCAATTTGAAATTCATATTTGCCTATGAAATATGTATAATTATTTAATAAAAGAATAATGAGAAGACTAAAATAGAGAAAGTTTGAATCAATATTAATATAAAGGTTTGAAATAACACACTGATATGTGGTGGGTATTTGGTAAATTTATATAGAATTCGTATAGCTTCATCTTCACAAAATACATACAACATAGGCAACTCACCTGAACTCTTTTGATTATGAATGTATGTAAATGTATTGGACAAGTTTATTTAGTGTGCAAACTAGTTTCTATTTTATGCATCATGACAATGATTTTGGCCACAAAAAACACTGTTAGTAAGTTTAAAAAAGAATGTTGAAAGAAAAGACATGTCATACAATTATGGAAAATATGAGCACTAACCATATATAATCAAGTACACTATTTAAGGCTCAATTAACTATCACATTGATAACGTTATGGAAGTTCAAGATTCCTTCTATCCTGAAAAGAATGAAACTTCAAGAATCTAGCTCAGGAAAAGGGAAAGGAGGTAAGCGTCATGTCTTACCATCCAGAAATTTTCTTAACTATGGTTATCAGAAGTATTCCTAAAGAGCCCAAAATTCCTATTATGAAAACTGGAATCTTTAATGTACTGACTGAAGGCGAAAATCATGACAATATCATGTACATTTAGAAATTAATCTTTTTTAGATTCAAAGGGGCACATGCACCCCAATGTTTATAGCATCATTACTGACAATAGCTTTTAAACTATGGAGAGAGCCCAAAAGTCCATTGGCTGATGAAAAATAAAGATGTGGTATATATATATATATATATATATATATATATATATAGGAATAATATAATTTTTTCTAAATATTCTTAAATATCATTCGTGTATATATATATATATATATATATATATATATATAATCAAATATCACTCAGCCATCAAAAACAATGAAATCTTTCCATTTGCAATGAAGTGGATGGAACTAGAATATATTCTGCTAAGCAAAATAAGTCAATCAGAGGAAGACAAATACCATATGATTTCATGCATATGTGGAATTTAAGAAACAAAACAGATGAACATATGGGAAGGGGGTAGAGAAAGAGGGAAACAAACCACAAAAGACTCAATGATAGAGAACAAAATGCAAGTTGATGGAGGGAGGTGGGTGGGAGATGGGCTAGATATGCCCTTGAGAACTATGATGTTTTGTTATATGTTTTGACATCATGTCTGCAGGAAACTCTGGAACCATAATCTGTTAACATTACACCAGTCACATATAACTGTATTCAGCAGGTGAAATCAAAGAAAATTGTGGGTATGACAAGTTCAGCAGGTTTGTAGGACAGATCCAAATTTGGGGTAGATGCTAAGCATTGAAGTATGGTGTCTTTTTAGTCATGTGTCAACTTCTAATGAAATTCCAATATAAAATGTGCCTTTAGTGAACATTTTCTAAAGCAAAACAAAATTGAGACCATCACATTACTTGATAAGGTTAGTATAAGACCATTTCTGAAAATAATAATTATTTAATAGAAGTTTTGGGAATAGTGCCACATTGTTTCTAAATTCAAGGCACTGTAAATAATTTGGTAGTGCAGCTTTAAACATTGTCCTACTCAAAATCTTGGATTGGTTCAAACGTAAGAGCAAGATGATCTACAAAATCAGAAATCAAGGAGAAGAACTTCAGTATCAGAAGCGGGTATGGGATCTGATTTGAAGCTAAAAGTTCAACTTGATAGATTGTGAAGTATGCACGAAAATGGATTCTCATTCAAACAAATGACAGTGTATTGTTTTTAAAAAATTCCAAGTTTTAAACCAGGCTATGCCACTTAGTAGTTACGACTTTGGGCAAGTTACATGACTGCTTGAACCTCTTTTCCCATGGAAAGTAAGAAAATAAGTACCTCATAACCCATTGTGGATGAAAAGCCCTGGTAAGCACTAATCCTATGGCAACTTTCCTTTCCTTATACTCCGTTCAGGGCTGCTTCCAAACCACGCAATGTTTGCATTTCTCTAATAATAGTTTTCATTGCTATTCCATTTTCCTCCACAGATGAACGTCCTGTTGAGAACATTTCCCCAAAGCCTACAATTTTCCTTCCTTCAATTGCTGAAAGAAAACTCCATAAGACTGGAACATATCTTTGTCTTCTTGAGGATTTTTTCCCTGGTGTTATCGAGATATATTGGAAAGAAAAGAATGGCAAAACAATCCTGGAATCCCAGCAGGGAAACACCATGAAAACTAAGGACACATATATGACATACACCTGGCTGACCGTGAGTGAAGAGTCAATGGGTAAAGAACACAAATGTGTTGTCAAACATGATAGTAATAAAGGAGGGGTTGATCAAGAGATTCTTTTTCCTTCAATAGACAAAGGTACGTACATATAAACATGAATATAACCTCCAGAACCCCCTTTTTAAAATGAGAATAGCCCACCTTTTCTGTCAAGTCTTAATGGGAAATAAACAAAAAGAAATGTTTCTTTAATAGTGTTGCCTTTAACGGAGGCACAAATATTTCACTATTACCCCATAGAATTAAAATAGTATGGGCTTTGGAACATACAAAGAAAAAGAAAAATTCACTTAGCCTTTCTTGCCTCACTTTCATCATCTGAAATATGAAGGTCATAATGATGTTTCTGAGGATCACTCTATGGAT
The DNA here is from genome assembly GCF_027475565.1 of Acinonyx jubatus. Classification (NCBI taxonomy): domain Eukaryota; kingdom Metazoa; phylum Chordata; class Mammalia; order Carnivora; family Felidae; genus Acinonyx; species Acinonyx jubatus. The sequence continues at coordinate 91,973,102 of NC_069383.1, forward strand.
TAAATGAAACAGTACACATGAAACCACCTAACAACATTGCCCACCATAAATACTCAAAAGGAAAGTCCACTTTAGATAATCTTACTTGATAAGTAAATAAGAACAATTATACATCTTTCAGGAACGTCCTACTCAGTAGTCAAAGTCCCTCTCACTTCAATCTGATCTACTCAAAGTATAACCCAGAAACGTGAGTTATAGGTGACAAAATGCTGCTCATTTGACAAAGCCAGATCGCAGCTCAACAAATAATAGTAATTTGGCTGCTGAGGTTTTAGTATGGTCTTGGGATTTTTAGATTTGAATTTTATATCCCACCATTAGGTGAAACTTGGAAAGTAAGATTGGGTGAAGCTAACGCGTACAAACATTCTCCCATTGTCCACAATGGATGTATTTCTACCACTGGGAAATGCTGCCCAGCAAACAGTTCCCGCCGTCCGAGCGTGCGCCAGGCCTGGGAGGGAGGCGGGATGGACCACTGTCCCCAGGAGGACCACTACATTAAAGTGAATATCCAGGGTCACTCGTGATCCAGTCATGGTATCTCAAAGGAGTCCCATTTTCCAGAAGCTGGACATATTTAGACAGTGTGGGCAGAGCTGAATGTGCTCTGGCCCAGCTGTGATCCAGTAACTCTGTAGACTCAGAAGTCAAGTCCTGAGCATGGACATGACAGACCAGAGCCCCAGAAAGGAACCAGTTTGTGCTTTCCCTGTGGTTAGGCAGGCACTTTTTCAGCAGTGGGGAACAAGCACATAACAGGACATGTGAAGAGCTTTCTGTATACAAGTCTCAATTTCTGAAGTCAGTCTTCATCTTCTTGGGTCTGTTGAAAAGAAAACCACAGACCCCAAATGGTAACACTTAACCTAAGGCCCCAAATCACTAAGACAAGACTACATACCTAACCCAAGTGCAATCTCAACCCCCAGAGCAGTAACATTTAATCAGTGAATATGGGAATTTCCTGGTCAGCACTATGAAGGTTCCCAGTTGACCCCTTTCCCCCTTAGGAGAGTTACATTGCCTAGAAAAATGGATTCCTTGCTAATATTTTCCTTTTCTGCACTCCCTGCGCTATTGTTAAAATCTTTTATTCCCTGTGGTCCTTTGGAGCTCCCCTCTACTTGCTAGATCAGATGCTGCCTGATTCATAAATTGATTAATACAGCCATTAGCTCTTTAACATTTACTTGGTTGAATTTTTGTTATTTAACAGATTTGGTGTCGGTGATGGGATCTGAAATGGACTTCCAGGGGCGATCAGAGACAAGGAGACAGCCAGGGGAGGTAACTGTGAGCCCCTTGAGTTCACTGTCCTCCTCATCATTTTCAAGGGCTGTAGGTGAGTTCCTGTTGGTTCTGAGATTCAATCTCTTTGCATTCAGACTCCTGATCTAATTGGCTTTCCTTTACAATGTGGGTCAGCTTGGGCTGGCAGAGGGTTACTGTCAGAGCCCAGTTGAGCTGGCCTTTTTGTCTGGACCCCACTTGAACTGGCATGTTTGCCTAGAGCCCAAGTGAACTGGCAGGTAGGATCTGTCCAGAGCCAAGGCCCCAAACTTTCTGACCACAGTTTCTTGGATGGAAACTTCCGCAAGTTTCCAGGAGAATTATTGATGGTGTACAAAGAGTCTTCTTGTGGCCAGAAGCCAGTGACATCCCTTGGTTACTGTGCATACGCTAAGGTACACATAATTATTTTTCTTGCTTCTTATAGATAAAGGCTACTGCTAACAGGGATCAGAGACTGAAAAACCCACAAAATTGATGGGCACAATAAGGACTGTTAGACAAAAAAAGACTGTGAGGCAATTAAAGACTATTAGAATGCTCACCACCTCAAGAACATGCCCTTGATAGTATAACTTGGTCAGGGAATAGATTGGACTGGCACCAGTTCACCCATCCACCTCAAGAAAATTTCTGTGCAAAGAGCTATACTTTAAAACACATGGAATCTCCAATTCCAGGACACATCACTTTTGGGTATTAGTTCTGCTCCGAGAAGCCCAAAGTCTTAGCTATTGGGATCCTTACATGCTAAAGGGTCAAGTGCAAGCACCTTCCTGTATACCCGCTTATTTTATGTCTAAAAACTGTAGTCCCAGAAGTTACAGATGTCTAGCAAAAATGGCAAAATCTTACTAAGCTTGCCTTGTGTCCTGAGGAACTAGCTTGATAACCATAAGCTGGAGACCCCAAAACAAAGCCAGACAGAAATGTAGCTACACCTCACTTGTGCAGACATATGGCCGGACTGAAGTGTGGGTTAACTCCATTCAAGGCTAGGGTCCTATGGATCTGCTGCCAGCCCTCAGGGCAATTACAGTCTAGAAATACAATAGCGGGGAATTTTCCAATTAGGGATAAGATCATGTAAGAACTACATTTAAAAGCAAAATTTCTCAAATGAAATAAAGTAGGACACTTCTGTTAATGAGCAAGCAGAAGCCTCTAAAAGATTTAAAAGGTGGTTTCCAAGAAACATTCTTTGGAAAAGGCTAATGAGAAATTAAAGACAGAAGAGGTACTAAAACAAAAAGCTGTCAGACTGACCTAATTCCTCCTCTGCTCTTTGCTCCTTTGAGCAGTCATTCAAGTGCGAATTGGCTTTCCTCTCTGAAAAGACTACTCAGTCATATTAATGGCCTTACGGACACCCCCGTATCTACCTTCAGAGGAGGGTCCCCAAATGAGGCCCTCCCAGAGTTGAGGAACTGGGTGACTTTCTGACACACTGTTACATTAATTCCCTTAAAGAGCCAAGTGGAAATTCTGATAAATACCAAGGTCTGCTGAAGGGTCCTGGGAAAACTGGCAGAACCAGGAAAGGGTGGGAAGTCTTAGCAGAATCAGTTCTTCTGAATCTCTGCCCACATGCCTGGTCCGGAGAGGCTAACAAAATTTCCTGTTGTCCCACCCTTTCCAAATCCACACCCACTGCTTATGGATCCTTCCTCTCCCAGAGACAGCCGTTGCCTCCTTGCTGGTATCATCCTGCCTCACTGCTCTTAGCTCTCTGCCTGCCTGGGACGTGCGGCCGTGGGTTCCCTTCCTCTGGCTGTCACTGTCGGTGATCCTGGATCTGGGGAGGGCAATATCCTTAGATAATATTCACCTTACACCCAAGGGGGGTTATTCCGTCTGCCAGAAATACTTAAAACTGTGCACCCAGAGGGAAGGAAGCAAATTGAGGCTCATGTGCTTGGATAGGTTGGATCAAACTATGTTGTCATTTCACGAAAATCCAAGTTTTGAGACATTGAGAGCAGCTGTCCTGACAAATGTGAACAGAACTAGAAACGCAGCTGAATTCAGAGCTCCCCTGTCCCTTCACCCACCCCCAAACTTCTCCTAGTTCCAGAAAAAGGCTTATAGATGATTGACTTTAGGAAAGCAAAGTCCTTCTTGGAGGAACCTGCATTCTTCCTCTGTCCTCAAAGTGATCTATCTTGTCGCATCTTTGAAAAGTAAACACAGCCCACTGGGGCGCCTGGGTGGCGCAGTCGGTTAAGCGTCCGACTTCAGCCAGGTCACGATCTCGCGGTCCGTGAGTTCGAGCCCCGCGTCAGGCTCTGGGCGGATGGCTCAGAGCCTGGAGCCTGTTTCCGATTCTGTGTCTCCCTCTCTCTCTGCCCCTCCCCCGTTCATGCTCTGTCTCTCTCTGTCCCCAAAATAAATAAACATTGAAAAAAAAATTAAAAAATAAAAAATAAAAAACAAGAAAAGTAAACACAGCCCACAAATTCTTGGGACTGAGGGAAACTAAGGGAAAGAGGCCTTTAAAAAAAATACAAACTGCTAAAGGGTTCTTGTGCCTAAACCCTGGCTCAGTGTCCTTCGTAATTCCAGGGAGGCACCTGGGTGGTTCAGTCAGTTAAGTGTCAGACTCTTGATTTTGGCTCAGGTCATGTCATGGTTCTTGGGATGGAACTCTGCATCCGGCTCCGTGCTGACTGCACGGACCTTGTTTGGGATTCTCAGTCTCCCCCTCTCTCTCTGTGCCTTCTCTGCTCTCTCTCCAAATAAAAAAATAAACATTACAAAAAATTCCAGAGACAAATACAAATCTTAACATTTTCTCCATAAACGCCAGTGACTCTAAGGTCTTTGCAGTGATCTGTGTGTCCATAAATATACGTCATCAATGTGAGATCTTTTCCTCTCCGGATGGTGTCTCAGAAAGATAAAAACTAACCCAAATGCGTTTGAACTTCATATGATCTGGACAAATATCCAGTTGTTGGTTTAAGTAAAATAGACATGTCTTCAGAATTAGCAGCACTAAAATTAAATTATTTCATGTGCCTTGGTTTACATAAGTAGAGTTGATCTCTTACAAAATATTAAAGAAAATAGGTTGAGAGAATGACAGACTTCGTTGTCTCATAAAGTTTTTATGGGTAATTTCAGCAAAAGTGCTAAGAACCAGTACATTGAATAGATATTTTAAAAATATGTATTTCATTTTAAAAATGAAAAATGTTAAATATATTTTTAAATAGTTTCCCAAATCTTTTTGGTAAACTAAATCCTTCAAATTTTACAGTGTTGGCTCAAGTGTAAAAGTAAATTACATTCATTAAATATCTAGATCTTATCTAGATCATTTCCAAGTAAGAGAAAATGCTAAATTATTAGTTAATGAACATAGGTTTACCAACTTTTGGTTTCCTTATTGCAGAGAAACTGAAAATATACATGGACCTATTAGTAAATGTATTTTGTGCTTTACTGGAAGACTGTTTTATGAAGAAATACACATTTCTAGAACTTTTGAAATGTGTACATTAATTTGCCAATCTAAGAATGCTGGTTAACAGTTCACAATTGCTTACATATTAGCTTTCATTAAAAATGAAAGTTTGTAAGAGTTCAGAATTTTAATAAATGTAATTAAGACCACTGAAAATAATAACAGAAACAACTCTGAATGCAAGGAAAGTAAAATGTGTGTTTTTAGTAAGAAAATGTATGAGGAAGGGAAATGTATTTTTTGAGGTATAAAAAAGGACTTTGTCCTAAGGCAAGGCCGGTCATCTAAAGAGGGTAAACTCAGGACAAATTCTGAATTTAAAAGAGAAACTTGTAAAGATTTGTAAAAATGGGATGATTGGGAGCGCCTGGGTGGCTCAGTTGGTTAAGCATCTGACTCTTGATTTTGACCCAGGTCACGATCTCACGGTCTTGGGATTGAGCCCCATGTCAGGCATGGCAACTGGCTCTGTGCTGGGTGTGCTGCCTTCTTGAGATTCTCTCTCTCTCTCTCTCTCTGCCTATCTCCTGCTCATTCTCTCTCTCTCAAAAAGAAAGAAAAAAAGAAAGGAAGGAAGGAAGGAAGGAAGGAAGGAAGGAAGGAAGGAAAGAAAGAAGGAAGAAAAAAAAGGAAAGGAAAAGAAAGGAAAGAAAGGGAAAGGAAAGAAAAGGAAAGAAAAGAAAAAAGAAAAGAAAAGAAAAGAAGAAAGAAAGGGGGGATGTTTGGAAAGGAAAGTTATGTGTGGTCAGGACTAAAATTGGAATGAAGAATTTTCAAATCAAAAATAAGCAGGTGCAGCATTAGATTTGCTTTTCTTTATGTCAAAAGGACAAAGGGTTTTGTGGGTCTGTTTCTTTTCTTTGGAGTTTTGGTCTTCTTAGTCTCATTAACTGGGAACATCCCAAAGGATTTGCTAAACTAATTGGGTATATTTGATAAGCTAAATTACCAGGAAGCATTGTCAAATAAAAATTCATACTAGATGTTCTTTATGTTGTGTTTGTAAGATTGTGGCACATGTAGTTAAAGTCCATTCTGGTTCCACAAAAAAATGGCCCCTCATTGCCAGACGTTTGCTATCCTGATGTTCTTATAACATGGCACCAGTCTGCTTCTGAATCAGGGCATTTAAGATTATTCAAATTATAAATAGACATCAGTTGAAAGACTTCTATAATAAAACAAAACTGTTTACCGTCAATGTCTAACCTGTCAGGCCCGTAACCCTGGAAAAATTGTTCTTGTCTCCAGAAGCTTCAGACCTCCTCCCTGGGGACACTTTGAACACCTGCAGCTTCACTTTACATGCTACCACTTACTGTGGCTTGTTAACATGCGCTTGTTACTGTTTGTACATTTTCTGGAAGGGTTAAAGCCTTTCCCTGCTGAGAGGCTGATGCCCTCACTAGGGCAAAGACAGTGTTGAAAATGGGTATCCCCCTTGGGGCGCATCTTCTGTGCGCTCCAGGGACCAAGTCTCCTACTTCACCAGGCAAATCATAGGCGCCTTCAGGAAAACCTTGTCCACTTCTTGGAAAGCTCTCAGTGTACAATCTTCTGCTGATCCTTGTGTCTCATGCTAGTCAGACCAGCTACTGTCTCCAATGTCTTATGCTCAAGCCGGTCATCAACAGGTTACAGAAGCTTTCCTGAATCGTAATTAAAAGGATCCTGTCGGTCACAGTTTACAGCCTGATGATTAGGTATTTTAGACACATCATCAGAGTAAGAGAGCCACTGAACTCCAGTAGAAGAGGGACCTTACCGAGTGCTCCTGCTATAACACTCAGGTGCACATCACACAGCTACAGAAGTCTCCACCTGTCACTGGGTCTTACACAGACACTGGACATCTCTGAGTCAAACTGAAAGAAAGTGATGTAGCTGACATGCAGGTAGGGTGTTTTTGCCCAAGACAATGGATCAAGATCTCACACTTCAACCAAATGTGAAACCTTTTTGCCTTCTTTTCTTTCCAACGAACGGCCTGGAAAGATAACTCCCTCATCTGTATCTCCCAGGTCACAGCCAAGGGGGGTGAACTCTGGAATTGAGAGCAGCCTTTTATTTCTGGCTGGGAGAAAATCTAACACTGGTCTTAACTTTTCTCAAGCTAAATAAGACATCTCATTGGTTGACGTCCCTCAATTTACATCCTGAGTTAGAAGGGACCTCCCAGGAAGTTTTCACGACCAGGATTCACTCCTTTGGCTGGGCCTTACTTCCCTGGTCAGGGATCAATGTAAGGGAGATGTGATCAAGACCTTCTGTTTCATTCTGAAAATTGTTGCAGAATCTCTTACTAAAGCAATGGCTGCCCAACAAAAATCCTTAGACTCTGGCCAAAGTAATTCTTGAAAATAAGATAGCCCTTGATGATCTCTTAGCTGAGCAAGGCTGGGTCTGTGCTGTAGCCAACACTGCCTGCTATTCCCGGATTAACACTTCTGGGGAAGTTAAAAGTCAATGGCATTCGATCACTGAGCAAGCCACTTGGCCTAAATGAATGATTCCTTCCGCAAGGTCTTTATTACTTATGTGATTTTCATTGCTTTGAGCCTTGGGAAGCATGGCTTCAAATTGCACTCCAAACATGAAGAATTATCCTGTTTATTGTAATCACAATATGCTGTCTGGTGCCTTATGTTCTCTCAAAAGCTTTAAATGCAAGTTCAGAGCTGGTAACCTGCAAACTAATGATCTCTCTAAGATTAGAATGTCAGAAGAAAAAAAGAAAGAAAGAAAGAAACAAAGAGAACAGAATGACCCTCTCCATTCCCCTTATGAGAGTGACCTTGCAATAATAATGTTCTTTGCTAATAACCTTTTTCATTCCCTATCTTTAAAAATCTCCCCATTTCTGTGCCTCTTTGGAGCCCCTCTCTACTTGCCAGATGAGATGTTGCCCAATTCGTGAATAGATCAATCAGATCTTTAAAATTTACTCAAATGAATTTTTGTGATTTCACAGATTATTAGTGTGTCCAATGATCAAATTAGGGCCACACATTACCTTCGCTTTCAGCTGGACTATGATGAGAGCACATGAAATTATGTCAGTAACAACGCTTGATCTTGAAAGCATAACATGAATTAATTTTTTTTACTTTTTGTTTTTTATTAAACATTTTTAGGTATATTTATTTATTTTGATGGGGCGGAGAGTGCAGAGAGAGAGGGGGACAGATGATCAGAAGCAGGCTCCATGCTGACAGCAGAGAGCCCGACGCGGGGCTCGAATCCACCAACCATGAGGTCTTGACCTGAGCCAAAGTCAGACACTTAACCGACTGAGCCACCCAGGTGCCCCACGGATGAATTTTTTCATATACTTATTGTATTTATTTATGTCCTTCCTTATAACTAACTAAAACGATCACACAGGCAGCCCTAATTTTTTAGCTCTGTAGCTAAGAAACAGAAAAGAAGCAAATGAGCACAGCATAAATTTAATGTAACCATTGGGCTGAAGTATCCTCTTAAGTTTTGATTTCTCTAGTGATTGGAGAAAAGTAAAAGGTATAGTAAGTTCCATGGTGATGTGTATGATGAGGGAGAAGTTCCTGTTTTATGACGTGTCTTACTTGGCACCTATTTCTGAAATGAATGTTTCCCAGCATCTTCTCATGACCACAAAGCTAATGGGGCATTTCTGTTAATGTAATTCTGCAGCAGATTTCTAGTGCTGTTTCTTGGAAGTTTTTGGTTAGTTGTTGTTGTTTTTGAAAAAAGCTTTATGTGTGTGTGTGTGTGTGTGTGTGTGTGTGTGTGTGTTTATGATATATATACACGAAAGAACAAAACAATGGAGTGATTCCAAAGGCAGATAAAACTCATCTTGTCCATGTTTTTAACCAACCACAATTAGGAAAGAGCACCTAGGACACACACAAATTTTATTATGAAAATTGTTACCCACATGACTTTATGTTGATCAATGCATGATGATAAGAGATTTTTATTGATCTTTTTTAAAGTTTTTATTTTAATTGCAGTTAGTTGATACACTTACAGGCTATATTAGTTTCAATATAAAGTCACTGTATGGGAAAGAAAGAGATCTTTAAGAACTTTAAAGTCAGCTCTTGAAGATCTTTTAACATTTAACAGGTTTATACTAACATGTTCCTTCTTGGGATTTACCCAAAAACTTATGCCCTAAACCCATTTTTTAAATAGTGCACCAAAATAAGATTACGCTCACCAGAACAGAAAAAGAATCAACCAAAATTATCTTTCACCTCTCTTTCTGCATGCAATTGTCAATGATCTTTTTAAGGAATTTTGTCTTTGTATGTATGTCGTGCTTTTTTTTTTAAAACACTATAGAGAAATACAACTGTCACCTCACGTTTTATATATTCAGATGGCTATCAATGTGACTTGACCTGTCATTCTATCTTTGCACTGAGGTGCTGAGCTTTTCAGATATCTGGAAGGGATGATGTCTAAGAGTCCACAATGGTGCAGTTATGTTCTATTTCTATGGACTGTTTTACAAGGCACTTCCCACATGCTGTAACTCATCTAACCCCCCACAACCATCCCTGAGTGCTGGCTCTGCCCATCACTGGCACAACTCTCCATAAGTTATTTAAACCCTCTAAACCTTATTTCCTTGTGTGTAACATGGAGTCCTCCAAATTCAGTTCACATCACTGGCACTGGGGGATCAGATGAGATAATGCACATGAACCTTTGGCATAAGTGTCTGGCACAGTAATAATCACTCAATAGGAACTGGTTTTCATCAGGATTATTGACATGTCCACAAGCACAACCACTCCACAAAATGATATGCGGGAGTTGGGCATTGTGGGGCGTGCGTGACTTGAAAGGTAGGACTGATTTCTTTGCTTGATGGAAAATTTACCTAGAACAGACTCCTTCCAACATGTAAGATTCTGCTGTGGATCCTAGGGTCGGACGCATTTATTTTGGTAGCAACCCTTCAGGTCAGCAGTGGGTGCCGAGGACTGTACGACAGCCACTGCTTCTGGTTATTTCTCCATCCAACAAGTATTTATAGAGCACCTGCATCACAGCAGACTCTGTGCTAAGAGCTATGAGCACAGAAGGAAAACAAGACAGTCTCAAACATTACCTGCTAGTTGTGAGAAAAAACCATTCATCATTCAAGAACTTCAACATCTCCATGTGCAGAAATACAATGTATGAATTGATCTACTGAACTACGTAGAATCAGACCAACCCTTTCTGTAATTGTGGGCTCATATTTATAATAACTCTTTCTTCTCTGATGACAAATTCTATCTGTCATCTATGTATGTATGTACGTATGTACCTATCCATCCAGCCACAACACAGCCACGTGCCAATTAATGGATATGAACAATCAAATAATATTTGCTATTATTTCTTGCAGAGCTCACTGCTGTTAACTCTACAGAAGCTTCTTTGAAAGACGAAAATGGTAAGTTTGTCTATATGCTTGCGTTTATGTTATGCTATAGCATTTTTTCCCTCACAATCAGGTTAACTTTTTTTTTTTAAGGTTTATTTATTTTTGAGACAGAGAGAGACAGAGCATGAACGGGGGAGAGGCAGAGAGAGAGGGAGACACAGAATCGGAAGCAGGCTCCAGGCTCTGAGCCATCAGCCCAGAGCCCGATGCGGGGCTCGAACTCACGGACCGTGAGATCATGACCTGAGCTGAAGTCAGATGCTTAACTGACTGAGCCACCCAGGCGCCCCTCAGGTTAACTTTTAAACTTCCCTGACTTCAGATAGAAACCTCACAATGGTTGGATCTTCCAAAATAGACTGAGTGATAATTTAAGTCAATCCATCATTTCCTGGGGATCATCTTCACACAGTAAATGCAGGTTTGGGAATGAAAGGACCATAAAGTAGGGGTGCAGCAAGGGCCTCTGAAGTCTTTCAGCAATGGACTTCATTCACTTCTGTGGCCTTTGTTTCTACTGACTATGGAAAACATGATATCGAGTTGCTTCTGGAGTTTTTTTTAAGCCTTTGTTCTTGCTCATAGTTAATGAATGAACTGACACTGAGAGGTTCCCGTTCAGAAGGCATTGCGTGCACTGTGAGTGCCTTTTGTTTAATTCTTAATACTCACCATGGAAGATTTTATTCCCATTTTACGCCTGAGGGCAATGAGCTAAAATTAACGAAATCTCTTGCACCATGCCACACAATGAGATCTGGAGCTGCAACCCAGAACAACTGAATCCAGAGTTCATATACTAACTCAATTTTTATTCTCCCTCTAAGTCCAAAGCCAAGGCCTTGAGACAGGCTGCACCCTTTGGAGATGCCACAGACTGGATTTTCACCCCAATTGTTTCGTTATTAGTTGCATGAATATGGGCACATTACTTACATTTGCTGAGCCAGCCAGGAATAACATAAATAATGCCTGAGTTAGCAAAGCCATAGGAGCACATATGTGGAATGTCTAGCATTGGGTATCTCATTTAACGGACACATTGTAAGTACTGGTTTCTAGCCCTTTATTCCAACATATGTGGGAAAGTAAGAAAATGACATGGAGCGTTGGCTATAGTCTTGCTGATCTGCCCTCCGAGTCCAATATCAAGGGGCCTCTGGACCTTATATAACATATTACCTGACCAAGGGCAAGGAGTTTTGATCGCATCACCCCTTGAGGTCCCTTTCACACCAAGTGCTAATAATTTTGGGGTTCTGACTTTGTGGAGATAAAGCCTTGGCCTTGTGGTTCATTGAGTAGCCAGCCTGGTCCATCATTATTGTCATTAATTATTTCTGACATCATGTATTTCCTGTTACACTTCGAAGGATATGAAATACTATAGTCCTATAACATAATAGCTAGAATGATAGATACTCAGGGAGAAAAGGGAACGAGTTTGATCTCCTAAAGTTGCAGAGAAATTGAATTAATCCCTTACTTCCATTTTATGTAATGCCCTCTTAACACAAACCTCTCACCCACCCCGCCATGAACACCACCAAATTTCCATGATTTGTACCATTGCTAGGAATCTCACTGAATGCACAACATGTAATGGCTGAGATCCTTCAAAATAAACAATTCAGCTTTATATCTGTACTTAATCATTTGATATCTTGGATAGGTATTACGTGAAGTGATGCAGAATTACACAGTAACTGAGGATATGTGCTTGAACATCATGTTCCTGGATTTGATATTTGGCTCCTGGTACTAATGATAGAACACTAGGCAATTACTTCTATATCCTCAATTTATTTTTAAAATGGGAATGAAAATAATAATCTCAGAGGTTATTGACAATTAAATAAGATTAAAGTTTTGCATGCGAAGCTCTCAAGTAAGTGGTGGTGAATTTGTGGTCAATGGACATTGGCAATTATTCTTACTTCGAGACATAGTCGAGGTGAGGAAGTGCTAAGAGCTCTTTATCACCAATGATCTTTTCCATTGGATTCGCTCATTAAAAATGTGACTCTTCCTTTGAATATGTGGGAATGTTCTAAGTCAACATCTCAGAGGTTGGTGATTGAGTTGACCTGCAAGCTGGATTCTGAATTGTCCTGGTGGTGGTGGTAGTGCTGATGGGGGTGTAGATGTTTAATGTCGGGTTGTGGTGGTGTTGGGTGGTCACTTCAACCCAGGTCATCTGAAATGTATGCTGTCAACCCCTCTCTCATGTAAGTCCTCGCCTTTCAAAAACACAGGTGAAACTAACCGATGGCTTCCTTTAGACCCCCTGCAGCTGCAGCTCGTGAACACCTCTGCCTACTGCACCTACCTCCTCCTCCTCATCAAGAGCATGGTCTACACTGTCATCACCGCCATCTGTCTGCTTGGGAGAGCGGCACTCTGTGACAATGGGAAGAGTTCCTGACCCGTGGTGGCACAGGGTCCATGTTTCTCCATTGACTGTTGTCACTAAAAGTGTCTGCTGTGGGTCTAGCGGGGCTTTCTTTCTGGGTGGTTCATTTCAGTTCACACGTTGTCTTTTTCTATGTGTCATCATTGCAGAATGGGTTTGCAAACTCCTGGGCAAACAGGAAATGTTACTCTGCACCAAGAACAGACTCTGCCATGAGTCAGGGGCGGGGCCGGGGGGCACCCACGGGGGCTTCAGCACCGCTCTCTCCTTCTTGCCCACCAGCTGGTCAGCCACCCAGCACCCTCGCCTCTGAGTACACTTGGCGTGCAGCTTCCATAGCGTCCCCTGGGGCTCTGTATGCAGATAACTGCCTGGAGGCCTTTTGTTTTACATTTCTGGAAGCTGCCATCTTTGCTACCTGAGTTTTGTTCTGTTGTTCATAACAGGCATAATAAAAATAATCAAAAGTGTACTTTTATCTCTGTGTTCTTTCATTTGGTGAAATCTGAGAGGCTAAGGTAAGGAACAGCATGACAACTGAGCCTTCAAATTCAGCATTGGTTGTAATCATGGCCAATTCCACATTTCTAACTATTTCCCTGAGAGAGTCCTTGTGATGCCTTCTTTGGGGCTCTAGCCCCGGGCGAGCCACTGTCAGTGAAGGGCTCAGGTTATTCCTTAGCAGATTCAGACTCATTTGGTTTAAGACACTCTGGTGGCCACAGTATCACATGTCACGTGACAGGTGGGTATGTCAGACCTAGACCAGTGTCTCACATACGCCATGTTTCCTGATGTCATAGGAACCCCAGGACAGCTGCACTAACACGGGAAAAGTAGGGTGGTGGAGATGTTAAGTGCTTGGACTCTGAACCTCAAGTGCTTGGATATAAATTTTGGGTCTATAGCTATTTGAACACTCCGTGCTGTAATGTTGTCATTTGTAAAATGGACTTACACTGACACGTTTCCTGGAGTTGTGTGGATGTGATGAGTTTTTATTTGGGAAGTTCAACAGCATCTACTGCAGGCAGCTCTACTTTAGAAATAATAGAGAACACACGCACGTACACACACACACACACACACACACTAAGTATGACACTCATTTATATATGTGTGTGTATTTCTACAAGCATGGATGTACAACAAAATGTTCAATGTGGTAGGTGGGTAAAAAAATAAATGTTTTTCTATTTTCGGTAATGAATGCACCTAAAGTAAAAACTTGTATATGTTAGAATGAAAACAATGCCTCATTTAAAATTGGAAGGATTTTTTTTTTATTTACAATTAGTTTCAGTTTCTGTGAAACAGCTGCTTTTGGAATCCAAATACAGGTTCCCAAGGGGAAATAACACAAGACCCATCAGATATAAGGAAGAGGAAATCTAATTTTCTACACCTTGATTCTCGGGTTTTGATCAGACCTCTTTAGGACAAATACCCGGGCCTCTACCTAGAAATCTGGAACTGATCTGGAACTGTTTCTGCATATGGAAAGCACAGAGGCAAAGGGGAAACTAGCAAATGACCCAGAGCCGTGTGGGCTGATTTCAGTGCCAGGCACTCCTAGCCAGTGCCCCCTGTGGCTTCCAATCCTCAGCCCCTCCCTTCCCCAACCCGACCTGGGCAGCCCTGCGGGCTCTGCTCTGCACTGGCAGGTGCAGAGAGGGGGAGGGTGGTGGTGCAGGGGACAGTGTGGGGAGCAGGAAGGGGCTGCTGTTTTGTTTTCTCAGGGTTTTTCTGGTCTATGTGCTCTGTCAAATGTGGTTGATTCGTGGAAAAGGCTTGAAGTCAAACCGGCCCCTACTGGTTGGGGCTGTGCAAGCGGTGGCTGGGGTGCTGCATGATAAAATAGGGGCAGTTACACCACAGCCAACTTTGCTCACTTCCAAAAGGTCACAGCTAATGAAAGAAAAATCCATCTACACACACGCATACGATTGCTGCCAAACATACTCTTATCCTGTGGGTGAGTGCCAGAGTCCTGCTCCAGCAGGTCCAGGGGTTCCCGAAGGAAGAACGGCGTTGGTGAAAATAAAACAAAACTAAAATAAAAAACTAAAACTAAAATAAAAATGGACACAGACAACAGCAGTGTGTTGAACTGGCCGATTTATTGCAGTAAATGTGGCGTTCTATATGCTAGCCATTTCCTTGTAGCATACGTCATCTATGGTTTTCTAACATCACGTAATTTAGAAAATGTTCCTATGTGTAAACAACCTTTAAGAAATAACATGGCGATTTTCCCCTAACTTTCCTGCATACCCTTGGATTATTGATTAATTTCTTACATTATTCCATTATGCATCTGCGTTTATCTATAATCTACAAAGCATTCACTTTGCTGTTCTCGTGAAAGGCCCTCCATTTCTCAACACCTCAAGTGGAACAGTTACAGGGACATGACCTCCTAACCACATGAGGCCAGAAGAACAATGTGTTTGCCTTGGTCCGAGGTGCCAGGAGGGGCCGAAAAAGCCTTAGAAACCCATGCCCCATACATTCTCAGAGAGACAATGCACCTAGGAGCCAATGAACCATTCTGTACCTCAACCCACTAGGTTCAGTCATCATCTGGAATGCCTCCGGGGGGCCAGGTGGGCCTAGGGGTTGAAGTCAACTGTGCCCAGAGATACACTCCTTAGTTGCCGGAGTGAGGCTTTCAAATCCATATGTCTCTCCTTTACAGGCCCTCTTGCTGGCAAATGTATGAGGCTATCCTTCCTGTAAGTAGAGGAGTCTCCATAGGGGATGGCAAGGGCTAAATGTAAGGCCTCACAATTTCTTGAGGAACCTTATTTTCTTCCCTAATGGTTCTTTTCCCAGGAGGCCTGCTGAGGGCAATTCCACAACAGACAATACCCCAGGTAGTTTTAAGGCCAAATTACCTAAAGCGGGAGTCCACAGCTGGGGCCCTGCCACTCAGGCTGGGATAGCTTGGCTTCCAGCAGAGTCTGAAGACATTTCACCTGCTTAGAGTCATGTAAGTCAGTAAAGGAGCTTTGACTCAAATCCAAGTCTAACAGAGTCCAAAACCCATCACAGCATCCACTGCATATAAGTAGAATTCCATGTGTACATATAGTTTCTTTTAAGCTCTAAAAAGTAAACAGCCATAAAGGAAATTCCAAAGAAGTTGCAGAACTCGAGAATTTCTCTCACATGCCAGTAAGCAAAGAGCATAAGCTATTCTTGAAGAGCAGTCATTCGGGTGACAGTGCTGGACTCCTGAACGTCGTAGAGATTCTTCTAGCACTGCTGAATTAGTAGTAGTTTGCTTTTTGTGATGACCAATAGTTTGGAGGTCATAACGGCAAACGTTGATCCCTTAAATAATACCAAATAACCTATTGAATGTCAAACACTGCACATATTCATTCCTTCCTTGCAAGCATAAGTAGGTATTACTCATCCCATTCTGCGGATGAGACAGAGGTGTATTTGAGCTTGCCTAGCTGAGAAAGAGCACAGCCAGAACTTCGAGTCGGCCAGGGTCTCATGGCCTGTGCTCTAAGTAAACTTCTTGGATGTTTGCGATTCGGGGCTTAATTTCTGTCCTCAGTGAGCTGTTGCTTTGAATGCAAAATGTGATGTGGTTCTACTTCCCTCTTTTTCTCAATATTGTGCTTCCTGCTTAAAAACCGTGGGACTTTGCTTGTTACTTACGCTGACTTCTTGCACCCCCTGCTGGCCATTGCAGGTATGTCCTACACTTTATAATCCCTGGATTCCCAGCAAGTGAATTCTCTTACAGGAAAGCCTCAGTTTAGTGAGTGGAAGAGCCCAGAAATACCAGGCAGGAGACCTCTTTTTCCACTTGTGTACTCGGTGTGCTTGGGAGTTTTAGGTAAGCGGCTCCTTCTTGTAAAATCCCCATTTCTTCAGGCACAAGTGAGAATTGTCTGATATGTCTGGTGTCCTATGTACTTGTGAAATCTACAGAGAATTGCTTGTGAATAATGTGTCTTTACATCTATATAAACGGCATCGCATTCCCGTCAATCCGTGTCTGTCCCTCCGTCTGTCCACTGCTCCTCTGTGCTGCTCCTTCTGCCGCTGGTTGCAGCCACTGCATGAATCCCTCCACCGCCAGTGACAGGCACATTTCCCTGGGAATGTCATCCGGGGGTCACTGGTGCTGCTAATGTGACTGACACTTGAATGCAAGAGTGATGCCACCACGTTCAAAGGCACTAACAGGGCAGACCTGGCGTCGATGAAAACGTGGAGCAGCGGGTACGCTCACGGTCACGAGCAGGCAGTGAGCTCACACCTGCACCTGCGATTCGGCCGCGGCTTCCTCCAGCTTCTCTCGTGTTCGCTCAGCTCCGGACGAGACTCGCCGCCGATGCTCCCTGTGCTCGCGGGCGCCCGTCCTGAGCTTCCACATCAGTTCCTCCCCTTTTCTGTGTTTGTTCAATTCCCTTTTCTGGGGGGACCTTTTTAAATAATAAATCTTTCTTCCCCATCTTACTGACGCTTTCCACATTTATACAAGTCTCTCCACTTATTGTGCCTTACATTTGCTATTTCCCTAACGAAGTGAATACTGGAGGCCATTTGTATGACCTACCAGGTGGTTTTGCTTTGTGCTTTGGTTTTGATTATGGTGATTTCTGCAGGGAGGAAAGTGTTCTGCAGGGAGGAAAGTGTTCTCCAGGGAAAGAGGCCATAAATACTGAATCAAAGAATCCCCTGAGTCACAGGCAGGTTTTTAAGTGTGCTGCCACGTGCCCTCACAGCACTGGTTCATAGCGTAATAACAAAACTTACTTTTTGTTTGAAAGATTTTCTTTCTGGCAAGGGTTTTTCTCTTTTTTAGCGTAGCAACGACACCATTTTATTGTGCCTAACCTCGCCGAGAAGCTACCAGAACCGTGACGTCACTCTCAGCCTCTGAATTTCTTCCTTTCCAGGACTCCTGATAGTTCAGGATGCTTCAGAGAGGGCGGCACTCATTCCTGGAGGTCTTTCTGATGATCAGTTTTATTCTCCTCCTGAATCTGAAGCAGGTAACAAAAATGTGATTATCGTCTGTGTTTTCATCCATCATTCAAAAGCTCAGCCCTCCCTCCCTCTCCTGTCAGAACGCTGCTGAGCAGACATCTCACGGCGCAGGCACGTAGGAGACAGAAATCACCGAGATGTGGTCTTGATGTGGGAGCAGTGGGGAGACACAGAGTGTAAAGTACGTGTAACCCGGGGACACAGACCCCGTGTGACCGGCCATGTGCATCTCAGAAGACAGGCAGACGAGGGGAAGGGTCTGCTCCTCTTCTTACCCGTCATCCCCTAGCCCGACCTTCCTCCCGGGTCCCCGTGTCTGAGGGTGCAGCTCTCTCTGAGCTGTTGCCTGTGAAGAAAGCAGAGCCTCCCTGGGGACTCGGCCCTTTCTTAGGCCTCACATCCCTGCCTTCTCCAGGCCATTTCCACCCTCTGTATTTCTGCCTCCTTTATCTCATTCATTGCACCACTTCCTGTCTTCTCCACCTTCCCTTCAGCATTTCCTGCTTTGGTTTCTGCAGCCATTTGCTGCCTCGGTCACCCTCTCCCTGCCCCGCCAGAGCGCCATGTCAAATATAACAATTGCATTGTCGTATGGCTTCCTCAAACCCTCGATGAGGTGGGAGTCTCATTATCCCTATCAGAGATGAACAATGAGGCACTGTGGAAGGTCACTGGAAAAGTCAGAGGAGGAGTTAGGATTTGAAGCCGGTCTCAGTGCTGCGGCCCACACTCACAGCTAATTCATGTGGGCCTTTACTTTCATTGTCACTTTTCTTCTTGTTTCACTATTATACAACCTTTAGTATCACGCCGCATAGGAGCGTCAAGAACAGACATCCCTGCATTGTTCCCGGTCTTTGGGGAAAAGCAATCAGTCTTTCAACATTAAGTATGACATCAGCTATGGGTTTTCATAGATGCCTTTTATAAAGACGAAGAAGTTCCTTTGTATTGAGATTGTTTGATCTGCCAAGCTGAATATTCTCTTAAAGCCCTCTAGTGAATATTTCACTTCAGGTATAAAGCTTCTGTATTATAGATTTTTAAAAATATCTATTCTTTTTTGCATTTTAAGTAGTTTGCATTAGAATATCTATTTGTTGACTTTTTGTTGTCATACTTCTCTTTAATTCTTTAAACATGGTATTGTATAATTTTTGAACACATTTGTAATAGCGGCTTTGAAGTCTTTGCTAAAGAAAGTAACTGGACACACTCAAGGACAGTGTGTATTCAGTTGTGCGGGATTTTCCTACTAATATTAGTTACGTTTTTCTGGTTCTTTGCCTGTCTTCTTATTTTTTTTCTGGAAAAATGTTTTGTTGAAAATATATCGCAGCAGCGCTGGACTGTGAATTTGCCCCCAGTTTGCTTTCATCGCCGTTTCTATGTTGAGAATGTCGCTTGAGCTATATCTGCGATATTACATCCGCTGTGGTATGTGGCTGATTGGATTCTCCTGTGTTCTTCTTTTAATTCTTTTCTTTTTCAGCCTAGATTCCTACGTAGCACACTGTGTCCACATGGCTTACTGGTAGCCAAGAACAAGTGTGTTCAAGCAACTCAATTAAGATTTCAATCCTCTGCCCAATGTTTTCATTATCTGTCATCCTTCGGGCAATGGGCACACAGACCGTATGTGCTACGTGACAAGTCTTCCCACGTTATACTTTTTGCTGAGTATTTTCATGGCACCTCTACCTGTGCCCATTATGAAGAACCTTCATGTCCATGGAAGCGGGTGTTGGGAGGTGGCGAGGAATGGGACTCACTCTAGACCAGAGCACCACTGCTGTTCCCCGACTTCTGCAACTTTTCAAGCATAAACAACTCTCAGATTGTTGCATGAAATTGGACATTTCCCAATCATTGAAATGGTTAGTTTTGTTTTGATCTATTTTACCTTTGCAGTCGGTTTTCAAGGAGAAGATTTGGTGACCATGGCCAGAAGGCCTTGCTTACATTCACTTTTAAATTATGCAAAACATATACATTATTGCGTTTTAAATAAAAGTTTGTCTTTTTTTAAGATGCTCAAATAATTCCAAGACATGTCAGCTCTTTATGGTGAAACACCATTAACTTGACAGGTGGAGAGTAAGCCCAGAAACAGGAAGACGTGGTAAGACCATCTTCCTTAGACTCCTGTCCAAGTGGGAAGGCATTTCATCTGCCCCCGTGTGTCTACAGCAGTGGAATAGGCTGGAAAGGGAAGCCTTCCAACAGCGATACCTTTATCTATTTATGTCACCACAAATGTCACCTGAACGGTGTGACATTTATGGGGTTTAGATGTGGGACACAATCTTTCATAATGTTCTCTGCTATTCATTCTCCTGGACCAGATTTGATCTTGGCTATCACATAGCAGACATTGTCTGAAGGAAAAATGTCCTATTTGAGGTGTGTTATCTGACAAGAGGAAAGCAACTGTGAGGCAGGCTGTTTCCTCTGCTTGTGAGGACGCCCTGTCCCTAACCCGCTCCCTCGGTCTTCCCACAGATCCTTTTTTCTTTCCCTTCCCTGCTTGTGAGAGGAATACATGCTTTTTGTAAAAATGCACATAGAGAACCCATCCTTCAGAATCTGCGGCCATATCACATTTTAAAGTTTAGTTTGTATCCTGACAGTTTGGTGTTTGTAAATGTCACAGAATTGTGGCCGTACTGCCGATATTATGTATATTAAAAAATTATAATGTAAAATTTTTACTGTCTGCTGTAGAAATTTTGGAATATCCAGAAATGATTGAAGTCACCCGATTATATTCTTCTTGTCTTCCTTATTTGTGCATATGTATTTAGGTTTTTATTTGTATAAATATCATCCTATGGGACATATGGATTTTTCATTACATATTTGCTTTCATTTGATAGCATGAGCATTGTCTGTGCTACCATAATCTCTCTCTCTCTCTCTCTCTCTTTCTCTATATATATATAGAATTTTGGAGCTTCTGGGTGGCTCAGTCGGTTCAGTGTCTGACGTGTGATTTTGGCTAAGGTCATGATCTCACAGTTCATAAGATCCAGCCCCATGTTGGGTTTCATGTTTACAGAACCTGCTTGGGATTCTCTCCCTCCCTCTCTCTCTCTGTCCCTCCACACTCTCGCTTTTTCTATCTCTCAAAATAAATAAATAAACTATGTAAATATAATTGTAAGTGGATGCAGTATATTTCATGGAAATATAATAATTATTTACTTTTCTTCTACTTTCAGACATTTAGATTTTTTTCTGATTTTTAGAAGGAAAATGTACATAATGGAAAACAAGTATTATTTTGTCAGAGATATTTCCTGAAGAAATAACTACGGAATGTAATGACAAGGTCAAATGTGCATTTGTGCAGGTCAGATCAGCTTCCTCTGTGTTTGTTCTGAGAATGGACCAAATGACAGAAGTGCCACCAGGAGGGGCTTAGGAGGCTGAATTTTAACCAGAAAGTTTCTTAAGGTGGAAAAAGAGTTGAGGAGGGTCTGCAAAATTATGGCCTTTGGACTAAACCTCAGGAACTCAGTGGTGTGGTCACAGTTTAGAATATCCTGTCTCAGGAGGGGAGCCCCATATACACCAAGTCCACTGATGATGCCTGAGTTGAATGTCAGTATATAATTTGCCCTGGGAGAGAACTCTTTCCTACACATGCTGGACTTAACCAGTAACGTGTGGTCCATGTTCATGGAAGCCAAGGCTCACCCAGAAACTGGCTCTTGATAACAGACCAAGAGGAGTGAAGTCTATGGTGTGAACATGCTGTGAATTCCATCTGTTGAAGCCTAATCCATAATCTCAACAATAGAGTTTTGTTTCCCCAGGCACTGGGCACATTGGATCCCAGGACTGGGCACCCTGTCTGTATTGTGCTTGGGATGGGTCGGGGTGGGGATGCTTGCTGTTTGTGCTCATGTGGCTGCACAGCCCTCCTCTGCTCAACCCCCAGCACACTTTTACCTCCCATGCATGTCTTCTATTGAGCCGTGCTCAGCTTGACTCTCCAGTCATTTGTCCCTGTAGAGGGACTTAGATGATTCAGTACATGACATTCAATTACACAGTTGAACTCAAGGCCTCCATCTGTCTGTGTTGTTGTGAGGAAGGAAGCCCCTCCTTATTACCCTGTCTACACTCTACCTGTGCTAACAGCTTCACATGCCCAGTCTTCTGTCACCCTGCTTACACTGACAAAATTAGATGGGAAGTATGAGCCCCGGTAAATCAGACACCATGAAAAAGTGCAGATCATTGGTGGAATGTCAGGATTACCTAGGGTGACAAGAAGTCTGTGTGCTGGTCCATCAGAAGAGTGTCATCAGAGTGGACTGAAGGTACAGTGTCTGAACAGTCCTGGTCATATGACTTGCAACTCATGAAGCAGCTACTTGGAATGAACTTGGTATAAAATAGGGGAACCCCTCACCCACAGAATAAGAGTATGTTTGGCAGCCATCGTATGTGTGTGTGCAGATGGATTTTTCTTTCATTAGCTGTGACCTTTTGGAAGTGAGCAAAGTTGGCTGTGGTGTAACTGCCCCTATTTTATCATGCAGCACCCCAGCCACCGCTTGCACAGCCCCAACCAGTAGGGGCCGGTTTGACTTCAAGCATTTTCCACGAATCAACCACATTTGACAGAGCACATAGACCAGAAAAACCCTGAGAAAACAAAACACCAGCGCCCTCCTGCCCCCCACACTGTCCCCTGCACCACCGCCCTCCCCCTCTCTGCACCTGCCAGTGCAGAACAGAGCCCGCAGGGCTGCCCAGGTCGGGTTGGGGAAGGGAGGGGCTGAGGATTGGAAGCCACAGGGGACACTGGCTAGGAGTGCCCAGCACTAAAATCAGCCCACACGGCTTTCAGTCATTTGCTAGTTTCCCCTGTTTGCCTCTGTGCTTTCCACATGCAGAAACAGTTCCAGATCTCTACGTAGAGGCCCAGGCACTCGGCCTAAAGAAGTCTGATCAAACTCCCAAAAATCAAGGAGTAGATGGAAATTAAATTTTCTCTTTCTTGTATCTGGTGGATCTTATGTTGTTTCCACAGAGGCTCTTCTATTCGTTTTTCAAAAGCAGCTATTTCACAGAAACTGAAGCTGATTGCAAATAAAGAAAAGATCCTCCCCATTTTTAAATGAGACATTGTTTTCATTCTCAGATATAAAATTTTTTACTTTAAATGCATTCATTAGCACAAATGGAAAAAAAATAAACAGTCATTTATTCTTTTCCCTACCTACCACATCCTGAACATTTTGTTTTATACCCATGTTTGTAGAAATGTATGCACACATATAAATGAGTGTCATACTTCGTGTGTGTGTGTGTGTGTGTGTGCATGTATGTATTATTTCTAAAGTAGAGCTGCATCAGTAGATGAAAATGCTGTTGACCACTTCATGTGCCCAGCATAATTATCTCATCTCATCCATACGACTCCAGGAGACGTGTCACTCTAAGTCCATTTTACAAATGAGAAAATTATGGCACGGGGAGTTCAAGGAACTGTAGACCCAAGATTTA
The DNA here is from genome assembly GCF_027475565.1 of Acinonyx jubatus. Lineage (NCBI taxonomy): Eukaryota > Metazoa > Chordata > Mammalia > Carnivora > Felidae > Acinonyx > Acinonyx jubatus. The sequence goes on from NC_069383.1 coordinate 91,996,238, forward strand.
AACCCAGGCACTTAGGGTTCAGAGTCCAAACACTTAACCCCTCCACCACCCTACCTTTCCAGTGTTAGTGCAGCTTTCATGCGGTTCTTGTGACATCAGGAAACATGGTGCACGTGTGACACGGGTCCAGGTCTGACACACCCGCCAGTCACATGACATGTGATACTGTCACCACCAGAATGTCTTAAACCAAGGAGTCTGAATCTGCTGATCTTTGAAGAAGAAATAACCTGGACACCTTCACTGGCCAGTGTCCCCCAAAAAAACATCATAAAGACTCTTTCAGGGCAAGAATTAGAAATGTGGAATTGACCATGATTAGAACCAATGCTGAATTTCTAGGCCCAGTTGTCATGCTGTCTCTTACCTTGGACTCTCAGTTTGAGGACACCAAATGAAAGAATACAGAGACAAGAGTAGAGTCTTGATTATTTTACTTGTTCTTTTTAGGAAAAACAGTACAGAATTCATTAACAAAGATAGAGGCCTCAGGGTGTGTAAATTAAAAGGCTTCAAGGAAGTCATCTTGTTAAAGAGCCCCAGGGGACATGACTGGAAGGTGCCTACTGACTTTTAGGGATAACAGCCAATGGAAAAAGGTGGACCTTTTGTGCCACCATGTGTTAGGAACTCTTCCCATTACCAAAGAGTGTGGGTTTCCCAAGCAGATTGACAGTGATAATGGCAGAAGAGACCATGCTCTTGAGGAGGAGCAGGAGGTAGGTATAGTAGGCAGAGTTGTTCACGAGATGCAGATGCAGGGCGTCTAAAAAGAAACCATTTATTAATTTCACCTGCTCTTTTGAAAGGCTAGGACTTATTAATGGGAGCGGGGTCACATTATACATTTCCAATGATCTGGGTTGAATTGACTCTCCTACACCAATACAACCCAGTTGTAAAAACATCTACACCATCATCAGCACCACCATCACCACAAAGACAACTCAGAATCCAGCTTGCAGGTCAAATCAATCAACAATCTCTGCAAAATTCACTTAGAACTTTCCAAAGTATGAATGGTAAGGTTGCATTTTTAATGAATGGATCCAGTGTGGGGGGGAAGCATTGGTGATAAATAGCTTTTAGCTTCTTGACCCCGTCTCTGTCTCAGAGTAAGAATAACAGCCAATATACATTGGCCACAAACTAAACACCACTGACTTTGAGAGATTTCCACGCAAAATGTTAATCTTATTTAACTTTTCAATAACCTATGAGATTATTATTCTTATTACCGTTTTATGAATAAATTGAAGACAGAGAAGTAATTTGCCTGATCTTATACCATTAGTAGGTACCTGCAACATGACATTTAAGCAATATTTTCAGCTATGCTGTAATTCCACATCTCCACATGCAGTCAGTACCCATCAAATGATTAGCACAAATATAAAGAAGAATTGCTTATTTTGAAGGATATTAGCCATTACATGTTGTGCATTCAGTGAGATTCCTAGGAATCCTTGGAAATTTGGTGGTGTTCACAGTGGGGTGGGTGAAAGTTTTTTGTAAAGAGGACATTATATAAAAAGAAAGAAAGGGGTTAATCCAAAATCTCTGAAACTTTAGGAGGTCATGGCTTATTCACCTGTCTTTCTTGAATGTCTCCTTGTAGCTATGATATTGTAGGAAAATAGCTTTTATTATCCTCTGAAGTTTAGAAAGAAATATATGTTGAAATAATTAATGACAATGATGGTGGGACAGGCTGACTACTCAACGAACAACAAGGCCAAGTCTGTTCCTATGGAAATTTACTTTACATGCTTTATCTCTAGAGTTAAGAACTCCAGAATTATTCCCCCTTGGTGTGGAAGGGACCTCAAGTGGTGATACGCTCATAACTCCTTACCCTTAGTCAGGTAATATGTTACATAGGGTCCAGAGGCCCCTTGATATTGGACATGGAAGGCAGACCAGCAGGGCTAGAGTCAATGCTCCTCATCACTTTCTTGGTACATATGTTGGGAGAAAGGGCCAGAAACCAGTACTTACAATGTGTCAGCTAAATGAGACACCCAATACTAGACATTCCACATATGGGACCTTATGTCTTCAGTAACTCAGTTAGGTGTTATTTGTGTTATCCCTGCTTGGGTTAGAAAATGTCAGTAATGTACCCACATTCGTGCAACCAAGAATTAAAAGACTGGAGTTAAAGTCAGTCTGTGGCACTTGAAGTCTTGCACTCACCCCCCCACCCTGCCCCCATGTGTGCACCTGTCTCAAGGCCTTGGTTTTGGGATTTAGAGGAAGAATAAAAACTGAGTAAGCGTATGAGCTCTTGATTCAGATGCTCTTGGTAGAAGACCCAGATCTCTCTGTGTGGCATTATGCAAGGGACTTAATTAATTTCAGCTCATTGCCATAATGTGTAAAGTGGTAATAAAATCCTTCATAGCGAGTATTAAAAGAATCAGACAAAATGTACTTCCAGGGCACACCATGCCTTCTGTACAATAACCCCTCTGTGTTAGTTCATGTTATTGACTACTAGCAAGAGCAAAGACTCAAAACAAGAAATCTAGAAGCAAGCTGATGTCCTCAGTCATTAGAAACAAAGGCCACAGAAATGAATGAAATCCATTGTTGAAATACTTCAGAGGCCCTTGTTGCACTCCTAATTTATAGTCCTCTCATTCCCAAGCCAGGATGTACTGTGTGAAGACGACTCCTGGGAAATGATGGGTTGACGTAAAATATCACTCAGTCTTTTTGCAAGATCCTGCCATTGTGAGATTTCTATTTGAAGCCAGGGAAGTTCAAAATGTAAGTTGATCAGGAGGAAAAAATGCTATAGCATAACATAAAGGCAAACATATAGAAAAACTTACCATTTTCATCCTTCAGAGAAGCTTCTGTAGAGTGAATAGCAGTGAGATCTAAAAGAAATGAGAGTAAGTATTATTCCATTGTTCATATCCATTATTTGACACGTGTGTGTATTGTGGATGGATGGATGGATGGATGGATAGATAGATGCAATTTGTCAACAGAGAGGGGAGAGGAATTACAAGTATGAGCCCTGAAATTCCAGAAACGGTTGGACTGATTCTATGTAATTTAGTAGATCAATTCATATGTTGTATTTCTGCACATGAACATGCTGAAGTTCATGAATGATGGATTTGTATCTTTTTTTCTCACAACTAGAGGGTCCTTTTTAAGATTATCGTGTTTTCCTTTTGCGCTTGTATCTCCAAGCTACAATGCCTGCCACAAAGTAGGTATTCTGTAAATACTCATTGAATGGAAAAATAACCAGAAACAGTGGCTGCTATATGGTCATCAGCACCCACTGTTGACACGAAGTGTTGCTACCAAAGTAAATTTGTAGACACTAGAAACCACAGTAGAATCTTACATGTTGGAAGAAGTCTGGTTTAGGTGGATTTCCTGTCTAAGGAAAGAAAGCAGCCCTACCTTTCAAAGCATACATGCCCCACTATCCCCAGATCCGGCACTCGATTTTCTGGAGTGGAGGTGTTTACGGATGTGACAGCAATGCTGATGAAAGTCAATACCTATTGAGTGATTATCACTGTGCCAGGCACTATATGAAAGGTTCACATGCATTGTCTCATCCGATCCCCCAGTGACACTGATGTGAACTTAACACGGAGGACTCCATGTTGCACACAAAGAGATAAGGTTTAGAGAATGTAAGGAACTTGCTAACAGTCATACCAGTCACCAGCAGAGCCAGCACTCAGAGGACACTCTGGGGGTTTAGATAAGCTAGAGTGTGTGGAAAGTATCTTGTAAAACAATCCATAGAAATAGAACATAACTCTGGGGCACCGGTGTGGCACAGTTGGCTAAGTGTCCGACTCTTGGTCTCACCTCAGGTCATGATCTCACCGTTCGTGACTTTGGCACAGAGGCTGCTTGGGATTCTCTCTCTCCCTCTCTCTCTCCAACCCCCCTGCCACTTGCTCTCTGTCTCTTTCAAAATAAATAAATGAACTTATAAAAAAAGAGAAACAGAACATAACTGCACCATCGTGGACTCTCTGACATCATCTCTTCCAGTGTCTTAATTACTCTTAGCAAATGACCTTTTAATTGTAGAAGTTCAGCATTTCAGTGCACTTCCTTGCAGGGATAGAATGATAGGCCAAATCATATTAATAGCTGTCTGGATGTATAAAACCTGAGGTGAGGGTTGTATTTATCTACAGTGTTAAAAAAAAAGTACAACATATGTACAAGGACAAAATTTGTTAAAAAGATCAGGGACTATTGGATAGAGGAACAAAGAGTTGAAAGGCTGTTTTAGTCTATCTTTTTTTTTAAATTTTTAAAAAAATGTTGATTTATTTTTGGGAAACAGAGAGACAGAGAGTGAGCAGGGGAGAGGCAGAGAGAGAGAGGGAGACACAGAACCCAAAGCAGACTCCAGGCTCTGAGCTGTCAGCATATAGCCCAATGCAGGGCTCTAACTCACAGACCATGAGATCATGACCTAAGCCAAAATTGGTCACTCAACTGACTGAGCCACCCAGGTGCCCCTAGTTTGTCTTTTTTCTAATTGATGTGTTCTTGTCCACACATACATGGTCCTGGTATGCAATTTTATGCACTCCATACAATCATATTTTGGTGCACTCTTAAAAAATGAGTTTGACAAAGGACACAAAAATACTGATTCGAAGAGGCACATGCACCCCAATGTTTATAGCGGTGCTATCGACAATAGCCAAAGTATGAAAAAGAGCCCAAATGTCTATTGACTGACAAATGGATAAAGAAGATGTACACACACACACACACACACACACACACACACACACACACAATGGAATATTACTCAGCCTTCGAAAAGAATGAAATCTTGCCATTTGCAATGACATGGGTGGAACTAGAGTGTATTTATACTAAGTGAAATAAGTCAGTCAGAGAAAGACAAATACCAGATGATTTCACTCATATTTGGACTTTAAGAAACAAAACAGATGAACGTATGGAAAGGGAAAAAAGAGAGAGAGAGAGAGAGAGAGAAGCAAACCATCAAACCATAAGGGACTGTCAACTATAGAGAAGGAACTGAGGGTTGATGGAGGGAGGTGGGAGCGGGATGGGGAAATGGGTGACGGGCACTGAAAAGTGCACTTGTGATGAGCACGGGGTGTTGTATGTAAGTGATGAATCACTAAATTCTAGTCCTGAAGCCAATTTTACCATATATGTTAGCTAACTAGAATTTAAATAAAACCTTGAAATTAAAAAAAAAAATGGATTTGAGGTATAGGCTTTGGGAAAAATCTCCAAGAAGGAAAATGTTAGTATAATTATGTTAAATGTTAAAAAATCCTCAAGAGCTGATTTTAAAGTGCTTTAAAAATCTCTTTCTTTTCCATACAATGATTTTATTCATCATATTGTGCACCTGAAACTAATGCAACACTGTATGTTAACTAACAGAAATTCAAATGAAAAGGTAAAAAAAGATAAATAAAATCTGTTACCCTGCATTGATCGACATAAAGACAGTAAGGTAACAATGTTCATAATAAATTTGTGTGTGTGTATCCTAGGTGCTCTTTCTCAATCCAGGTTGGTCGAAAACGTGGACAAGATGTGTTTAATCTCTCTTCAGAATCACTTCATTCTTTTGTGCTTTCATGTGTATGTATACATATAAAATATACAAGCTTTGGGGCACCTGGGTGGCTCAGTTGGTTAAACGACCGACTTCGGCTCAGGTCATGATCTCGCAGTTTGTGAGTTCGAGCCCCACGTCGGGCTCTGTGCTGACAGCTCAGAACCTTGAGCCTGCTTCAGATTCTGTGTCCCTCCATCTCTCTACCCCTCCCCTGCTCACGCTCTGTGTCTGTCTCTCAATAATAAACGTTAAAAAAAATTAAAAAATATATAAGCTTTAATCAAAAACAAAAACAACAAGCAAAAACTTTCCAAGAAACAGCAATAGAAATTTTCTAGAATTGCATTAACAGAAATGTCCTCATCCTTACTTCTCCCTTACCGTAATCATCACCATGGAACTTTAAATACATTTTACATTTCTCTGATCACTAGAAAATTGAAACCTCACAGGACACTTCAGCCCAGTGGTTACGTTAAATTTATGCTTTGCTCATTTGGTTCCTGCCTGTTTCTTAGCCATAAAAAGTTATGGCTGTCTATGTGATCTTACTTTAGTTAAGTTTTAGGAAAGAATATACATAAATGCAATAAATATATGAAAAAATTCATCCATATCATGTTTCCAACAGCAAGGATTGTCATCAAGATAATTTCATTCGCTCTTCATCACCGACCAGGTGAAAGCAAAGGTTTGGCCCTAGTTTGATCATTGGACGAACTAAGAATCTGTCAAATAACAAAAATTCAACCAAATAAATGTTAAAGACCTAACTGGCTGTGTTAAGTGATCTATTCATGAATCAGAGAGCATCGTATCCAGCAAGTAGAGGGGAGCTTGGAAGGGCTGCAGGAGTGGGGAAGTTTTTTCAGATAGAGAGGGAGTGAAAAAGAAATTATTAGCAAAGAACATTGTTTTAGGCAAAGGGACCAGAGTCGATCAGTAAACTCCCTAGTGCGAGCCAGGAAATGTCCATGTTCCCTGGTTTAAGGCTACATTTCTGGGGGTTGAAACTGCAGCTGGGCAAGGATGAAGTCTTGGTTTACTGGTTTGGGGCCTTAAGTTGAGTGAGGCCATTTTGAGCCTGTGGTTTTCTTTTTAACAGCCCTGCCTTTTGATCAGACTCCCGGTTTAACTTAACGGAGGAATCACAATTGAAGGCATTAACCGCACTCAGCAACCTCTCTGAGGTTCTCACAGTTTTTGTGGTTGCTCTTGTGATATTCACAGGTCTTGACCTTTTGGCCTGTGAATGTTCAGAGGTTACCGCTTCAACTTTACAGTTTTTGAGTTGGTCATTCTGTTCTCTTGATTTCTTTTCTTTTGACATTCCAATCTTAGAGACATCATTAGTTTGCAGGTAACCGGCTCTGAACTTGCATTTAAAGCTTTTGAGAGAACCACCAGGCAGCTTATTGTAATTACAAAATACAGGATAATTCCTCATGTTTGGAGTAGTTTGAAGGGATAGTTCCCAAGACTCAAAGCAATGAAAATCAAGTAACTCTTTGAAGCCAAGAGGCTTGCTCAGTGACCTGATGTTGTTGAGTTTTAACTTCCCCAGACCTGTTAATTGGGGTATAGCAGGTGGTCTTGGTTAGAGGAGAGACCCAGCCTTGCTCAGCTAAGAGATAATCAAGGTCTATCTTATTTTCAGGAAGTACTTTTGCGCCAGAGTCTAAGGATTTTTGTTGGGCAGCCATTACTTTAGTAAGAGGTTATGCAACAAATTCAAGAATGAAGGAGAAGGTCCTGAACATACCTCATTTACAATTTATCCTTAACCAGGGAAGTAGGGCCCCTCCAAAGGAGGGAATCCTGGATCATGGAAGCTTCCTGGGAAGTCCCTTCTAACTCAGGATGTAAACTGAGGGAAGTCAACCAATGAGAGGTCTTCTTTAGCTTGAGTAAAGCTAAGACCAGTTACCTTTACTGCTAGTCTGAAATAGAAGTTTCCTCTAAAGTCCAGAGTTTACCCTTGCTAGCAATTACCTGGGAGAAACAAATGAGGGCCATCGCCAGAGCAAAGGAAAAGAGAAGAGGAAGAAAGGGTTTCACGTTTGATGAAAGTATGAAGGGTGATGTTTCTTAAATCTTTGTTTATTTTTGAGAGAGAGAGAGAGAGAGAGACCACACGTGAGGGAAGGTCAGAGAAAGAGGGAGTGGGAGAATCCCAAGCAGGCTCTACACTGTCAGCGCAGAGCCGGGGAGGGGCTCAATCTCAGGAAACTTGAGACCATGGCCTGAGCCCAAATCAGGAATTGGACAGTTAACCGACTGAGCCATCCAGGCGCCCTAAAAAATTCTTCCTTCCAGTCTTAATCGATCCTGACCACACATAACATTCCTTTCCAAACATCCCCTTTTACAACTTCTCTTTTACATTCAGGCTTTTTCTTGAGTTTGCCTCTTCAGATAACCAGGCTTGCCTAGGAAAAAAATCTTTTTTTCCCTCCCTCAAAAACATATTTCCATTTCTCATACTTTTTCTTATTAAAAAGACACATCTTACTTTCCTTGCACTCCAGATTGTTTCCCTTATTATTTCCAGTAGTCTGAATTACATTTATTAAAATTCTGTTCTTTTAGAAACTTCATTTTTAATGAAAGTTAATAAGCAAGCAATTGTTGGAGAGCCCGGGTGGCTCAGTCGGTTAAGCGTCTGACTTCCTCCCAGGTCATGACCCTGTGCTTCATGGGTTTGAGCCCAGCGTCAGGCTCTGTGCTGACATCTCAGACCTCGGAGCCTGGAGCCTGCTTCAGATTCTGTGTCTCCCTCACTCTCTGCCCCTCCCCTGCTTGCACTCTGTCTGTCTCTAAAAAATAAATAAATATTTAAATCTTTTTAAATAAAATAAGCCAGCAATTGTGATCTGTTATACCAGCATTTCTTAGATTGGTAAATTTATGGATACATTTCAAAAAGTCTAGAAACATGTGCATCATCATAAAACAATCTTTCAGTAAGTCACAAAATACATTTCTGAATAAGCCCAAGTTATCTTCAGTTTCTCTGCAATACCAAAACCAAAAGTAGGTAAACCTATGTTCATTAACTAACAAGTGAGTGTTTTATCTTACTTAGAAATGATCTAGATATTTAATGAATATAATCTAATTTAATACTTGACTTAACTCAGCAGAACTTTAAGGATTTAGGTCACCAAAAAGATTTGGGAGACTATTTAAAACATTATCTTAAAAGAGTTATTTTATTTACATCTTTCAATTTACTTGTTCATGAAGTTGAGCTGAAATTACCCATAAAAATTTTATGAGACGTGGGGAGGGATGGGTTAAATAGGTGATGGGAATAAGGAGTGCCCTCGTCCCAATGAGCACAGGGTGATGTATGAGGTGCTGAATCACTAGACTGTACATCTGAAACTAATAGAACCCTGCCTGTTAACTACACTGGAATTAAAATTAAAACTCAAAAAGAAAAATGTTAGGAAATATCAAAATCCATCATTATCCCAAGCTATTTTCTTTAAGATTTTAAAGAGACCACATCTACTTATTTGACTTTTAGTAAATCCATGCATGTGAAAGTTTTAATTTTAGTGCTAATAACTCTAAAAAATATGTCTATTTTATTTAAAACAACAACCAAATAATTGCCCAGATCATGTGAAGTTGAAACGCACATTGGTTAGTTTCTATCATTCTGAGAGGTTTAGAATGCCCAATCCTTGCAAGTGCTTGCCTTCAAACCAAGGCAATGGAGCTCTTTGCAAACTAATTTTGACAATGTTTCCAGAGAGAAAAATATCTCACATTGAGGATGTGTATTTGTGGACACACAGATCGCTGCAAAGACCCTTGAGTCACTGATGTTTATGGAGACATTTATGGACAAAGTGTTAAGATTTATATGTGTCCCCGGGATTATGAAGGACACCGAGCCAGGGTTTAGGCACAGGAGGCCTTTAGCAGTTTGTATTTTAAAAAGGTCTCTTTTCCTTTGTTTCTCTCAGTCCTGGGCGCTTGTGGCCTGTGTTTACATGTCAAAAGTGTGATAAGATTGATCACTTTAAGGGTGAAGAAAGAATGCAAGTTCCTCCAAGAAAGACTTTCTTTTCCAAAAGCCAACCATCTATAAGCCCTTTTCCAGAACTACGAGAAGTGTGGGGGTGGGTGAAGGAACAGGGGCACTCTGGATTGACCCAAGAGCTGCATTTCTGGTTCTGTTCGCATTTGTCAGTCCAGCTGGTCTCAGTGTCTCAAATACTTGGATTTACGTGAAATGACATCAAAGTTTGATCCAAGTATGTGCCTCAATTGGCTTCCTTCCCTCTGAGTGCATAGTTTACATTTTAAGTATTTCTGGCATATGGAATAACCCCCTTGGGTGTAAGATGGGTCCCCAGAGAGGGTGCAGAGAATATTGCCCTCCCCAGATCCAGGGTCACCCACAGTCACAGCCAAAGGAAGAAACCCATAAGCCACACGTCCCAGGCAGGCAGAGAGCTAAGAGCAGTGATTCAGGATGACGCCAGCAAGGAGGCAACGGCTGTCTCTGGGAGAGGAAGGATCCATAAGCAATGGGTGTGGATTTGGAAAGGGTGGGACAACAGGAAATTTTGTTATCCTCTCCGGACCAGGCATTGTGGGCAGAGATTTAGAAGAAGTGGATTCTCCCTCGAGTCTCCACCCTTGGATGGCTTCTGCCAGTTTTTGCAGGACCCCTTCTGTTGGCCACGGTATTTACCAGAAATCACTTAACCGCTTAAGGAAATAATGTAGCAGTTTCCAGAAGAACCCTCAGTTTCATCAACTCTGGGTGGGGCTCATGTGGAGTTCTTCCTATGAAGGTACATACGGGGGTGTCTGTAAGGCCGTTGACTTGGCTGACTTCTGTTTATAGCTGTGGAGTCTTTTCACAGCGAGAAACATTTCACACTGGAGTGAGGGCCCAAAGAGCAAGGAGGGAAGTGGGGGGGGGGGGAATTGCGTGAGTCTTACAGTTTTGTTGTTATAGCTACCTGTTCCAACTTTAATTTTCACCAGGCTTTTGCAATGAATGTTTCAAGGAAACTACCTTGGAATTTAAACCTTCTGGAGGCTTCTGCTTATTAATTAATGGAAGTGTCCTCCTTAATTTGAGAACACTTGCTTTTAAACACACTTCTTAAATAATCTTATCTAGTTGGAAAGTTCCCCATGATGTCTATTGTATTTCTAGGTCGTAATTGCTCTGGGGGCTAGAAGCAGATCTGTGGGATCCTAGCCTCAAATTAAGTGAACACACCCTTTTGTTTAGCCATATGTAGCTGCAAATGAGGTGTAGCCATATTTCTGTTTGGTCTCCTTTGGGGGTCACCAAACCCAGTTACAAAGCCAGTTTCTCAGGACACAAAGCAAGCTTCCTAAGATTTTGCCATGTTTGATAGGTATCTGTCACTTCTAGGACTATGGTTCTTAGACGTAAAATAAGCAGGTGTAATGGAGGGTGGTGTACTTGATTCTTTAGAATTAAGGATCCCATAAGCTCAGACTGGGGGCTTCTCGGACCCGAACTAATACATAAAATGGATGTGTCTTCAGATGGGGACAGTGCATGATTGAGAGTGTAGCTCCTTGCAGGGACGTTTTCTCAGTTTGGTGAGTTACTTAGTGCCAACTGAGCCCTTTCCCTGACCAATTTACACTATCAAGGGACTGTTCTTGGGATGATGAGCATTCTAACAGTCTTTAAGTGCCTGACTCATGCCCGCCAATTTTGTGGGTTTTGCTGCATCTGAGATCCTTGTGAGCAGTAGCCTTTATCTACACAAAACCAGACAAACAATTATGTGCACCTTAGGGTGTGGGCTGTAAGCAAGGGATGATACTGCGTTCTGGCCAGAATGATGCTCTTTGTGTGGCACCAACAATTCTCCTGGAGGCTCACTGAGGTTTCCACCTGGGGAGCTGTGGTCTGATGGGTTAGGGGCTTAGCTCCTGGCAGATCCTTCTGCCACTTTAGTTGGGCTCCAGACAAATGTGCCAGCCCAAGGTGACCTGCCCCGGAAAGGAAGCCCAGTGCGATCAGGAACTCACCCGCGGCACTTGAAAATGGTGATGTAGACAGTGTACTCGAAGGGCTCACGGTTACCGGCCTTGTGTTTCTACTTGTCTCTGATTCCTTCTGGAAGCCCACTTTGGATTCCGTCACCAAATCTGCTAAATAACAAACATTCAACCAAGTAAATATTAAAGATCTAATGGCTGTTTTAATCAAGTGAATTATGAGTCTGGCAACATCCCACCTAGCAAGTAGAGGGGACCTCCAAAGGGTTATAGAGAAGGAAAGGTTTCTAACAATAGAAGGGGAGTGCAGAAAAGGGGGACAGAAGGAGTCAATCCATGAACTTAATAGTGTTGACCAGGAAATTCCCATGTCAACTGGTTATAGGTTACTGTTCTGGGGGTTGAAATTGCACTTGGGCTAGGTATTAAATCTTGCTTGAGTGACTTGAGGCTTTAAAGCTACGTGTTGCCACTGTGGGTCTATGGTTTTCTTCTTGCCAGACCCAAAAAGATGAAGACTGATGTCAGAAATTGAGACTTGTATACAGAAAGCTCTTCACATGTCCTGTATTGTGCTTGTTCCCCACTGCTTGCGAGGGGCTTGATAACCCCCGGGAAGAGTATGAACTGGTTCCTTCTTAGGGGCCCTCTGGGGCCCTGGTCTGGCATGTCCATGCTCAGGACTTGACTTCTGAGTCTAGAGAGTTACTGGGACACAGTGGGGCCAGAGCACATTCAGCTCTGCCCACACTGTCTAAATACGTGCAGCGTCTACAGCAATGGGCTCCTTTGGGACACTGTGCCTGAATCACGGGTGACAGGAGCGAGAGGAAAAGGATATTTGCCCTACTGTAGTGATGCTCCTGGGGACAGTGGTCCCTCCTGCATCCCCTCCAGGCCTGGCGCATGCTCGGACGGCAGGAAGTGTTTGCTGGGCAGCATTTACTAATGGTAAGAAATGTTCATTATGTACAATGGAAGCACGTGTGCACGTGTAAGCTTCACTCAGTCTTCACTTACCAAATTTCACCTTACAGTGGTAGAGAAAAGTCAATGTGAAAACACCAAAACTGTACTAAAACGTCAGTGACCAAAGTACCACTTTTTGTTGAGCTGTGATCTGCCTCCCTCAAATGAACAACAATTTGGTTGCCTAGAACTCATTTGTTATGGCTTATGTTTGAGCAGAGCAAGATTGAAGTGAGAGGGACTTTGACTGCTGAGTAGAATATTCCTGAAGGATGGGCAATTGTTTTTATTTCCTGATCAAGTAAAATCATCAAAAGTGGATTCTCTTTTTGAGCATTTATTGGATACAAGGCTGCTAGGTGCTTTCACATGTACTGTTTCATTTCACCCATACGGTGACCCTCAGAAACATCATAATGACCTCCATGTTTTGGATGATGAAACTGAGGCGAGAAAGGCTAAGTGAATTTTTCTTTTTCTGTTTCTTTGTATGTTCCAAAGCCCATACTATTTTAATTCTATGGGGAAATAGCAGGACAGTTATGGTACCATTAAAGGCAACAACATTAAGGAAAGATTTCTATTTGCTTCTTTTCCATTAATTCTTGACAGAAAAGGTGGTGTATTCCATCGGGGAAAAATAGGGTTCTGGGAGGTTATATTCATGTGTACATGCACATACCTGTGTTTATTGAAGGAAAAAGAATCTCTTGATCAACCCCTCCTTTATTCTTCTGGTGTTTGACGACACATTTGTGTTCTTTACCCATTGAGTCTTCTCTCACGGTCAGCCAGGTGTATTTCATGTATGTGTCCTTAGTCTTCATGGTGTCTCCCTGCTGGGATTTCAATATTACTCTGCCATTTTTCTCTTTCCAATCTATGTTGATAACATCAGGGAAAAAATCCTCAAGAAGACAAAGATACGTTCCAGCCTTGTGGAGTTTTATTTCAGCAATTGAAGGAAGAAAAATCGTGGGCTTGGGGGAAGTGTCTTCATCAGGGCTTTTAGCTGTGGGAGAAATTGGAATGGCAGTTAGAACTATTATGAGAGAAACACAAACATTGTATGGTTTGGAACCACCTAACACACAAAAAAAGGAAGGAAAAGTTGCCATGGTGTTAGTGCTTACCAGGGCCTTTTGTCCACACTGGGGTTATGAAATGCTTGTTTTCTTAGTTTCCATGGGAAAAGGGGTTCAAGCAGTTATGAAACTTGCCAACGTCACAGCTATTAAGTGGCAGAGTCCAGATTAAAACATGTAATTTTGTGGAGCACCTGGGTGGCTCAGTCCTTTATGTGTTTAGCTCTTGATTTTGGCTCAGGTCATGATCTCATGGTTTGTGAGTTCAAGCCCCGCATCGAGTTCTGTGCTGACAGTGTGGAGCCTGCTTGCTCTCTCTCTCTCTCTCAAAATAAATAAATAAACTTACAAAAAAAAAGTTTTAAAACATGGAATTTTGTTAAACAATACAGAGTCACTTGTTTGAGTGTGAATTATTTCCAGGCATACTTGACAATCTATTAAGTTGAGCTTTTAGCTTCAAATAAGAATCCCATGCCCACCTCTGACACTGGAGTTCTTCTTGATTTCTGAATTTTAGAACATTTTGCTCTCACATCTGAGCCACACCAGCATTTTGAGCAGGACAATGTTTAAAGCTGCACCTCCAAATTATTTACAATGCCTTGAATTTAGAAGCAATGTGGCAATATTTCCAAAACTTTTATATAAAAAAAACTTACTGATTATTCTCAGAAATTCTCTTATATTAACCTTATCAAATAATGCACTGGTCACAATTTTGTTTTGCTTTAGGAAATATTCACAGAAAGCACACTTTATATTGGAATTTCATTAGAAGTTGACACATGACTAAAAAGACACCATATTTCAATGCTTAGCATCTCCCCCCAAATTTGGATCTGCCCTACAAGCCTGCTGAACTTGTCGTACCCACAAGTTTCTTTGTTTTTACCTGCTCAATAATGTTATATGTAACTGCTGTAATGTTGATAGTTATGGTTCCAGAGTTTCTTGTAGACATAATGTCAAAACATATAAAAAAAAAACATCATGGGTTTCAAGGGCCTGTCACTTGAATGCTGGAATGTTACCTAATTATACATTTAATGTTAATGTAGTGATTGAAATTATAAATAGTAGAACCCTTTCCAATTTGATTTCCAACTGAAACACTAATTATTTACTCATTTTCTTTTTGGGCTATTTTGGATTTGGAATAATAATTGTATGGGCATTTTCTTAAGCATAATTGGATTTCTGGATTTCTTCTTTGAGAAGAAAAGAAAAAAAAAATCTTGAGAATTTCTGTCTGTGCCACAAAGTTCCTGAGTTCTATACTAAATCAGTAAGCAAGCAATGATGAGATTTTACTCATGCAGTAAATAAAATTAGCTCATAGTGTGGTTGTTTTAATTTTGTACATCTTGCTTGTAGTAAGAAATAGTATTTCATTGGTTATAATAGTAAAGCTCTGCATACTTCTCCAACCATATACTTTGTTTTTATTTTAAAAAGCATATGATGTGAAAAAAGTTTAATTTTAAAATTTTACATGACGTTTACTTCATTTTAGCTACCATTTAATACATTAAAGATCTAGTTTTCATGTTAGGAAATTTGGTTTTCTTATAGAAATACTTCTGGTTCATCACAGTAAAGAAAATTTCTTGATGGTGAGACATGATGTTTACCTCCTGTCCCTTTTCCTCAGCTAGATTCTGGAAGTTTCATTCTTTTCCAGATAGAAGGAATCTTGAACTCTCATAACTTTCTCAATGTGATAGTTAACTGAGCATTAATAGTGTACTTGATCGTATACGGTTAGTGTTTGTCTTTAGGGTAATTATTTTACATGTTTTTTTTTTCTTTCAACATTCTTTTTTAAATTTATTAACAGTGTTTTTATGGCCACAATCATTTTCATTATGCATAAAATAGAAACCTGTTTACACAATAAATAAACTTGTTTGATACCCTTATATAAGAAAAAGAATTTGAGGTTAATTGCCTGAGTTTTATAATTTTATGATGATGAAGCTGTATGAATTCTATATAAATTTATCAAATGTCAACCACAATATTTATAAGTGTGACATTTCAAAGTTGCCTATTGATATTGATTGAAAGTTTCTCTATTTTATTCTCATTTTACTTTTATTAAAAATAAATTATAAGTATTTCATATATAAATATGAATTTCAAATTAACGACATTTCTAAGTATATTTCAAAGTACTAACTATATCTCTATGTTTCTAAGTACATTCTAACTGTATATTTTTTTATTTTTTTTGATAGAGAGAGACAGAGACACAGAATCTGGAACAGGCTCCAGGCTCTGAGCTGTCAGCACAGAGTCTGACGTGGGGCTTGAACTCACAAACCGCAAGATCATGACCTGAGCCGAAGTCAGGTGCTTAACCAACTGAGCCACCCAGGCGCCCCACATTCTAACTATATTTTAGACATGTAATTGTGTTTCTACTAAACACAAGCATGAAGCCCAAACTTGTTCCTGTTAGAGTTTCTATCAATTATGATCAGGGATTAAGGTTTAAAGCACTTAGAACTACAAAGATTAAAAAAAACACATTTTCATTTCATTTTTGTTGCCAAGTAAGGGAAGAAAAGTCCATTAAACAGAAGCAAATACCTCTAAATTCAAGTTTTTTGTGTATCCGTGGACAGCAAGGGAACTTCCCATTGGAGCAGTTACAAGTACAGCTGACTCCTCTGGAGAATTTCTGCTCTGTCAGTAGGATCGGCTACAGACCACCCTCCATAGTGGATACAATTCTCCCTTTAGGTTCGAAATGGGGCAACCTCCATCCAGCACCCATTTTGTGTAAGACAACGTGCCAAGTACTTTATTCACGGTGTCTCATTTAATTCTGGTCTACTTTTTCTGCATACATACTGTTACCCCATCTTATGGATTAGGAAACGGAGGCCAGAGAATAATTAATTACCCAAGTTCACATAAACAGTAAGTGGTGGAGCCAGAGCTCCAGGTCAGCCTGAGCCCAAAGCCCAGGCTCTCTGACCACACCCTTTCACCATCCGAAAAGGAAATGTGTCAACTGAGAAAACTTACCTGTCGTGATCAACTTGTTCTCAGACCAAACCCTTCCGTGACAATTACAGATTGCCCATGAGTACTTTTTTTTTACTCTAAAGTATACATTTTAGATGCATGTGAAGAGTCTGAACAAAATTTTTAATGAATATAAGGGCAAAAGAAGGAGTATTTCTCAACTGATATTCATAATGATATCGTTTTTAATTTGTAAGTATAATCTAATAAAGATATAAAACATTATCAATGAATATTTGACCTTATAACTATATCATTATAAGTTTATATATTCAAGTTGCAAGACCATCCCACTTTTTTTACATCCAGGTATTTCTACTGAAAAATGAGACATCATCTCATAGTCAGGCTAACAATATTTGAGGGAATGCTTACAACATTCTAATCATTTACAAACTGGTAACAATGAGTCTTAGAATTAAAAGTATTCTGCAAATCTGACCATTTGGTCTAAAGTGATCTGCAGACTACATGGTAATTAATACATTTTTCTGTACTCTTGTTTTAATAAAGAACTCCAGTGGGTGGTAATCTGAATTCTGAAGAAGTGTTATTTCTGATGGCTGACCATGTCCCAACCCTTGTGGTAGTCATTTCCATATTTAATTTCATTTAGTCCTTGTAACATTTAGTCCTTGAGATGGTTCTTACACTGACAGAATGAATAGGTGGGAATTTAGCAAATATTAACCGTAGTGTCCCTATAAATTTTTAACTTTTTCTTTATTCTTTCTCTTTTCCAGTTTTTTTCCATAATGCACATGTATTATTTTTATAATTTTAAGAAAGC
The DNA here is from genome assembly GCF_027475565.1 of Acinonyx jubatus. NCBI lineage: Eukaryota > Metazoa > Chordata > Mammalia > Carnivora > Felidae > Acinonyx > Acinonyx jubatus. The sequence continues at coordinate 92,013,738 of NC_069383.1, forward strand.
AATAACCAGTGAATCAAAAATTACTTGCTAAAGGATGATTATACACAACATGATAGATTCAGATTCAAAGTTCACATTTTTCTCTGCACCACGGTCTCTTAACATATTTTTCAGAACCTCCTGAATTATATCTCTGTCATCAGTATCTAACTGGATTGCTAGAATTTACATGGGGGTATGTAGTCACTTGGAAAAAAAGAGAACCAGAAACTTGCTTCACAGTTTATGAATTCACTTGTATCTGTGATCACAACCACTAAGGGAAGCAAAATATATAATTTCTTTTATTTTTCCAGTGTTTTACCAGCATTGTGAAAATTCTTGGGAAATTGTATTTGATTAGATCTGCTAAGCTACAAACCTCCCCGTGAGATGTTCTCCCTCATCCAGGCAAAATTGCATCTCTAAGACTAATGAAGAATGAACGCATTTACTAGTTTGAATTTAGAAAAAACAAACTCAGCTTATGACCTTCTTGAATATGTTTGCACAGTTAAACGTGTCCATACCTGATATGAATCACCTTGTGACAAAAGGACAAGTTAAGTAATTTTTTGTTCTTTCTTTTCCACTGGTATTTTTGGAATCAAATAAATAAAATATAAAGTTTTTTAATAAACCTTTCAGCACAAAAATCTCACAGGGACCTAACATCCCCACCCTTCAAGGACCCCCAGTTGCTCCAGCAAGTTAGCTTCTTGTCAGTGTCGCCCATACAAGCTCAGGCGGCAACTACCCCCAAGGACTGGGACACAGTCACCTACCTCTCCAAGGATCCCGCTGCCATTTGTGACCAAACTGGGACTGAATCCTAGAATTCTGAGCCGGCACCAGCACCTAGCCTGCCGCCCCTGCATCCCCTGCCTCCCCTCCCTACATTATACGGAAGAATGAAAGAATATTTACCTGTGACCCTGAGCAGTGTGCCAGGACCGAACACTTTGTGGGCCCAGCTATACCCAGCCCACTGTCTGAAAAGCTTTTACAGAAATCTCCCTTTGTGCCCCTTTTAAACTGAGCCCATATTTTTCAGTATTTAAATAAATATGTAAAAACAGGCCCTGCTAACATTAAACAAAGATGAATCTCAAGCCAAATCACATTAGATATGAACGCAGTCAAGAATGGATGAACTGACCCCTTTCTGCCTGGGCAGCTGGGTTCTGTCTTTCCACCTCCCTCACCCGGGTTGGAGAGTATGGTTTTACCTTTCCTCAGTATTTTGCTGAATCCTCTAAACCTCTTTTCTTAAGAGGTTTTCATGTATCAGACCAGTTCTTTTCCTGGAGTGTAATTTACAGATACTATTTCTATAATGTTCAAAGAGGAACAAAAATAGAAATAGCATATTTGAATATTTAATAAATAAAAGTTAATCTTTTTACAGATATTTGTTGTTGTTGTTTCTATGTACTCGGGGTGGGTACCTGGTTTGATTGTAAAGTAAGTTCTTTCCAGAATCCCATTCCCACTGATGGTAGACCAGATTAGTTGTCCCAGAGTCTGAAATCTTAATGATGATCTCTTAACCTATTATGCTGAGACCCCTCTTTAGACTTGATTATATGTATATAATCAATATATATTGATATATATGTTGATATACCTATATTATATATATTGAATATATATACCTATATATATATACCTATATATATAACAGGTATATATTTATATATATATTGTATATATAGGCATATAGATATAGATATAGATATAGATAGATATCTATATCTATATATATACCGTTTCCAGAGCACTGATGTAAAATCCTGAGCTGCTCATCAGGGGATCCTGTCTGGTCTGGTCTTTCTGCCACTGTCCCGGCCTGAGTGAAAAGGCAGCTGTGGGTCATACGGCCGAGTCCTGCGTGTAGGTCACTTGCTCCAGCTCGTCTGCCAGAGTCAGTGTTTCCGGCGCACTTGATGCCGATGCGGAAAAAGAAGACTGAATGCAATGGTGTCAAAAGAATTTGTCGGGTTTTTTTTTAAGTTTGTTTATTTTGAGAGAGGAAGAGAGTGAGAGAGAGAGAGAGAGAGAGAGCATGTGTGCCAGTGGGGGCAGGGGAGGGGCAGAAAGAGACAGAGAGAGAGAATCCCAGGCAAGCTCCCTGCCGTCAGCGCAGAGCCCGATAAGGGGCTCCATCTCAGGAATGCGGAAATCACGACCTGAGCGGAAACCAACAGTCAGACGCTTAACCAACTGAGCCACCCAGGTGTCCCAAAGAACTTGTCATTTTACAGAAACACTCTAAGCATCACACTGAGAATTCAATAAATGCATATTCAACAAGTCTGACATGATCTTTTTGGGGGGAGAGGGACTATTTTAGTGCATTGTTTTTTAAGAAGCATTGTTTTCTGCATGAGCAGTAATACAAATAATAAGCCTTTACTATTAAGCATTCAACTAAAGAGTTGATTGAAAAGGTTAGGCTCAGAGGAGTAAATATTTAGAATTTAAAATATGGCTTAATCTTTCCAATATTACTTAATGGTCTACACCAGACTCTTTGGAACGGTTAAGTCTCCATTGGGTCTCAAACTTTGCCACAGTAACTTGTCATGTGACTTTAAACAAATAACTGAACTTCTCTGAGCCTCAGGTTCTTTTTTTTAATGTATATTTATTCTTGAAGGAGAGAGACAGAGCACGAGTGGGAGAGGGTCAGAGAGAGAGTGAGACAGAATCCAAAGCAGGCTCCAGGCTCTGAGCTGTCAGCTTAGAGCCTGATGCAGGGCTTGAACCCAAGGACCCCAAGATCATGACTTGAGCTGAAGTCAGGTGCTTAGCCGGCTGAGCCAGCCAGGCACCCCAAAGCCTCAGGTTTTTTGTTTTTGTTTTTGGTTTTGTTTTTCTTGTGAAAGTGGAAAAAGAGGGTCTTCTGGGCAGGGCTGTTGAGGATTGAGATAAGGCACTGAAACTATTCAACGTGGTATCTGGCCCTCAATAAATATTTGCTAATATTATTATTCTCTGTAATGGGATGGTTTGGGGCCCCTTTATCCAGTGTTCCACTAAACAAAATGTATGAATTTGATAAGCAATAAGTAGTACATAAATTAAGAAAGCAAAAGAGCTCATGAACCTAAGACATTGTGTCTCTGACGGCCACAGGCTGAAAAACAAGGGGCCTGACAAGCCACAATGTAGACTACTTGTCCACTAGACTACAAGCTTTTTGGAGTGTGGAGACTGTGCCTTACACACCTTCTATCTCTAGCATCAAATGTAGAAACTGTCTTCAATAAATGCCTGTTGAGACAATAAATGAACACACGAGATTGTAAAACCATGCAGACAGATTCTTTTCATGGATTCCGGAGCTGAAATGGTTTACTGAGCTCACAAGTTCCATTCCACTGGTCCATCTCTAGGCAATATCACAGGAGCCATGAGAGCACAAATTTTGACTAGTCTCAGCCTACCCTCTAAGAAGCTGGAATAAAGAATAAGTGGGACAGAAAAAAAAAAAAAAAGAGTAAGTGGGATTTATTGATGTTCTTTGGTCATTTCCTGTAAGACCTAAATTTCATTGTACTGCTCTTGAAGATGAGACCAGAAGTCATCATACAGGCTTTGCAGGTTGGTAGAGAAAGGAGCACTCTTCATTAAGAAGGGAGCATCGGAGGTACTTAAAGTGTTTCTCACTTAAAACGGGGTCTACAAGAAAATCTTCTTGAACTAACAATGTACAACAATGTTTTACACACATATTTTAATTTCAATACTGAAACTATCCTTTTACGAGGTGTGTTTCCTAAAGGTAGAATTTCAACCTTCTTATAAGCAGGGAGGAAAATAAGCTGTCTACAAGTAGTTTTGTTTCCATATAGAGTGACCAGTAGCTACAAAATTGCTGTCCATATGTTGATGTGATCCTACATTGTTTTTTTCTAAAAAAATTCTGTCAGTTTTTCATTCACAGGATCCAAATAGAACAAAGTTACTTACCAGGAGGAGTTACTATGAGCCTAATTCCTTCTGCAGATATCTTGATCCAGCCTGATTAGAGGTTATCACACTGGTTAGAGCTTCTAAAAAGATGTCAGCCTTCTTCTGAGCCTCATGGCATGACCAGCAAGTAGAAACCTTGTTCTGGAGATTTGATCTTCCGGGTTCCCTTGGAAGTCCTTGGATATAGGCTTCATGGCATCTGGTATTTTATTTTTCATCAGATTAATTGACCCAAATAGCTGTTTTTTTTTGGAGGCAGTAGACATGAAAAGGTGCTGATAAAAAATGGAAATGATAAGAAAGAAAAAAAGAAAGAAAGAAAGAAAGAAAGAAAGAAAGAAAGAAAGAAAGACAGGAAGGGAGGAAGGAAGGAAGAAGTGAAGGAAAGAAGTAAAGGAAAGAAAGAAATAAGTGAAGGAAAGAAAGAAAAGAGAAAGAAAAAAGGAAAGAAAAAAAGAAGAGATAGGGACCAGTGGTCTACCAAGGACTTTTATAAATTACCAGGAAAAGTGTTCAGAGAATTAAGACATTTTGATTTCCAGGTGTTCAAGTGTGTGAAACTGCTCAGGCACCACACCAAAGGAAAAGCCCTTCTGTTCTCACAAACACCAGGTCTGCTCCGTTAGCAATTTTGGATTGTACTTCTGAAAGAGTATTCACTTCGGTAACTGAAAATGCAAACATGCCAACAGACACATACTTGAGTAATGTGAACAATGGTCTCCATGTTTTAGCAGCCACGTTGACCATTTGGCAACACAAATCTTTACCATGCAATGCACAATGAGAAAATAATTTCTATGATGACAATATTCTCCTGGAATAAAAGAAGAAATTTGTAGAATTCTATCTCCCATGGAAAAATGGATTTCTTATTAACACTAAAGTTTGAAGACAAACTCAGTTGTCTGAGATGTTGAAAGAAGAAACCTCTTAGAAGCTGTTCTGTGATCTTTAGATATGCAGGTGTAACCCCACCTCTGTGGTTAACTAGCTTCGGACAAGGTATCTGCCATCTCTGGGCTCCCATATGCCCATCTGTTGTGTGGGCATTGGGCCATGTTGTCCAAAGGGACCTTCCTGTTCCAACAGCTTAGAAACCTGTGATTAAGAGCAGGGAGGTGTCTGCTGTGGCTGCTCAAGTGAGAAAGGAGTTGAGGGTTAGTGATAAAGAAGGTTTTCTTACAGGTCCTTCTGCCTGTGTGACAGAGTAAGATCCTAGTGGGCATAGGAGCAGGTGTCTTCATTGGATTTGAACACATAATTGATTATCAGGTAGAAGATTTTATGTCTTTCTTATGTGTGTCCAAGGAGGAGTTGGGCTTGTCTTGCTTGTAATCTTGTTTGAGCCATATAGGATTCATCTCAGGGGCTCTATTTTTTGTTGGAACCAGTGCACTATGGCCTTCTCCAAGGAACCCCTAGACAGCTTGCAACCTATGTGCACTGTTCTGTGTGGTGTTCGGTTGTTGCAGACTCTGAGTCTGGAGTTCTCTCTCTGTCCAGCAAGAGAGTGAATGCAGAATTAAATGTGAGAGAGGCTAATGTCTGGGAGGAGACAAGAGCCCCGAGTAAGGGTCCTTGCTCTGTATTTATCAGGATCAGAAGGGTTATGTGCAGAAAGAGACAACCAGTGATCATTAACTCGTGTGTGAGAGAAAGGAGGTTTCAAAGATATGTGGTGTTACGGGTTTGGGTCAATACAAAACAAAATCCTGGTGCTGTGCAGATGGCTGTTTACAGCAGGCAGCGGGGACCCTGTCTGTTTATGTTAACTTGCCTACTGGATAAGACAGATCAAGCATGCTACCTCAGGGTCAACAAGGCACTTTTTTTTTTTTTTTGCTAATTAGCTCCAGGCAAGTTCACCCTGCTGTGGAGGTCTATCGCCCTGTTTACCCATTTATCTATTCTGGGCACTTCCATCCTGTGGCTGCTTTTTGCTCTAAGCCTTGTTAACCCATTGGTGCAAGCTCAGGGAATTCCTAAACTTATTTCCCAAGTCAGTTAAAAAAAAAATTGATCCTGAGACATTCTAATTTTGGTATTTTCATTTAAAAAGCAAAGGAAAGAGGGACGCTTGGGTGGCTCAACTGGTCAAGTGTCCAACTCTTGATTTCGACCCAGGTCATGATCTCACAGTTCATGAGTTCAAGCCCCCTGTCAGGCTCTGTGCTGACAGTGTGGAACCTGCTTGGGATTCTTTCCCTCCCTCTCTGCCCAACCCCTGCTCACATGAACGTGCACATACTCTCTCTCTGTCTCAAAAATTAATTAATTAATTTTTTAAAAAGCAAAGGAGAGAAATCAGAGGCACTTGAACAAGTTGAAGTGGACAGGAAAACAGTGAAGAGACAAGAAAGGAGTATAGTCAACCTACAAACCCAAGCCAAAGATGCACAGAATTATGCAGTGTTGGCATTGCCAGTGAGTACTCAGAATTTCCTCAAAGAAGGGTCTTGAGTCAGGACTGGGGAGGCAGTGGAGGCCTTATTCATCAGAGTAAAGTACGGGGGAGGAATGACCTTGTCATTAAGATCCGTCTCAGTGTTATTTTATTATGTTCCTGGGATATAGAAATACTGGATTCCAGAACCTCACCAAAACACCCATGTTGTCATAATTCAACATTATCTTCCTTCAGGAGGCAATAACTTCACTTTTTCCTTTAGGTTTTGCTTCAAACACACCTACCCTTAAGGTCTGTTTCACTCTGAAGTTTAGATTTTACATCATATTTTGCAAGAGTGTGGGAGCTTAATGTCTATCCTGAGAATTGGAAGAAAAGCCTTACTACTCTATAATAACAAATGAGATAATAATCCCACCACATTATGCAAAAGTAGGTGCATTTTATATATGGGTAGTTTGTAGAAAGTTTACAAATTTGAGGAAATATTAACAATTACTATAGTTATTTCTTTAGATGCTATGATGTTACTATACTCTGCTGTGAATGAACAAAAATCTTGGAGAAGAAATATCTTTGATTTATTGTCCTTGACTCTTATCCTCAACTCTTTCCATATCCACAATTCTTAGCATTTCAAAAGGACGCACATTTTATTGTTTGAAGGACAATGTCAGATGTGACTTTTAATGAGTCCCTGAGCTCCTGTGTTAGCGGAGATGGCTCAGGGAAGCCGTTCGGTTGTAATGGGAAAGGACACTGTGATGTGCTGACCCTGTGCTCGAACTGTCCTGTGTGGAACCTCCTTCGGTCCCCAGCAACCCTATGAGAAAGATTTGGTAACGTTCCTGGATCGTGCTGTCAGTTAAATGGCTGAGCAGGAATTCAAATCTAGGTTTTTATCACTCCAAAGGCCTTATGGGGGCCCCTGGGTGGCTCAGTTGGTTAAGCATCTGACTTCAGCTCAGGTCATGATCTCGAGGTTCATGAGTTCGAGCTCCGCATCAGGCTCTGTGCCGACAGCTAGGAGCCTGGAGTGTGCTTTGGGTCCTGTGTCTCCTTCTCTCTCTGTCCTTCCCCTGCTCATGCTCGCTCTCTCTCTCTCTCTCTCTCTCTCTCTTTCTCAAGCAAACAAAGAAAAACAACAAAGGCCTTGTGGTTTTCATCATTCTCCTATTCATTCATTCATTCATTCATTCATTCATTATTCATTCAAAGCCAGCAAACCATTTTGCACATTGGATATGGCTTCCTCCCCAGGAAGCTTCTCATAGATGGAGAAGTGGAAAATTCAGGACACTTACAAAAGCCATTCAGTCCCCAACAATGATAAGAATCGAGTGACCTAACTGAAAGAAACATCACAGATTGCGTCCTTGGGCTCCTAGCTCAGACCTTGCTGAGGACACAGATGCAGGAGACAAGTCCTGTATAGACAGTGGCCAGGTCCTTGGGAGTGAGAAAGGCGTGGGTATATGTTTTCAGGGGTGTGGCATAGTGGGAGGGCTTCTGTTCAGTGTCAGTGGCGCATTTCCATACAGTGGATCCCAGCTGGTGCAGTCATACAGCCCAGCACCTGCCTCATTAACTCGGTGTATCCTCAGGCTCGCTGGCAAATCCCTCTGTCCTTTCCTGGCTTCACATCTTTCCTCACTAACACCTTGTTCCTGTACATTTTCACTTGAGGAAATACACAGGATGTGTGTTAGAGGCTGGTCTGACATCATTCGATACTAGTGTATATCATACATTCGTCTTTATTTTTTTTTAATTTTTTAACGTTTTTATTTATTATTGAGAGACAGAGAGACACAGAGCTTGAGCAGGAGAGGGGCAGAGAGAAGGGGAGACACAGAATCTGAAGCAGGCTCCAGGCTCTGAGCTGTCAGCACAGGGCCCCACGCAGGGCTCGAACTCACCAACCGTGAGATCATGACCTGAGCTGAAGTCGGTCGCTTAACCAACTGAGCCACCCAGGCGCCCCTGTTATACATTTATCTTTAAGACACCTGTTATTTGGCATTCTAAAAATGCTGTGATCCTTGGGGTATCTGGGTGGCTCAGTAAGTTAAGCATCCGACTTTGGCTCAGGTTATGATCTTGTGGTTCACAAGTTTAAGCCCTGCATCCGGTTCCGTGCTGACAGCTCCGAGCATGGAGCCTGCTTTGGATTCTCTGTCTCCCTCTCTCTCTCTCTCTCTCTCTGCCCCTCCTCCACTCACACTCAGTCTCTATGTCAAGAATAAAAATAAACAAAAAATAAATAAATAAAAATGCTGTGTGTCCTTTTTCTTGGTAACGGATGGTATGAGATGTGTTATTAAAATGTCGCCATTTGTATCTAAAAGAGAAACAAAAGCAACAATTAGCGAAATTTTGACATTCACTAAAATAGTACACATTTGTTCTCTATTAATAGAAAAGTTGGGGTCTAAGATTTACGTTTCCTTCCTGAAGAATTCAAGGTCATGGTGGAATCTGTCAGGTTAGTTTGAATGACCATGTGGGTGGCCTTCTGCTGACTAGATTGTCCATGCTTAACACCAGCTTTCTTTACTGAGTGAAACGCCTCGTGGGTAAAGCCACTCACAGCTGCCAAGGGAGGCCACCAGGAACATCCAGGACAGGAGCCATGTTCTGCCAGCACTTGTCAGGAGAGGTGGTTGAATACGGGGCTGATCACCGCACAGATCTGGTGGCTGTTGCCGTAAGAGGAAGGGGCATTCTGAGCACACAGCTAAGAACCCACAGTATTTATCCCAAAAGTCCTGCAAAACAGGGCTATTAACCCACTTTATCAGCAGATTTCTCTGACCGCTGGGTGATTTTTACCATCCAATGATATTGGTGTAAAGAAACCATTTTCTTGTTAAAGGACTAAAGTCCTTTATGGTTTAACACAGAGAGTGGGAGAGGGAGAGAGAGGGGGGCAGTTCTTCGAGTTCTCTTCTGTGAGTTTTGATTACCTGCTTCCTCTCTCTCTCTGTCTCTCTGTCTCTCTGTCTCTCTGTCTCTTTCGTCCTTCCATTGCAGATTGCAGTTTGGGTAATTTCCAGTGTCCTATATTTATCTGAACTAATTCTCTCCTTACATCTCTTATATCCACTGGTGAGCCTCTCAGAGCGTTCTTCATTTCTGTTGCTGTGGTTTTGAGTTTTGCTTTTCCTTTTGGTTCTTTCCCATAGTTTCCATTTGGGACTTTCCATAATTTTCAGTGAATTTACCCGTTTGATCTTCCATATTGTCCATCTCTCTATTGGATTAGAGCCTTGAACATATTAATCATAGTTATTTTAAATTCCTGATACTTCCACCATCTATCTGTAGTATGTCTCAGTCTGGGTCTGGTGACCGCTCTGGGCCCTCACACTGTGTTTCCTCTTGACTTGCTGTATGCCTCCGAGTGGTTGGTTGGAAGCTGGCCACGTGGTGTGGTAGAGTGGATACTGAGGTAAATACGTTTTGTGCTTGAAAACCAGCACACCTTTCCTTCTGCTCGGCCTTAGTGTGGGGGTTTGGGTTAACTAGGCAGGAGTTAGACCGGATCTGGAGTTGGTTGTCGCTAAGTTATCAGGGTTGAAATGTGTTGTTGCCAGAGTCCAGACACTTAAAAATTCTTTAGTTGTGCTTTGCCTTGGTCCCTTCACTTGTCTTCGAGGCTTCCGTTGTTCTGTTCCCCAGAGAAAGTCTATCTCTGGCTGTCTCTCAGCTCTATTCCATGGTTACTTTTACTCAAGGTTTGCTGTCATGGGGGTGAAAGGTCAGGAAAGGACACATTCTCTGGTATTTTTATTAAGTCCCACTTTTAAGCAGATACAGTGAAACTGGATCTTAAGGACGTGGCCTTCGTACAAATTCCTGCCTCTATTCCTGAGATGGGACATTTTCTTTTTTTTTTTTTAATTTTTATTTAAATTTCAGTTAGTAACGTACAGTGTGATATTGGTTTCAGGAGTACAATCCAAGGATTCAGAAATAAAATATTTTAAATCCTTCTTCCCCCTCCCCCAGGTGCCATGGGTGCCCCCCTACTTCAGGCCGTGGGTTTGATTTTGATGGCTATCCTTCTGCAGGTGACCTCTTGTTACCTTGGGACATAGGGGAGATGTTCCGGCAAAAGTTTTGGTGGTCACCTCCTTTGCCTTCCCTCAACCACAGCAGATTTCACCGGCACCTCCCCTGCAGATGAAGCCACCTTTTGTCTCCAGTGGTAATGGGGTGGATGGGGTCTGGGTGGATTTCAGTGGTAGTTGCTGTTCCCCTCCTGCAGCACCAAGGGGGAGGCTTTGTGCGGATTGTCCCTGGCCTGCCCTGCAAGAGTTTTGTGGGCTTCCTGGAGAAGAATCTTAAGAGGTGCTGGGAAATACCCTGGATATGTTCTCAAGCATTCCCACTCCCCACTAGTCTATGCTCAGCTCTCACTATTTTGTTAATAAATTCTACTTGAATCCCGTGACCAAGTGAGTATGCTGGACATCTGTGTAAGGTCAGCAAATGCTCACATCCTGTGTCCCTCTGCAAGTGTCCGTCTGTCTCCAATGTTTGAGTATGTCAAGCACCCTGCAATCTCACTTCTCCAATGGGTTCAGATATTAAATTTCAGTTTGTCCTGCTTTTTTTGGATGTTATTGTAAGATGGGAACTGTGCATTCCCAGCTCTCTACGTCTCTGATCACATACAGGTCCTCTTTCCAATTTTTTTTTTTTTTTTTGGTATTTTCTTTACATTAAAATTCTATCAGCAACAGAACAGAAGAGATTTTAGGTGACTTCTGCCCACATTCTACTATTTCTCTTTCCCATTTTTTAATTGGGCTTCTTTTCTTAGTATTGAGTTGTGATATTTCTCTCCATATTCTGGACACCAGTCTTTTCTGATATGTCTTTTGAAAATATTTTCTTCTAGGGGCGCCTGGGTGGCTCAGTCGGTTAAGCGTCTGCCTTCGCTCAGGTCGTGACCTCATGGTTCATGGGTTTGAGCCCCACGTTGGGGTCTCTGCTGTCAGCACAGAGACTGCTTCAGATCCTCTGCCCCTTTCTCTCGTTGTCCCTTCCCTGCACGTGCTCTCCATCTCTCTCAAAAAATAAACATTAAAAAATTTTTTAAAGTAGAAAATATTTTCTTCTAATCTGTGGATTTTCATTTCATTTTCTTGCAATTTTTCGTTTTCCTTCTATGTATAGTATTGCAAAGAGCAGAAATGTTAATTTTTAGAAAGTCCAATTTATCAAATGTTTCTTTTATGACCTTGCTCTTGGTGTCCTATATGAGAAACCCTTGCCTTACCCAAGGTCACAAAGATTTTCTCCTGTATTTTCATCTAGAAGTTTTATTTTTTAGGTTTGACATTTATGACTAGAATCCATTTTTAATTAGTTTGTGTATGTGATGTTTCACATCGATTGGGTTTTTTTCCCCAGATAGATGAACATTTGTTCCAGTACCATTTGTTGAAAAGTCAATTCTTTGTTCATTGGATTTCCTTGGCACGCTGTTAGAAATTAGGTAACCATTTATGTGTTGTCCTATTTCTGGATTCTGTTCCTCCTATCTATCCATTTATGCTTTTACCCAAACCCCACTGTCTTGATCATTGAGTCTTAATAGTAAGTGTTAGATCTCTTTTTAAAACCGGTTTGGCAATGCTATGTCCTTTGCTTTCCAATATGAAATTTGCAACCAGTTTAGTGATTTCCATGAATAGTCCTCCTGGGATTTTCATTGGGATTATATTGAATCTACTTATCTGTTTGAGGAATGTTTGACATCTAAAATATGTTGAGTTTTCCAATCTATGGACATGGTATATCTCTCCATTTATTTAGTTCTTCTTCAGCTTCTGTCATTAAAGTCTTATTGCTTTCAGCATAAGAATCCTTCATATTTTTGGCTAAATTTTTCTCTATGTATTATATATGTTTGTTGATATTGTTGTTGTTGCTGTTGTAAATGGTACTGTTGGTAAATTTCAGTTTCCAATTGCGACTTGCTAGGACATAAATTGCAATTAACCCTGCATCTCACATCTATTTTACAGCTGTATAGTCCACCATGGTGTGCATGTGCGGTATCTGGAACCCACGTTCTTAAACAGGGGACTATTTCTTCCATATACACTTATGAGAACATAATAGATTACATTACACTCTGTAATAATAATGTGCCTACATGTATGTGCACACAGGTATGTACGTGTCTGTGTGTATGTATGTCTCTCAAGGCTCTAGAATGCACGGTTGAGGATTCATCACAGGAAGTACCCTGAATGTGCTTGCTCAGTACTGCTCCCTAAGATTCATCTATTCACAGATCCGTTCAGCGAGTGGGTACCGAGGCTGCATTACCGACCAGGCACGCGCAGACCTTGGCGATGTCACAGAACCACACACAAGGGTGCTCCTCCGGGCACTTGTATCCCAGCAGCACCAGCCTCCGTCTGCCTTCGTGTGGCGCAGCACCTGGCCCTCGAGTCCTGTCTGGGACTGCAGTCGCCTGCCCTCCCTCCATCCCAGTCCCCTCGTCATGCGGCCTGTGTCACCCAGACTCCCTGGAAACCTCAGGACGAATTGCTGAGGGTCCCTGACGCACTCGGCTGTTCTCCACAAGTCCAGACAGCGGCTGTCATCAGGAGGCAATGGGAAGCTGGTGCAGGAGGCTGCCATCCTGCAGGTGCACCTGGTGGCCATCTGCTTCTTTTCCTCTTGATTCTAGAACTGAGGTACCTGTCAGGGAGCATGGGGTGGGGCTGAGGCTGAAGCTGGGATGGGGGCTGAGGTTGCCCACGTGCAAAAGGACCAGAACTGAAGAGAGGACTTGGGGCCGACTTCCTGGCTCCTCTCATACTTTGTACCCATTTGTCCGTGGCTCCATCTACTCTGTTCTGTGGACTTTGTAAAAAAGAATCACAGTGGAGGAGACAGGATGTCTCAGTGCTGCCAATTTATTGCTTTCTTCTGTCTCTGAGCGGGTGTTATAAGAGACCAAATGTGTGTCCGATGCTCTAAAGTCTGATTCATTTTTGTTGGTACCAATTAACGGCTAAGTTAACAGATGCAATGTTGAGTACTGTACATATTGTATTTATCTTTTGTTTTACTGTGTACATAGATATTTCCAGTCGTGTCATTTTGATGACTAACCAGTGAGACAGAGAGAGAGAGAGAGAATAGAGCAGACTTTTCTCCAAATATTCATAGGAAGCATTAAATAATTTCTTAAGATTCTCACACAATCTGAACAGAGCGAAGAAGAAGCTCATTAGCCCAGAAAAAGGACAGATGACTGCTTGTAACTGGTCATCTTGTCTATCCAGGCTTTGCCTCCAAGGACAAGATGGAGACCTGAGAACCCTGCTTTCCAGAAGCCTCAGGTCAGTGTTAGGTGTGTGTGACAGCTGGTGTCAGGGAAGAAAAGAGTGGGTCAAGCAGGGGCCACGCTACCATGCAAATTCTAATAAGATTTCTGATTTGTCTGGGGAATATTGGTCAGGTTGTGGCAACAGCAATCCCACCAGCCCATTTCCAGATAGTTAGACTGACGGGGGGGTAAATGGATAGATATAGATGATAGTGATAGAGATAGAGGGAAAGATAGAGCTAGAGCTAGAGATGAGATAGAGAAAAATAGAGATAGAGATAATGACATAGACACAGATACGTAGATAGAGATTGAGATGGAGACAGAGACAGAGACACAGGTATATCTTGTGCAGATAGTAATATTACAAAACGAATGAAGGAAGGTTTTTGTGTGTAAATGTCCCAATTATTTCCTTCTAAGACATGGAGGCAGAAGTGAAAAGGACAAGAAATACTGATAATTACTACCAAGTCCTTCCTCCAGGCTGCACGCTAAGCATTTGGATTTCTAATCTCATAACCTCACACCGTCCCTTCTCTGCTCCACAGAAGAAGGTTCTGGAGAAGCTCCAGCTCACCTCCTCCTCTCATTGCACCCCCCTGGGTTACCAGGGTCTACGCAAATGCAGGCTTTTGTGGCTGTTGTTGTTGTTTTACTACATTCTCTATGACTATTTTCTCAAGGCTCTGAAAGGTAAACTTTGGTTTCTAGATTCAAATAACAGTATTTTCGTTGGTTCTTGGACGATTCTTTTTGGAGACTAGTTTATCTTTTTCAGCTCAGGAAGCTTCATGGACTCAGTCGTTTTTAAAACTCTGTACCTTGTCCACACCACTCTGTAGTTACTTCCTCCTGAACAGGGTCTCCCATAGCACAGAAGCCTCCTTTTTACTAATTAAAACATGGCACAACCTAGGCAGAAAATTAGAAAAAGGCGCTCTTTCCAGGCTCACACAGCCCTGCTCCAGGTACAGGGCGGGGAGGGCTCGGGATGGATTGTGGTCCCCACTGGTGCCCGCTCCCCCTTCACGCAGGCACCTTGAGCAGGGTGCAGTGGTTAGAGCAAATCCAGGCTACATCTCTGGTGTGTGGCAGGGGACGGGAGCGTTGTCATTGCTGAACTCACACGTGTCATCTCTTCCTCCTTCTGATGTTGGAAGAGGCACTAAACTTACCAATTGAAAATAGTTTCCTCGGGGTGCCTGGGTGGCTCGGTCGGTTAAGCGTCCTACTTCGGCTCAGGTCATGATCTCGCAGTTTGTGACCTTGAGCCCCGCATCGGGCTCTGTGCTGACATCTCAGAGCCTGGAGCCTCCTTTGGATTCTCTGTCTTCTCTCTCTGCCCCTCCCATGCTTATGCTCTGTCTCTCTCTGTCTCTCAATAATAAATAAATGCTAAAAATTGAAAAAAAATAATTTTCTCTGGTTTAGAACAGCCCCTTTCAGGCTAGTTCTGTCTCCTTTGTCCCCTTCCTCATCCTTCTGTCTCCCTGCCTCCTGCTGCCATCACTGCACCCAGGAGGAGAGTTAGTTCTCACAGTCTCCCTGCCGCCCTATTTCAGCCCTTGGCCCCGCTCTCTGGATTCAGCCTCTCCCTCTGAATTGTCCTGTGCAGTTACCAGCCCCGAACCCACCCCTACACAGCACGCCTTGGGATGCAAAGCTCCCACCTCAGCTTCTCATCCAAAGCCTGGCTGCTGCCTCCTGTGGTCCCCTCAGAGCCCTGACCCTCTCACAGATGCTAAGAAGCGTTATGGGTCTCCTACCTATGCAGCCCGTGGGGACAGTCAGGGCTGGTTTGGGCTGGTCTGTGCTGATGTCTCCACTGTTGGTGGTGTTCCTCCAGGGCCGTGTTCCAGAAGCTTGACATTAGCCAGATGTTCTCAGAAGTTCCCTCCATGTGTCTAGGAGTTTTTTTAAGTTTATTTATTTGTTTTTGAGGGAGGGGTGGGGGGGGGGGGAAGAATCCCAAGCAGGCTCACCGCTGTCAATGCAGAACTGGACTCAGGCCAAAAGATCACGACCTTAGTCAATATCAAGAGTCAGACAACTGAACTGACCGAGCCACCCAGGCACCCCAGTTTTGGGTTTCTGTTGAAGAAGTTTCTATCCTCTCTGGGATAAGACCCTCAGAGACAAGGGAACCAAAAGGAACTTTCACTTACTCTCTCCTCACCATTGAATACCACATCCCGGCCATCAGAACTAGCCCTTTCTCTCAGCATACACGCTAACCTTGATGACACCACATCTCCCCTTATCTCCATCTAGCACCTCTGGTAAAATCCTGTGTTCCTAGTTTACCAGGCTTACCCACCAATCTATAAATGGGAGATTTGGAAATTTAGACAATCACTTTCTTTATCAAGTAAATCTGACTTTTAAGCTTAACTATCTCATGATTCACTCAAAACGGGAGCTTATGCTGGCCAAAGCCACTATCTCCTTCTACAGGTGCTATATGTCATGGTTTAGCCTGAACAGAAGAAGGACTCCAGGTGACATGATGTATTAGGGGAAAAAACTGTGCCAGAGACAAATTTCCAAAGCATCACTCTCATTACATATTTTGTTTGTTTACTGAAGTCTGGCTGCGGGATTTTGAGCATTCTCCATGTAGTTGACCTATGACACTTTCTGTTAAAACCAGTTCACAAAACAGAGAAGATTTTCTTAGTCTTTCCTCTCCACTTGCAGGAAGAGTCCTGGAGCAGACTGCCCAGAAAAGAACTCTTCCACTGTGACCCGTTGGCCATGGCTTCTTGTGTGACCCTCATACTGTCTTGACCAGTATACTGGCCTGGGGAGCAGGTGTGGGACAACCCGTATTTGCCCACAAGTGCCAGAGTGTATTCTTGTAAAGTTAACCTTCACCAAGAATATTTAAAGTGACCTAACAGTGCAATTGAAACACCATGGACAGGGGCACCTGGGTGGCTCAGTCAGTTGAGCCTCTGACTTCGGCTCAGGTCACGATCTCGCGGTCCGTTAGTTCGAGCCCCGCGCCGGGCTCTGTGCTGACTGCTCAGAGCCTGGAGCCTGTTTCAGATTCTGTGTCTCCCTCTCTCTCTGCCCCTCCCCCATTCATGCTCTGTCTCTCTCTGTCTCAAAAATAAATAAACGTTAAAAAAAAAATTAAAAAAAGAAACACCATGGACTATTTGTTTGGAAACATTTCTGTTTCTTTCCAAACATCAATCCTTTCTTCCATGACATAGGTTTATTTGCAGGACTTTCATGATGATCACATGAGTTTCTGGACACACACAACATCTAGTTCATTATCTGGCAGCCATGGAGCTAAATGGACATGAATTCCATTTCATTCATTCCAATACTTAAATAAGTCAAACCAGCCATTTCAGGACATGGTTAGAGTAACATCTGGGGGTGGGGTACGATTGATAGCCATCACACTCCCTTTCCACCCATACAGAGGCATAACATAACAAGAAATGCATGAAGTGCTTCGTAAGTGCCTATTGCACCAGGAATTCTCATTAAAAAATAGCTATTATTATATTCTAATCAGAATGTTCTCTTTATTATGGAACTGAGCTCCTTGAGAGAATGACTGTGCATTGTATTCTGTAGTTATAAACTAATTAATTCTGGTTTTGTTTTGTTTTTTGGCTGAGCAAGAAAATCCATCAGAGCAATCTGCTGACCCACAGACTGCAAATGCTAATTCTACCACTTTCAGAATATAACTGTAGATTTTTGGTAATTACTTTGTAACTTCAATTTAGAAGTTAAGAAAATAAAGGTTACAGAATTACTGCAGCTAGGAATGATCAGCTTGTGATTGATACAGTTAAATGTTGACTCATAGATAGCAGGAAAGCAGATAAGGAAGGACAGAAAAAATAGGTCAATTATAACAAAGGCAAGAGACTGGATTGTAGTTGACATTATGAAAGTGGCAGATGTTTATCTAGTTTCATTTAATAAGAATTAGGATTGTGTCACTACTGTGCACTTGTTTATTGTATTAAAAACATCAAGAACACAGAGTTGTATTCATTATAATATTGGTTCATAAAGCACTATAATCATTTATCTACACAGAGATCTATTTACTTTATTCATTTTATTCTACTTAGGTGTTGATGATTTAATAAGTTGGCAAAGACCCAAGAAACCCTGCTTTTTCTGAAGGTCAAAAGCATTACAAATAATGTACATGCTTCTGTCTACTAAATTTATCAACTGGAAAAGCACAGAATTAAATGATAATCTGTCAACACCTGCCCAGTTTCCTGTTTTGTTACTGAAGGAACAGGGTACATTCTGTTCTGTTAGACATGGCACCTTGGTGGTTTTGTGGAAGGTGAAATGAAAAGGAACTAGATAAAATCTTCTCCCGAATCCCTAAATTTTTTACTTACTTACTTAGGGGCAAACATAACCCACTTATTTGACTGTCTGCTTGAATTTCATTCTTTTGTTCCTCCAGATGGATGGTCTACCTCTCTTTACCTTGCCCCAGGCTGGACCCTCATGGACCGCATGGATGGTCTTCCTTATCCTTTGGTTACTGTTTGGAAGCAGTCAATGGAAACATCAGGAGGAGGCTGGGAAATGGGAGCAGAGTGAGCTCAGGGTTCCCTCCATGACAGGTGGCCTTGGGTTGGCTGCAACTTCCCCTGGGCCCAACATATAGGGCCATCTACCCCAGAGAGAGAATTTGTGCTCGGGACCCAAGAGGTGTAGGTGAGAGTGGCCATTTCCTTTTATACCAATTAACCCACTGGAGGAATTTCTTTCTTTTCTCCCTGGTCTCTGGATCCACAGGCTTGGAAATCTGGTCCCCAAGAAGGAATGCTTTTGTCAGGGGACATGGTGATGGTTCTTTGAACTTCAACTTCCATTGGCCAGCATTCAATGGATCAAGCAAAGATGCCCATTAGTGTGACCCATAGGGGTTAGTCTCCTGGTGCACAAGGCGGGGTGGAGAGAACATGAAGCATGGATCCTGGGGGTAAAACAGAATTTTTGGCAGAATCCACACTTTATGGCCCATCATCCGTGCTTGATTTTTGACTGGAAGAGAAATCTGTGCCCCCAAAGAAGGGGACACACAGAGTCCTATTGAAAGTCTATCTTTTTCTCAGTTTCCAGGTAAAGAACACATGGGGCTGATTTTCTAGCAATCTTTCATGAAATGAAGTGGGTCATGTTTTCAGGCAATAAAAGGGCCAAACAATCTTGCTGAAGGAAATTGTGCACAACGCTGTGGGAAATTCTACTGGAGACCATCTCATTCCTGGTTTCTGTTCATTGATGACATCTTGCACTAACTGTTGGTTGGACTCTTTCATGGGCAGGCGCGTCCTAAATACAAATCTCCATCCACAAAACAGAAGCTCAGTGAGATAGAGGAGGAGTTAGTGAAACTGAGGATCATTAGACTTTCAGTAATCATTTTTACCAAAAAAATTTGAAATTTTAACTGAAATTTCATAAAGTTTGAATTTTCAACTAAAAATGTATTTAATTCAGCTTAGACCTCCTCAGAGAGCTTTTTCTTTCCCCCCCCCCCCCCACACACACAGCAGCAGGGGCTTTCCTGTTTGGGGTGGGGGGATCAGTAACATAGTTTTTCTTTTCTTTTTTCTTTTCTTTCTTACTTTCTTTTTCTTCTTCTTCTTCTCCTCTTCCTCCTCTTCCTTCCTCTTCTTGTCAAGAAGTTGACTAATTTTATAAGTAGTGAACATAGTGATATATTTTTGGTATAATTTTGCTTTAATACAAAAATCAGTCACACATTGTAGCAGTTAAACCTCCTCACTTTACAGAGGAGAGGACAGAGGTCTAGGGAAGCTCGTCCCCAAATCCCATATGGAGTCACTTTCAAGGAGAAGGGGAAGGCGGAGGGCCCGGGGTCTCATCCAGGGCTGATGCATGCACCTGCCCTGAGGATCATTTCCCCCACAGGAGAGTGAGCGCCAGGCTTGGGCGAGGGTGCTGCGAAGTTAGCCACACTGTTTCTTGGGCTTCTGATCAAGGAGTCTCTCTCTCTGTACAGGAACCAGCGGTGGGCGGGGCGGCAACTTAGAAACTGGAGTCAGGAGCTGCCTTTCAGTCTCGGCTTGCACCATTTTGTGCGGAATCCCCAGAGAGTCTCTCGGCCTTGAAATTATTTGCACGATATTTTATTCCCACATTCTTCAGGGGATGTGGTCAGAATCTTAAATGGCCTGTCTATAACAGCCAGGGGTGCTGAGGGCTGACTCAGGGCAACCCCAGGGATCCAGAGCAAGTGGAAGGTGCCAGGCAGGCAGGACCGAGGAATCAGAAACTTTTTTGCTCAGGAAGCGGAGCAGCACGTGCAGCTGTGAGCTTCCCAGGCAGCACAGTAGTACATGCCCTCGTCGCTCTTCTCCAGCTTCAGCACGGACAGGTCACAGCTGTTGCTATCCTTGCCCCTCTTGGCATTGACTTTGTCCGCTTTCAGGCCCCCATCTCTCTGCACAAACGTTCCAGACATGTCCAGTCTGAGGAGCCTCTTGGGGGCCGCACCTTCCTGGTGGTGGTACCAGTGGATGTAGCTGACCTTGGTGCTGGCTTTGCACCACAGAGTGGCTGAGCGGCCTGCCTGCGCCACGACCATAGAGGGCTGCCCCAGGCTGATCGCTGCCCAGCTGCCTGCGAGGGGGACAGAGGTGAGACAGGAAGGCTGGGAACCTCAGGGCGTCCCACGCACCCGCACCGGGGAGGGAATCAGGACTTACCGGGAAACAGGAGGGCACACAGGAAGGCGAGGGGACACAGCATGGTTCTGCTTCCCACCTGTGGAGAGAAGCCCAGGGTGACTTCCCGGCTGCACCTGCTGGAAGGAGACTGACTGGGTGGGTGGCAGAGGGCAGGTTAGGGTCTGAGCTCTGTGTCCCTTAGGTGCCTGCAGGTACTGGGGAGAGAGAGGTGGGAAAGTGGGAGGGACCTGACGGCAGAGTCAGATCTGACCACAAGGGGGAGAGGAACCATCAATGGTCAGGTGCTGAGAAATGGTGGAGCAAGAGCACCAGCAATAATAGTAATCCCTTCATTGGAAATGGACTACACCTGAGCACCGCACTGATCGCTCGATTAAATAAGATGTCGCCCCATATATGCTAGAATTGCTACTCTGTAAAAGAGTACAATAACAGGTGTCATCACAGAAGCTCGGAAGGGAAGAAGGGCAAGGACTCTGGCTGACCATCCTCTGCTCGGGGACCACGTGCAGGGGATGCGAGGCTGTCACAGGAGCAGCTCCGAGAGCAGACTGTCCCAGACAAGCATGAGTGTCATGGTCCCAGAAAATCCTTGCTGGGACAGACGTGTCATGGTTGACACTTAAGAAAATATAAAACTGCCGTCACACTAGAATGGAAAGAGAATTCTTAAACAAAAAAACTAACAAGAGAAATCTCCCCACGAATGTTAAAGAAACTATAAAACTACGGCACAGAAAAGAGCACAGTATTGACACGAGCGTTTATTTGTGGAGCGCAACGTGTCCTGGCAGGGGGGAGTGGGGAGAGGGTGAGAATGAAAAAAGATCTTCGTTTATATCCTCTGGACCTAGGGGCGTCTGGGTGGCTGAGTTGGTTAAGCGTCTGACTTCAGCTCAAGTCATGATCTCACGCCTCGTGAGTTCAAGCCCCACGTTGGGTTCTGTGCTGACAGCTCAGAGCCTGGAGCCTGCTTCGGATTCTGTGTCTGCCCCTCCCCTGCTCATGCTCTCTCTCTTTCTCTCTCTCTCTCTCTCAAAAATAAATCAACATTAAAAAAAATTATATCCTCTGGGCCTAGCATTATTAGTGGTGATTATAATTTATTTATATTTATATTTTAAAATTCATGTTGACAGTGTCACCAACCAAGAGGTCAGTGCAAGTGGAAAATGCAAATATACAATTTTTTTTTAATGTGTATTCATTGTATTTAAGAAAAAAAGTATGAGCAGGGAAGGGGCAGAGAGAGGGGGGGACAAAAGATCTTAATTGGGCTCTGCGCAGACAGCAGAGAGCCTAATGTGGGACTTGAACGCACAAACTGTGAAATCATAACCTGAGCCCGAAGACAGACACTCAACCAACTGAGCTACCCAGGGGTTTCTGGGCTGGGACATGGATGGGAATGTGATTATGCAAATGACTACTGAACACACTGGAATAAAACAGGGGTTGACAGTGGGGGAGAGAGGAAGCCTCACTAGGGCCCAGTTCACTCTCCCGGGCCTGGTGCTGCTCAGGGCCGCCTGCAGCTTCCCAGAAAGCAGCCCCATCCCCTGCTGGTGCCGGGGCGGGGCTGGGCCAGGGCACTTTCCAGAAGAGTTGAGGGCAGCCCGGAAACCTCAGCCAAAGCTCCACATCCTGCCTGCCTTTCCCACAGGCTCTGTGGCTGCCAGGTGCACGCGGTCTGCAGGGACCTGCCCGTTCAGAGGCCTGTACGTGTGGCCAGCCTTCCAGACCCGCTTGTCTGGTGAGCAGTCCAGTCGTGGGGTCTAGCCGGGGGCCCCAGCTCTCTGGGAGGCCGACGCTGTGATCTGACACATGGTGGCTGAGGGGGGGAGGTCCTTCTCAGCATGGAGCTGTCCAACAGGGACATTTGAAAGCTCTGAATGATGCCTCCTGAGTCTGTGAAGATTTATTACATTGACAAGGACAGAATGACAGCTCCAGGCCAAACCTGTCACTTGAAGGATGTGTGTCCTTCGGAAAGTCACTGTAAATGGGAATAACAATTCCTACTCTGGAGACTTCATCTATCCTGGGTCTGGGATTTGGCCAAGTTGGTTGCTTTGTAAATAAATGAGATCAGTCAGTTTTAAGTACAATGTGGTCCTTATACCCACTTGTTCCTCATAATAACATGTCAAAGTAGTTATACCAACCACATTTGACAGATCAACTAACTGGAATCTTAAAATGTTTCAGCTGCTCAGAATCACATAAATAATGGAGCCTTGATTCAAACCCAAGTCTATGAAATTCCAAAACCCATCACACCATCCATTTTCTACACGTAGAATTCAACATATATATAGAGTTACTTTGAAGCTCTAAAGAGTAAGGAGCCAGGAGGAAATTTCAGAATGATAGCAGAACTCAAGACTATCTCTCACGTGCCAATAAGCAAAGAACATAAGCTATTCTTGAAGAGTCGTTATTAGTGCAGGACGTCAAATGTAGTAGAAATTCTTCTATCACTTGTGAATTAATAGTTGCTTACCTTTTGTGAGAGACTATTTTTATGTTTATTAATTTTTGAGAGAGAGAGAGTGTGTGAGCGGGGAAGGGAACAGAGAGAGGGAGACACAGAATCTGTAGCAGCTTCCTGGTTCTGAGCTGTCAGCACAGAGCCTGACGCGGGGCTCGAACCCACAAACCGCAAGATAGTGACCTGAGCCGAAGTTGGATGCTTAACTGACTGAGCCACCCAGGAGCCCCATGAGAGACTATTTTTTAAAGGCCATAACAGAAAAATCATTAATCCAGCAAATACTTTATTCAATGTCAAGCATTGTACATCTTGATTCCTTCCTTGCATAAAGTAGGGGTTCTTCATCCCATTCTGCAGATGAGACAGAGGCTTAGGGAGGGTAAGTAACGTACTTGAGATTGTCTAGCTAAGAGCACAGCAAGAACTAACTTCAAGACCTTCAGGTTAAGGAAGTACGTGCCCCAGGTAACCTGCTTGGATGTTTGTGATTCAGGGATTAATTTCTGTCCTCATTGAGCTGTTGCTTTGAATGCAAAAACGTGGTGTTGTTATACTTAACCATTTGTTTTCAATATTGTGCTTAAAAACTAAGGTAGTTTGCTTGGTACTTACTCTGACTTCTCGCGCCCCCTCCTGGCCATTACAGGTATGTCATACACCTTATAATTCTTGCTGGAGCCCAGAGAAGTGAAGTCTGTTACAGGAAAGACCCAGCCTGGTCAGTGGAAGAGTCCAGAAATACTTGGCAGGAAACTTGTTTTTCCAGTTGTGTACTCACTGTGTTTGGGAGTTGTAGGTAAATGGGTCCTTCTTGGAAGCCGTTTTGTTTCTTTGTTTTGTTTTGTTTTTTCAGCCTCAATGAGAGGATTGACTGATATGTTTAGTGTCTTGTGTACCTGTGAAAACTATAGAAATGTGGTTGTTTCTTTTTTTTAAGTTTTAATTTATTTTGCTAGAGGGAGGGAGAGAGTGAGCACGAGCAGAGGAGGAGCAGAGAGAGAATCCGCAACAGGTTCTGTGCTGTCAGTGCAGAATCCTACATGGGGCTCAGTCTCACCCACTGTGAGATCATGACCTGAACCGAAATCAAGAGTGAGACACTTAACCAACTGAGCCACCCGACACCCTGAGATTTGCTCTGAATAACACATCTTTACATTTATATAAACGGCATCCCATTCCCATCAATCCGTGTCTGTCCATCCGTCTGTCAACTAGGCTCACTGCTCCTCTGTGCTGCTCCTTCTGATATTTTTAATTTCTTCTCTACCTTCTTTTATATTTATCAACAAAAAAGATTTGCTCGTCTTTTGTGAAATTGATTCCTAAATGTGTTATTATTTTTGGTTCTATTGCAAAAGGAATTCTTTCGTCAGTTTCAGTTTCAATTTTGCCTGTTAGTACATAGAAATACAACTGATATTCTGTACTTTGAGTGTGTACCTTGTGATGATGCTAACCTTGTTTACGAAGTGTAGTTTTGGTTTTGTGTGCGTGTAGGTTCCATGGGAATACTCGCCTACAGGATCATGTCATCTGTGGATACATTTTTGTATTTCCTTTTCAATCTGATAGAGATCTTTACTTGACTGAGTTGCACTGTCTAGAAACTTCAATACCATGTGGACTAGAAGTGACAAGAGCAGACATCTTTGTCTTGTTCCTGGTCTTGGGGGGAAAGCATTCAGTCTGTCAACATTACATATGATTACATATGGGTTTTCAGAGATGCCCTTTATTAGGTGGAACAAGTTCCCTCACACTGAGATGGTTTCTTCTGCTCTCTCAATTTAAAGCTCTCTAGCAAATATTTCACTTCAGGTATAAAAAGTTTCGATTATAGATTTTATTTATTTTAAACATATGTTCTGTTCTGTAATTTGGGTATCTATCATTAGAATAACTTTGTTGACTTTTTGTTGTCATATTGTCCTTTATTTCTTTAAGCATGGATTTCTAGAGGGTTTTTTTTTCTTGAACATAATTTGTAATAGCTGCTTTGAAGTCTTTGTTAAAGAAAATATCTAGACACACTCAAGGACAGTGTGTGTTGAGTTGTGGGGGCTTTTCCTCCTAAGAATAGTCACACTTTTCTGATTCTTTGCCTGTCTTCGTATTTTTTTATTGAAAACTATGCTGCTGAAAATATATTGCATGAACTCCTTTTTCCACAAAAGTTTGTTTTCCATGTTGTTTGTAGGCTCAGTGAGTTGCTTGGACTAAATCTGTGATATTATATCCCCTGCCGTATATGATTGCTCATGACTCTCCTTTTTTCTTTTATTTTATTTTGTAGCCTAGCTTCCTAGAGATCACACCTTTGTCTACATAGCTTAGTCGTAGCCAAGATTAACTAGGGATTGTGTTCAAGCACCTTAAGACTGTGACCCTTACCAAATGGTTATTTTGTATAGATTGGGTAGCATATTCATATTTTAGGCAATTAGCACATAGACTTTATGTGCAAAAGTATAAGTCTTCCCGGCTTAAAATTTTTGTTGAGTATTTTCACAGCTCCTCTGCATATGCCCATCACCTCAGGGTCACACAAGAGTCTGTGGCTGGCTTGTACTCTTTCGGGTCTCTGCTAAGCAGGCACACAGCTTCAGCCAAGCACACGCTTGCTGCAGCCATGACCTCAACCTCAGGCCAGCACAGCCCCTGCCTTCCTGCCTGCACACCACTGAGTCTCTCGATTCATCCTCACATCACTCCCCATCCCAAATTATCTGAGTTCCCTTACACTGTGGGATTTGCTGCCAGTCCTCATGGCCTATCCCATCTTGGAAGAACCTTCATGCCCATGGAACCGGGTGTTGGCAGGCGGGGAGAGGAATGGGAGTCCCTCTAGACCAGTGCACCATTGTTGTTCCCTGATCTGCAGCTTTTCAGCATAAAAACGTCTCAGATTGTTACATGAATTTGGACATTTTCCAACCACAGAAATGGTCTTTGTTGACCTAGTCCAGTTTGCAGTTGGTGTCCAAAGAGATGATTTGTTGGCCGTAGCTAAAAGACCTGGCTTACATTCACTTTTCAGTTATGCAAAGCATACATTTTAATTAAATGTTTGGCTTTATTTAGGACTCTCAAGTAATTCCAAGACATCAGAATTGGGGCTCAAGTGCCATTAAGCTGACAGGTGGAGAGTAACGCACAAACAGGAAGACATGTCATGACCATCTTCCCCGGGCTCATGTCCAAGTGGGAAGGCATTTCATCTGCCCCTGTGTGTCTACAGCCATTCAAGAGGCTGGAAAGTGAAGGCTTCCAACAGCCATAACTTTATCTATTTATGTCACCACAAATGTCACCTGAACTGTGTGACATGTATGAGGTTAAGATGTGGGACGCAATCTTTTCTTTAGATTCTGTTCATTCTTCTGTGCCAGATTTGTTCTTGGCTCTAAAGCAGGCAGACACTCTCAGAAGGAAAAAAAAATGTGTTGTTTGAGGTGTCTTATCTGACAAGAGGAAAGCAGCTGTGAGGCAGGCTGCTTCTTTTGTGCATGAGGAGAATCTATCCCTAACCTGTACCTTGGTTTCTCATGACAACTTTTTTTTTTATCTTCCCTGACTTTGAGACTAATACATACTTTCTGTAAAAGTGTTTGTAGAACAATCACAGACTGCCCTTCGAAATATTCAGCTACACCCATGTTGACAGTTTCATTTTTTCCCCTGCTCATTTTTTGTTTGTAATTTCCCATTATGGTGGCCATACTGCCAATATATGTATACGTTGTTTTAAAAATGATAATTTAAAAAGAATACAGTCACTTTATTGCAGAAACTTTGGAATATGCAGACATGCTTGAAGCCATTTGGTTATTTTCTTCTTGTCTTTCTGATTTGCATGGACGTATTTATGTTTTTATTTTTATAAATATATTCCTATGCAATATATCATTTTTTATTGCATATTTTATTTTCCTTCCTAAATGAATAATTTTCTGTGATGCATAAATGATATAAATATACTTTTAAGTGGATATAGAATATTTCACGGAAATAAAATAATTATTTAACATATTTTTCTGCTCTCAGACGTTTAAAGCTTTTTCTAATATTTAGAGGGAAAATGTACGTAATGGACAACAAGTATTCTTGTGTCAGAGATGTTTCCTGAGGAAATAACTATGGAATGTAATGACAGGGTCAAATGTGCATTGTGCAGGTCAGATCAACTCCATCTGTGTTTGTTCTGAGAATGAACCAAATGACAGAAGTGCCACCAGAAAGGGTGTGGAACCCTGAGGCCTAACCAGAAAGAGCTTTTTATGGTGGAGAAAAGGGGAGGAGGGTCTGCAGATTCTAGAATTTGGACTGAATCTAAACAACTCAGTGGTATAGTCACATTTAGATTTTCCTGTCTCAGGAGTGGAGTCTCATATATAACAGGCCAACAGATGCCTATGCTGCATGTCAGTGTATAATTTATCCTGAGACAGAGCTCAGTCCCGCACAGGCTAGGCTGAACCAGTAGTATGTGGCCCATGTTCATGGAAGCCAAGGCTCACCCAGAGGTTAGCGCCCAAGCACAGAAGAAGAGGAATGAAATCTATGGTGAGATGTTCTGTGAAGTCAAACCTTGAAAGCCTAAAGCACTGACGTCCACAATAGAGTTTTGTTTCCCCAGGGACTGGTCAGGTTGGGTCTCAGGACTGGGTACCCTCTCTGTACCATGTTGCAGTGGAGCAGGGGTGGGGACACTTGCTCTTTGTGTTCACATTGCTGAACAGCCTTCCTCTGCTGGACCCCTATCCCACCTAGCTGATGTGCCTGTCTTCTATTAAGCTTGCTCGAATTAAGCTTGACTCTACAGTCATTTGTCCTGTAGAGGGACTTGGATGAGTCAACATTCAATTACACACTTGACTCAGCACCTGCATATGTCTGTGTTCTTGTGATGAAAGAAGCACCTCTCTGTTGAACATCTACAGCCTACCTGTGCTAGTAGATTCATGGGCACAGGTCTTGTGTCAGCCTGTCTACACCGAGAAATGAGACTAAAAGACATGGGTTTCAGTAAATCACATGCCATTAAAAAGTGCAGATTCTTCATGGAATATCAGGATTGGCTAGGGCTACAAGAAGTCTGCATTCTGCTTCCTTCAGAACAGTGTCATCAGAGAGGACTAAAGTACAGCGGCTCAACAGTCCGGGTCATAAGGCTCCCAACTCAGGTAGCAGCTACTTGGAATGAACTTGGTATAAAATAGGGACCCTTCACCACGGAATAAGAATATCTTCGGCAGCAATCATATGCGTGTGTGCAGATGGATTTTTCTTTCATCAGCTGTGACCTTTTGGAAGTGAGCAAAGTTGGCTGTGGTTTAACTGCCCTTAATTTATCATGCAGCACCCCAGCCACCGCTTGCACAGCCCCAACCAGTAGGGGCCGGTTTGACTTCAAGCCTTTTCCACGAATCAACCACATTTGATAGAGCAAATAGACCAGAAAAACCCTGAGAAAACAAAACACCAGCCCCTTCCTGCCCCCCACACTGTCCCCTGCACCACCGCCCTCCCCCTCTCTGCACCTGCCAGTGCAGAGCAGAGCCCGCAGGGCTGCCCAGGTCCGGTTGGGGAAGGGAGGGGTTGAGGATTGGAAGCCATGGGGGACACTGGCTAGGAGTGCCCGGCCCTGAAATCAGCCCACACGGCTCTGGGTCATTTGCTAGTTTCCCCTTTGCCTCCGTGCTTTCCACATGCAGAAACAGTTCCAGATCAGTCCAGATCTCTATGTAGAGACTTTGTCCTAAGGAGGTCTGATCAAATTCTTGAGACTCAAGGAGTAGATCAAAATTAAATTTTCGCTTCCTTGTATCTGGTGGGTCTTACGTAGGTTCCACGTGGGAATCTCTACTTGCTTCAGAAAGCTACTGCCCCACCAAGCAGAAGCTGATTGTAAATAAACAAAAATCCTTCCCAGTTTGAAATGAGACATTGTTTTCATTCTAATATATAAACATTTTTGCTTTAAATGCATTCACTAATGAAAACAGAACATATACAATCACTCATTTTTCCCCGCCTACCACACCCTGAACGTTTTGTTTTGCATCCATGTTTGTAGCAATACACACACACATAGAAATGAATGTCATACTTGTTAGCATGTGTGCGTGTGCATGTGCGTTCTCGATTTTTTCTAAACTAGAGCTGCCAACAGTGGATGCTGATGCTGTTGGGGACTTGCATGTGCCCAGCATAATTATGTCGTCCACACAACCTAGGAGACAGGTCACTGTAACTCCATTTTAGAATGAGAAAATTATGGCTCAGAGAGTTCAAATAGCTATAGACCCAAGATTGAAGCCCAAGCACTTCGAGTTCAGAGTCCACACACTTAACCTCTCCCCCACCCTCCCTTTCCAGAGTTGGTACAGCTCTCAGAAAACATGGTGCCCATGAAATACGGGTACAAGTTTGAACACATCTGCCAGTCACGAGATTTGTGATCCTGTCACCAGCAGAGCATCTTAAAACAAATGAGTCTGAATCTGCTGACTTGGAAGGACAAATAACTTGGGCACCTTCACTGGCTGGGGCTCCCCAGGGGCCAGTGCCCCAAAGAACCCTAACCGGAACAAGGACTCTCTCAGGGAAAGAGTTAGAAATGTGGAATTGACCATTATTACATCAACGCTGAATGTGAAGGCTCAGTTGTGATGCTGTCCCTTACCTTGTACTTAGATCTCAACAAAAGAATGTCCACAGAGGCAAAAGGAGACTTGTGATTGTTTTTATTGTGCCTATTATGAAAAACATAACAAAACTCAGGTAGCAAAGATGGCAGCTTCCAGAAATGTAAAATAAAAGGCCTCCAGGAAGTTATCTGGATACAGAGCCCCAGGAGCTCTATGGAAGCTGCACACCAAGTGTACTCAGAGGCGAGGGTGCTGTGCTGCTGACGAGCTGGCGGACGTGAAGGATAGAGAGGTACTGAAGCCCCTGTGGATGCCCCCCGGCCCCATCCCTGAGTCATGGCAGAAATTGTTCTCCATGCAGAGTGACATTTCCTGTCTGCCTAGCGGTTTGTAAACCTGTTCTGCAATGATGACACATAGAAAAAGAAACATGCGAACTGAAATAACCCAAACGCAGAAAAAAAGCCCCGCTATATCTCCAGCAGACTCTTCTAGTGACAATAGCCAATGGAGAAAAGTGGACCCTTGGTGCCACCATGGGTTAGGAACTCTTCCCATTGTCACAGAGTGCTGGTCTCCCAAGCAGACAGATGGCGATGATGACGGTGTAGACCATGCTCTTGATGACAAGGAGGAGGTAGGTGTAGTAGGCAGAGGTGTTCACGAGCTGCACCTGTCGGGGGTCTAAAAGAAGCCATCGGTTAGTTTCACACATTTCTGATGTCCTGGGTTGAAGTGACTCTCACCAGTACAACTGGAGAGTAAACATCTACACCACCATCACCACTAACACCACCCCCAAGACTACTCAGAATCCAGTTTGCCGACCAAGTCTGTAAAAAACCTGTGAAATTCACTTAGAATATTCCAAAGTATTCTAAACGATGGTTGTGTTTGTAATTCATGAACCCAGGGGGGAAGAACCATTGGTGATAGATAGCTTTTAGCATTTCTTCATCCCCAGCATGTCCCTATGTAAGAATAGTAGGCAATATCCATGAACCACAAACTAAATGTCAGTTGAGAACTTTGCCTAGAAAGCCTTAATCCTCTTTAATTTTGCAATAACATATGAGATTATTACTTTCATTCCCATTTTCTTATACTGAGGACAGGGAGAGGAGCAATTTGCCTGATTTCATGCAACTAGTAAGTACGAGAGGCCAGATTTCAATCCCAGCAACCTGGTGTTTCAGGACGCATTCTCAGCTACTCTGTCATCCTGGATCTCCACATGCAATGAATACCCAAGACACCCAATGACTATGGCTAAATGTAAAGTTGGATGATGATAAGGAGGATGATGACGAGTAGCCAGAGTCCAGGAGCCCCTTGATATTGGACAGGAGGACAAATCAGCAGGACTAGAGCCAATGGTCCTCATCATTTCCTTTGTGCATACGCGGGGAGAAAGGGCCAGGAACTACTACTTATACTTAGAATGTACTCACAGGTACTTATTATGCGGCTGCTAAATGAGATACCTGAAGCAAGACACTCCACATAGGGGGCCTTGTGTTTTCAATAACTGAGCTGGGTGTTATTTGTGTCATTTGTGGTTGGCTCAGAAAATGTAAATAAGCTAACCCTATTCCTGCAAATAAATAATTAAGACTGGGGTGTAAGTCTGGATTCTGACACGCGAAGTCCTGCCATCCCACCCACCCCAGGTGTGCAGCCTGTCTCAGAGCCTTGGGTTTGGGATGTAGAGGAAGAATGAAACCTGAGTAAGTGCATGAAGTCTTGATTCATCTAGCCTGGGGCGAAGCCCGGATCTCGCTGTGTGGCATGATACAAGGGACGTAGTTAATCTCAGCAACTTGTCCTCAGGGGCAAAATGGGAATGAAATACTCACAGTGAGTGTTAAGAGAATTCAACAAAATGCACTGACAGTAACACGATGCCTTTTGTCCAAGAACCTCTCAGCATCATTTACTAAGTACCAGCAAGAATAGAGACTTAAAAAAAAAATCTAAAGCAACAGCATATTTTCCTCAGTTAGTAGAAACAAAGGCCACAGAAATGCATGAAGTGCGTTGTTAACAGACGTCAGAGCCCCTCACTGCACCCCTACTTTACAGGCCTCTCCTTCCCAAGCCAGCAGTTACTGTGTGAAGACGACTCCTGAGACATGATGGACTGACTTAAATTACCACTCAGTCTATTTTGCAAGATCCTGCCATTGTGAGGCTTCTACCCGAAGCCAGAGAAGTTCAAAAGTTAAGTTGATCGGAAGGAAACAATGCTATAGCCTAACATACAGGAAACAAGTACAAAACTTACCATTTTCATCTTTCAGAGAAGCTTTTGTGTAGTTAACAGCAGCGAGCTCTAAAAGAAATGAAAGCAAGTATTATTCTGTTGTTCATATCCATTATCTGACTCGTGTCTGTACTGTGGATGGTTTGATGGATGGATAGATAGATAGATGATAGAGAGATAGATAGATAACAGAGAGACAGATACACAGATAGGTAGATACACAGATAGATAGAATCTGCCAACAGATAAGAAAGAACCATTACAAATAGGAGCTCTGGTTCCTTGTAATTCTTTGTAGATCAATTCATATACTGTATTTCTGTGCAGGAAGATGTTGAAGTTCATGAATTTTTTTTCTTTCTTCCTCACAACTGGGGAGTAATATCTAAGACTATATCTTGTTTTCCCTCTGTCCTCACAGCTTCCAGCACAGTGCCTGTGGCAAAGTAGGTGTTCTGTAAATACTTGTTGAATGGAAAAACATCCAGAAACAGTGGCTGCTGTAAAGTCCTGAGCACATACCACTCACATGAAGCGTGGCCACCAAAACGATATCGTCCAACCCGAGAATCCACAGCAGAATCTTACACGTTGGAAGGAGGCTGGTGTAGGTCAATTTCCCATGTAAAAACAGAAGCAGCCTTACTTTTCCAAATCACGCACACCCCAATAACCGCAAGTCCCGCACATGATTTTCTAGAGTGGAGGTGTTTGTGGACATGACAACAAGGCAAATGAAAGCCAGTACCCTTAGATGGTTATTCCTGTGCCAGGCACTCTGTGAAAGTTCACGTGCGTTATCTCATCTGATCCTGGTGACACTGACATGAGCTGGATTTGGAGGAATCCATGTTACGCGTAAGGAAATAGGATTTAGAGTCAATAAGTACCTTGCTGAGAATCATACCAGTGACGGGCAGAGCCGGCACTCAGGGTCGGAGGTGGGGGGTTAGATGAGCTACAGCATGTGGAACGTCCCTTGTACAACAATCCATACAAATCAAACCTAAGTCCACCATCGTGGACTCTCATATATCATCTCTTCCGGATACCCTCGTTACTTTTACCAACTGACCATTTATTACAGAAGCTCAGGATCTGGGTGTACTTTCTGCAGGGATAGGATGATAGGCAAGTCACATCGATAGCTGCCTGAATACATAAAACATGAGATGAGGGTTGTATTTATCTAGAGTGTAAAAACAAAACAATACAAAAACAAACAACCAAAATAAAAAACATCCAACATACATACAAAGACAAAATTCCTTAAAAAGTATATTGACCGTGGGGCACCTGGGTGGCTCCGTCGGTTAAGCGTTCGACTTTGAATCAGGTCATGGTCTCACATCTGTGAGTTCAAGCCCCACGTCAGGCGCTGTGCTGACAGCTCAGAACCTGGAACCTGCTTCGGATTCTGTGTCTCCCTCTGTCTCTGCCCCTCCCCCACTCACGCTCTGGGTCTCTCTGTCTCTCAAAAAATGAATAAACGTTAAAAATTTTTTTACAAAGATCATTGACCGGTGGATGCAGAGAGTCATGAGGTTGTTTTGATTTATCTTTTTCTGTTCAAATGTGTCCTTGTCCCTACACACGTGGTTCAGGTGTGCAATTGTATGCCTTCCACACAATCTAATTTTGTCACTCTTAAAAAGATGGGTTTGAGGTATAAACTGTCAGGTAAATCCCAAGAAGGAAACTGTTAGTATAATTACATTAAATGTTAAAATATTCTCAAAAGCTGACTTTAAAATGCCTTAAATGTCTTTCTTTTCCATACAGTGGCTTTGGTCACCATACTGCGCATCTGGAACTAATATAGCACTACAAGAGAACTAACTGGAATTCCAACAAAAACTTTAAAAACGATAAATAAAAATCTCTTATCATCATGCATTGGTGAGCTACCTCACTTTGTCTCCATCTGATTCAGAAACGTCCAGCGTCTGGGCAGGACCTGGCGTCAAGTGGAAAGGGTACTGGTGTGATGTGTGCCCGAGGCTCCATACCTTTAGTGTTACAGCAGGAGCACTCGGTAAGGTCCCTCTTCTACTGGGGGTTCGAGGGCTGTCTTCCTCTGATGACGTGTCTAAAATACCTAGTCCCCAGGCTTTAAACTGTGACCAACAGGATCCTTTGCACTGTGATCTAAGAAGGCTTCCGTAACCTGGTGGTGACAGGCTTGAGCAGAAGACAGGGTAGACATACACCCTCTGGACAGGCTAGCATAGGACAGAAAGGATCAGCAGAAGGTTGTGCACTGAGAGAATCCCAAAAAGTTTGCAAGGTTTTCCTTCAGGCGCCTATTACTTGCCCACTAAAATAGGAGACTTGGTCCCTGGAGATCACAAAAGATGTGCCCCAAGGGGGAAACCCACTTTTTAAAAGTGTCTTCGCCACAGGGAGGGCATCAGCCTCTCGGCAGGGAAAGGCTTCAACCCTTCCAGAAATGTACAAACAATAACCGGGGGTTGTTGACAGCCCGCACTAAGTGGCAGTGGCATGAAGTCCGGCTGCAGGTGTTCAAGGGGTCCCCAGGGAGGAGGTCTGAAGCTTCTGGAACAAAAAACAATTTTTCCAAGATTATGCACCTAGCAGGTTAGACACTCAGGGTAAGTCATTTTGTACTATTATTTAATCCTTACCACTGATGCCTGTTTATAATTCGAGTCATCTTAAATGCCTCATGGTGGGTGAAAGAGTGAAAAAATAAAACTAAAAAAAAAAAAAAAGCAAGAAAAACAGGGTTTGTCAGGGAGTCAGAAAGAACCAAGTGACCGTCTTGGTTTTCCCTCAACTCCAACTCTTTCTTGAATACACTGCCAGTTTGTTCACCTTGATTTCCCAGATTCAGAAGCACACCGGTGCCATGGTACAAGGTCATTAGGACAGCAAGTCTGGCATGAGAGGCCATCTTTTTCTTTTTTTGGAGAACCAGAATGGACTTTATCTACAAGTGCCACAATCTTATAAATACACTGTAAAGAAAACTTAGTATGAATATTTATTTGACAATGCTCCCCGTTAACATATCAAGTAAGCCAAATTAGTTTAACAAATCCTTTGGAATGTTCCAGGTTAAAGAGACCTAAGCAGACCAAACTCCAAAGAAAACAAGCAAAAAACCACAAAACCCTTAGCCCTTTGGACAGAGAGAAAACCAAATTCTAATGCTGTATCAGCTTACTTTTGTTTTGGTTCGGTTTTTTTTGTTTTGTTTTGTTTTTGTTTTGTATTGTTTTGTTGTTTATTTGTTTGAGAGAGAGAGAGAGAGAGCAGGAGCAGGGGAGGGGCAGAGAGAAGGAGAGAGAGAGAGAATCCCAAGCAGGCTCCACCCTGCCAGCCTGGAGCCCAATTTGAGGCTAGAACCCAGAACCCTAAGACCATGACCTGAACCAAAACCAAGAGTAGTCTTTTAACTGACTGAGCCACCCAGGTGCCCCGGGATCAGCTTACTTTTGCTTTGAAAATTCTTCATGCCAATAGTAGTCAGTCCTGACCACACATAATATTCCTTTCCAAATATCCCATGTTTGCAAATCTTTACTACTTTCTTTTTTACATTCAGAACTTGTCTTGATTTACCTTATTTATGTATTTATTTATTTATCTATCTATCTACTTATTTATTTGTGTTTATTTATTTTTGAGAGAGAGAAAGAGCACAGCCCAGGAGGGACAGAGAGGTGTGGGGACAGAGGATTCCAAGTGGGCTCCGTGCTGACAGCAGAAAGCCCAATGTAGGGCTTGAACTCACTGACCCTGAGATCATGACCTGAGCCGAAGTCTGATGCTGACCCAGCTGACCCACTCAGGCGCCCTCTGAATTTACCCTCTTTAAATGAGCCTCCCTTTGGAGAAAATTCCTTTCTTTCTCTTTCTTTCTTTCTTTCTTTCTTTCTTTCCTTCCTTCCTTCCTTCCTTCCTTCCTTCTTTCTTTCTTTCTTTCTTTTCTTTCTTTCTTTTCTCAAAAAATAACTCCATGCATCAGACTTTTCCTTGCTAAAAATATACATTTTATGTTCTTTGCTTTCTGGGTTGTTTCCCTTATTATTTCCAGTAGTCTTCATTAAATTTATCAGAATTCTTAACTCTTGGAAACCTTCATTTTTAACAAAAGTTAATAAGGAAGCAGTTGTGAACTGTCAAACAGCATCCTTTGGATTGGCGAACTTGTGAATACATTTCATAATTCCTAGAAACACCTGCTTCCTTATAAAACAATCTTTCAGTAAAGCACAAAGTACATTTACAAGCAGGCCCAAAAGTATCTTCAGTTTCTCTGCATTAAGAAAACCAAAAAGAGATAAACTTATGTTCCTTAATTAATAATTTCCTATTTATGGGGCATCTGGGTGACTCAGTCAGTTGAGCGTCCAGCTCTTGACTTTGGCTCGGGTCACGATAGTTCCTGGGTTTGAGCTCTGTGCTGGCAGTGCAGAGCCTGCTTGGGATTCTCTCTCTCCCTCTCTGTCTCTCTGTCTCCCTGCCCCTGCCCCGCTCACGTGCTCTGTCTCTCTCTCTCCAAATAAATGAATATACTACAAAAAAAAGAAATAAAAAATAATTTCCTATTTCTTTTAAGTTTTTATTTATTTTTAAGAGAGAGACACAGAGACACAGTATGAGCAGGGGAGACAGAGGCAGAGAGAGAGGGAGACACAGAGTCCGAAGCAGGCTTTAGGCTGTGTGCCATCAGCACAGAACCTGATGCGGGGCTTGAACTAATGAGGTATGAGATCGTGACCTGAGCCAAAGTCAGACGCTAAACCCACTGAGCCACCCAGATGCCCTAATAATTGACTATTTTATCACACTTGGAAATGATCTAGATATTTAATGAATTTAACGTAATTTAACAGGCGACCTCACTCAGCAACACTTTAAGGTTTTAGTTCCCCCAAAGCTTTGGGAAACTATTTACAACTTTATCTAAAAATTTTTATTTTATTTACATCTATTCAAGTTACTTGTTCCTAAAAGTTGAGCTGAAATTACCCATAAAAACTTTATGAGGAGTGGGAAGGGATGGGTTAAATAGGCGATGGGAATAACGAGTGCCCTCATCCTAATGAGCACAGGGTGACCTATGAAGTGCTGAATCACTGGATTGTACTCCTGAAACTAGAGCCACACTGCATGCCAACTAACTGAAATGAAAATAAAAATACTAAAAAACAAACAAACAAAAACTTATGAAACATCAAAGTCTGTCATTCTCCCAAGCTGTTTTTTTTAAACGTTTTGTAACTGAGATCCCATCTACTTATTTGAATTTCAGTAAACCCAGGCACATGAAAGTTCTAATTAATTTTAGTGCTGACAATTCTAAAAAGATGTCTTCTTTGCTTAAACAACAACCAGACACAGACCCGACATGTGAAGTTGAAACGCGCATGGGATAGTTTCTCCCTTTCTGAGAGGTCTAGAATGCCCAGTCCTCACAAGTGTTTGTCTAAAAACCAAAGAAATATAGAGCTCTTTGTAAACGAATTTTGACAATGTCTCCAGAGAGAAAAATATCTCACATTGGCGACGTGTATTTATGGACACACAGATCGCTGCAAAGACCCTGGGGTCACTGACATTCATGGAGACATTTATGGAGAAAGTGTTAAGGTTTGTATGTGTCCCTGGAATTATGAAGGACACTGAGCCAGGGTTTAGGCACAGGAGCCCTTTAGCAGATTGTATTTTAAAAAGACCTCTTTCCCTTAGTTTCCCTCAGTCCCAGGCACTTGTGGGCTGTGTTTACATTTCAAGGACCTGATCAGATGGATCACTTTGAGGACAGAGAAAGAATGCAGGTTCCTGCAAGAAGGACTTTGCTTTCCTAAAGCCAACCATCTATAAGCCCTTTTCTAGGACTAGGAGAAGTGTGGGGTTGGGTGAAGGGTCAGGGGAACTCTGGATTGACCCAAGAGCTGCATTTCTAGTTCTGTTCGTGTTTGTCAGGACAGCTGCTCTCAGTGTCTCAGACTTGGATGTTACTGCGTTCAGGACACAAGACTCGGTGTGCACCACCAACAATTCTCTTGGAACCTTGCTGACAATTCTCTTGGAACCTTGCTGACTTTTCTAGCAGGGGAAGTGCGGTCTGAAAGGTTGGGGGCTTGGCTCCAGGCACACCTTTCTGCCAGCCCAGCTGGGCTCTGGCCAAATAGGCCAGTTCCACAGGGTTCCAGATAAACATGCTGGCTCAACTGGGCTCTGGGCATAACCCTTGCAGCCCAAGCTGACCTGTCCTGGAAAGAAAGGCCCATTAGATCAGCAGCCCGAAGGCAAGGAGAGGGGAGCTTCGAACCAAGAGGAACTCACCTGCAGCCCTTGAAACTGGTGAGGAGGACAGTGAACTCAAAGGGCTCACAGTGACCACCCCTGTGTTTCGCCTTGTCTCCGAATGCCCCTGTGGGTCTACTTGGGATCCTCTTGCCTCCACCACACCTGTTAAAGAACAAAAAGTCAACCAAGTAAATGTTAAAGATCCAGTAGCTGTATTCGTCAATTAATGTGTGAATCAGCATCTCATCTAGCACTTAGACGGGAGCTCCAAAGGAGGACAGGGAAGGAATATTTTAACAATAGACAGGGGGCGGAAAAAAGAGGATTATTAGCAAGGAGTCCACTGATTTAGGCAAGGTCACCTTCATGGGGAAGGAAGGGGTCAATTCGGAAAGTACCTGGTGCTGGCTAGGAAACTCCCTAGGTGACAGGTTAAAGGTTACTTTTCTGGGGGTTGCAATTGCACTGGGATTAGGTATTAAGTCTTGGTGGAGTGACTCAAGCTTTTAAGTTAAGTGTTGCCATTTTGGGACTACGGGTTTTGTTGTTTGTTTATTTGTTTAACATTCCCAGAGGACAAAGGACAAAGTCTTACCTCAGAAATATAGCAAAGCTCTTCACATGTCTTGCTATGTGTTTGTTCCCTGCTGCTTAAAAAGTGCTTGTTAACCACAGAGCAAGTACAAACTGGTTCCTTCTTATGGGCCCTCTGGGGCCCTGGTCTTTTATGTTCCTGTTCAGAACTTGACTTCTGAGTCTAGAGAGTTCCTGGCCCACGGCCAGGCCAGGGCACATTCAGCTCTGCCCCCATTGTCACATAGACCAGATTGAGGTGAGAGGGAGTTTGACTGTTGAGTAGATCATTCCCTAAAGATGTGAAATTTTTCTTATTTCCATATCAATGAGATCATCAAAAACGCACTCTCTTTTTGAGCACTTATTGTATGCAAGGTTGCTAGGTGTTTTCATATGTATTCTCTCATTTAATCCATACAGTGGTGCTAAAAAACGTCACTGTGACCTTCATATTTTGGATGATGAAATTGAAGCAGCAAAGGCTAAGTGAGTTTTTCTTTTTCTTTTTCTTTATATCTTCCAAAGCCCATCATATTTAATTCTGTGGGGAAATATTTGGACTTTAATGTACCATTAAAAGTAAAACATTTAGGGGCACCAGGGTGGCTCCGTCGGTTGAATGTCCGACTTTGGCTCAGGTCATGATCTCACGGTTCATGAGTTCAAGCGTTGGGCTCTGTGCTGACAGCTCAGAGCCTGGAGCCTCTTCAGATTTCTGTGTCTCCCTCGCTCTCTGCCCCTCCCTGCCCCTCAGGCTCGGGCTCTCTTTCTCTCAAAAATAAATAAACATTAAGTTTGGTTTTCTTAAAAAAAAGAAAAAAAGTAAAACTTTTAGAAAAGAATTCTCTTTCCCTGTTTTCCATTAATTTTTGACAGGTAAAGTGTGGTATTCCCTTTGAAACAAAGAATTCAGGAAGGTTATATTCATGTGTACATGCCCATACCTTTGTTTATTGAAGGAAACAGAATCTCTTGTTCAAACCTTCTTTTATTCTTCTCCTGTTTAACGATACATTTGTGTTCTTTGCTCATTGACTCTTCACCCACGGTCAGCCAGGTGTATTTCATGTATGTGTCCTTAGTCTTCATGGTGTTTCCCTGTTGGGACGTCAGAATTGTTTTGCCATCCTGTTCTTTCCAATCTATCTCGATAACATCAGGGAAAAATTCCTCAAGAAGAGAAAGATATGTTCCAGCCTTATGGAGGTTTACTTCAGCAATTGAAGGAAGAAAAATTGTGGGCTTGGGGGAAGTGTCTTCATCAGGATTTTTATCTGTGGGAGAAAATAGAATAGCAATGAAAACGTCATTAGAGAAATGGAAACATTGTGTGGTTGGAACCACCTAGCACATAGTTAAAAGGAAGGAAAAGTTGCCTTAGAGTTAGTGCTTACCATGACCTTTAAACCACAGTGGGTTCTGAGTTGCTTCTTTTGTTACTTTCCATGGGAAAAGGGGTTCAAGAGGTTATGTAAGTTGCCTAAAGTCACAGCTATTAAGGTCACCACATGGGTTAAAATGTGGAATTTTTTGAGACAATACATGGTCACTTGTTGGAAAAGGAATCTATTTCCACCCATACTTGACAATGTATCAAGTTGACCATTTAGCTTCAAATAAGAATCCCATGCCCACTTCTGATGCTGGAGTTCTTTTGCTTGATTTCTGATTTTATAGAACATCTCACTTTCACGTCTAAACTATGCCAGGATTTTGAGTAGGACAACGTTTAAAGCGGCACCTCCAAAATATTTACAATGCCTTGAATTTAAATTTTTTTAAATGATTATTTATTTTTGAGACAGAGAGAGACAGAGCATGAGCAGGGGAGGAGCAGAGAGAGAGGGAGACACAGAATCTGAAACAGGCTCCAAGCTCTGAGCTGTCAGCACAGACAAATCGCAGGGCTCAAACCCACAAACTGTGAGATCATGACCTGAGCCAAAGTCAGGTGCTTAACCCACTGAGCCACCCAGGCACCCCTACAGTGCCTTGAATTTGGAAGCAATGTGGCAATATTTCCAAAACTGCTACTTAAAATTTATTGATTATTTTCAGAAATGCTCTTATATGAACCTTATAGTGCAAGTAATGCACTAGTCAGAATTTTGTTTTGCTTTAGAAAATGTTCACTCAAAGCACATTTTATATTGGAAATTCATTTGATGTTGACACGTGACTAAGAAGACACTGTACTTTGATGCTTAGCATCTCCCCCAAATTTGGATCTGCCCTACAAGCCTGCTGAACTTGTGGTTGTACCCATAATTTTCTTTGATTTTATCAGCTGAATAAAGTTGTATGTAACTGGCATAATGTTAACAGAGTATCTTGCACACATAATGTGAAAATATGTAATGAAACATCATAGTTGTCAAGGGCATGTCACTTGAGGACTGGAATGTTCCTTGCTTATACATTGATTGTTAATTAATCATTGAAATTATAAAGACTAGAACCCTTCCAATTTGATTTCCAACTGAAACACAAACGTTAACACATTTTTTCTTTGGGCTAGTTTGGAGTTAGAATAATAATTTTGTGGACAATTTCCGAAGAAAAGAAAAATTTTATTTCTTCCTTGAGAAGAAAAGGAAAAATATTCTTGAAAATTTCTGCGAGTGCTACAAACCTCCTGATTTTTATACAAAATCAGTAAGCAAACAATGAGTTTTTTATTCATGCTATACATAGAATTAGATCATAATGTGGTTGTTTTAAACTTGTACAGCTTACCTGTGCTGCAAATATATATATTTTATTGATTATAATAGTAAGAAAGTCTACATTTCTCCAACCATATATGTTGTTTTTAATTTTAAAAGTTTGTTATATAAGAGAAGACTAATTTTTCAAAGTACATGATATTTACATCATTTTTGCCTCTAGTCAATACATTAAAGAATCTAGTTTTCATCTTAGGAACTTGGTTTTTTATAGGATTACTTCTGATTCATCATTGTAAAGAACTTGAAATCAAAGATGAACATGGAAAATTTCTGGATGGAAAAATACGATGCTTATCTCCTGTCCCTTTTCCTCAGCTAGATCCTGAAGTTTCATTCTTTTCCGGATAGAGGGAATCTTGAACTTCTGTAATTGTCTCAACTGAGCATTAAATAGTATACTTGATTATATAAGACTAGTGCCTATATGTTGGGTAATTATATTACATGTTTTTTCTTTCAATATTCTTTTTAAGCTTACTAACAGTGTTTTTTTTATGGCCACAATCATTTTATTGATGCATAAAATAGAAACCAGTTTACAAAATAAATAAGTTTGTCCAGTGCGTTTGTGCACAAAGTTAAAAAAATTTTGGGT
This sequence comes from Acinonyx jubatus, assembly GCF_027475565.1. Taxonomy (NCBI): domain Eukaryota; kingdom Metazoa; phylum Chordata; class Mammalia; order Carnivora; family Felidae; genus Acinonyx; species Acinonyx jubatus. The sequence continues at coordinate 92,055,773 of NC_069383.1, forward strand.
GTAAATTGCCTGAGTTGTATCTATTTTATTGATATGAAGCAGTATGAATTCTATATAAATTAACCAAATACAACCACATTTTCAATTAAGAGTGGTATTTCAAACCTGCATATTCATATTGACTCCAAATTTCTCATTTTATTCAACTATATTCTTTTATTAAATAATTATTTAAAGCTATTTCATATGTAAATATGAATTTCATTTTTTATGACATTTCTAAATGTATTTAAAAGCCCTACGTCTATCTATAACTATGTTTCTATGTACATTGTAACTATATTTTCAACCTTTGTTTTTCTACTATTATAAGCATGAAGCCCAAACCTGTTGAAGTTAGAGGTAATATAAATTAAGGTAAATAAGTTTTAAAGTACATAGAAGAACTACAAAAATACAATCTTAATTTCATTTTTGTGGCCCAGTGAGGGACAAGTCCAGTAAACAGGTACAAATACCTCTAAATTCAAGTTATTTGTCTATCCGTGGACAGCAAGGGAACTTCCCATTGGAGCAGTTACAAGTACAGCTGACTCCTCTAGAGAATTTCTGCTCTGTCAGTAGGATCGGCTACAGACCACCCTCCATAGAGGATACAATTCTCCCATTAGGTGTGAAACGGGGCAACTTCTACCAGCACCTATTATGTTTTGCATGATGTGCCATATAATTTATCCCCAGTCTCATTTAATTCTCATATGACTCCTGCTGAATGCGTCGTGTTATCCCACCTGATGGATGAGGAAACTGAGGGCAGAGAATAATCGCCAAATTCACATAAACAGTACGTGGTAGAGAAAGGGCTCCAGGTCAGCCTGGGGCAAATCCCGGGCTCTCTGACTATACCCTTTCACCGTCAGGAAAGGAAATGTGTCAACTCACAAAGCACATCTGTCGTGATCAACTTCATTCTTGGACCAAACCCTTTTGTGACAGTTACACACGATGTACATGAACACTTTATATAAGTCCACATGGACACAAGGTCTGATCCTATTACAATATTTGCACAATGTTGTCTATGCTGACCTTTGCTGTGAGGATTGATATTAAAATCTCTCCTAAGATTTCCACCACCAAACATGCTATGGAAATGAGAAAGTATATTATTATCATTATCATGATTATTAGCAATTTCTTTAGATGAATTGTGTGCTCCAACATGACATTTTAATCGCATGGGACCACATCTTTCTTACTAATGGGAATACAGTACTCGAGGTAATGATTGGATCTATGTAAATCAAGCATGGAGACTCATTCCTTCGTTTGCACCCCACTTTGCTCTACTATGTCTCGATTCACTCAGCCATCATCACTGGAATGTGCCTTTGACACACCAGTTAATAGGCAATCACTTGTCTTATCCACTGCATTTCCAGTGTTAAGAAAGTCAAAGGAACATTGGCTAAAGCCTAGTAACATGGGGTCAGTTCACGGAACTGCTTCACCTGTGTGGTCCAAAGCAAATTCCAAGCTTTCACCAGAAATTTCTACCTCAAACCGCCTTCCTTCTAATCATGCCCCAAATTTGGCTTGAATCTCCTACAGTGGGCCTTCCAGACAAATGACTACATCAATGTCGGTTACCCGCTCCTCCAAGCCTCCTATTGTCACGTTAGATCCCTAGACTATCACCTGCCTGACCTTGTCTGCTGAAGGTCACCATCTGTGAATGACATTAAATGTCACGGTGCCCATAGTAATGATGCCACGTAGCATGAAAGGCTTTGTTGAAAAACCACTCCTTCCATCTTATAAAATGGATGTGGAAGGCAATGCCTGCTATTTCACTTCGTAGTCCCCCTAAAGAACGCATGCATCGAAAGTTTTTTCTAATTTTATGATTTCAATGGCATATGAAGCTTTGGTGTACTTCATTTTATCAGATAATACAAAGTGTGTGTCCACCACAATTTCTCCCACCTTTGAACATAAAGTTTTCCCATTTCTTGCTAGATCATCCCAGGCCTTTTTCTTCTGCTTTCCTTCGTGTCTTGGTCTTCTATTTTTATTTCATGGCCTAACTGTACTTGTGTCTTTTATTTGAGGCCTTCTCAAATAGATGTTGGAAAGAGACAGTATAAATAAATGAGAAATCGTTTGTGCATTCAGCCTCAGGGCTTCAGAGCTTAAGAAGGTCTAACTCAGAGATCACATGAAAAACGAAAGAAGAAGTTTCCAAATCCCTCTCTGTGATACAAATGCAAAACGTGTGGAATTCAACCACCCTGAGACGCCAGAGAAGAAGGTGAAGCTTGCGTTCCCAACATCATCCCTCACGGAACAAGGGTTGTCTTATGTTTCAGTCCTGGGCCACTTATTAAAAGAGGCTCTTCTAATCCATTCAACTTTGATCCAACAATAACTACTTGGACAAGATACAAACCTGAAATAAACTTGATGAGACTAGTTTTAGAAGTCGCACTGGTAAAAGACAATAAGCAGTTTAATGTGGATTTAGTAAATACTACTGGAGACTAAAGACTATACTTCATGCTTCTGTCTCACATACATAGAAAGACAGTATAAATGAAAAGAATGCTTTTATTTTGTAAGTGGGTAAATTGTCTCTTCCAATAAAATATCCAGGGACATCATTATTTGGGAATCCCAAAACAGACACTCAGACCTTGCAATGACTCAGAAATTTGCTCTAAAGTATACATTTTAGATGCGTGTGAATAGTTTGATTAAAGTGTTCAATAAAATGTGAGAGCAGAAATAAACAGTATTCTCAAGTGGTATTTATAATGATATAACTTTTAATCTGCAGTATAATCCAAATAAGACATTAAATATTATAAGTGAATATTTAACTCTATATGGATATTATTATAATTTTACATATTCAAGTTGTAAAACCTGTCCTTTTTATATCTCATTTTCCACTGAAAAGTGAGAGATTGCCTTATGTTGAGGCTAACAATATTTGAGATGATGCTTATTACATTCTAGTCATTTTTAGAATCATGCAACAATGAGTCTTAGAAATTAAAGGTATTCTGCCAATACTGACCAATTGTTCTAAAATGACCTGTAGACTAGATCATAACTGATACATTTCCTGTACTCCTGATTCACAAAGTCCTTCACTGGTGATTATTTGAATTCTATACAATTGACTTTTTAAATTTTTTTTTTAATTTATTTATTTTTGAGAGACAGAGTGCAAGCAGGAGAGGGACAGAGAGGGGGAGACACAAAATCTAAAGCAGGCTCCAGGCTCTGAGCCGTCAGCACAGAGCCCGACGCGGGGCTTGAATTCACAAACCGTGAGCTCATGACCTGAACCAAAGTCTGCTGCTCAACTGACTGAGCCACACAGGCACACCAGTATTGATTTTTTTTTTTAATCACTGACCCTGTCCCAACTGATGTGGTAGCTATAATTTCATTTAGTCTTCAAAACAAACCACTCGAGATGTTTTTTTTACATTGACAGAATGAATGGATGGAAATATAGCAAATGTTAACAGTAATAAATGTCACTATCCAATCTTTATTTCTTCTCTTTTCCATTTTTATCCACAATGGCCATGTACTATTTTTTTTATCATTTTAAGAAAGCAACGGCCAGCTAATTAAAATTTATTTGCTGAAGGATGATTATTCAGAAACTAATAGATCCAGAATCAAAGTCCATATTTTCCTCTGGATCACACTCTCCCACAAAACTTTAAGGACCTCATGAATTATTATATCTCTGTCACCATTATTTAATCAGACCGTTAGAATTTATATTGCAGTCAGATGGACAAAAAAGAGGACAAGAAGGTTGCTTTTCAATTTATGAATTCATTTGTGTCTCTGATCACAACCACTAAGGAAACCAAAATATATCATTACTTTCATGATTTCATTGTTTTACCAGCATTGTGAAAATTCTTTAAAAGCTTGTAGGTGACCACACCTAGCAGTATAGAAACATCCCTGGGAGGCGTTTTCCCTCATCCGGGCAAAATTTCATGTCTAAGACTAATGAAGAAAGAACACATTTACTAGTCTGAATTTAGAAAAAAACAAACAGAGAAACCAGCTCATGACATTATGGATATGTTTGCACAGTTAAATGTGTCCATACCTGATATGAATCACCTTCTGACAAAATGACAAGTTTAGCAATTTTTTGTTCATTCTTTTCCATTGGTTGCTTTTAGATCAAATGAATAAGTTACACAAATTTCTTTACAAACCTTTCAACGCAGAAATTCCAGAGGGACCTAACTAACATCCCCACCCCTCAGGGACCCCCAGTTGCTCTAGCAAGTTAGCTCCTTGTCAATGTCGCCCACGCAAGCTCAGGCAGCAACTACCCCCAAGGACTGGGACACAGTCACCTACCTCTCCAAGGATCCCGCTGCCATTTGTGACCAAACTGGGGGTGAATCCGAGAATTCTGAGCTGGCACCAGCACCTAGTCTGCCGCCCCTGCATCCCCTGCCTCCCCTCCCTACATTATACGGAAGAATGAAAGAATATTTACCTGTGACCCTGAGCAGTGTGCCAGGACCGAACACTTTGTGGGCCCAGCCATACCCAGCCCACTGTCTGAAAAGCTTTTACAGAAATCTCCCTTTGGGGGCACCTGGGTGGCTCAATGGGTAAGTATCAGACTCTTCATACCAGTGAAGGTCATGATCTCAGAGTTCAGGAGCGGAGCCCCACTTCAAGCTCTGTGCTGACAGCTCAGAACCTGCTTCTGAGATTCTCTCTCTCCCTCTCTCTCACTCTGCCCCACCCCCCATAAAGAAATTAACTTAAAAAGAAAAAGAAATCTCCCTTTGTACCTCTTTACAAATTGTGCCTGTATTTTTTCAATATTTATATAAGTATATAAAAATGGGCCCTGATAGCATTAAACAAGGATGATTCTCAAGCAAAATCACATTGTATATGAACTTAGTCAAGAATGGATGAACTGACCCCTCTCTGCCTGGACAGTTTGGTTCTGTCTTTCCCATCTTATGAGTAATAATACAAATTATGAGCTTATGAGTTAAGCATTCAACTGAAGAGTCGATTTGAAAGTTAGGCTATAGAAAATTAAATATTCAGATTTAAAATATAGCTTAATGCTCCTAATACCATAGAATGGCCTAGACCATGCTCTATGGAACAAACAAGTCTTTATTGGGTCCCAAATTTTGCCATAGTACCTAGCCATGTGAATTTAGGCAAATACCTGAACTTCTCTAAGCCTCAGTTTCCCCAACAGTGATATTAAAATAAGAGGGTCTCCTGGGCAGGGCTGTTGAGGACTGAGATAAGGCACTGAAACTAGTCAGCATGATACATGGCTCTCAGTAAATAGTAGCTAATATTATTATTCTCTTTACTCAGACGGTTTGGGGCCCCCTTATCAAATGTTCCACTAAACAAAATGTATGGATTTTATAAGCAATAAGTATTACAGAAAGTAAGAAAGCAAAAGGGCTCATGAACCTAAGACATTCTGTGTCTCTGGTGGCCACATGCTGAAAAACAGGGGCCCAAGAAGTCACAATCGAGAATATTTGTCCACTAGACTGCAAGCTTTTGGAGCATTGGGACTGCGTCTTGTGCCCCTTTTATCTCTAGCGTCCAGCCTAGACACTGTCTTCAGTAAATGTTTGCTGAGACAATACATGAACAAACAAGAATATTGAACCATGAAGATAGATTCTTTTCTTGGACTGTAGAACTGAAATAGTTTACTGAGCTCACAAATTCCATCACACTGGGCCATCTCAGCACAGTATCACATGATTATAATTGCACAAATTTTGACTAATCTCAGCCTACCCTCTAAGAAGCTAAAGTAATAAGACTATGTTAATTTATTGAAGTTCTATAGTCATTTACTGCATTTACTGCAAGAGCTAAATTTTTGCACTGCTGTTGAAGAGGAGATCAAAAGCAATCATGTGGGTTTTGCAGGTTAATAGAGGAGCACTGTTAATACTAAAGGTACTTAATCAAGGTGTTTCTCACTTAAAGACCCACAAAAAAAAAAAAAACCCACCTTGAACCAATAATTTACATAAATAGTTTACAGACACAGGCTTACAAATATTTTAATTTCAAGCCTGCATCTGTACTTTTATGTGTATATTTTGTAAAAGTAGAATTTCAATCTGCTTGCAAGCAGGGAAGGAAAGAAACCCATTCCTTTGGAAATAAAACAAAAGTAGTTTTGTTTCCATCTATAGTGACCCGTAGCTCCAAAACTGCTGTCCATGTGCTGAGGTGATCCTACATTGTCTTTCCTAAAAAACCTCTATCAGTTTTTCATTCACAGGATCAAAACAGGACAAAGTTACTTACCGGGATGAGTTACTATGAGCCTAGTTCCTTCTGCAGATATCTTGATCCATCACACTGGTTAGAGGTTATCACACTAGTTAGAGTTTCCTCAAAAATGTCAGCCTTCTCCTGAGCCTCATGGCATGACCAGCAGGTAGGAATCTTGTCCTGGCAATTGATCTTCTGGATTCCCCTGGAAGTCCTTGAATATAGGCTTCATGGCATTTCATATTTTCTACGTTTTCCTCAGATTAATTGATACAAATGTCTGCTTTCCATGGAGGCAATAATCACAGAAAAGTGCTCATAGAAAAAGGAAACCAGAAAAGCAAATGAAAAAAAGAAAGAGAGAAAGAAAGAAAGAAAGAAAGAAGAAAGAAAGAAAGAAAGAAAGAAAGAAAGAAAGAAAGAAAGAAAAAGAAAGAAAGAAAGAGAAAAGGAAGAGATCAGGGCCAAGTGGTCAACCAACGACTTTTCTAAATTACTAGGAAAAGTGTTCAGGGATTTAAGAGGTTTTGATTTCCAGGTGTTCAAGTGTGTGAAACCGCTCAGAGAACGCATCAAAGGAAATCCCTTCTGTTCTCACAAACACCAGGCCTGCTCCGTTAGCAACTGGGGACTGTATTTCTGAAAGAGGATACGTTTTATTAACTGAAAATGCAAACGTGCCAACAGAAAGATCTTCCTTGAAGAAACTTGGAGAAAAGGGGTTAAAGATGAGATAAAAATGCCCACGAACGTTTTACCAAGACCAGTCACTCTTTCCATTGTTGTGTGTGAAGTTCTGATCTCTTCTTTCCTGAAAAAGGGACATAAATATTTTAGTGGAGTGGAAATGAATCTAGCAGCTAAAGGTGCAATATGAATATCATTTTCTCTTCAGCTGGTTTCGGTTCACTTTGTATTCTGAGCAACTCCACGTGTCATTGAAGCACCTTTTCGTGTCTGAACCTATGAACCGTTTATCTCTGTCACTTCAGAGGTTCCTGAACCGGTGCAAATTTCTGAATCTCTTTCTGTCTCAAAATCCTCATCTGAAAATAGATGTGATAACAATTCCTATCGCCAAAGTCAATGCATATTAAATAGGTGAAAGTATTTCAGTTTTCTATTAACTGCTAACACAGGTTCTGGAATCTAGTAAAGTTTGGTAATGATTAGCTCTTATTAGTACTGCTATCGTTTCTCAAATTTAACATTCCATACGGCCAACCATGAGTATTTGCCCCAAACTTCCATGGTGAAAATGCTTTCATGACCATTCTTACGTAGGAACCTGGAAAATTAGTCAAACATTATTAGCACTTCAGTTTTCCGCATTTCTTCTCCACATTCCTTGTTTCCTCCGACCTTTCTTCACCTAAGTGTTTGCTTGCTTTTATGATTTTCATACGGTTTTCTCTAAATGTTTGTGTGCATTAAAACTTGAAGCATTTCCACCTAAAACTTACGTGTCGCCCTGTCACATACCATGTGGAGGCGATGCGAACTCCAGCTTGCATCCTCCTGAGAAAAATAGAAAGGAAGAAGCCAAGATGGCTGGGTTTTCCTCCTGAGGCAACTGGCCCATCTTCCCTGCTTTCCAATAACTGCCATTTCTGAAGTGATCAACACCAGGCAGTTTCATGTTGAGGAGGTAGAGAGGGGTAGACCAGAAGGCAATGGCCTACAACTAAGAGGACTGATTCTTCCTCAGCAAGACAGTGTGTCCTGGGAAGGAGAAGAGAAGGCAGCCATGGTCATTCTGGAGCGAGGTTCCCTGCACCGTCATCACTGCTGGGTGTTTCCTTACGGACCCTGTGTGTGTGCACGGGTGTGTGTGTGCATGCGTGTGCCCGTGTGTGCTCGTGTGTACATGTGTCCCTATGTGAGTGCATGTGTGTGTGTGTGAAAGGGTGGCAGTTGTAAGGAGTGTGTCTAATTGGGGGAGACCACACTTTCAGCTGAATTTACCTAAGGAATACTGAGAAACCGTACTTGGAAGGTCTCCTTCCAATGGTGAGAATGAATTCATTGTTTCACCAAGGCACATAAGGTGGGGATTCCTTGGACACAGCAGAAGGGTTCAGATGTCAGGAACCAAGAAGGGGGATGAATCACCACTTCAGACACATTCCTGGAAAATGTGTCTTGTCTTCATTAGTTATTTCAAACAGGGAAGAAAACAAAGGCAAAATTTATCTTTCAATTCATTATTTTAAAACTTTTGGGAAAAAATAGGTATTTCATTTTCTTATGTCTCATAAAACTGCTCACAATACTGAATTATTCTTATGTGAGGGGCACTTTGCTACAAATATGCTCATTTAATCCTCTCATTTCATCCTCACAAAGCCTACTAACGGGGTGCTTTTATAATTTATTTATTTATTATTTATTTATTATTATTTCCGATCTTTCAGATGGGAAAAAGGAGGCTTTTGGGAAAAGTTTTCAATTAGCAATAATCGTGCCTCAGATAAACCTCATTGGCTACGATACTGCCACTGCGCAAAGCTAAGGAGGCTTTTGACATACAAGGCATTTGACCAAAGGTCTGATATGAGTAAGTGGCAGAACAGTAATTTACAGCAGAGGATCTGTATCTGGAACCCATGTTCTTAAACAGCAGACTTTATTTCTTCCACATACACTTATGAGAACATAATAGATTACATTACACTCTGTAATAATAGATTACACTCTGTAATAATAATGTGCCTACATGTATGTGCACACAGGTATGTACGTGTCTGTGTGTATGTATGTCTCTCAAGGCTCTAGAATGCACGGTTGAGGATTCATCACAGGAAGTACCCTGAATGTGCTTGCTCAGTACTGCTCCCTAAGATTCATCTATTCACACATCCGTTCAGCGAGTGGGTACCGAGGCTGCATTACCGACCAGGCACGCGCAGACCCTGGCGATGTCACAGAACCACACACAAGGGTGCTCCTCCGGGCACTTGTATCCCAGCAGCACCAGCCTCCGTCTGCCTTCGTGTGGCACAGCACCTGGCCCTCGAGTCCTGTCTGGGACTGCAGTTGCCTGCCCTCCCTCCATCCCAGTCCCCTCGTCATGCGGCCTGTGTCACCCAGACTCCCTGGAAACCTCAGGACGAATTGCTGAGGGTCCCTGACGCACTCGGCTGTTCTCCACAAGACCAGACAGCGGCTGTCATCAGGAGGCAATGGGAAGCTGGTGCAGGAGGCTGCCATCCTGCAGGTGCACCTGGTGGCCGTCTGCTTCTTTTCCTCTTGATTCTAGAACTGAGGTACCTGTCAGGGAGCACGGGGCGGGGCTGAGGCTGAGGCTGGGATGGGGGCTGAGGTTGCCCATGTGCAAAAGGACCAGAACTGAAGAGAGGACTTGGGGCCGACTTCCTGGCTCCTCTCATACTTTGTACCCATTTGTCCGTGGCTCCATCTACTCTGTTCTGTGGACTTTGTAAAAAAGAATCACAGTGGAGGAGACAGGGTGTCTCAGTGCTGCCAGTTTATTGTTCTCATCCAACTCCTCTCAGCCAGTGTTACAAGAGGCCAAGTTTTATCAGATGCTCCAGAACCTGGTTCATTTTTGTTGGTACCGATATGGCTAAGGTGGCGGATGCATGCTGAGTACTGCACGTAAATGTATTTATCCTTTGTTCCTCCTGTGGATAGAGATACTTCTGGTTGTCATGTTGGCTACTAACCAGAAAGAGAGACAGAGACAGGGAGACAGAGAGACAGAGAGAGAGAGCACATAAAACAGACTTTTCCTCAAAATATCCAGAGGAGGCATTAAGTAATTTCTTAAGGTTCTCACATAATCTGAACAGATATAGGAACGAACTCATTCGCTCAGAGAAAAGTGACAGGTGGTTGCTGGTAAGTGGCCATGTGTCTACCCAGGCTTTGCCTCAAAGCACAAGGTGGAACCTGAGAACCCTGATGGCCAGAAGCTCAGATCAGTGTAAGGTGTGTGACGGCTGGTGTCAGGGAAGGAAATTGTGGGTCAAACCTAGGCCACCTTGCAATGCAATTTCTGAGGTTTCTGATCTGTCTGGAGAATATTCGTCGGGTTGTGGCAACAACATCCCATCAGTCCATTTCCAGACAGTTAGGTAGACAGGAGTCAGTGTAAACACACCTAGATGATAAAGACAGAGACTTGGCTATGTAGATAGTGATGGAGTCAGAGACAGAGATGGGGACAGAGACAGAGATGGAGACAGAGACAGAGACAGAGATGAAAATAAAGAGATAGAGACACAGATGTAGGCACAGGTATATCCTGTGCAGAGACAAACTGTTAAAAGTGCCTCAAGGAAGATTTTTCTAACTAATTATCTCAAATATTTTTTGCTAAGGAATGGAGACAGAAGTGAGATTAAAGGAAATGCTGATAATTACTACCGATAATTACTCAGGGCTGCATGCTAAGCATTTGGATTTCTAATCTCATAACCTCACACCATCCCTGGGGTGGGTGCTGGCATCTCTGCTCTGCAGAAGAAGGTTCTGGAGAAGCTCCAGCTCACCTCCTCCCCTCACTGCACCCCCTTGGGTTACCAGGGTCTATGCAAATGTAGGCTTTTGTGGTTGTTGTTGTTGTTTTACCACATTCCCTATGACTGTTTCTCTCAAGGCTCTGAAAGGTAAAATTTGGTTCCTAGATTCAAATAATAGTATTTTCGCTGGTTCTTGGATGATTCTTTTTGGAGACTAGTTTATCTTTTTCAGCTCAGGAAGCTTCATGGACTAAGTTGTTTTGAAAACTCTGTACCTTGTCTACACCACTCTATGTAGTTACTTCCTCCTGAACAGGGTCTCCCACAGCACAGAAGCCTCCTTTTTACTAATTAAAACACGGCACAAGCTAGGCAGAAAATTAGAAAAAGGCACTTTTTCCAGGCTTACACAGCCCTGCTCCGGGTACAGAGCAGGGAGGGCTCGGGATGGATTGTGGTCCCCACTGGTGCCCGCTGCCCCCTCACGCAGGCACGCTGAGCAGGGCGCAGTGGTTAGAGCAAACCCAGGCTACATCTCCGGTGCGTGGCAGGGGACGGGAGCGTCGTCATTGCTGAACTCACACGTGTCATCTCTTCCTCCTTCTGATGCTGGAGGAGGCACTAAGCTTACCAACTGAAGACAGTTTCCTCTGGTTTAGAAGAGCCCCTTTCAGGCTAGTTCTGTCTCCTTTGTCCCCTTCCTCATCCTTCTGTCTCCCTGCCTCCTGCTGCCATCACTGCACCCGGGAGGAGAGTTAGTTCTCACAGTCTCCCTGCTGCCCTCTTCCAGCCCTTGGCCCCGTTCTCTGGATTCAGACTCTCCCTCTGAATTGTCCTGTGCAGTAACCAGCCCCGAACCCACCCTTACCGACTCACAGCACGCCTTGGGATGCAAAGCTCCCACCTGCCACTTCTCATCCAGATCCCAGCTGCTGCCTCCTGTGGTCCTCTCGGAGCCCTGACCCTCTCAGAGATGCTAAGAAGCGTTTGGGTCTCCTACCTGTGCAGCCTGTGGGGACAGTCAGGGCTGGTTTGGGCTGGTCTGTGCTGATGTCTCCACTGTTGGTGGTGTTCCTCCAAGGCCGTGTTCCAGAAGCTTGACATCAGCCGGATGTTCTCAAGTTCTCCCTCCATGTGCTTTGGGTTTCTGTGGAAGTTTTTATCCTCCCTTGGATAAGACCCCCAGAGACAGGGAACCAGAAAATACATTCTCTTACTGTCTCCCTAACACATCACATCACATCCCAGCCCCGAGTGCTAGCCCTTCTCTGACCTGCATGTGAACTTGGTCGACTGAACACCCCCACTTTTCTGCATCTAGAACTTCTAGTGAAACTCTGTGTTCCCAGTTTGCCAGGCTTACCCACAAATCTATAAATGAGAGACTTGAAATATAGGGGAAAAAAACAACCATTTTTTTTTTTCATTTTATTCTGACTTTCAAGCTCACTAGCTCATGATTAATTTTGAAAAGTGAGCTTGGGGAGGCCTGGGTGGCTCAGTCACTTAAGCTTTCGACTTCAGCTCAGGTCATGATCTCACAGTTGGTGGGTTTGAGCCCTGTGTCAGGCTCCAGGCTGACAGCTCGGAGCCTGGAGCCTGCATCAGATTCTGTGTCTCCCTCTCTCTGCCCACCACCACCCCACACACGCATGCACACACGCACACACTCTCTCTCTGTCTCTCTTAGAAATAAATAAATAAATAAATATTAAAAAAAACTCTTTAACAGAAAAAAATGAGCTTGTTTTGGGCACAGCTTCACTTTCATGGAACTAATTCTCATGGTTTTCCTTAAACAGAGGAAGGACTCCCAGTGACACGATGCATGTCTGAGAAGAAAACTCTACCAGCTAAAAATTTCCAAAATATCATCCTCATTGCACATTTTGGTTGTTTACTTAATTCTGACTGCGAGGTTTTAAGTCCTCTCCATGTAGTTGACCTATTACACTTTCTGCTAAAGCAAGTTTACAGAACAAAGAAGATATGTGATTTTTCTTACCCTTTTTTACTCTTCTAGCAGACTGGGTTCCAGGACAAACTGTCTGAAAAAGTAAGTCTTCCAGATGTGTGCCCACTGTGACTCCTTAACCGTGGCCTCATGAGTGACCCTCATACTCTCCTCCCCAGGCCCTGCTGGGCGGGGCAGCAGGTCTGGGACAACACATATTTGCTCACAAATGCCAGAGTATGTTCTTGTAAAGTTAAGAGCACTAAGAGAGTTCAAAGTGACCCAACAATACATTGAAACAACTTGGACTGTTTGGAAATATTTCTCTTCTTCTCTAAAAATCAATTTTTCCCTCCCTGAAAGTAGTGCATTTGAAGAATGTTCATGATGATCACAAGAGCTCCTGGACAGACCCAACATCCAGCACTTTATCTGGCAGCCAGTGGAGCAAAGTGGATATGAATTCAAATTTGTTCACTGTCAGCACCTTCAGATTGAGCTTTTCACAATTACTGAAAATCTCTGGGCACCTAACTTCTCTCTGAGATAATCACACCATTTCAACATACACTGTCTCCAAACAGGAATGCAAGTCAATAGGAAATTATGTCAACCCAGACACCTGGGGCAGGGTTAGTGACATTTGTGTGGGTACATTGATAACCATGAGACTCCCTTTCCTCTCTCCTCTGATAACGAGGCGTCACATAACAAGTATGTAAAGTGCTTAATACTGTGCCTAGGACATAGGAGTTCTCAGCAAAAAATACCTGTCATTAAAATCTTATCAGAATCACATTATATTTGTTAATTTTCAAAAAGAACCCAATTCTTTTTCTTGGCCGAGCAAAGAAAAGTAATCAAAGAAATATGTTGACCTATGGGCTAAAGATGCTAATTCTACCACTTTCGGAATATAACTGCAGATTTTGGTAATCAGTCTGTAACTTCAATTTAGAAGTTAAAAGAAAAGACAACAGAACTGTAGCAGATAGGAAGGGTCAGTTTGTGATCGAAACAATTATATGTCGACCTAAAGGTGGCAAGGGAGAAGAGGAAGGAAGGACAGAAAAGATAGATCAATTATAACAAAGGTGAGCGGCTGGGTTGTAGCTGACATCGTGAAGGTGGAAGACAATTTTCTGGTCTCTTTTAATAAGATTTGGGATGGTTTCACTGCTGTACAATTGATTATTCTATTAAAGGACGTCAAGAACACAGACTTGGATTCATCATAATATTGTGTCAAAAAGCACTGTAATCATTTATCTACACAGATATCTCTGTAAGTTATTAATTTTGTTTTACTTAGGTGATGATCATTTACTTCATAACTCGACAAATACCTGGAATCCTTGATCTAACTGAAGAACGACAGCATTACAAATAATCTACATGCTTCTCTCTGCTACGTTTCTCAACTGGAAAATCATATCCTGTTCTGTTAGAGATGGGACCTTGGTGGTTTTGTGGAGAGTGAAATGAAAGGAACTAGATAAAATCTCCTGAGTCTCCAACTTGTGTTATTTACTTGGAGGCAAATATAACCCACTTATCTGACTGTCTGCTTGATTTCATTCTTTTGCTCCAGTCCAGATGGACTGTCCGCCTCTCTTTACCTCGCCCTGGGCATTACGAGGTGGACCCTCATGGACCGCATGGGTGGGTTTCCTTATTCTCTGGTTGTTGTTTAGAAGCAGTCAGTGGAAGCATCAGGAGGAGGCTGGGAGGTGGGAGCAGAGTGAGCTCAGGGTTCCCTCCCTGAAGGGGGTCTGCATCCTCGCAGGGGCCAACACATAGTGCCATCTACACCAGAGACAGAGGGTTATGCGCAGGAAAACACAGGTGCGAGTGGAAGTGGCCATTCCCTTTTATACCAATTAACCCACGGGAGGCATTTATTTCTTCTCTCCCAGGACCCTATATCCAAAGGCTTGGACGTCCATCTAATGCCCAAAAAAACTGCTTCTCTCAGGGGACATGGTGATGCTTCTTTGAACTTCAACTTCCATTGACCAACAGTCAATGCATATCAGAGCAAAGATGCCCATTAGCATAATCCCTGGGGACTGGGGCACAGAGCAGGGGGGGAGAAACATGGCGTGTTGATCTTGGGGAGGAAACAGGTTTCACAGAATCCACACTCAGTACCCCACAACATCCACCCTTGTGCTGTTACTGGGAGAGAAATCTGTACCCCCAAAGTGGAGACACACGGAGACCTACTTGAAAGTCTATCTTCTTCTCAGTCTCCAGATGAAGAACACGTGAGGGCAATTTTCTAGCAACCTTCCATGAAGGCTAGGAGATCGTGTTTCAGGCAGTAAAAGTGCCCAAGAACGTTGCTGAAGGAAACCAGGGTTGTGTGCGACAGTGTGTGTGCTTCTGCTGGGACCATCTCACTCCTGCCTCTGCGTCTGGATAAAAGTGACATAAGAAAACCAAAGAAGTTACAGCACAGCGTTAATGACAAGACTATTTGTGCCACTGTCTGTTGTACTTGGTGTCTGTCCTCCACGAGGGAAAAGACACACTCAGACCAAGTACCTACTCCGATTCTCCAAGAACGGACCTGGTCTAAGTAGGCAGAAGGAGTCAGTGGGGATCCGAAAAGAAAACCGGATTTTGTTTTGTAACAGAGGCAAAAGTTGTTGTTCGAGAAGAGGGGTCAAAAATGATCATGACACAGCCCGATTCAGGCCTTTCTAACCATCGGATGTCACATGTCCTGTCTACATGTTCAGTAATATGCAAGATTTTTAATATTAACATGTGAATTGTTGTCAAAAATACATCTTAAAATAAAATTCAAAAGCAATGCAAGTTTGCTACGTGACAAATCAGGGTATAGAAATGACATCATAAAAACTATCATGATCCCAATGTTTAGCAGTGACCCCTCCAAAGTTATGCCCTTTCCTCTACCCGGGGCTGTGTCCCTGAACCCATTCTGGGGGTGAACCATAAAAAGCACCCAAAAAAATAGTCAAGATGGGTTCCAGTTGGGCCTAGAAATCTTTAGAAGTGCGATTTCTAGGAGATGACTCTGAGGTAACAGACATGACTTTGCCACAGTACTGGTGGGTGTGAGCAGTTGGTATTGGATATTGTAAGTAGGAAAATTGTGATTTTTGAGGTGTTCTTGGACTTTATTCAGCATTAATTTGAAATTATAATGTTGCTTCTATTATTCAAAAGCATTGCGTCTCACCCACCTCAGGAATGAAACGAATGAGTTGAGCACAAATCATCAGGATTTTTCAAGCAGCCATCTATGCAAAGTCCTTTACCCTTGAGATAATGTGAGCCCATCAGTATATTCAAAATATGAATCTCACTTCAACAGAGATAGAGGCCCTAGTATACTCAGTCCTATATACTCCAATAAGATATTTTTAGTATTTTCATGAATCAGCCTTGAAACAACCTTGCAATGAATAATCTTTACTTAAGGCAGAGCTGGTTGGCCTTTACTATGTGTGGTCAAAGTGCCCTGGGTGAAGCTCACCTTAGCCAAAAGGAGAAGAGCAGGAGGAGGAAATGACTCCAAACATAGACTTGTTTCTTCCTCCACAAAGGGGATGTTTCCTCCCTGTACAAGGCCACTGTCCTCTCAGGCTGTACATCAAAAGCACAATGGATCCACGTGGAAAACTGAGATTGACATGGACTTGGGATCACTTCTCATGAGAGTGTCTTCATATTTATCTCACTTCTCTCTAAACGATAATAATCAGATCTCAGAGTCACCCCTCTGTGGAATCAGGCACTGAGAAGGTGCAGCAAGATGAGAGGGTTCAGTTGTATTAGGAAATGGAGAGGACAAATGAGGGGACCACCCCCAAGAGTGAGGGAAGGTGACTTTCTGCCCCCTCAAACCCTCCCCACGCACAGACACACTTCTGCACTTGCTGGAGGCCTTAACCTTGACCCGGGACTTCAGTAGAGGGTCCAGATGTTGTTTGGGCTCCTTCACAGACAGGCATGTCTTAAATATAAATCTTCATCCACAAAAACAGAAGCTCATCGAGATGGAGGAAGATTTAGCAAATCTGAGAAACCAATTAACTTCCAATCATTTAGACTTCCCTTTCATTAATCATTTTTGCCAATGCTATTATGTCACATAAAGTTGGAATTTTCAATTGAAAATGCATTTAATTCAGCTAGACCTCCTCAGAGAGCTTTATCTTCCCCCCACACAGCAGGGCCTTTCTGTTTGGGTCTGGAGAATCAGTAAATAGCTTTTCTTTTCCTTAATTTCTCTTCTTTCTTTTTTCTTTTTTTTTTTCTTTTGGTCAAGAGGTTGACTAGCTTTATTAGAAGTTAGTGAACATAGTGATATATTTTTGGTATAATTTTGCTTTAATACAGAAATTGGTCACACAACTGTAGCAGTTAAACCTCCTCACTTTACAGAGGAGAGAACAGAGGTCCAGGGAAGCTGGTCCCCAAATCCCATATGGAGTCACTTTCAAGGAGAAGGGGAAGGTGGAAGGCCCGGGGTCTCGTCCAGGGCTGATGCATGCACCTGCCCTGAGGATCATTTCCCCCGCAGGAGAGTGAGGGCCAGGCATGGGTGAGGGTGCTGCAAAGTCAGCCACACTGTTTCCTAGGCTTCTGATCAAGGAATCTCTCTCTCTCTGCACAGGAACCAGCGGTGGGGGGGGGGCGGTAACATAGAAACTGGAGTCAGGAGCTGCCTTTCAGTCTTGGCTTGCACCCATTTTGTGCGGAATCCCTAGAGAGTCTCTCGGCCTTGAAATTATTTGCAGGATATTTTATTCCCGTATTCTTCATTGGAGATGGTCAAATTCTTAAATCACCAGTCCAGCACAGTTCTATTCAACAGAAATAAATGTATTTGACACACAATTTGAAGCAATAATTAAAAATTTGCAAACTGCTGCATTAAAAAAAGTTAAAGAAACAAGTGCAATTTAAGACTATTTTTATTTAGTGCAATATACCCAAAGTTTTATTTCAACATGCATCTTTTTTTTATGCTCTCCAGAATATGATTTGTACGCTACACAAGCAGCCCATCGCAGCGTGGACTAGTGCACTGGCTACATTTCTAGTGCTCAGTAGCCACATGAGGCTGGTGCCTGGTGCTTGTGGCTGCTGCCTTGAGCATCTCAAATCCTGCTCCAGAAGCTCCAGAAACACCTCCTTGGAAGATCTTTAGAAAAGTGCCGCCGGGGGTGGGGGGCCTGGGTGGCTCAGGTTGCTAAGCATCCCACTTGGCTCAGATCATGATCTCATGGTTGGTGAGTTCGAGCTCTGCCTGTCTCTGCTGTCAGCACAGAGCCCCTCTCTTGCTCTGCCTCTCGCCCGATCATGCTCAGTGTCTCTCCCTCTCTCTCTCCTTCTTTCTCTCAAGAATAAACATTAAAAAAAAAAAAAAAGTGCCTCCAGACTGGACAGCTCCCTGGTTCTGCACCAGGCTGCCCACCAGGGGCTCCTTAGCCTCCTGGGTTATGCACAGTGGACCCGCGGAGAGGGCGTGAGTGTCAGGGGTACTGACCGTTGACCCCAGGAAGCCCCAGGGACCCAGCAACCCTGGGAGGTCCGGGCTTGGAGCGCCCTGGGAGAGCGAGACTTTTTGCTCAGGGAGCAGAGCAGCGCGCAGGGCTGTGAGCTTCCCAGGCAGCACAGTAGTACACGCCCTCGTCGCTCTTCTGCAGCTTCTTCACTGACAGTTCACAGCTGTTGCTTTCCTTGCCTTTCTTGGCATCGATTTTGTCCGCTTTCAAGCCCCCATACCTCTGCACATATAACCTTGACATGTCCAGCATGAGGATCCTCTTGGGCGCAGTCCCCTCCTGGTGGAGGTACCAGTGGATGTAGCTGACGTAGGTGCTGACTTGGCAGGACAGGGTGGCCGAGCTGCCCACACGCCCCACGACCACAGCCTGCTGAGTCAGACTGATCGCTGCCTCGCCACCTGCAAGGGGGACAACGGTGAGACGGAGAAAGATAGGAGCCTCAGCTCACCCCGCACCAGGGTCACCCCGCACCAGGGAAGGAGTTGGGACCTACCTGGAAACAGGAGGGCACACAGGAGGGCGAGGGGACCCAGCATGGTTCTGCTTCCCTGCTGGTGGGGAGAAGCCCAGGGTGACCTCCCAGCTGCACCTGCTGGACGGAGACTGACTGGATAGGTGGCAGAGGGCAGGTTAGGGTCTGAGCTCTGCTTCCCTGAGGCATCTGCAGGCACTGGTGAGAGAGAGGCGGGAGGGAGGGGGGAGGGAGGAGCCAGAGGGCAGGGACAGGTCTGACCACAAGGGGGAGAGGGACCACCAGTGGTCAGGGTGCTAAGAAACATTGAAGAACTTTGGTGCAATAAGAGCACCACTAATAATAGCAATTTTTGATTGGACATCGACTTTGCTTGAGCAGAGCACTAATAGGTTTCTGCTCAGTATCTCTTCCAAGACTGCATGCCTAAGGTGAATCAGGTGGGATGACAGCCGGGTCTGGCTGGAGACAAATCCCAAGCCTCAAATGGCCACTTGGCACTCACAGAGCAATGGCCTGCCCAGGGACGATGGGGGCAAGCAGAGCAGCAATGCCCGCCTAAAAGGCACCGACCCCCCCCCCCCCAGCTGGCACTGGAGCATTGTCCCAAGGTGGCATCAGAAGAGTAAATGCCCTCACGTAACACGATAGCTGTGCAGTCGTGGGCGAGTTGTTTCTCCTCCTTTTCTTCATCTGTCAAAAGGGACCTCGTTCGTTTGCAGGCAGACTGAACAGGAAATGTGAGCAAAGTGTGTAGCTTGTCCCAGGTGCATAGACAATGCTCAGGAAATGTTGGGGATGGGCGTTTCACCTCAACACTGGCCTGGGTGCCATCGATGATTTCTGGGATCCCCAGAGTGCAAAATTATAGGGAATATTATTGTTGTGGAAGACAGGGATATGTGTGAGTGTGTGTGTGTGTGTGTGTGTGGCCAAAGGCAGAAGTCTGAGTTGACCCAAGTGGGTGTGGACCAGGGGGCGGGACTAGGTCCTGAGATTCCAGGGTCAGATCCTCAGAAATGGTAAAGGCGGGCCTCCTGAAGGGGCAGCTGAGGAATGTGTCTGAAATGAAATTTTGAGAGATAAAGGGAGCATTGACTTCGACTGAAATGAAGCTTCCCTTTCAGTTATGCCAGGTATACCAGGGCCTCCTGGGTAGATATGATAAATAGTTATGCTAATTATAGCCTGACCTCCTGGAGGGAGAGGGCAGTGAGGACATCAATTAAGGGGACTTGGCTGGGCTGGAGGGCTGGGTCCTGCAGCACCCATGACCAGACCCAGCTCCCGTGCTCCTCTTCCTGGTAAAACTGGAGGGCAGACATGCTGAGCTATAACCGGGATTCAAAGCTAAAGTGTCCCAAAATGCAGGCTTTGAGGTTGTGCTGAGATGGTGAGGTGTTGAGTAGATGCTCTGCTAAAAGAATATTCCAGGCCCATCATTCAGACCCTCAGCAGGTGTCTAGGGCAGCTGTGCTTATTACGTGTTAAGTGGAAAAGAGAGTGACAATGGGGTGGACATCTGCACAGGAAAACAAGGTGGAAAGAGTCTCAATATAAAAGGTGAGCAGTGTGGGTGGTGACAAATTGGGTGACATTTTTCTTCCTCCTTTCTCTATTTCCTAAATTTTCACTGACAGGAAAATCTTACTTTGGGGGAGAAAATCTACAGCCTTCTATTCTTTTATTTAAACAAGTTTTATTTCACATTATCAGCATTCAAAAGTCTGTTTCTCTCAATGTTACCATTTTTGTTCAAATACTTCTCAAATTGAAGTCTCAGGAACTGTGGCCATGACCAGCCTTACTGTTTAATGAAGTCTGTCCCAAACCTCCAGCCAAATACTCTCTTGGGAGAACAATTTAGTTTGTAGAATGTGATGTACTCTATTCAAAGAAGGATAACCCATGGATTGGGGAATTCAGTGCCAGAGATTGGGCCAAGTTGGTTGCTTTATAAATAAATACGATCAGCCTGAATTAAGTACAATGTAATTCTTATAAGCATTTATTCCTCATAACATGTCAAGGTAGTTATAACAACCCCATTTGACAAATCAGCTATTGGAATCTTAAAATGTTTCACTACTTAGGGTCACATAAGTAATGGAGTCTTGATTCAAATCCTACTCTAAGAAATTCCAAAACCTGTCACACCCTCCATTCCTTATACATACAACTGCATATATATGTATGTAATTTCTTTTAATTATAAAGACTATGGAGTCATGAAGAAAAATTCAGAGAGAATGCAGAACCCAAGAATTACTCTCACATGCCAATAAGCAAAGAGCATAAGTTATTATTTTTTTTATTTTTTTTTAACATTCATTCATTTTTTTGATAGAGAGAGACAGAGCACGAGCGGGAAAGGGGCAGAAAGCGAGGGAAACAGAGAATCTGAAGCAGGCTCCAGGCTCTGAGCTGTCAGCACAGAGCCCGACGTGGGGCTCAAACTCACGGACAGTGAGATCATGACCTGTGCCAAAGTCAGACACTTAACTGAATGAGCCACCCAGGCGCCCCCAGAACATAAGTTATTCTTGAAGAGCAGTCATGCATTTAACAGTGCTGGACCTCAGAACACAACAGAAATTCTTCTAGTACTTGTGAATTAATACCTCCTTTCCTTTTGTTAGAGACTAATTTTCTTTCTTTTTTTTTTTTTAACGTTTATTTATTTTTGAGACAGAGAGAGACAGAGCATGAACGGGGGAGTGTCAGAGACAGAGGGAGACACAGAATCTGAAATAGGCTCCAGGCTCTGAGCAGTCAGCACAGAGCCCGACGCAGGGCTTGAACTCATGGACAGCGAGATCATGACCTGAGCGAAGTTGGACGCTTAACCGACTGAGCCACCCAGGCGCCCGGAGACTAATTTTCTGAAGGTCATAACAGAAATCATTGGTGCATTAAATAATAACAACCACACTTTTTTAAATGTCAAGCATTGTACATCTTGATTCCTTCCTTGCATAAAGTAGGGGTTCTTCATCCCATTCTGCAGATGAGACAGAGGCTTAGGGGGAGTAAGTAACATACTTGAGATTGTCTAGCTAAGAGCACAGCAAGAACTAACTTCAAGACCTTCAGGTTAAGGAAGCACGTGCCCCAGGAAACCTGCTTGGATGTTTGTGATTCAGGGATTAATTTTTGTCCTCAATGAGCTGTTGCTTCAAATGTAATCTGTGATCTTGTTCTACTTCCTATTTTCAAGAAGGAGCTTCCTGCATAAAATCTATGGTAGTTTGCTTGTTACTTATACTGACATCTAGCACCCCCTGCTGGCCATTGCAGGTATGAGCCACACCTTCTACAACGTAGTGGAGCCCAGGTAAGTGGTCTCTTCCAGCAAATACTCAGCTTAGTGAGTGGAACAACCGGAAATACTAGGCAGGAAAGCTGTTTTTCCAATTGTGTACTCAGTGTGCTTGGGAGTTTCAGGTAAGGGGCTCCTCTTTGCAAGACCCCCGTTTCCCCGGCCTCAAATGAGAGGATTGACTGATATGTTTGGTGTCTTATATACCTGTGAAAACTACAGAAATTTCTTGTGAATAATGTGTATTTACATCTATATAAACGGCATCGCATTCCCGTCAATCTGTGTCTGTCCATCTGTCTGTCCACTAGGCTCACTGCTCCTCTGTGCTGCTCCTTCTGCCGCTGGTTGTAGCCACTGCATGAATCCCTCCACCGCCAGTGACAGTCACTTGTCCTGCTGCGCATACTGGCTGTCACCAGCGAGGCTGGCACCCACACCTCAGGGTCTCTGCATGCTGGGAGTCGCGTTTCCCTGGGAACGTCATCCCGGGGTTGCGGCTGCCAGGAAATACACATACACCTTGTCTCTAAATACTGTGCTTATTATCTGACATCATAGTTTTTACCAACCTGATGGCCACCAAACAGGATCACATCGTTTCAGCAGGTTATTGCCCTGGGCCGCTGATGAGGAAGCTGAGGGTCTCTGTTTATACCTGGCACCCACTAAAGTCTGTCCCTCGGACACTTGGCCGTCCGTGCCCTTTGGGTGCAGCAGGAAGGAGGCCAGCGGCAGAGGCTACAGCACTCAGAGGAGCCAGGCTGCCCACGGCCGGGCCCACTTTTCCTGGCCGTGTGACTGGGCCCGGTTCTCATTGCGCTAAATCTCAGCTTCCTCGTCTTCGAAAAGGGAAATCAGCCCACACCTCACAGGTTTGTGAGGATTAAATAATTTAATACACGTGGAACACTTAGGAGAGTGTCTGGCAAATCAAGATTGCTATTATTATATTTCCTATTAACACTGATTTATACTCTTACAAATACAAGTAAATACAAATATGCATAATACAAATATTATTTTAATACATTCTTACAAATGTATTACAAATGCAAAAAAAAGATAAAATGATAGGCACTTTAAATTATCAAAATTAATTAAGATTATAGCAATTGTTATAGCAATTGTACAACCTGTTGAGTTGTACAAATTTAAGTCTCTTAGATAATTATCCTTTCTGAGGTTTAGCTGTTATAAAGAGCCTCAGCTAATCTATCAAATGTCTCAACTTTGTCTAAAGCACTTACTAAATAAAGAGTCTCAGTTTTGTGGTCAAACTTTGTTTGACCATTTACTTCGTGTACTTTGGAGTCCTGGTCAAGAAAACTTGTTCTTCTCTGATACCCTAAAAGCCTTCTATCATTTCCTGTTATATTCAGTTTGAGATTTTCCTCCATGCTGATCCTGGCATCAGTGTGTCTGGACATCTCTGAACTCATCAATCACTCAGTGTCTCGTGTATTTGCTCCTGGCACTTGTACATAAGGTCCCTGCAGCAGAGTCCAAACACAGGGAAGGTCGGTGGGGACTTTAGCGGTTACCGGGGACACGAAGACTGAGTTGTACTGTTTCTACACTGAATGCAATAGGGAACCCGGATGGGCGCTGGCGGAGACGTGAACTGGGGGGGTGGGGGGAATGCTGTTCACCCCTCATGAGCTTACGTTGAGTGCAGAGGTAGGTAAGGAAAACAAGAGTAATCAAATGAAAGACATTAAGAATTCTCTTGTATAAACGTTGGGCTAATGACTGGACTTTTCTATTCTATATTATCTATTAATTTTACGTACCTATAAATATAAAATATCGGGAAAAAAACTGACCGAAACTGAGGCTGTTGTGAGAAGACATTGCTGATTATGAAGTTTGTCAGATTTTTGGTGATACATGGACGTTAGTACTAAATTGCAAGAATGTCAGCCTGTAAATTTAGTGTCTGAAAGTAAAATGCGTCCTCTTCCAAGTGGCTCACTCTGGCTGGCGTGGGGGGGGGGGTGGGGGTGAGGAGGGGGGACAGGGTGGTGATTTGCGAACACATACTTACTCTGCACTCTGTTTATTCTTACTGAGCTTGACACCCATGTCCCCTGACCTCCATTCTGTCAGTCAAGGCTACTGTGGGCATCACACTGGTCAGCTGTCACATTGCTAGGATCCTAGTTGGGGAAAGGAGGGACAAGGCCCAGGTCCCGTGGGATTGTCTCTGGGCTCCCCAACCACCAGGGGGAGCCCTGGCTCTGTATTCCAGGGGTCCCTCCTGTGGGGAGAGGTCTTTGCAGGTTGGACCTTGTGGGGGACAAACCTGAATGTCCCAGCACACCAGCCTGCTAGACCGAGGGAGGTGGGTCGCTGACCTGCTAGACCAAGGGAGGAGGGGTAGCATGAGTAGCCAGTCAGGGATCGGGCACCACGGAGAAGCCCACTTTGGTCCAGTCTGCATTTAGGGGCTGAAGACAGTGAATGGGGGGGAGGCTATAATCCTTCTGAAGTGTTCTTGCGTAAATTATCAACTATAGAGTCACCGAATGTTTCAGTAGATCAGAAACCCAATTTTTCAGATTTTTAATAAAAATTTTAAAAAGAATGGAGACATCACTGCTGAAGATATCACTCAATCTTGATTTAAAAAAAAAAAACAGCTTATTAGGTATAGTTTGCATAGCATCAAATTAGTCCATTATAAATGTGTGATTGCAGTTCTTAGTAAATTATACTCCTTTTTTTAAATTTTTTTATGCTTTTATTTATTTTTGAGACAGAGAGAGACAGAGCATGAGCAAGGGAGGGTCAGAGAGAGAGGGAGACATAGAATCCGAAGCAGGCGCCAGGCTCTGAGCTGTCAGCACAGAGCCCGACGTGGGGCTCGAACTCACGGAGTATGAGATCATGACCTGAGCTGAAGTCGGACGCTCAACTGAACCACCCAGGTGCCCTGAGTAAATTATACTTCTTAAACTAAGTTACAGCACAATTGCAGAGCAATTTTCTCATCCAGATAGTGTCTTTGTTTCCACGTAATCCTTGCTCCTACTTCCAGTCCTAGATCAACCACCGATTGGCTTTCTGTTTTGTAAATTTGCACTTTCTAGACAATAAATATAAATTAAATCATACAATGTGAATGTGTAGTTTTTTACATCTGGCTGCTACTTAGCATAATGTTTTTGAGGGTCATTCATGTTGCATGCATAAGTAGTTTGTCCCTTTGTATTGCTGAATACCCGTCCACTGAGTGGATGACAGCATTTTGACAATCCACCAGTGGATGAACATTGGAATTATAGCCAACTTTTGCTATTATGATTAACCTGCAATAAACTTTGACCCTCATGTCTTTGTGCGGACTTTTGTTTTCATATTTCTTTTTTTTGGGGGGGGGAGGGGAGGGGAGGAGGTGCAAGCAGGGTAGGAGCAGAGAGAAGGGGACAGAGGATCCCAAGCAGGCTCTACACCAACAGCCTGACAGCAGCGAGCGGGATGCGGGACTCAAAGGACCACAAGACCCTGACCTGAGCTGAAGTCAGACGCTCAACTGACTGAGCCACCCAGGTGCCGCTGTTGTTGTTTGTCTTAGACAGATTTCTAGCAGAGGATTTCCTGGGTCTTTGGTGAGTTTCTATTTAATTTTTAAGTAGTTGTCAAAATGTTCTACAAAGTTGCTGTCCGTGTTCCATTTCCTCCAGCAGCGTCTAAGTTATTTCTCCTTGGTATCTATATCTATATCTATATCTATATCTATATCTATATCTATATCTATATCTATATCTATATCTATCTATATCTATATCTCCATTTGTAAGGCCTGCCTTACATCACTATTAAATTATGCAAAGCATACATGTTATGTATTAATTAAATGTTTGGCTTTGTTTAGCCCTCTCAATTCCAAGACGTTTCGGCTTCTTGTGGCTCAAGTGCCATTAACTTGACAGGTGGGGAGCAAGCCCAGAAACAGGAAGACGTGGTAAGACCATCTTCCTTAGACTCCTGTCCAAGTGGGAAGGCATTTCATCTGCCCCCGTGTGTCTACAGCAGTGGAATAGGCTGGAAAGGGAAGCCTTCCAACAGCCATACTCTAATCTATTTATGTCACACAAACTTCACCTGAACTGTGTGACGTTTATGAGGTTAAGATGTGGGACACAATCTTTTCTTAAGATTCTCTGCTGTTCATTCTCGTGGACCAGATTTGTTCTGGCTCTAATGCAGCATTTTCAGGAAAAGAAAATGTCCTATTGGAGGTGTGTTATCTCACAAGAGGAAAGCAGCTGTGAAGCAGGCTGTTTCCTTTGCCTGTGAGGATGCTCTGTCCCTAACCTGCTCCCTCGGTCTTCCAACGACCACTTTTTTTTTTTCTCTTCCCTGAATGTGAGACTAGGACACACTTCTTATAAAAATGTTTGGAGAACAAGAATCAAAGAAACAGTCCTTCAAAATACTCGGCCAAATCAGTGTCGACAGCTTCATTTGTCCCCGACTCATTTTGTGTTTATAATTTCACATTATTGTGGCCATACCGTCCATATATTTATTCACTGTTTTAAAAATTATAATCTAAAAGTAATGAAGTCAGTTTGTTGCAAAAACTTTGGAATATCCAGGCATCATTGAAGTCATCTGGTTATTTTCTTCTTGTCTTTCTGATTTTCACCTATGGATTTGGGTTTTTATTTTTATAAATATATTCCAAAAGGATATAAAATTTTTTCACTGCATATTTACTTTTGCTTCACAGGTGAGCATTTTCCATGATGTGTAAACTACACACATAATTTGAAATGACCGCCGATTATTTCATGGACGTAAAATAATTATTTAACTTTTCTTCTGCTCTCAGACATTTAGATTTTCTTCTATTTTTTGGAAGGCTAAGGTACATAATGGAAAAGAAGTATTATTTTTTTTGTCAGAGATGTTTCCTCAGGAATTAACTACAGGGTGTAACGACAGGGTCAAATGTGCATTTGTGCAGGTCAGATCAGCTCCGTCTAGGCTTGTTCTAAGAATGGACCGAGTGACAGAAGTGCCATCAAGAGGGCTGGGGGAACCTGAGGCTTAGCCAGAAAGAGCATCTTATGGTGGAGAAAGGGGTGAGGAATGTCTGCAGATTCTGGACTTTGGACTCAAATCTCAGCAACTCAGTGGTGTGGTCAGATTTAGATTCCCCTGTCTCAGGAGTGGAGTCACATATATAACAGGCCCACAGATGATGCCTAAGCTGGATGTCAGTGTATAATTTACCCTGAGCTGAACCAATAGCATGTGGCCCATGTTCATGGAAGCCAAAGCTCACCCAGAAGTTTGCTCTCAAGCACAGAAGGAGGGAAATGAAATCTATGGTGAGAATGTGCAGTAAGTCAAACCTTGAAAGCCTAAAGCAGCGGCCTCAACAATAGAGTTTTGTTTCTCCAAGGACTGGTCAGATTGGGTCTCAGGACTGGGCCCCCTCTCTGTACCATGTTCCGGTGGGGTGGGGGTGGGGACACTTACTCTTGGGTTCACATTGCTAAACAACCCTCCTCTGCTGGACCCCCATCCCACCTAGCTGATGTGCCTGTCTTATATTAAGCTTGCTCTAATGAAGCTCAACTCTACAGTCATCTGTCCTGTAGAGGGACTTAGATGAGTCAATATATGACATTCAATTACACAGTAGACTCAGAGCTTCCCTATGTCTGTGTTCTTGTGAGGATAGAAGCACCTCTGTTGTGATGTCCTCAGTCTACCTGTGCTCATAGGTTCATGGGCACTGGTCTTCTGGAAACCTGTCTACACCAAGAAATGAGACTGAAAAATAGGAGCCTCAATAAATCACATGCCATAGAAAAGTACAGACCCTTCGAGGGCTAGAAGAAGTCTGCGTGCTGTGTCCTTCAGAATACTGTCATTGGACCGGACTGAAGTTTCAGTGTCTCAACAGTCCTGGTCATACGATTCCCAACTCATGAAGCAGCTACTTGGAATGAACTTGATATAAAACAGGGGAACCCCTCGACCACAGCCTAGGAGTATGTTTGACAGCAGTCTTACGTCTGTGCAGATGGATATTTTCTTTTCATCAGCCATGGCCTTGTGGAAAAGAGCAAACTTGGCTGTGGTCTAACTGCCCTTATTTTATCTGACAAAACCTACTACCCTTTGCACAGTCCCAACCAGTGGGGGCCGGTTTGACTTCAAACATTTTCCACCAATCAACCACATTTGACAGAGCACATAGACAAAAAAAGCCCGAGAAAAGAAAACCCCACCTCCGCACCAGCACCCTCCTGCCCCCCACACTGTCCCCTGCACCACCGCCCTCCCCCTCTCTGCACCTGCCAGTGCAGAACAGAGCCCGCAGGGCTGCCCAGGTTGGGTTGGGGAAGGGAGGGGCTGAGGATTGGAAACCACAGGGGACACTGGCTAGGAGTGCCCGGCCCTGAAATCAGCCCACACGGCTCTGGGTCATTTGCTAGTCTCCCTTTTGCCTCTGTGCTTTCCATACACAGAAACAGTTCTAGATCTCTAAGTAGAGGCCCAGGTATTTGCCCTAAAGAGGTCTGGTCAAATTCCTGAGAATCAAGTAGATGGAAATTAAATTTCCTCTTCCTTATATCTGGTGGGTCCTGTGTTGTTTCCCCTTGGGAACCTGTATTTGGTCTCCAAAGCCACCTGTGTCACAGAAACTGAAGCTGATTGCAAATAAACAAAAAAAAATCCTTTCCAATTTTAAATGAGGCATTGTTTTTGTTCTAATATATGCAAGCTTTTACTGTAAGTGCATTCATTACCGAAAATAGAAAATATACATTTAGTTTTTTACCCACTTACCACACACTGAACATTTTGCTTTATATTCATGTTTGTAGAAATATATACACGTGTGTGTGTGTGTGTGTGTGTGTGTACACGTGAGTGCATGTTCTCTATTATTTCTAAAGTGGAGCTGCCAACAGTAGATGCTGATACTGTTGGGGACTTGCATGTACTAATATCTCAGCTCATCCACACGACTCCTGGAGACGTGTTACTGTAAGTCCATTTTACAAATGAGAAAATTAAGGCACAGAAAGTTCTAATAGCTATAGACCCAAGATTTAATCCCAGGCTCCTGGGATTCAGAGTCCAAGCATTTAAACCCTCCAGCACTCTCCCTTTCCCGTGTTACTGCAGCTCTCATGGGGTTCTTGTGACATCAGGGAACACGGTGCACATGAGACACTGGTCCAGGTCTGACACCGGTGCCCTGAGCATGCCCTGCAGGCTTGTGACTTATTAAACTGTCACCAAGGGAGAGTCTTAAACTAAATAAGTCTGAAACTGCTCACCTTTCAAGGAGAAATGACTTGGGCACCTTCACTGTTTGTGGTTCCCCTGGGGCCAGTGCCCCCAAAGAAGGCATCACAAGGACTATCTTAGGGAAAGAATTAGAGATGTGGAATTGACCACGAGTACATCAATGCTGAATGTGAAGGCTCAGTTGTCATGCTGTCCATGGCTTTGTACTCAGGTCTCACCAAATAAATGTCCACAGAGGCGAAAGTAAACTTGTGATTGCTTTTATTAGGTCTGTTATGAAAAATAGCACAAAGTTCAGGTAGCAAGGAGGAAGACTTCCAGAAATGTAAAATAAAAGGCCTCCAGGCAGTTATCTTGATACAGAGCCCCAGGGGCCGCTATGGAAGCTGCACGCCGGCTGTACTCAGAGGCGAGGGTGCTGAGTGGCTGACGGGCTGGTAGACATGAAGGAGACAGCGGTGCTGACGCCCCCGTGGGTGCCCCCGGCCCCGCCCCTGAGTCATGGTAGAAATTGTTCTCCATGCAGAGTGACATTTCCTGTCTGCCTAGTGGTTTGTAAACCTGTTCTGCAATGATGACACATAGAAAAAGAAACATGTGAACTGAAATAACCCAAATGCAGAGAGAAAGCCCCTCTAGATCCTCAACAGACTCTTTTAGTGACAATAGTCAAGGAGTAAAGTGGACCCTTGGTGCCACCATGGGTTAGAAACTCTTCCCATTGTCACAGAGTGCTGGTCTCCCAAGCAGACAGATGGCGATGATGACGGTGTAGACCATGCTCTTGACGACGAGGACGACGTACGTGTAGTAGGCAGAGGTGTTCGCGAGCTGCACCTGCCGGGGGTCTAAAAGAAGCCATCAGTTAGTTTCACCTGTTCTTTGGAAAGGCGAGGACTTAGTTTGGGAGCTGGGTCACAACACACATTTCTGATGTCCTGGGTTGAAGTGACTCTCTCACCAGTACAACTGGAGAGTAAACATCTACACCACCATCACCACTAACACCACCCCCAAGACTACTCAGAATCTGGTTCGCAGACCAAGTTAGTAAAAAAACAAAAACAAAAACAAAATAAAAAAAAACCTTTAAAATTCACTTAGAACATTCCAAAGTATTAAAAAATAGGTTGTGTTTAGAATGAATGAATCCAATGGGGAAAAACAAGCATTGGTGATAAATAGCTTCTAGCATTTCTTCATTCCCCCATGTCCCCAGGTAAGAATAATAGGCAATATCCATTAACCACAACTTAAATGTTACTTCAGAACTGTGCATGTGAAACCCTAATTGTATTTAATTTTTAATAACAGATGAGGTTATTATTTTCATTCCCATTCTCACATAAACTGAGGACAGAGAGAGAAGCAATTTGCCTGATTTCATACAACTAGTAAGTACGAGAGGCCAGATTTCAATCTCAGCAACCTGGTGTTTCAGGACACATTCTCAGCTACTCTGTAATCCTGGATCTCTACATGCAATGAATACCCAAGACACCCAATGATTATGGATAAATGTAAAGTTGGATGATGATAAGGAAGATGATGACGAGTAGACAGAGTCCAGGAGCCCCTTGATATTGGACATGAGGACAAATCAGCAGGACTAGAGCCAATGGTCTTCATCATTTCCTTTGTGCATATGTGTGGAGAAAGAGCTAGGAACTACTACTTATACTTAGAATGTACTCACAAGTCTTATTATGTAGCAGCTAAATGAGATACCCTAAGCTAGACATTCCACATGCGGGGCCTTATGTTTTCCATAACTGAGCTGGGTGTTATTTGTGTCATTTGTGGTTGGCTCAGAAAATGCAAATAATCTGCCCATATTTCTACAAGTAATAATTAAAGACTGGGGTTTAAGTCTGGATTCTGGCACACGAAGTCCTGCCATCACACCCCCTCCCCTGGGCAGCCTGTTTCAGGGCCTTGGCTTTGGGATTTAGAGGAAGAATAAAAATTGAGTCAGTGTATGAACTCTTGATTCAGATGATTTGGGTTGAAGCCCCGGATCTTGCTGTGTCGCAGGGCACAAGGGACTTAGCTAATTTTAGTTCACTGTCCTCATTTGTAACGTGAGAACAAAATACTTTGTAGTGAGTATTAACAGAATTAAACAAAACCCGTTCAAAGTACACACAATGCCTTCTGTACAAGAACCTCTCAGTGTCAGTTCATATTATTAACTACCAACAAATACAAAGATTTAAAAAAAAACTCTAAAAGCTACTTGATACCATGTTTTCCTCAGTTCGTAGAAACAAAGACCACAGAAACGAATGAAATCCATTGTTGAAAGACTTCAGAGCCCCTCACTGCACCCCTACTTTATAGTCCTCTCATTCCCAAGCCAGAATTTACTGTGTGAAGGCGACTCCTGGGAAATGATGGAGACTTCAGCTGTCACTAAGTCTATTTTGCAAGATCCAACCATTGTGATATTTCTCCTTGAAGCCAGGGAAGTTCAAAAGTTAAGTTGATCAGAAGGTAAATGCTGTAGCATAACAAAAAGACAAACATAGAAGAACTTACCATTTTTATCCTTCCGAGAAGCTTTTGTGTAGTTAATAGTGGCGAGCTCTAAAAGAAATGAAAGCAAGTATTATTCCGTTGTTCATATCCATTCTTTGACACGTATCTGTGTCGTGGATAGTTTGATGGATGGATAGCGAGAGAGACAGACAGACAGGCAGATAGAATCTGTCAACAGACTGGAGACAGCCATTACAAATAGGAGCCCCACAATTCCAGAAAACATTGCTCTGATTCTTTGTGACTGAGCAGATCAATTCATATATGGTATTTCTGCACATGGATACATTGAAGTTCATGATTTTTTTTCCTTTTTTTTCTCACAACTGGAGGGTAATATCTAAGATTATCTTGTTTTCCTTCTGGGCTCACAGCTCCTAACACAGTGCCTGCGGCAAAGCAGGTGTTCTGTAAATACTTGTCGAAAGGAAAACCAACCAGAAACAGTGGCTGCTGTAAAGACCTGAGCACACACCGCTCACATGAAGCGTGGCCACCAAAACGATATCGTCCAACCCGAGAATCCACAGCAGAATCTTACACGTTGGAAGGAGGCTGGTTTAGGTCAATTTCCCATGTAAAAACGGAAGCAGCCTTACCTTTCCAAATCATGCACACCCCGGTAACCGCAAGTCCCGCACATGATTTTCTAGAGTGGAGGTGTTTGTGGACATGACAACAAGGCTAATGAAAGCCAGTACCCTTAGATGGTTATTCCTGTGCCAGGCACTCTGTGAAAGTTCACGTGCGTTATCTCATCTGATCCTGGTGACACTGACATGAGCTGGATTTGGAGGAATCCATGTTACACGTAAGGAAATAGGATTTAGAGTCAATAAGTACCTTGCTGAGAATCATACCAGTGACGGGCAGAGCCGGCACTCAGGGTCGGAGGTGGGGGGTTAGATGAGCTACAGCATGTGGAACGTCCCTTGTACAACAATTCATACAAATTGAATACAACTCCCCCATTGTGGAGTCTCAGACATCATCTCTCCCAGACATAATCATCACTCTTAGCTAATGACCATTTTATTACACAGACTCAGGATCCCAGTGCACTTCTTTTCTGGGACAGGAACTTGCAGGCCAACACATATCAATATCAGCTCTCTGAATATATAAAACCTAAGGTGAGAGTTGTATTTATCTACAGTGAAAACAAAACAAAACAAAACAAATAAAAACCACCCAGCACACATACAATTTTATGGACTCCGCACAACCTAATTTTGGGCACTCTTAAAAAAACAGGTTTGAGGTTTAAACTTTCGGGTGAATTCCAAGAAGGAAAATGTTAGCGTAATTATGTTAAAGGTTAATATATCCTCAAGAGCTGACTTTAAAGTGCCCTAAATGTCTCTTTCTTTTCCAAACAGTGACTTGAGTCATACTGTGCACCTGAAACTAATAGAGCGCTCTATGTTAACTAACTGAAATTAAAATAAAAGCTTTTTAAAAAGATAAGTAAAAATCTCTTATCATCACGCATTGATTAAAGTAAAGACAGTAAGGTAACAACTTTTCATAATAAAATTTGTACGTGTCCTATGTGCTCTTTCTTAGTCGTGGCTGGTCATGCTTGGGCAAGATGACTTTTATCTCTTCTCAGTGTCACTTCATTGTTCTGTGTTTTCATGCATATATATATATATATACATATACAAGCTTTTATCACAAACAGAACAACAAAAATCTTACAAGAAACAGCACTAGAAATCTGCTGCAGAATTGCATTAACAGAAATGCCCTCGTTAGCTTTGTTGTCAAAAGAAGACCTTGGGAGACATTCGTTGCAGAAATAAGTGCCCAGCAAGACACGTCGTAACCAGGAACTGCCCCCTTACCCTCGTCATCACCAGGGAACTTACTACACTTGTTACTTTTCTCCACTCCCTGGAAAAATGAAAACCTAACAGACACTTCAGCCCAGCGGTTACATTAAATTTAAGTTTTGCCCATTTGTTTCCTCTCTGTGTCTTAGCTATAGATATGAACAGTTAGAGCTGTCTGTGTAATGTTACTTTCGTTACTTTTAGGAAAGGATATAAAAAATACAGTAAGTGTAGAAATAAATTCATCCATGCTATGTTTTCAACAGCAAACATTGCCACTGATACAATGCTGCGTGCTCTTCATCAGAGCCCAGGTGACAGCAAAGGTAATTGCTTGACCCTGATTTGCTCATCGGACAAAGAATCTGTGAAATAATAAACATTCAAATGAGTACCTTTTAAAGATCTAATTGGCTGGTAACGGATCTATTTATGAATCAGGGAGCATCTTATTCGACAAGTAGAGGGGAGCTCCCAGGAGCCATAAGAAAAGAAGTCTTTCAAGATTGAAAGGGAGGGAAACAGAAGTTATTAGCAAGGAATCCATTATTTCAGGCAAGGTCACCATCCTAAGGGGAAGAGAAGGGGTCAGCCAGTAAACTTTCTAGTGCGGACCAGGAAATTCCATGCCCTGGTTAAAGGCAAAGTTCTGGGCGTTGAAACTATAGCTGGGCAGGGATGAAGTCTTGATTTACTGACTTGGGGTCTGGAGCTGAGTGAGGCCATTTTGAGTCTGTGGTTTTCTTTTTAACAGCCCAGCCTTTTGATCAGACTCTCAGCTTAACTGAGAGATGAGATCAAAATGGGAGGCATTAACATTACTCTCAGCAGCAGCTCTGAGACATATTTGTTGTCCTTCTGTGTGATACTCACAGGTCATGACCTTTTGGCTTCACCCTGTAATGTTCACAGGTTACCACTTCAGGTTTACAATTTTTGAGTGGGTTGTTCTCTTTGTTCTTTTTGGATGTTCCAGTCTTAGAGAGATCATTTGTTTGTAGGTTACCAGCTCTGAACTTACACTTGGAGCTTTAGAGAGAACATTACACACCAGGAATATTATTATGATTACCATAAACAAGACAGTTCCAATGTTTGGAGTGCAATTTGAGGCCATGGTCCCCAAGACACAAAGCTATGAAAATCAAATAATTAAGAAAGTCTCCGCTGAAGCAGTCGCATTTTTTACCAAGTGGCTTGCTCAGTCATCTGACGTTGTTGAGTTTTAACTTCCCCAGAACTGTTAATCAGGGTAGAGCAGGTGGTCTTGGTTAGAGGACAGACCCAGCCTTGCTCAGCTAAGAGATCATCAAGGGCTATCTTATTTTCAAGAATTACTTTGGTCAGAGTCTAAGGATATTTGTTAAGCAGCCATTGCTTTAGTAAGAGATTCTGCAACAATTTTCAGAACGAAGGAGAAGGTCTTGCTCAAACCTCATTAACCTTGATCCCTAACCTGGAAGTAGGGTCTCACCAAAAGAGTGAATCTTGGTCACGAAAGCTTCCTGGGAGGTTCCTTCTAACTCAGGGTGTGAACTGAGGGTCGTCAACCATTGAGATGTCTTCTTTAGCTTGAGAAAAGGTAGAAACAGGGCTAGATTTTCTCCTAGTCTGAAATAAAAGCTTGCCATAAATTCCAAAGGTTACCCCCCTTGGCTGTGACCTGGGAGATAGAGATGATGGAGTTATCCTTCCAGGCCGTTCGTTGGAAAGAAAAGAAGGTGAAAAGTTTTCACATTTGGTAGAAGTGTGAGATCTTGATCCATTGTCTTGGGCAAAAACACCCTACCTGCATGTCGGCTACATCACTTTCTTTCAATTTGACTCAGAAATGTCCAATGTCTGTGCAGGACCCAGTATCAGATAGAGACTGGAGCTGTGTGATGTGCACCTGAGGCTCA
Source organism: Acinonyx jubatus (assembly GCF_027475565.1). Classification (NCBI taxonomy): domain Eukaryota; kingdom Metazoa; phylum Chordata; class Mammalia; order Carnivora; family Felidae; genus Acinonyx; species Acinonyx jubatus. Next base: position 92,091,379 of record NC_069383.1, read on the forward strand.
ATACCTTTTAGTGTTACAGCAGGAGCACTTGGTAAGGTCCCTCTTCTACTGGGGGTTTGAGGGCTCTCTTCCTCTGATGACGAGTCCAAAATACCTAATCACCAGGCTGTAACTGTGATCTACAGGATCCTTTTAACTATAATCCTGGAAGGCTTCCATAAGCTGGTAGTGACAGGCTTGAGCATAAGACATGGTAGACGTACACCAGCTGGATAGACTAGCATGTGACACAAGGATCAACAGAAGGTTGTACTCTGAGAGAATGTCAAGAAGTTTGCAAGGTTTTCCTTAAGGTTCCTATGAGTTTCCCAGTAAGATAGGAGCCTTGGTCCCTGGAGATCACAGAAGATGTGCCCCAAGGGGGAAACACACTTTTTAAAAGTGTCTTCGAAATGGGCAGAAAACACGAATAGACACTTCTCTAAAGAAGACACCCGGATGGCCAATAGGCACATGAAAAGATATTCAACGTCGCTCCTTATCAGGGAAATACAAATCAAAACCACACTCAGATATCACCTCACGCCAGTCAGAGTGGCCAAAATGAACAAATCACGAGACTATAGATGCTGGAGAGGATGTAGAGAAATGGGAACCCTCTTGCACTGTTGGTGGGAATGCAAATTAGTGCAGCCGCTCTGGAAAGCAGTGTGGAGGTTCCTCAGAAAATTAAAAATAGACCTACCCTATGACCCAGCAATAGCACTGCTAGGAATTTATCCAAGGGATACAGGAGTACTGATGCATAGGGGCACTTGTACCCCAATGTTTATAGCAACACTCTCAACAATAGCCAAATTATGGAAAGAGCCTAAATGTCCATCAACTGATGAATGGATAAAGAAATTGTGGTTTATATACACAATGGAATACTACGTGGCAATGAGAAAAAATGAAATATGGCCTTTTGTAGCAACGAGGATGGAACTGGAGAGTGTGATGCTAAGTGAAATAAGCCATACAGAGAAAGACAGATACCATATGGTTTCACTCTTATGTGGATCCTGAGAAACTTAACAGAAACTCATGGGGGAGGGGAAGGAAAAAAAAAAAAAGAGGTTAGAGTGGGAGAGAGCCAAAGCATAAGAGACTGTTAAAAACTGAGAACAAACTGAGGGTTGATGGGGGGTGGGAGGGAGGGGAGGGTGGGTGATGGGTATTGAGGAGGGCACCTTTTGGGATGAGCACTGGGTGTTGTATGGAAACCAATTTGACAATAAATTTCATACATTAAAAAAATAAAATAAAATAAAATAAAAAAATAAAAGTGTCTTCGCCACAGGGAGGGCATCAGCCTCGCTGCAGGGAAAGGCTTTAAACCTTCCAGAAATGTACAAACAATAACCGGGGCATGTTGACAGCCCGCACTAAGTGGCAGTGGCGTGAAGCCCAGCTGCAGGTGTTCAAAGTGTCCCCAGGGAGGAGGTCTGGAGCCTTTGGAGACAAATAATTTTTCCAGGATTGTGGACCCGACAGATCAGACATTGATGGCAAACCATTGTGTACTATTCTAGAAGTCTTACCGCTGATGTCGGTTTATAACATGAGTCACTTTAAACGCCCTATGGTGGGCAAAAGAATGAAAAAACAAAAATCAAGAAAATGGTTTTGCCATGGAGCCAGGAGGGACCAAGTGACTGTCTTGATGTTCCCTTAGTCCAGACTCTTTCTTGAATACACTGCCACTGTTTACACACCTTGATTTCTCTGATTCAGAAGCAGACAGGTGTCATGTTCAAGGACATCAGGACCGCAAATGTCTGGCAGAACCAGAATCGACTTAGCTGCATGTGCCACAATCTTACAAACACAACGTAAAGAACACTTAGTATGAATTTCTATTTGACAATGCTTCCCATGTAATTTAACATATCAAATAAAGCCAAATTAGTTTAGCATGTCTTTTGGAATGTACCAGGTCAAAGAGACTTAAGCTGACCAAAACACTAAAGAAAACAAATAAACAAACCCAACCCTTTGCACTTTGGACAAAGAGAAACCAAATTCTAACGCTACACCTTCTTACTTTTGATTTGAAAATCCTTTCTTCCAAACTGAGTCAGTCCTGACCACGTATAACATTTTTTTCCAAACATTCCCTTTTACAAACCACTTTCTCCTTTACATTCAGAATTTGTCCTGAGTTTACCCTTTTTAGATGACCAGCCTTGCTTTAGAACAAAATTCCTTTCTTTTTTTGCCCTCAAAAATATAACCCCATTCATCATACTTTTTCTTACTGAAAACACACATCTTACTTTTTTTTGCATTCTGGGTTGTTTCCCTTATTATTTCTAGTAGTTCTCATTAAATTATTAGAACTGTTAACTCCTAGAGACCTTCAATTTTAATGAAAACTAATACGGAAGCAGTTGTGCACCGTTAAACAGTGTTCTTTAGATCGGCAAATTTATGAATACATTTCATAATTTCTAGAAACCTGTGCTTCTTCAAAAAACAATCTTTTGGTAAAGCACAAAATACATTCACAAGCAGGCCCCAATGTATCTTCAGTTTCCAAAAGTAGATAACCCTATGTTCATTTATTAATAATTAACTATTTTATCATACTTGGAAATGATCTAGATATTTAATGAATGTAACTGAATTTAACAGGTGCTCTAACTCAGCACAGCTTTAAAGTTTTAGCCTTCCAAAAAGTTTGGGGAGGCTAAAACTGTATCTAAATTTTTTAAATTTTATTTACATTTATTCTATTGTTCCTAACAGTTTAGCTGAGGTTACACATACAAGCTTTATGCTGGGGAAGGATGGATTAAACAGGTGATGGGGGTTAAGGAATACCCTTGTCTTGACGGGCACAGGGTGAAGTACAAAGTGCTGAGTGTCTATTTTGTACACATGAAACGAGTATAACACCATGTGCTAACTAACTGGAGTGGAAGTATAAAAATAAGAAAAATAAACTTACAAAACATCAAAGTTCATCATTCCCCCAAGCTACTTTTTTTTAATGTTTTGTAACTGAGATCACATCTACTTATTTGACTTTTAGTAGACCCAGGCACCTGAAAGTTTTAATTTTGGTGCTGATAAAGCAATAAAGAAATGTCTCTTTTATTTAAACCTACAACTGAATATTTTCCCAGACCATGTGAAATCGAAACACATTTGGGTTAGTTTCTATCTTTCCGAGAGTTTTAGAATGCCCAGTCCTCACAAGTGTTTGTCTAAAAACCAAAGAAATATAGAGCTCTTTGTAAACTAATGTTGAAAATGTCTCCAGAGAGAAAAAAGATCTCACATTGACGACGTGTATTTGTGGACGCACAGATTGCCGCAAAGACCCCTGAGTCACTGACATTTATGGAGTAATTTATGGAGAAAGTGTTAAGATCTGTATGTGTCCCCGGGATTATGAAGGACACTGAGCCAGGGTTTAGGCACAAGAGCCCTTTAGCAGTTTGTATTTTGAAAAGGCCTCTTTCTCTTAGTTTCCTTCAGTCCCAGGCATTTGTGGGCTGTGTTTACATTTCAAGGACCTGATCAGATGGATCACTTTGAGGACAGAGAAAGAATGCAGGTTCCTGCAAGAAGGACTTTGCTTTCCTAAAGCCAACCATCTATAAACCCTTTTCCAGAACTAGGAGAAGTGTGGCAGTGGGTGAAGGGACAGGGGAACTCTGGATTGACCCAAGAGCTGCGTTTCTACTTCTGTTCACATTTGTCAGGACAGCTCCTCTCAGTGTCTCAAAGACTCAGATTTACATAAAATGATATCATGGGTTGATTGGACCTATCCAAGCACATGAGCCTCAATTTGCTTCCTTCCCTCTGGGTGCACAGTTTTAAGTATTCCTGGCAGATGGAATAACTCCCCTTGGGTGTAAGATGGGTCGCAGAGAGGAAGCTAAGGATATTACCCTCCCCAGATCAAGGGTCACCCACAGGGACAGCCAGAGGAAGAAACCCATAAGCCACACGTCCCAGGCAGGCAGAGAGCTAAGAGCAGTGATTCAGGATGACGCCAGCAAGGAGGCAACGGCTGTCTCTGGGAGAGGAAGGATCCATAAGCAATGGGTGTGGATTTGGAAAGGTGGGACAACGGGAAATTGTTTATTGTCTTCTGAGACCACGCACTGTGGGCAGAGATTTGGAAGGAACTGATTCTCCTAAGAGTTTCCACCCATTGCTGGCTTCTGCCGGTTTTTTCTAGGATCCCTTCTGCAGCGCTTCTATTTACCAGAATTTCCACTTGGCTGTTGAAGGGAATAACAGGGCAGTTTGCCAGAAAATCACCCAGTTTCATCAGCTCTGGGAGAGGCTCATTTGGAGCCCTCCTCTGAAAGCAGACATGGGGTATAAAACCATTAAGTTGGCAGACTTCTGTTTATGACTGTGCAGCCTTTTCTGAGTGGAAAATCATTTCAGCCCAGAGTGAGTGCTCAAAGGAGCAAAGAACGGAGCAGGAGGATTACGTCAATCTTACAGACTTTTTGTTAGTACCTCTTCCATCTATAATTTTTCATGAGACTTTTGCAGTGAATCATCCAAAAAAATGACCTTGACATTTTAAAATCTTTTGGAAGCTTCTGTTTGCTAATTAAACTGAGGGGTCCTACTGTCTTTAACTGTAAAACCCTTGCTCTTAAGTGCCCTTCCTAAGTGGTCTTATCTAATTGGAAATTACATCTTTAACATCTGGGACCATAGTTCTTAGATGAAAAATAAGCAGGTGTACTGGAAGGTGGTGGGCTTGACCCTTCAGGACTTGAGGATCCCATGAGCTAAGATTTGGAGCCAAACTGACACCTAAAAGGCATATGACCCAAATTGGGGATTGTGTGTGTTTTACAGTATACATCCTTGCACAGAAGAGGTTTTCCGGAGGTTGATGGGTGACCCAGTACTGACCCGACGACCCCTGCCCTCACCAACTTGTACCATCAGAGGAGTGTTCTTGAGGTAGCGAGTGCTCTAATGGTCTTTAAATGTGGGACCTGTGCCCAGCAATTTTTGGGGCTTTTTCTACCTCTGAGATCCCTGTTGCCAGTAGCCTTTCTCTAAACGAAAGGAGACAATCGTGTGCACATTAGTGAATGGGCAATAAGAGAGGCTACTGCGTTCAGGACCCAAGAAGACTCCGTGTGCACCACCAACAATTCTCCTGGAACCTTGCTGACTTTTCTAGCAGGGGAAGAAGTGTGGTCTGAAAGGTTGGGGGCTTGGCTCCAGGCACACCTTTCTGCCAGCTCAGCTGAGCTCTGGGCAAATATGCTAGTTCCACAGGGTTCCAGATAAACATACCGGCTCAACCGGGCTCTGGGCATAACCCTTGCAACCCAAGCTGACCTGTCCTGGAAAGAAAGGCCCATTAGATCAGCAGCCCGAAGGCAAGGAGAGGGGAGCTTCGAACCAAGAGGAACTCACCTGCAGCCCTTGAAACTGGTGAGGAGGACAGTGAACTCAAAGGGCTCACAGTGACCACCCTTGTGTTTCGCCTTGTCTCTGAATGCCTCTGGGGGTCCACTTCGGATCTTCTGGCCTCCGCCAAACCTGTTAAAGAACAAAAACTCAACCAAGTAAATGTTAAAGATCCAATGGCTGTATTCATCAATCAGTGTATGAATCAGAGAGCATCCCATCTAGCATGTAGACAGGAGCTCCAAAGGAGGACAGGAAAGAAATCTTTTTTATAATAGAGAAGGAGCAGAAAAAAGGAAATTTTTAGCAAGGAATCCACTGATTTAGGCAAGGTCACCCTGACAGAGAAGGGAAGGGGTCCATTAGGAAACTTCTTAGTGCTGACCAGGAAAATTCCCTAGTCGACTGGTTAAAGGTTACTCTTCTGGGGCATTGAAATTGTACTTGGGTTAGGTATTAAGTCTTGGTGGAGTGACTTGGGGCTTTAAGCTGAGTGTTGCCATTTGGGGTTTGTGGGTTTTTGTTTTTTGCTTTTTCTTTTTTAACACTCCCGGAGGACAAAGGACAAAGACTTACCTCAGAAATATATAGCAAAGCTCTTCACATGTCTTGCTATGTGTTTGCTCCCTGCTGCTTAAAAAGTGCTTGTTAACCACAGAGCAAGTACAAACTGGTTCCTTCTTATGGGCCCTCTGGGGGCATTTTATATTAATGTTCAGGACTTGACTTCTGAGTCTAGCGAGTTCCTGGCTCACAGCCAGGCCAGGGCACATTCAGCTCTGCCCCCATTGTCACATATGACCAGCCTCGGCACCAGTGAGGCTCTTTCAGGACACCATGTCTGAATCACCAGGGACCCTGGGTGATTAGGCAAAGTGTATTCGCCCTACTGTAGTGATCCTCCTGGGGACAGTGGTCAGTCCTGCCTCCCTCCCAGGCCTGGCACACGCTCGGACGGCAGGAAGTGTTTGCTGGGCAGCATTTCCCAGGGGTAGAAATACATCCATTGTGGACAATGGGAGAATGTTTGTACATGTAACCTCACCCCTCTCCAGTTACCAAATTTCACCTTACAGTCTTACATAAAATTCAAATCTGGAACACCCAAGACCATACTAAAAACTCAGCAGCCAAATCACCATTTTTACTTGAGCTGCAATCCAGCACCATCAAAGGAGCAGCATTTTGTCACCTGTAACTGTTTAAAGGTGATACTTTGAGTAGACCAGATTGAGGTAAGAGGGAGTTTGACTATTGAGTAGAACATTCCCAAAAGACATGCGATTGTTCTTATTTCCTTATCAAGTAAGATCATAGAAAGTGGACTCTCTTTTTGAGCATTTATTGTGTGTGAGGCTGCTAGGTGCTTCCTCCGTATTGTTTCATTCAATCCATACAGTGACGCTAAAAAACATCATTGTGACCTTCATATTTTGGATGATGAAACTGAGGCGATAAAGGCTAAGTGAATTGTTCTTGTGCTCTTTCTTTGTATGTTTCTACTTTAATTCTATGGGGAAGTAACAGGACATTTATGTGACCGTTAAAAGTAACTACGTTAAAGAAAGATTTCTATTTGCTTGTTTTCCATTAATTTTTGATAGACAAGGTGTGGTATTCCCTTTGAAACAAAGGGTTCTGAAAGGTTATCATCATGTGTATATGCACATACCTTTGTTTATTGAAGGAAACAGTATCTCTCGATTAACCCCTCCTTTATTATTCTCGTGTTTGACGGTACATTTGTGTTCTTTATCCATTGACTTTTTAGGCACGGTCAGCCACGTGTATTTCATGTATGTGTCCTTAGTCTTCATGGTGTCACCCTGCTGGGATTTCAGAATTGTTTTGCCATTCTTTTCTTTCCAATCTATCGTGATAACGTCAGGGAAAAAGTCCTCAAGAAGACAAAGATATGTTCCAGTATTATGGAGTTTTACTTCATCAGCTGAAGGAAGAAAAATCGTGGGCTTGGGGAAAATGTCTTCATCAGGATTTTTATCTGTGGGAGAAATGCAATTGCAATGAAAACATTAGAGAAATGAAACATTCTGTGGTTTGGAACCACCTAACACACAGTAAAAGGAAGGAAAAGTTGCATAGGGTTAGTGCTTACTATGACCTTTCATCCACAGTGGGTTCTGAGTTGCTTATTTTGTTACTTTCCATGGGAAAAGGGGTTATGTAAATTGTCCAAAGTCATGGCTGTTAAGGGCAGCACCTGGATTAATGTGGAATTTTTTGAAACAATACACAGTCACTTGTTGAAAGGGAATCTATTTCCACCCACACTTGATCTGTCACATTGGCCTTTTAGCTTCAAATAAGGATCCCATGTCCACTTCTGATACCGGATTTCTTCTGCTTGATTCCTGATTTTATAGACCATCTTGCTCTCACATCTGAATCACACCAGGATTTTGAGTAGAGTGATGTTTTAAGCTGCATCTCCAAATTATCTACAATGCCTTGAATTTAGAAGTGATGTGGCTAAATTTACAAAACGGCTATTAAAAATGTATTGATTGTTTCCAGAAATGCTCGTATTAACTTTATCAAGTATTGCACTACTCAGAATTCGGTTTGCTTTAAGAAATGTTCACTAAAGTCACATTTTAACGGGAATTTCGTTGTAGTTGATGCATGACTAAAAAGACACCATACTTTGACACTTAGAATCTTCCCCCAAATTCGAATCTGCCCTGGAAGCCTGCTTAAGTTGCTTTCACACACACAGTTTTCTTTGATTTCACCTGCTAAATAACATTACATGTAACTGGTAAAATGTTAACAGTTATGGTTCCGGAGTTTCTTGTAGACATAATGTGAAAAAATGCAATGAAACATCATAGTTGTCAAGGGCATGTCACTTGAGGGCTGGAATGTTCCTTGCTTATACATTGATTGTTAATTAGTGATTGAAATTGTAAAGAGTAGAACCCTTCCAATTTGATTTCCAACTGAAACACAAACGTTAACACATTTTCTCTTTGGGCTAGTTAGGAGTTAGAATAATAATTTTGTGGACAATTTCCAAAGAAAAGAAGAATTTGATTTCTCCTTTGAAAAGAAAAGGAAAAAATATTCTTGAGAATTTCTGACAGTGCCTCAAAGTTCCTGATTTTTATACTAATCTGTAAGCAAAAATGAGTTTTTTAATCACGCTATACATAGAATTAGATCATAATGCGGTTGTCTTAAACTTGTACGTCTTGCATATACTGCAAATAGTATTTTATTGATTGTAATACTAAGAAAGTCTATATTTCTCCAACCATATACTTTGTTTTTCATTGTGAAAGCATGTTATAGAAAACAAGACTAATTTTTCAAAGTATATGGCATTTACATAATTTTTGCCTCTAGTCAATACATTTAAGGAATCTAGTTTTCATGTTAGGAAGTTGGTTTTTTTTATAAGATTACTTCTGATTCATCATCGTAAAGAACTTCAAAATCAAATGATCTACTTGGAAAATTATTGGACAGGAAGACAGGATGCTTACCTCCTGTCCCTTTTCTTCAGCTAGATTCTGGAAGTTTCATTCTTTTCAGGATAGAAGGAATCTTGAACTCCTATAACTTTCTCAATGTGATAATTAACTGAGCATTAAATAGTGTACTTGATTATATATGATTAGTGCCTATATTTTGGCTAATTATACTAACATGTTTTTTCTTCCAACATTCTTTTTTAAACTTACTAGCAGTGTTTTTTTATGGCCACAATCATTTTACTGATGCATAAAATAGAAACCAGTTCACAAAACAAATAAGTTGTCCATTACATTTCTATATATTCATAATCAAAAAATGTTTTAAGGTAAATTGCCTGAGTTGTAGACATATTATTAGGACGAAGCAGTATGAATTCAATATAAGTTAACCAAATGCAACCACACTTTCAATTAAGTGGGTATTTCAAACCTGCATTAATATTGACTCCAAATTTCTCAGCTTATTCTTCTAATTTTTCTTTTATGAAGTAAATAAAGCTATTTCATATGTAAATATGAATTTCAAATTTATGACATTTCTAAGTATATTTAAAAGGACTAACCATATCTGTAACTATATTTCTATGTACATTCTGACCGTATTTTCAACCATTGTTTTTCTACCATATACAAGCACGAATCCCAAACTTGGTAAAGTTAGGGATAATAGAAATTAAGATAAAGGGTTAAGGATTAAATACACAGAAAAACTACAAAAATACAAAAACAAAACCCACATTTTAATTTCATTTTGTGGTAAAGTGAGGGAAAAGTTCATTAAATGAAACAAATACCTCTAAATTCAAGTTATTTGTCTATCAGTGCACAGGAAGGTCACTTTCCACTGGAGCAGTTAGAAGCACAGCTGAATCCTTGGGCAAATTTCTGCTCTATCATTATGATTGGCTACAGACCCTCCATACTGGATACTATTGTCCCTTTAGGTTTGAAATGGGACAACTTCTTAGGGCATACCCACTGCATATCCAGCACCCGTTATATGTTAGACAACATGCCAAGTAATTTATTCACAGTCTCTCATTTAAGTCTCATATGACTCCTGCTGAATGCCTCCTGTTATCCCACCTGATGGATGAGGAAACTGAGGGCAGAGAATAATCGCCAAATTCACATAAGCAGTACATGGTAGAGATAGGGCTCCAGGTCAGCCTGGGGCAAATCCCGGGCTCTCTGACTACACCCTTTCACCGTCAGGAAAGGAAATGTGTCAACTCACAAAGCACATCTGTTGTGATCAACTTCATTCTTGGAACAAACCCTTTCACGACAGTTACACATGATGTACATGAACACTTTATACAAGTCCACATGGACACAAGGTCTGATCTTATTACAGAATTTGCACAATGTTGTCTACGCTGACCTTTACTGTAAGGATTGATATTAAAATCCCTCCTAAGATTTCCACCACCAAACATGCTATGGAAATTAGAAAGTATATTATTATCATTACCATGGTTATTAGCAATTTGTTTAGATGATTGTGTGCTCCAACATGACATTTTAATCGCATGGGACCACATCTTTCTTACTAATGGGAATATGGTACTCGAGGTAATGATTGGATCTATGTAAATCAAGCATGGAGACTCATTCTTTCGTTTGCACCCCACTTTGCTCTACTATGTCTCGATTCACTCAGCCATCATCACTGGAATGTGCCTTTGACACACCAGTTAATAGGCAATCACTTGTCTTATCCACTGCATTTCCAGTGTTAAGAAAGTCAAAGGGAACATTGGCTAAAGCCTAGTAACATGGGGTCAGTTCACGGAACTGCTTCACCTGCGTGTTCCAAAGCAAATGTCTCTTTTCCCATCAACAGCATAATCCATGTGCATTCTAAGCTTTCACCAGAAATTTCTACCTCCAACTGCCTTTCTTTCGGATCATGCCTAAGTTTGCCTTGAATCTCCTACAGTGGGATTTCAGGCCAAATGACTAGATCAAAGGCAGTTGCCTGGTCCTCCAAGTCTCCTATTGTCACATTAGATCACCATACTGCATGATCCCTGACCCTGTCGGCTGATTATCACCATCTGTGAATGACATTCAATGTCATGGTGCCCATAGTAATGATGCAGTTGTAGCATGAAATGCATTTGTGTAAAAACCACCTTATCCACTATATAAAACGGATGTGGAAGGCGATTCCCACTCTTCACTTCATATTCCCCCAAAAGGACACATGCTTTGAGTGTTTTTTCTAATTTTATGATAGATAAGGCATAACATCTTTGAAACTCTGGTGTACTTCATTTTATCACTTAACACAAAGTATGTACTCCACCACATTTTTCTCCTACGTGTGAACATAAAATTTTATCCTGTGCTTCTTTCTAGATCATCACAGGCCTTTTTTTTTTCCTTCTTCTTCTGCTTTCCTTAGTGCTTTTAATCTTTTATTTTTATTTCATGGCCTAACTGTACTTGTGTCTTTTATTTGAGGCCTTCTCAAATAGATGATGGAAAGAGACAGTATAAATAAATGAGAAACCATTGGTGTGTTCGGCCTCAGGGCTTCAGAGCTTGGGAAGGTCTAACTCAGAGATCACATGAAAAACGAAAGAAGAGGTTTCCAAATCCCTCTCTGTGATACAAACGCAAAACGTGTGGAATTCAACCACTCCGAAACGCCAGAGAAGAAGGTGAGGCTTGCGTTCCCAACATCATCCCTCACGAAAGAGGGGTTGTCTTATGTTTCAGTCCTGGGCCACTTATTAAAAGAGCTCTTCTAATCCATTCAACTTTGATCCAACAATACTACTTGGACAGGATACCAACCTGAAATAAACTTGATGAGACTAGTTTTGGAAGTCGCACTGGTAAAAGACAATAAGCAGTTTAATGTGGATTTAGTAAATCCGACTTGGGACTAAAGACTCTATACTTCGTGCTTCTGTCTCACATACATAGAAAGACAGTATAAATGAAAAGAATGCTTTTATTTTGTAAGTGGGTGAATTGTCTCTTCCAATAAAATATCTAGGGACATCATCATCTGGGAATCCCAAAACAGACACTCAGACCCTATGATAACTCAGAAATATGCTCTGAAGTATACATGTTAGATGTGTACGAAGGGTTTGAAAAAAAATTTTAATGAAATGTGAGGGCAGAAATAAGCAGTATTTCTCAAATGATATTTATAATGATGTAATTTTTAATCTGTAGGCATAATCCAATGAAGATATTAATTATAAGTGAAGATTTAATTTTATGGGTATTAATATAATTTTATGTATTCAAGTTGTAAAACCTCTCCTTTTTTACATCCAGAGGTTTCCGCCAAAAAATGAGAGATCCCCTGATGTTAAGACTAACAATGTTTCAGGTGATGCCTACTACATTCTACTCATTTTTAGAATCATGTAACAATGGGTCTTAGAAACTGAAGGTATTCTGCCAATACTGACCAATTGTTCCAAAATGACCTGTAGACCAGATCATACTTAATACATTTCCTGTACTCATGATTCATAAAGTACTTCAGTAGGTGATCATTTGAATTCTATAGGATTGGCTTTCTTTTTTAAATCACTGACCATGTCTGAACCTATGTGGTAGCTATTTCTAACAGAAAGTGATAGATCCAGGATCACAGTCCATATTTTTTTCTGCACTACACTCTCCTAAAAACACTTTTTAAAGGACGTCATGAACTGTATCTGTGTCACCATATTTAATAAGATTGCTATAATTTATATTGCAGTCGGGTGGAAGAAAGAGGACCAGAATGCTGTGTTTCAATTTATTAATTCTTTGTGCCTATGACCACAACCACTAAGGAAACCAAAAAATATCATTACATTTCACAATTCCAATGTTTTACCAGCATTGTGAAAATTCTTTGAAAACCTGTAGTTGACTAGATCTGGCAATCTAGAAACATCCCTGGGAGGTATTCTCCCTCATCCAGGCAAAATTTCATCTCTAAGGGTAATGAAGAATGAACACATTTACTAGCCTGAATGTAGAAAAACAAGCAAACAAACAAACAAACAAACCCAGCTCATGACATTAATGGATATGTTTGCACAGTTCAATGTGTCCATCCCTGGTATGAATCAGCTTCTGACAAAATGACAAGTTCAGCAATTTTTGTTCATTCTTTTTCACTGGTTGTTTTTGGAATCAAGTAAATAAGATACACAAATTTCTTTACAAACCTTTCAGTACAGAAATCCCACAGGGACCTAACGTCCCCACCCCTCAGGGACCCCCAGTTGCTCTAGCAAGTTAGCTCCTCGTCAATGTCGTCCACGCAAACTCAGGAGGCAACCACCCCCCAAGGACTGGGAAACAGTCACCTACCTCTCCAAGGATCCTGCTGCCATTTGTGTCCAAACTGTAACCAAATCCTAGAATTCTGGGCCAGCACCAGCCCCTGGCCTCCGCCCCTGCATCACCTGTCTCCCCTCCCTACGTTATACGGAAGAATAAAAGAATATTTACCTGTAACCCTGAGCAGTGTGCCAGGACCGAACACTTTGTGGTCCCAGCTATACCAATCCCACTCTCTGAAAAGCTTTTACAGAAATCTCCCTTTGTGTCACCTTTTAAAATTGTGCCCATATATTCACAATATTTATATAAATATGTAAAAACAGGCCCTGCTAACATTAAACAAAGATGAATCTCAAGCCAAATCACATTAGATATGAATGCAGTCAAGAAGGGATGACTGACCCCTTTCTGCCTGGGCAGCTGGGTTCTGTCTTTCCATCTCGCTCGGGTTGGAGGGTATGGTTTTACCTTTCCTCAGCATTTTGCTGAATCCTCTAAACCTCTCTTCTTAAGACGTTTTCATGTATCAGATCAGTTCTTTTCTTGGAATCTAATTTACAGTTACTTCTTCCATAATTTTCAAAGAGGAACAAAAATAGAAATAATATATTTGAGTATTTAATAAATGAAAGTTAATATTTTTACAGGTATTTTTTGTTGTTTCTATGTACTGGGGGTGGGTAACTGGTTTGGTTGAAAAGTAAGTTCTTGGGGCACCTGGGTGGCTCAGTCGGTTAAGCGTCTGACTTCGGCTCAGGTTATGATCTCACGGTCCGTGAGTTCGAGCCCCATGTCGGGCTCTGTGCTGACAGCTCAGAGCCTGGAGCCTGCTTCAGATTCTGTGTCTCCCTCTCTCTCTGACCCTCCCCCGTTCATGCTCTATCTCTGTCTCAAAAATAAATAAAACATTAAAAGAAAAAAATTTAAAAAAAAATTAAAAAAAAGAAAAGTAAGTTCTTTCCAGAATCCCACTCCCAATGATAGTAGACCAGAAGAGAGTCTGAAATCGGCATGATGATCTCTTAACCTATTTACACTGAGACTGCCCTTTTTCTTTTCTTAATGTTTATTTAATTTTGAGAGAGAGAGAGACAGACAGACAGACAGACAGAACATGAGCGGGGAAGAGGCACAGAGAGAGGGAGACCCAGAATCTGAAGCAAGCTCCAGGTTCTGAGCCGTCAGCAGAGTCCATCAGGGGGCTCCAACCCATGAATCCCGAGATCATGACCTGAGCCGAAGTCAGACGCTCAACCGACTGGGCCACCCAGATGTCCCGAGACTGCTCTTTAGACTTGACAATGCCTCTGTCGTTTCCAGGGAACTGATGTAAAATCCTGAGCTGCTCATCAGAGGATCCTGTCTGGTCTGGTCTTTCTGCCGCTGTCCCAGCCTAAGCGGAAAAGCAGCTGTGGGTCATGCGGCCGAGTCCTGAGTGTAGGCCACCTGCTCCAGCTGTCCTGCCCGAGTCAGCGTTTCCGGCGCACTTGATGCTGATGCGGAAAGAAGACAGAATGCAATGGTGTGGAAAGAACTTGTCACTTTATAGAAATACCCTAAGACTCACACTGAGAATTTAATAAATGCATATTCTACATGACTTACTCATTTAGGGGGAAGAAAGGCGATTTTAGTGCCCTGATTAGAAGCAGAAGAATTGTTTTCACATGAGGAGTAATACACACACAATGAAACTATTATTAGTTAAGCCTTCAACTAAAGAGTAGATTTAAAATGTCAGGCTACAGAGAGTAAATATGCAGAATTAAAAATACAGCTTAATGTTTATAATACCATATAATGGCTTAGACCATGCTCCGTGAGACAGGTCTCTGTTGGCTCCAAATTTTGCCATAGTAACTAGCCATGTGAATTTAGGCAATTAACTGAACTTCCCAAAGCCTCAGTTTCCCCAACAGTGATATTAAAATAAGAGGGTTTCCTGGGCAGGGCTGTTGAGGACTGAGATAAGGCACTGAAACTAGTCAGCATGGTACATGGCTCTCAGTAAATAGTAGCTAATATCATTATTCTCTTTACTCAGATGGTTTGGGGCCCCCTTATCAAATGTTCCACTAAACAAAATGTATGGATTTTATAAGCAATAAGTATTACAGAAAGTAAGAAAGCAAAAGGGCTCATGAACCTAAGACATTCTGTGTCTCTGGTGGCCACATGCTGAAAAACAGGGGCCCAAGAAGTCACAATCGAGAATATTTGTCCACTAGACTGCAAGCTTTTGGAGCGTTGGGACTGCGTCTTGTGCCCCTTTTATCTCTAGCGTCCAGCCTAGACACTGTCTTCAGTAAATGTTTGCTGAGACAATAAGTGAACACACGAAAATATAAAACCATGCAGGCAGATTCTTTTCATGGACTCTGGACTTGAAATGGTTTACTAAGCTCACAAATTCCATTCATCTGGACCATCTCTACCCAGTATCCCCAGAGTTGCAACAGCACAAATTTTGACTAGTCTCAGCCTATCTCTAAGAACCTAGAATAACAAGAATATATTGATTAATGATGTTCTTTAGTCATTTACCGTAAGGGTTAAATGTTTTGCACTGCCGTTGAAGAGGAGATCTAAAGCAATCATATAGGATCAGCAGTTATTAGAGAAAGGAGCACTCTTCATTAAGAAAGGAGCACTCTTTATTAATACTAGAGATAATCAAAGTGTTTCTTACTGAAAAGACTGTATACAAGAAAAACATCTGGAACTTACACAAATAGTTTACAGATATGGTCATACAAATAGCTTAATTTCAAGCCTGAGTCTATACTTTTGTGTGTTTATTTTGTAACAGTAGAATTCAATCTGCTGGCAAGCAGGAAAGAGAAAAACCATTTACAAAGTAGTTTTATTTCCATATAGAGTGACCAGTAGCTGCAAAATTGCTGTCCATCTGCTGAGGTGATCCTACATTGTTTTTTTTTGTTGTTGTTGTTGTTGTTGTTGTTTTCTAAAAAGCTTATCAGTTTTTCATTCACAGGATCAAAACAGGACAAAGTTACTTACCAAGAGGAGTTACTATGAGCCTAATTCCTTCTGTAGATATCTTGATCCAGCCTGGTTAGATGTTATCACACTGGGTAGAGCTTATATAAAAAAAAAAAAATGTCAGGGGCGACTGGGTGTCTCAGTAGGTTGAGCGTCCAACTTGGGCTCAGGTCATGATCTCACAGTTGGTGAATTCGAGCCCCCGCATCAGGCTCTGTGCTGACAGCTCGGAGCCTGGAGCCTGCTTCTGATTCTGTGTCTCCCTCTCTCTCTGCCCCTCCCCTGCTCACATGCTGTCTCTCTCTCAAAAATAAATAACTATTTTAAAAAAATGTCAGCCTTGGGGCGCCTGGGTGGCTCAGTCGGTTGGGCATCCAGCTTCAACTCAGGTCACGATCTTATGGTTCGTGTGTTCGAGTCCCGCATCAGGCTCTGTGCTGACAGCTCAGAGCCTAGAGCCTACTTCAGATTCTGTGTCTCCCTCTCTCTCTGCCCCTCCCCTGCTTGTGATCTGTCTCTCTCTCTCTCTCAAAAATAAATAAACATTAAAAAAAAATTTTTTAAGTCAGCCTGAGTCTCATGGCATGAGCAGTAGGTAGAAATCTTGTCCTGGTAATTTGATCTTCTGGACGCCTCTAGAAGTCCTTGAATATAGGCTTCGTGGCATTTCATATGTCATAAGTTGTCCTCAGATTAATTGACCCAAATGTCTGTTTTCTTTCCTTGGAGGCAGTAGTGATGGAAAAGTGCACAAAATGGGCATAAGAAGGGCAAATAAAAAAGAAACAAAGGAGGAAGGAAGGAAGGAAGAGTGAGAGAGAGGAAGGAAAGAAGAAAGAAAGGGAGAGAGGAGGGAGGAAAGGAGAGAGAGATAGAGAGAAAGAGAGAAAAAAAGAGATGAAGAAAAGAAAGAAAAAAAGAAGAGATGGGACCAGTGGTCTACCAAGGCCTTTTTTAAATTACCAGGAAAAGTGTTCAGAGAATTAAAACGTTTTGATTTCAGGTGTTCAAGTGTGTGAAACCGCTCAGAGACCACATCAAAGGAAAAGCCCTTCTGTTCTCACAAACACCAGGTCTGCTGAGTCAGCAATTTGGGATCGTATTTCCGAAAGAGGAAACTCTTCAGTAACTGAAAACACAAACATGCCAACAGACACATACTTGAGAAATGTGAACGATGGTCTCCATTTTTTAGTAGCCACCTTTACCATTTAGCAACATGAGTCTTTACCAGGCAATGCACAATGAGAAAATAATTTCTGTGATGACAGTATTTTCCTGGAAGAAAAAGAAATTTGTAGAATTCTATCTCCCATGGAAAAATAGATGCCTTACTAAAACTATAATTTGAAAACAAACCCAGTTGGCTGTCATGTTGAAAGAAGAAAACTCTTGTAAGCAATTGTGCTGTGTTTAAAAATGCAGGTGTAGTCCTATCTCTGTGGTTAACTAGCTTGGGACAAGACATTTGCCATCTCTGGGCCCCCACAGCCCATTGGTTGTGTGTGCATTGGGCTCTGTATGTCCAAAGCGCCCTTTTGGTCCCAACAGCTTATGACCCTGTGGTTAGAGCAAGTAGGATCTGCTAAAGAAAGACAATGGAGTCTTTTACCTGATAAGCAATAATATCCTCCAGTCTGATGAAGCCACCTGCTATTTGCCTGCTGGGATCTCACAATGTCACACAGACTCAGAAGGATCTGTAAGAAAACCTTCTCTATTACCAACCTTCCACTCTTTTCTCAGTTGAGCAACAATAAATAGCAAAATCCAGCAGGCACAATAGCTTCTCTCTCTCTCTCTCTCTCTCTCTCTCTCCTCCCATTGAGGTTGGGTATTTCTAGTGTCCTATCTTTATGTTAACTAATTCTTTCCTTATACTTCTTAAAGGCACTGCTGAGCCTTTTAGGGCATTCTTCATTTCTCTTACTGTGTTTTTTAGTTTTGCATTTCCTTTGGTTCTTTCCCATAATTTGCGTTTGGGCTTTCCATAATTTGTGCTGAATTTTCCTGTCTGATTTTGCATGTTGTCCAATTTTTCCACTAGACTAGAGGCTTTATCATATTAATCATAGTTGTTTTAATTTTTTTTAATGTTTATTATTTTTGACAGAGAGAGAGAGATAGAGCATGAGCGGGGGCGGGGCAGAGAGAGAGAGAGAGAGACAGAATCCGAAACAGTCTCCGGGCTCTGAGCTGTGGCCACAGAGCCCGATGCGGGGCTTGAACTCATAGACTGTGAGATCATGACCTGAGCCGAAGTCGGCCTGAGCCACCCAGGCGCCCCAATCATAGTTGTTTTAAATTCCTGACACTTCCAATATCTGTGTTATGCTTCAGTGTAGTTCTGGTGACGGCTTTGTGTCTTCAGACTATGTTTCTTCTTGACTTGCTGTATGCCTCCGAACGTTGGGTTGCAGGCTGGCCATGTTGCGTGGTACAGTAGATACTGAGGTAAATATATACTGTGTTTGAAAACGAGCACAACTTTGCTGCTTGGCCTTTAGTGTAGGGGTTTGTGTTAACTCGTCAGGAGTGAGACTGCATTTGATGTTGAAATTCTTTGTTGTCAGAGTTCAGACACTTAACAATTCTCTAGTGTGTTTTGTATTTCTCTCTTCACTTGTCATTGAGTCTTGTCTTTATTCTGCTCCCCAGAGAAGGTCTGTCTCTCCAAGCTCTCTCAGCTCTATTCCACAGTTACTTTTCCTCAAGGTTTGCTAGCACGGGGGTGAAAGGTCAGGAAAGGACACATTCCCTGATACTGCTACGGAGTCTCAATTTTAAGTGGGTACATGGAAAATGTTTCTTGTGGACTAGCACTGAAGGGGGAGGCTTTCTCTGGATTGTCCCTGATCTTCCCTGCAAGAGTTTTCTGGGCTTCCGGGAGGAGGAGAAACTTTAAGTGCTGGAAAATGCCCTACGTATGCTCCCAATGGTTCACACTCTCCCACTAGTCTATACTCAGCTCTTACTATTTTATTAACAAATTCCACTTGAATCTTGCGACCCACCGTTTGACAACATCAGTCCAAGATGAGCAAATTCTCGCATCCTGTTTCTCCCTGCAGGTGCCCGTCTGTCGCCAGTGTTTGAGTAAGTCACTCACCCTGCCACCTCAGTTCTCCAGTGAGTTCAAAGTAATTGAATTTCAGTTGGTCCTTCGTTTTTGGATGTTCTTATAAAATGGGAGTGCGCCATTTCCAGCCTCCACGTCTCTGAGAACATGCGGACCCTCTCTCCCATTTTTTTGGTATATTCTTTACATTAAAATTCGATCAAAAACAAGAGAAGTAAATTTCAGATGACTTCTGCCCAAATTCCCACTATTTCTCTTTCCCATTTTTTAATTGGGTTTCCTTTCTTATTATTGAGCGGTGATATTTCTTTCTTTATTCTGAACACCAGTCTTTTCTCTGATGTGTCTTTTGGAAATATTTTCTTTTTTTTTAATGTTTATTTATTTTTGAGACAGAGAGACAGAGCATGAACGGGGGAGGGGCAGAGAGAGAGGGAGACACAGAATTGGAAGCAGGCTCCAGGCTCTGAGCCATCAGCCCAGAGCCTGATGCGGGGCTCGAACTCACGGACCGCGAGATTGTGACCTGAGCTGAAGTCGGACGCTTAACCAATTAAGCCACCCAGACGCCCCTGGAAATATTTTCTTCTAACCTGTGGCTTTCCTTTCCATTTCCCTGAAATTTTCCATTTTTCATGTCTCTTTTTTACTATTGCAAAGAGCAGAAATACTAATTTTGAGGAAGTGCAATTTATCCAATGTTTCTTTGTGATCTTGCTTTTGGTGTCCTATATGAAAAATCTTTGCCTAGCCCAAGATCACAAAGATTTTCTCCTGTATTTCCATTGAGAAGTTTTATTTTTCAGGTTGTACCTTTATGCCTAGAATAAATTTTTAATTAGTTTGTGTATATGGTGTTTTGTATTGGTTGAGTTTGTTTTGTTTTTGTCTTTAAACAGATAAACAATTGTACCAATACCATCTGTTGAAAAGTGTATTCTTTGTCCATTGGATTTCCTTGGCACCCTGTTAGAAATTAGGTAACCATTTATGTGTTGTCTTATTTCTGGATTCTGTTCCTCTTATCTATCCATTTATGCTTTTACCCGAACCCCACTGTCTTGATCATTGGGTCTTAATAGTAAGTGTTAGATCTCTTTTTAAAACTGGTTTGGCAAAGGTGTGTCATTTCCCTTCCCATATTTAGTTTGCAACCAGTTGAGTGATCATGAAAAGTCCTCCCAGGATTTTCATTGGAATTACAGTGACTCTACTTCTCTGGGGAACGTTTGACATCTTAAATATAGTCAGTCTTCAACTCTATAAACATGGTATATCTCTTCATTTATTTAGCCCTTCAACCTCTCTCATTAAACTTTTATAGTTTTCAGCGTACTAATCTTTCATATTTTGGGATAATTTTTTTTCTGTATGGATTATATACGTTTGTTGATACTGTTGTTGTCGCTATTGTAAATGGTACTATTTTAAAATTTCCGACTGAGAATTGCTACTGGTATAAATTACAATTGACCTTGCATCTGACATCTATTTTACAACTGTAACATCCTTCATTGTGTGCATTTGTCATCATTTATTCAACCAACCTCCTGAGTCTGGATAGTTATATAATTTCCAACATTTGGCAGTTACCCAATGAATACCTTTGTGCGTGTATATTTTCATAGTGTTGAAGTTGTGCTTCAGAGTAAATTTCTAAAAGTGTTTTGCTAGGCTGAAAGGTAAATGTATGTGAACTTTTGTTAGGTATTCCCAAATTCCCCCATGAAATGGCTGTATTTTGCATCCTTACAGAAACGTACGAGTGACTGTTATCTCCCACAGCTTCACCAACAGACAGCATCATCAAACTTTTATTCTTGCCAGTCTCACCAGTCTCACCAGTGAGAAATGGTATCTCAGTGTGACTTTAACCCATCTTTATCTTACTGTAAGTGAGGTTGAGTAACTTTGTAGAAGTTTAAGAGCTATTTGTGTATTTCATTTTTTGAATTGTCTTTCCATGTCCTTTGCCATTTCCTGCAGGATATTTTAAATGTTTTAGCTCCATTTAAAAATATCTTTTTTATTTAACGTTATTCATTTTTCAGAGATGGAGAGAGATAGAGTGTGTTCAGGGGAGGGGCAGAGAGAGAGAGAGGGAAATACAGAATCCAAAGCAGGCTCCAGGCTCTGAGCTGTCAGCACAGAGCCCGAGGTGGAGTTCGAACCTATGGACTGTGAGATCATGACCTGAGCTGAAGTCAGAAGGTTAACCGACTGAGCCACCCAGGTGCCCCAATTTTAGCTCCATTTCTAAATGTATTTGTATTCTGGGGAGGGTTGGTCATTATGTGCTCTACGGGTTGTAAGTACTTCTCATAGTCTGTCATTTGTCCTTTGATTCAGCTTGTCCTACTTTTTGCCATAGAACTTTATCTCATTTTCATGTAGTGAAATTTATCAATATTTTCTGTTTTTACATCTTGAATTTTAGTTATATTTGCAAATTCATTCTCTTATGCTTTCTTGCACTGGAAGGGCTGCCAAATGTTTTCTGTAAAGGGTCAGATAACAATATTTCATTTAGGGTTTTGGCCCTAACGTCTCTGTTGTGACTCATCACATCTGCCACTGTAGTTCAAAGCAGTCATAGACAGGAAATGAATAGGTATGGTTGTATTCCAGGAATGTCAGTGGCAGGTGCTGTATTAGAAATGTCTGAAAGGGACAGTTTTTTTTATTTTCATGTATTTCTATTATTTAAAATTAAAAAAAAGAAGAGAGCAGGTTATGGTTTTTGTTTTATATTATTCCAAAATAACCCATATAAGCAATATAATGCCTCCCTATATTGAGCATGAGGCATGCTCCAATCACTTGTGAGAAGATTATATGTATTATTTAAGTCACTCTCAACAGTTCCTTCCGGTAAATACAGTTATATTTTCCACTTTCAAAGGAGGAAAATGAATCAAAGATATGTTAAGGAATTTATCTAGAATAAGACAGTTAATATGGGGAAGGTGGAAATGTAACAAAGGGTCATTGAGGAAACACTGGGAATAGAGAAACGCAAAATAAAAATAAATGTCACTCCACAGTATCTTATTCTAGGGCAGTGGCTGAAAAATGGGTTCTGTAGAGGACCAAATGGTAAACATTTTAGGTTTTGTGGTTCTCTGTTGCAAGGACTCAGCTCTGCCACTGTGGTGTAAAAGTAGCTATAGACCATTTGTAAGCATAGGGTCAAGGTTGTGTTTCAATACAACTTTCCTTACAGAACTGGGAACTTCCCTGTCTCAGCCTGGTCTGTGGAATCCCTGTTCCATGGTGACTACTATCGTCATTATGGTTAATAGTAGCTTTTTAGCGGTGTTTTTTTTTTTTTCAGGGAGTCACAGAGTAGTAATAGTATCAGATAAGAAAATATAAATATAAAACCATTTTAAGTGTCACATGCAGCATAATGTTTTAAATTGTTGTCAAAGCCATCTCATTATTAAGTGCAAAAACCAATAAAACATTGGCTGCTGCAGTGTGAAAGTAATGACTCCACTTCTGACCCCTCCATCTTGACCAAGTCCTGTCGTGGGATAACAATATTCTGTTCTGGGAGGTTTGTCTTTTTTATTTATTTATTTTTATTTTTTATTTTTTTAATTTTTTTTTTAGTTTTATTTTTTTTAATTTACATCCAAATTAGTTGGCATATAGTGCACAATGATTTCAGGAGTAGATTCCTTAGTGCCTCTTACCCATTTAGCCCATCCCCCCTCCCACATCTCCTCCAGCAACCCTCTGTTTGTTCTCCACCTTTAAAAATCTCTTCTGTTTTTCCCCCACCTCCCTGTTTTTATATTATTTTTGCTTCCCTTCCCTTATGTTCATCTGTTCTGTCTCTTAAAGTCCTCATATGAGTGAAGTCATATGATATTTGTCTTTCTCTGACTGACTCATTTCACTTAGCATAATACCCTCCAGTTCCATCCACGTAGTTGCAAATGGCAAGATTTCATTCTTTTTGATTGCCGAGTAATACTCCATTGTATATCTATACCACATTTTCTTTATCCATTCATCCATCAATGGCCATTGGGGCTCTTTCCATACTTTGGCTATTGTTGATAGTGCTGCTAGAAACATGGGTGTGCATGTGCCCCTTCGAAACATCACACCTGTATCCCTTGGGTAAATGCCTAGTAGTGCAATTGTTGGACCATAGGGTAAGCATTTGGATTTCTAATCTCATAACCTCACTCCATCCCTGGGGTGGGGGCTGGCATCTCTGCTCCACAGAAGACAGTTCTGGAGATGTTTCAGCTCACCTCATCCTCCTCTCACCCCAAAGCTGGGTCCCCAGGGTCTACCCAAACGCAGGATTTTGTGGTTGTTTTACTACCTTTCCTATGACTATCTTTTTCTCTCAAGGTTCTGAAATGTAAAATTTGGCTCCTAGATTCAAAGAATAGTATTTTCATTGGTTCTTTGAGAATTCTTTTTGTAGACTAGTATGTCTTTTGTTTTTGTTTTTATTTTTGTTTTTTTTTTTTTTTTTTTTTTTTTTTTGCTCAGGAAGCTTCATGGATTAAGGTTGTTTTTAAATTATTTTTATTAAAAAAAATTCATGTTCATTTTTGAGAGGCAGAGCATGAGCAGAGGAGGGGCAGAGAGAGAGGGAGACAGAATCCAAACCAGCCTCCAGGCTCTGAGCTGTCAGCACAAACCTGGGGCTCGAACTCACAAACCGTGAGATCATGACCTGAACTGAAGTCAGATGCTTAACCAACTGAGCCACCCAGGAGCCCCAGAGGTTTTTTTTAAACCCTGTACCTTATTTACACAACTCTGTGAAGTTACTACTTCCTGAACAGGGCCTCCCATAGCACAGAAGTCTCCTTTTTACTAATTAAAACACGGCACAACTTAGGCAGAAAATTAGAAAAAGGCACTTTTTCCCAGGCTGACACAGCCCTGCTCATTGTATAGAGGGCGGTGGGCATGGGATGGATTGTGGTCCCCACTGGTGCCCCCTCCCCCTCATGCAGGCACCCTGAGCAGGGCACAGTGGTTAAAGCAAACCCAGGCTACATCTCTGGTGTGTGGCAGGGGACGGAAGCATTGTCATTGCTGGACTTACACGTGTCATCTCTTCCTCCTTCTGATGCTGGAAGAGGCACTAAACTTACCAATTGAAAATAGTTTCCTTGGGGTGCCTGGGTGGCTCAGTCAGTTAAGCGTCCGACTTCGGCTCAGGTCATGATCTCACAGTCCATGAGTTCGAGCCCCACATCGGGCTCTGTGTTGACATCTCAGAGCCTGGAGACTCCTTTGGATTCTCTGTCTCCTCCTCTCTCTGCCCCTCCCACGCTTATGTTCTGTCTCTGTCTCTCAATAATAAATAAAGGCTAAAAATTAAAAAAAAAATAGTTTCCTCTGGTTTAGAACAGTCCCTTTCAGGCTAGTTATGTCTCCTTTGTCCCCTTCCTCATCCTTCTGTCTCCCTGTCTCCTGCTCACCCCAGGATGCCATCACTGCACCCGGGAGGAGAGTTAGTTCTCACAGTCTCCCTGCTGCCCTCTTCCAGCCCTTGGCCCCGTTCTCTGGATTCAGACTCTCCCTCTGAATTGTCCTGTGCAGTAACCAGCCCCGAACCCACCCTTACCGACTCACAGCACGCCTTGGGATGCAAAGCTCCCACCTGCCACTTCTCATCCAGATCTAAGCTGCTGCCTCCTGTGGTTCCCTCAGCACCCTGACCCCCTCAGAGACACTAAGAAGCCTCTGGGTCTCCTACCTGTGCAGCCCATGGGGACAGTCAGGGCTGGTTTGGGCTGGTCTGTGCTGATGTTGGTCCACTGTTGGTCATGTTCCTCGAGGGCTGTATTCCAGAAGCTTGACATCAGCCGGATGTTCTCAAGTTCTCCCTCCATGTGCTTTGGGTTTCTGTGGAAGTTTTTATCCTCTCTTGGATAAGACCCTCAGAAACAGGGAATCAGAAAATACATTCTCTTACTGTCTCCCCAACACCTCACATCATGTCCCAGCCCCGAGTGCTAGCCCTTCTCTGATGTGCATGCGAACTTGGCCAACTCCATACCCCCACTTTTCTGCATCTAGAACCTCTAGTGAAACTGTGTTCACGGTTTGCCAGACTCGCCTGCCACTCTATAAATGAGAGACTTGAAAACATAGAAAACAAATCATTTTCTTTTTCATTTCATTCTGACTTTCAAGCTCACTAGCTCACAATTAATTCGACAAAATGAGCTTGTTGTGAACCCAGACACCAGCCACTTTCGGGGGAGCTATTTCTGACTGTTTTCCCTAAACAGAGAAAGGGCTCCAGGTGACACGATATACGTCTGAGAAGAAAACGGCCAGCTACAAATTCCCAAAACATTATCTTCTAGCATATTTTGATTGTTTCTGTAAGTCTGGCTCTGAAGTTTTAAGTGTTCTCCATGTAGTTGACCCAGGATACTGTCTGCTAAAGCAAGTTCACAAAACAGAGAAGATAGTGATTTTTTGTAGCCTTTTCTGCCCCACCCGCAGACTGGGCTCTGGGACAGACTGTCTGAAAAAGAAGTCTTCCAGATGTGTGCCCACTGGGACTCCTTAGGCATGGCTTCATGAGTGACCCACATACTGTCCCAACCAGGCTCTGCTGGGCTGGGAGGCAGGTCTGGGACAACCCGTATTTGCTCACAAATGCCAGTGTGTATTCTTCTCGAGTCAACAAACACACAGAAAATTCCAAGTGGCCCAACAGTGCAGTGAAACAGCCTGGGCTATTAGTTTGGAAATATTTCTATTTCTCTCCAAGCATCAATTCCTCCACCTGTGAAATAGGGGTCGTGGCAGGATTTTTGTGACGATCACATGAGCTCCTGGACAGACACCACATCCAGCACAACATGTGACAGCCAGTGGAGCCAAAGAGATCTGAATTTAGCACCTTCACTGTGGGCCTTTCACAATTACTGCAAATCTCTGTGCACCTTACTTCTCTCTGAGATAATCACCCCATTTCAACATACACAGTCTCCAAACAGGAAGTCAGTAGGAATGTATTGTCAATAGGAAAGTCAATTTATAAGTCAATAGGAAATTATGTCAACCCAGACACTTGGGGCAGGGTTAGGGACATCTGTGTGGGTACTTTGATAGCTCTCAGACTCTCTTTCCTCTCTCCTCTGATAACGAAGCATCACATAACAAGAAGCATATAAAGTGCTTCATACTGTGCTGAGGACATAAGGAGCTCTCAGTAAAATGTACCTAATATTAAAATCTTATCAGAATTATGCTATATATATTAATTTTCAGAAAGAACCTAATTCTTTTTCTTGGCCGAGCAATGAAAAGCAATCAAAGAAATCTGTTGACCCGTGGGCTACAAACGCTAATTCTGCCACTTTCAGAATATAACTGCAGAGTTTGGGTAATCACTCTGTAACTTCAATTTAGAAGTTAAAAGAAAATAAAGGCAGCAGAACTGCTATACATAGGAATGACCAGTTTGTGATTGAAAGAGTCAATGGCGACTTAAAGGTGGCAAGAAGGTAAAGTAAGGAAGGACAGAAAAGATAGATCAATTATAACAAAGGTGAGAGGCTGGGTTGTAGTTGACATTGTGAAGGTGGAAGACAATTCTCTGGTCTCTTTTAATAAGATTTGGGATGGTTTCACTGCTGTACAATTGATTATTCTATTAAAGGACGTCAAGAACACAGACTTGGATTCATCATAATATTGTGTCAAAAAGCACTGTAATCATTTATCTACACAGATATCTCTGTAAGTTATTAATTATGTTCTACTTAGGTGATGACGATTTACTTCATAACTCGACAAATACCTGGAATCCCTGATCTAACTGAAGAACGACAGCATTACAAATAATCTACATGCTTCTCTCTGCTACGTTCATCAACTAGAAAAGCACATCCTGTTCTGTTAGAGATGGGACCTTGGTGGTTTTGCGGAAAGTGAAATGAAAGGAACTAAACTCTCCTGAGTCTCCAACTTGTGTTATTTACTTGGAGGCAAATATAACCCACTTATCTGACTGTCTGCTTGATTTCATTCTTTTGCTCCAGTCCAAATGGACTATCCGCCTCTCTTTACCTTGCCCTGGGCATTACGAGGTGGACCCTCATGGACTGCATGGGTGGGTTTCCTTATTCTCTGGTTGTTGTTTGGAATCAGTCAGTGGAAGCATCAGGAGAAGGCTGGGAGTTGGGAGCAGAGTGAGCTCAGGGATCCCTCCCTGAAGGGGGTCTGCATCCTCGCAGGGGCCAACACATAGTGCCATCTACACCAGAGACAGAGGGTTATGCTCAGGAAAACACAGGTGCGAGTGGAAGTGGCCATTCCCTTTTATACCAATTAACCCACGGGAGGCATTTATTTCTTCTCTCCCAGGACCCTATATCCAAAGGCTTGGACGTCCATCTAATGCCCAAAAAAACTGCTTCTCTCAGGGGACATGGTGATGCTTCTTTGAACTTCAACTTCCATTGACCAACAGTCAATGCATATCAGAGCAAAGATGCCCATTAGCATAATCCCTGGGGACTGGGGCACAGAGCAGGGGGGGAGAAATATGGCGTGTTGATCTTGGGGAGGAAACAGGTTTCACAGAATCCACACTCAGTACCCCACAGCATCCACCCTTGTCCTGTTACTGGGAGAGAAATCTGTACCCCCAAAGTGGAGACACACGGAGTCCTACTTGAAAGTCTATCTTCTTCTCAGTCTCCAGATGAAGAACACGTGAGGGCAATTTTCTAGCAACCTTCCAAGAAGGCTAGGAGATCGTGTTTCAGGCAGTAAAAGTGCCCAAGAACGTTGCTGAAGGAAACCAGGGTTGTGTGCGACAGTGTGTGTGCTTCTGCTGGGACCATCTCACTCCTGCCTCTGCGTCTGGACAAAAGTGACATAAGGAAACCAAAGAAGTTACAGCACAGCGTTAATGAGAAGACTATTTGTGCCACTGTCTGTTGTACTTGGTGTCTGTCCTCCACGGGGGAAAAGACACACTCAGACCAAGTACCTACTCCGATTCTCCAAGAACGGACCTGGTCTAAGTAGGCAGATGGAGTCAGTGGGGATCCGAAAAGAAAACCGGATTTTGTTTTGTAACAGAGGCAAAAGTTGTTGTTCGAGAAGAGGGGTCAAAAATGATCATGACACAGCCCGTTTCAGGCCTTTCTAACCATCGGATGTCACATGTTCTGTCTACGTGCTCAGTAATATGTAAGATTTTTAATATTAAGTAACATGTGAATTGTTGTCAAAAATACATCTTAAAATAAAATTCAAAAGCAATGCAAGTTTGCTACAGACTAATTAGGGTGGAAGTGACGTAGTAAAAACTATCCTGATCCCAGTGTTTAGAAGTGACCCCTCCAATGTTGTGCCCTTTCTTCTCTCCGAGGCTGCGTCCCAGAACCCATTCTGGGGGGTGAAACATAAAGAGCCCTCAGAAAAACACACTCAACATAGATTTCCAAGTGTGCTAGAAATCTTTAGAAGTGTGATTTCTAGGAGATGACTCTGAGGTAACAGACATGACTTTGCCACAGTACTGGTGGGTGTGAGCAGTTGGTATTGGATATTGTAAGTAGGAAAATTGTGATTTTTGAGGTGTTCTTGGACTTTATTCAGCATTAATTTGAAATTATAATGTTGCTTCTATTATTCAAAAGCATTGTGTCTCACCCACCTCAGGAATGAAACGAATGAGTTGAGCACAAATCATCAGGATTTTTCAAGCAGCCATCTATGCAAAGTCCTTTACCCTTGAGGTAATGCGAGCCCATCAGTATATTCAAAATATGAATCTCACTTCAACAGAGATAGAGGCCCTACTATACTCAGTCCTATATACTCCAATAAGACATTTTTAGTATTTTCATGAATCAGCCTTGAAACAACCTTGTAATGAAAAATCTTTACGTAAGGCAGAGCTGGTTGGCCTTTACTATGTGTGGTCAAAGTGTCCTGGGTGAAGCTCACCTTAGCCAAAAGGAGAAGGGCAGGAGGAGGAAATGACTCCAAACATAGACTTGTTTCTTCCTCCACAAAGGAGGTGTTTCCTCCCTGTACAAGGCCACTGTCCTCTCAGGCTGTACATCAAAAGCACAATGGATCCACGTGGAAAACTGAGATTGACATGGACTTGGGATCACTTCTCATGAGAGTGTCTTCATATTTATCTCACTTCTCTCTAACTAAACCATAATAATCAGATCTCAGAGTCACCCCTCTGTGGAGTCAGGCACTGAGAAGGTGCAGCAAGACGAGAGGGTTGGGTTGTATTAGGAAATGGTGATGACAAATGAGGGGACCACCCCCAAGAAGGAGGGAAGGTGACTTTCTGCCCCCTAAACCCTCCCCCCCTCACACACTTCCTGCACTTGCTGGAGGCCTTAACCTTGACCCGGGACTTCAGTAGAGGGTCCAGATGTTGTTTGGGCTCCTTCACAGGCAGGCATGTCTTAAATATAAATCATCCACACAAACAGAAGCTCATCAAGATGGAGGAAGATTTAGCAAATCCGAGAAACCAATTTACTTCCGATCATTTAGACTTCCCTTTCATTAATTATTTTTGCCAATGCTATTAAGTTGTACATAAAGTTGGAATTTTCAATTGAAAATGTATTTAATTCAGCTTAGACCTCCTCAGAGAGTTTTATCTTCCCTCCACACAGCAGGGCCTCTCCTGTTTATGGCTAGGGAATTAGTAATATAGCTTTTCTTTTCTTTAATTTCTCTTCTTTCATTTTTATTTCTTTTTCTTTTTTTTTCTTTTGGTCAAGAAGTTGACTAACTTTATAAGAAGTTAGTGAACATAGTGATATATTTTTGGTATAATTTTGCTTTAATACAAAAATCAGTCACACATTGTAGCAGTTAAACCTCCTCACTTTACAGAGGAGAGAACAGAGGTCCAGGGAAGCTGGTCCCCAAATCCCATATGGAGTCACTTTCAAGGAGAAGGGGAAGGCGGAGGGCCCGGGGTCTCGTCCAGGGCCGATGCATGCACCTGCCCTGAGGATCATTTCCCCTGCAGGAGAGTGAGCGCCAGGCATGCGTGAGGGTGCTGCGAAGTCAGCCACACTGTTTCCTGGGCTTCTGATCAAGGAATCTCTCTCTCTCTGCACAGGAACCAGCAGTGGGTGAGGTGGCAACTTAGAAACTGGAGTCAGGAGCTGCCTTCCAGTCTCGGTTTGCACCCATTTTGTGCGGAATCCCCAGAGAGTCTCTCGGCCTTGAAATTATTTGCACGATATTTTATTCCCACATTCTTCATTGGAGATGGTCAGATTCTTGAATCGTCAGTCTGGCACAGCTCTGTCCAATAGAAGTAAGTGTTAGACACAATTTGAGACACAAATTAAAAATTCCCTAAATGCTGCGTTAAAAACAAGGTTAAATAAATAAGTAACAAAGTTAAAGAAATAATTCTAGCACAAATTTTATTTAGTGAATGATATCCAAAATAGTATTTCAGTGTGATTTCAGTGTGCAGTTAATATAGAAATTTTTAAGGATATAGTTCATCTTCTTTTATAGTCTCCAGAATATGCTACACAAGCAGCCCATGGCGGCATGGATTAGTGCAGTGGCTACATTTCAAGTGCTCAGTAGCCACATGGGGCTGGTGCCTGGTGCTCGTGGCTGCTGCCTAGAGCAGCTCAGATCCTGCTCCAGAGGCTTCAGAAGCTCACCCTGGACGATCTTTAGAAAAGTGCCTCCAGACGGGACAGCCCCCTGGGTCTGCACCAGCCTGTGAGCTGGGGCTCCTTAGCCTCCTGGGTCATGTGCAGTGGACCCACGGAGGGGGGTGTCCTCCAGTGTCCAGGGTACTGTCGGTTGACCCAGGAAACCCCAGGGACCCAGCACCCATGGAAAGTCCAGGACTGGAGCACCCTGGGAGTTGGGGACTTTTTGCTCAAGGACCTGAGCTTCCTGTAAGGCTGTGCTCTGATCTTCCCAAACAGCACAGTAATACACGCCCTCATCGCTCTTCGCCAGCTTCAGCAGCAACAGGTTAGAGCTTGTGCTATCCTTGCCTTTCTTGGCGTGGACCTTGTCTGCTGTCAAGACACCATCTCTGGTCACATATGAGCTGGACATATCCAGCATGAGGATCCTCTTGGGGGCTGTACCCTCCTGGTGGCGATACCAGTGGATGTAGCTGACCGAGGTGCTGGTTTTGCAGGGCAGCGTGGCCCAGCTGCCTGCACGTGCCACCACCACGGCTGGCTGCTCCACACTGATCGCTGCCACGCCACCTGCGAGGGGGGACAGCGGTGAGACAGGGAAGGATAAGAGCCTCAGGGCACCCCACGCACCCGCACCGGGGAGGGAGTCAGGACTTACCGGGAAACAGGAGGGCGCACAGGAAGGCGAGGGGACCCCGCATGGTTCTGCTTCCCCGCTGGTGGAGAGAAGCCCAGGGTGACCTCCCAGCTGCACCTGCTGGAAGGAGACTGATTAGGTGGGTGGCAGAGGGCAGGTTAGTGTCTGAGCTCTGCATCCCTGAGGCACCTGCTGGTGAGAGACAGAGAGAAAGAAGCTGGAGGGTGGAGCCAGAGGGCAGGGACAGGTCTGACCACAAAATGGGGAGAGGAACCCCCAACGGTCAGGGTGCTGAGAATACGGAAGAGCTTTGGTGCAATAAAAACACCACTAATAATAGCAATCCTTGATTTGACATGGACTATGGAGCACAGCACTAATTTGTTTCTGCTCAGTGTCTCTTTCGAGGCTGCATGCCTAAGAGGAATCAGGTGGGATGACAGCCGGGTCTGGCTGGAGACAAATCCCAAGCCTCAAATGGCCGCCTGGCACTCACAGAGCAATGGGTGTGTTGCCTCCCTGGGGGGCAGGGACAAGCAGAGCAGCAATCCCCGCCTAAAAGGCATGGGGCTCCCAAGCGGGCACTGGAGCATTGTCCCCAGAGGTGGCATCAGGAGATTAAGTGCCCTCACATAACATGATAGCTGTGCAGTCGTGGGCAAGCTGTTTCTCCTCCTGTTCTTCATCTGTCAAAAGGGACCTCGTTCGTTTGCAGGCAGAGTGAACAGGAAATGTGAGCAAAGCGTGTAGCCTGTCCCAGGTGCATAGACAAGGCTCAGGAAATGTTGGGGACGGGTGTTTCACCTCAACACTGGACTATTGGCAGTAGATGTTTTCTGGGCAGTAGATGTTTTCTCATAGCATAGGATTAGTTTTGAAAAAAAAGGATGTTGGCTTGTGTGGGCACACCTGTGTGTGTGTGTGTGTGTGTTTGTGTGTGTGTGTGTATCCAAAGGAAGAAGCCTGCATCGACCCAGGGGCGGTGTAGACCAGGCGGTGGGACCAGGTCCTGCAGTCCCAGGGTCAGATCTTCAAAAATGGGAAAGGCGGAGCCTTGTGAGGGGTCAGCTGAGGAATGCACCGGAAATGCGTGAGAAATAAAGATAGCATTGACTTCCAACCGAAACGAAAATTCCTTTTCACTTATGGCAAGTATACCAAGGCTTCCTGGGTATAGTTATAGTAATTCGTTATACTCATTATAGGCTGACCACCTGGAGGGCGAGGGCAGTGGGGACAGCTGGGCTGGAGGGCTGGGTCCTGCAGCACCCATGACCAGACCCAGCTCCCGTACTCCTCCTCCTGGTAAAACTGGAGGGCAGACATGCTGATCTATAACCGGGATTCAAAGCTAAAGTGTCCCAAAATGCAGGCTTTGAGGTTGTGCTGAGATGGTGAGGTGTTGAGTAGATGCTCTGCTAAAAGAATATTCCAGGCCCATCATTCAGACCCTCAGCAGGTGTCTAGGGCAGCTGTGCTAAAGTGTTAAGTGAAACAGAGAGTGACAATGGGGGAGACATCTGACCAGCAAAACGGCAGGTGGAAAGAGTATCAATATAGAAGGTGAGCAGTGTGGATGGTGACAAATTGGGTGACATTTTTCTTCCTGCTTTCTTTATTTTCTAGATTTTCACCAATGAGAAAATCTTACTTTGGGGGAGAAAATCCACAACCTTCTACTGTTTTCTGAAAATAAATTTTATTTCACATGGTCAGCATTCAAAAGTCTGTTTCTCTCAATTACTGTTACCATTTTTATTCAAATACTACTCACATTAAAGTCTCTCAACAGCTCACCAGGCTCAGTGGGTAATGAAGTCTGCCCCTAACCTCCAGCCAAATACTCTTTTGGGTGTGTCAATGACAAAAGTGAAACAATTTAGTTTGTAGTGTGTTATGTCCTTTATTGAAAGAAGAATAATCCACGGATTGGGGCGTTCAGTGCCTCACAAGCAGTGGACACGGTTCCCCAGGGATTTGGGCAAGAGGGAGTTTATAGAGCCTTAGAAGCAGCCAAGGGGGAACAGGAAGGATTAGGTGGTGTTCAGGGATCTCCCTACAAGGCTAGCAGGTCACTGAGGGAATAAGGAGAGAGCTTTTGGCTCAGGTTGATTGGCTGGGGTCGCATATCTGATCCCATTTAGAACAGGGAAATCATTACAGATTCTTGGTGATGGGGACCGGCTGGCTGGGATATACTATTTCTGGTCAAGGGCAGCATTGACAGGGACAGGAAAGGGACCTACATTTCTGCTTGCTGACCTGGGACCCTGGGCAGGAGTGGCTCCATCCTGGGCCTGGAGATGTATGTCAGCAGGTAACCATTGTTCACCTTTCCTCTACTCTTCCTGCTGTGGGGTGTGCCTGCTCTTCTCTAAGTGGCACTAAAGGTCATATTTCTTAAAAGATGCTCATGTTTAAAGAAATAATAGGGAAAACTCTTCAGCAAGAGAGAAAGAGTAGCCACCCTTATGTGGAGAGTGGAGGGTTCTGATCAGGACCCCACTGACTCCAGGAAGAGAGAAATTACACTGCACTTGAGGGAGCAGGACGTCTTGTCCCCCCAGATCATCCCGCTGTTGCATGAATGAAGCTGCTGTGATGGCCCCAGACCTCAGCCCCAGGGGAGAGGCGGCTGGGTCACAGCAGGTGTGGACT
The DNA here is from genome assembly GCF_027475565.1 of Acinonyx jubatus. Taxonomy (NCBI): domain Eukaryota; kingdom Metazoa; phylum Chordata; class Mammalia; order Carnivora; family Felidae; genus Acinonyx; species Acinonyx jubatus. The sequence goes on from NC_069383.1 coordinate 92,125,624, forward strand.
CAGGCAGACCCTGTGCAGAGGGCCAGATGCTGAAGCTTGGACCTGCTCGGTTAACCTCTGAGAGGCTGGCGTGCTCGCCTCACCTGGGGCAGCTCCCCTCCGCCCCACAGAGAGTCTGAGATCTCGTCCAGTGTGACCTCTTCCCTTGGTCACGTGGAATAAATGGATGCAGACATGACGTCAACCTTCGGTGAACGGGACAAGCCCGAAAGCCCAAAAGAGGAAAGACATTGATATATTTTGATGAGTGGACTGTCCGTAAAATATTCTTCCTTTTTTCTTCCATTTACATGTTTATAACACTGTGTTGAATCCACATTTTTCCTTAAATATATTTCTCTTTTGTTAGGTTAATAGTCCCATTTTAAAAACCAAGTCGTAAGTAGCATCCGGGACATTCACACTTCTCTAGAGAATCACAGAACTTTAAATACTTCAAGCTGAAGAAGAAAACCCTCATTCCAGACGCCTCTTTGTTAGTCATCTTTAAAGCTCCCCAAAACAGGCGATTCCTTCAATATTACAAAACCATGAGCAGCTGAGGCAGGATTCAAACCCCCGCGCCCCCATCCCTCCTCTGTACCGTGAACACATCACATTGAGTGGACCTGTCATTTCTAATTCAGTAACTACATCAGAGTACCCACTACATCTCAAGGCTGGGACCAGGCCCTTTTTCAAACATAAACGTTACTTTCGTAACCCTTGAGAGTTGTAAAATTCTGTGAGGCACACATTAGTGTTCCCAGTCAACAGATGATGACCGTCAGGATCCTTAAGACATTCCTCACATTGGACTTTGGAAAACAACTGAGCAAATCTGATAATCATTGAACCAGCTTTATTAGAAGAAATTAGGATCAGTTATGTTGGTCTGCATTGGACCCTTCTCAAAGGTAAATGTGTGTGTGTGTGTGTGTGTGTGTGTGCATGTGTGTGTGCATTCATAACAAATTAACTTGATAGAGAATTTCCTCCTCAAGTAAAAAGGCAGCCTCACAAAGTTGTCAGATTTACAGGAAAGTGAAAAATGCAATGCAATATTTGGACATGAACTACAAATGATTTTGTTGTTTACCTGGAATTCAGGGAAATGTAAATCAAATCCACATTGAGCTAGCACCTCACACCTGATAGATGGCTGCAATCAAAAAGAGTACAATAACAGGTGTCATCGCAGAAGCTGGGAAGGGAGGAAGGGCAGGGACTCTGGCTGACCATCCTCTGCTCAGGGACCACGTGAAGGGGACACGAGGCTGTCACAGGAAGAGCTCCAAGAGCAGACTGTCCCAGGCAAGCGTGAGTGTCTGCGGTCCCGGAAAATCCCTGCTGGGCCAGATGGGGCATGGTTTCAAAATTAAGAAAGTATAAAACTACCATCACCTAGAGCAGAAAGAGAATCCTTAAAACAAGAAAAGTAGTGAGAAATCTCCTCCACCAGAATGTTAAAGAAGCTATAAGCTACAGCACAGAAAAGAGGGCAGTATTGGCCCCAGAGTTTATTCATGAGCACAAGGTGCCCTAGAGGAGGGGGACGGGGGGAGAGAGAATGAAAAAATCTTAAATTGCATCCTCTGGGCCAGTGATTACAATTTGTTTATATTCATATTTTTTAAATTCATGTTGAGAGCGTTACTTAGCAAGATGTCAGTATGAGGGGAAAATGCAAGTATACAATTTTTAAGGATTAGCAAAACTGTGATCTATAATTGAATCCTTGTCTCTAAAAATTACTCCCTTTGTAGATATCCACTGAGAAAAGTGAAAGCCATAATAACCCGGAACTCTGAGCACTCCTGGCATCTATGTTGTGGGATCAAACACCATTTCTTACTACGAGCACCAGGACTCAGGTGAGAAATGACTGAAACCAGAAATGACACAATAGTACAGAGTCACCACGTACGCGCCCGTCTCCATACAAACTACATTTCAGGACAGCACAGAGCTGACGAACGACAGCTTCACTTCATGGGCTCAGGATCATTACATGAGGGAGAAATTAGAACTGGAGAAGGAGGAATCGCCCTCCTGCAGCCCCTCATGAGACACTGGATTCGAACATGTGTCACCCGGGGGGGGGGGGGTCACAGCTCCGTCACCTGCACTGGTGCTGCTCCCGCTGCCCTTCCGTGTCCCTGTCCCCTCCTGACGTCCCTCTGTCTCCCTCACTGTGTCTAGCTCTTCACCTTTCTCATTTCCTGTTGCCGTCCATCCCTCTACGTCTTTCTCTCCACATCTCCCTTTCCAGCTGGCTCTCCTTCTTTATTTCTCTCTATCTCTCCTCTGTCTCCTCCTGATCTCTCCCTCTCTCTCTCTGTTTCTCTCTACATGTCTCTTATCTGTGTCTGCGTATCTGTCTCCCTACATCTGTTTGGCCATCTCTAACACCCAGTTTCTATTTCTATTTCTCTCTCTCTCTTACTGACTTTCCACTCTCTCTCTCTACCTCTCCTTAGGTGGTCACAGTAGCTACTTGAAATTCTTCCTTATTCTGTGCATTTCCCTGTCTTCTGATGACCACTTCCTGTCCTCTCAGCACCCTCTTCGTAGGAGCTTCTTTGTCCATCGTCCCTTCTTCTCTCTGCTTCTCTTCTCTGTCCCCTGGGGCCTGTGGGATACAGGCCTGTGGTCTGTGCTAAGGGGACAAGATGGGCCCAAGCTCACAAATGTACGTTTACTCCTTGAGTGTCTCCTGATGATCGCACCTGCCACATATCAAGTGATCAGAACGATGATGGCAGGGACAGAACTGTCCCCAACATTGCTGCCTTGGAGACAGTCATCGCATGCACACGAGTGCTTATATTTCTATCAGCTGGTTGTGAGGTGTTACCTAGTGACAGTGTGAGAAATAGTCTATCATGAATTATTACAATGTCCTACGATATCATGACCTTGAAATGGGTCTCTCTATGCTGCTTTGTGACCACAGTGACATAGATCAGAGGTGTTCATAATGACCAATGCCTCTGTATGGAGAGTACTTGCAGAAAGGCTTAGAAGATGCTATACATTTAATATACGTGTATGAGATACCATATGTTTTAGAATATTATTATCAGGGTGTCAATAACACTGAATTACATACTGTGTTCCTTGCATAGAAGATTAGAAGAAACTGTCATGAACAGAATTCTCACGCAGTCTGGGCTGGGACACGGATGGTAATGTGACTTTATGCAAGTCACTACTGAACACACTGGACTAAAACAGGGGCTGACAGTGGGGGAGAGAGGAAGCCTCACTAGGGCCCAGTTCACTCTCCCGGGCCCGGTGCTGCTCGGGGCCGCCCGCAGCTTCCCAGAAACCAGCCCCGTGCCCTGCTGGTGTCGGGGCGGGGCTGGGCCAGGGCACTTTCCAGAAGAGTTGAGGGCAGCCCGGAAACCTCAGCCAAAGCTCCACATCCTGCCTGCCTTTCCCACGGGCTCCGTGGCTGCCAGGTGCACGCGGCCTGTAGGGACCTGCCCGTTCAGACGCCTTCACGTGTGGCCAGCCTTCCAGACCCGCTTGTCTGGTGAGTGGTCCAGTCGTGGGGCCCAGCCAGGGGCCCCCCCACTCTCTGAGCAGCCGATGCTGTAATCTGACACATGGTGGCTGAGGGGAGAGGTCCTTCTCAGCATGGAGCTGCCCAACAGGAACATTTGAAAGCTCTGAATGACACCTCCTGAGTCTGTGAAGATTTATTACATTGACAAGGACAGAATGACAGCTCCAGTCCAAGCCCTGCCACTTGGAGGATGTGTGTCCTTGGGAAAGTCACTGTGAATGGGGATAGTAATGCTTACTCTGGAGACATCATCCACCAAGGGCCAGGGATTGGGCCAAGGTGGTTGCTTTGTAAATAAACGCGATCAGTCTTAAGTACAGTGTAATTTTTATGACAATCTATTCCTCAAATAACATGTCAAGGTAGTTATAACATCTTGTTCTGTTCACCTGCTCAGAGTCATGTAAGTAACAAAGCCTTGATTCAAACCCACATCTAAGAAAGTACAAAACCCGTCACACCATCCATTCCATATATATATATATATATATATATATATACATACATATATATATATATATATATATATATATATATATATATAATTTATTTTAAGCTCTACAGAGTAGGGGCCACAAAGAAAATTTCAGAGAGACTGCAGAACTCAAGAATATCTCTCACATGCCTGTACGCATAGAGGACAAGCTATTGTTGAAGAGCAGCCTTTCAGGAAATTGTGCTGGACCTCAGAATGTGTAGAGTTTTCCAGCACTTGTGAATTAATAGTTTATTGCCTTTTGTGTGAGATTAATTTTTAAAGGTCATAACAGTCATCATTGATCCATTAAGTAATATCACATAAGCTTTATTGGATGTCAATGTACATGTTGATTCCTTCCCTGCATAAAGTAGGTGTTATTTATCCCAGTCTGCAGATGAGACAGAGACTTAGGGAGGGTAAGTAACTTACTTGAGATTGCCTAGCTAAGAAAGAGCACAGTAAGAACTTCTAGTCTACCAGGCTCTCAAAGCCTGTGTCTTCAGCAACCTGCTCGTCTTTTTGTGATTAAAGGATTAAAATCTGTCCTCATTGATCGGTCTTTCGATGCAAAAATGTGATCTTGTTATACTTCCCATTTGTTTTCTGTTCTGCACTTCCTGCTTAAAAAATACACTATTTTGAGTGCATCCAGTTACTTACACTGGCTTCTAGCATCCCCTGCTGGCCATTCCAGGTATGTCATACATGTTATCGTCCTCTATATTGTTCCTCAGGTAAGGGAAGTCTGTTAACAGCAAAGACTCAGCATAGTGAGTAAAACAGCCCGGAAATACAGCAGCAGGAAACCTGTTACCAGTTGTATACTCAGTGTGCTTGGTGATTTTAGGTAAGTGTCTTCTTTTTGGAGGTTCCCCTTTTCTCCAGCCTCAAACGAGAGGATTTTCCTTAACGTTTATTCATTAATTTTGAAAGACAGAGAGAGAAACCAAGCACATTCTGTGCTGTCAGCACAGACCCTGTCGCGGGGCTCGGTCTCAGAAACCGTGAGATTATGACCTGAGACGAAATCAAGAATCAGACGCCTAATCGACTGAGCTGTCCAGGCGTCCCCAGACAGAATTGTTATAGGTTTGGTGTCTTATGTACCTGTGAAAACTACAGAAAATTGCTTGTGAATAATGCATGTTCACCACTCTGTAAATGGCATACCATTCTGTGAATGCATGTCTGCCCATCTGTCTGTACACCTAGCTCACTGCTCCTCTCTGCTCCCAGCCACTGCGTTGATTCATCCACCGCCAGCGACAGGCACTGCTGTGCATACTGGCTGTCACCAGTGAGGCTGGCACCAGCACCTTAGGGTCTCTGCATGCTGGGAGTCACGCTTCCCTGGGAACATCATCCTGGGGACAATGGTTCCAGGAATCACACATACACATTCTCAATAAATACCCAATGCTATGTTATCCGACACCGAAATTTTTACCAACCTGATGGCCACCAAACAGGATCACATCGTTTCAGCAGGTTATTGCCCTGGGCTGCTGATGAGGAAGCTGAGGGTTTTTCATACCTGGCATCCACTGAGTCTGTGCCTCAGACACTTGGCCGTCCGTGCCCTTTGGGCGCAGCAGAAAGGAGGCCGGCGGCAGAGGCTACAGCACCCAGAGGAGCCAGGCTGCCCACGGCCGGGCCCACTTTTCCTGGCCGTGTGACTGGGCCCGGTTCTCATTGCGCTAAATCTCAGCTTCCTCGTCTTCGAAAAGGGAAATCAGCCCACACCTCACAGGTTTGTGAGGATTAAATAATTTAATACACGTGGAACACTTAGGAGAGTGTCTGGCAAATCAAGATTGTTAGTTATTATCATACTTCCTATTAACAGTAATTTATTGATACTACAAATACAAATAAAGATAAAGAAAATGATAAATTATTAAAATTACTTAAGATCGTAGTAACTAATGTTATTAATCACTTGACTTGAATGAATGTATGTCTTCTGGATATTTCTCCTTTGTGAGTTTTGGCTCATATAAATATCCTCAGCTACTCTATCATGGGTCTAAACTTTATCTAAAGTACTTTTCATTACATAAAATTTCTCTATAGTGTGCTCAAACTTCCTTTCAGCCACATACTTTGTGTACTTTGGAGTTTTGTGTACGAAAGCTTTCCCCTCTCCAGTATCACAAAAGAATTCCATCATTTCTTGTGATCTTCAGCTTCAGATTTTAACTCCATGCTCTGGATTAGCTTTTCTGCACGTCCCTGAACTCATGGATCTCTCAGTCTCTCGTTTATTCGCTCGGTGCACCTGTACACAACATCCATCCTGCAGACTCAGAATGCAGAGGAGGTCGGTAGAGAGTGGCTCAGTTCGTGGAGAGAAGGAAGGGTAACTGACATCACTTTACACGGAATGCAATCAGAGAACCGTGGGGCTTAGGGCAGAGGAGGAACTAGTGGAGGAGGCGGGACAAGAGGGAAGGGGCGTTGCACCAGGGTGAGCAGTGTAGAGGTGCAGCAGGACGGCAACGTGGCTCAGTGCTGAGCCTCCCCTGAGGGAGCAGAAGACACGTATTGGTGAAGATGTGGAGGATACTGACAGCCAAGCAGAGACCTGGGGATTAGATGTGAAACGCAGATATTCATCATTAGCACATGCACGTGTGTGTGTGTGTGTGTGTGTGTGTGTGTGTGTGTGGAGGAGAAGGAAGAGGAGAGCGAGCCGTACATCTGACATCAGGGTAAGGAAGCTAGTCCAGGGCCTGCCCGCAAACTGGGAAGAGGGGAAGCAGGGAGGTGAGGGGGGCAACAAGGATCAAGGTCTTCCTTGGCAGGGACGGGGACCATTCCTACACCGGGTAGCAGGGATGACAGTACAAGCTCGGGACTCAGGGGTTTGTCATCTGGAACATGAAGCCCAGGAAGGGGCGGTTCCGAAGAAAGGGGGAACCCTCAGGGCTGCGATAAGGGGGAATTTTGAAAGAAGTTCACTGATGCAACGTCTCAGTAATGTGGTTCCCCGTGTGCAGTAACCAACACCTGGCAAGAGCTTGACAAATGTTTAATGAACGAACGCACATGCGGACTTGGCAGCAATAAGACGCTCCAAAGCAAACACTGTCTGGACAGCTGGGACACACACCCACCCATCGAGGATAATGTACCCCGCCCAACGCCCCAGCCGACACCCCTCTCCAGCACCCACTGCAGCAGGAAGAAAAATTAGTGAAGGTGACAAAGGAACAATCAGGCAAGAAAACAAGAAAATTCCTTTCTTGGGCTTAGAGTTTAGAGAGGTGTGGTGGCATCATCAAAAGCCACAGAAATTGCTGGGTGGTCCCTGGCAGGTTTCTGCAGAGCAGAGCACAGGACACGGTTTAATGGTATTTATCCAGGGGGCGGGAGGGTAGAGGGGCATCCACCAGGTGGCAATGTCTTACGGACAAGGAGCTCGGGCCCTGCACCGGCTTCGCAGGGCTTTCCAGTGTTATCAACATGTGTTCCCCAGGGCTAAGAGCAGCCCCACGCAGTGGATGTTGGGCCAGGTAAACACACAACTCTGACCGGGCCTACAGGCATGAGACCCCCTGAGTGTCGGACCTGAGCTCCCAGGGGACAGGGAATCTGCTGGATTCTAGGAAACTAAGAGAAGGTTTAGATATCTTTTGAAAGAGCCTCAGGGTACCTGGCCTTCCTCTCAATCTGCACAGATTTAAGCGTAGTGTCTCAGTTAGCATTCAAGCTGAACAAGTCAGCCGATGCTCCCGTAAGCGATGTTAAGAGGATGGGGGCGCCAGGGTGGCGCAGTCGGTTAAGCGTCCGACTTCAGCCAGGTCACGATCTCGCGGTCCGTGAGTTCGAGCCCCGCGTCGGGCTCTGGGCTGATGGCTCAGAGCCTGGAGCCTGTTTCCGATTCTGTGTCTCCCTCTCTCTCTGCCCCTCCCCCGTTCATGCTCTGCCTCTCTCTGTCCCAAAAATAAATAAAAAACGTTGGAAAAAAAAAATTAAAAAAAAAAAAAAGAGGATAACCAAGGAGTTGCAAACTTCGTGGCCAGACTATTAGGCTTATTCCAGCACACTTTTTTCGGTTTCTGTGAGCAATGTATCCACCCTTGCTGTGTGCCCTGGGCAGTGCTGCCCTCCAGCAGCCAGGGCTCCTCCCAGGTGGCTCCACGTGCAGGATAATGAGAAAGCAGGTCTGACTGAGGCCAGGGTCAAGGATGAATAGAACCCCGTGGCTGTTCTTTCTCTAGGTTTGCTGCGAGAGTATCGGTCACCGTCTTCTCTACACAGCCACCCCATGTCCAATTGCATTTCTCTGAGTCCTAAGAAGACCATGGCTGTGCCACTGTGCAGGGGAATGAATGCATGATGCTCATGTCCAAGGTCTGGCACATAGTGTTGGTTAAGACAGTCAGCCGGGTTCCAAGTAAACACTGGAAGGCAGCTTGGGCTCTTCTGGAAGGAGCAGTGGGGTCCCAGCAAGGCAGAGCAGCCTGTGGGTAAGGCTTTGAGGTGTTCAGCCACCTGTCTTGTGTGGCCTCAAGCTCGGAGTTTCAGCTCTCTTTATACTCCCTGATCTCCCACAAGCTTTGCAGTTTCCCAGAGACTCTTTGCTGGGCCATTACCATGGACCGTGGGGTCTTGCTAGGAGTTTTCCAACAGCCTGATCATAGGCTTTGGCATATGATGAGAGATGGCTCGGCATTCGGGGCCAGCACATGCTTTCCTAGCGGCCCAGGCCATGATCGAGCTACTGGTGGTGTTTGGGGTCCCTCAGAAGCTGTCCCAGCCGTGTCAAGAGGGGCAGGCCACGGCAGAGGCAATGTGACAGCACGGCGCACAGAGCTGTCCCTGTCCCAGGGCCCAGCTACGCTGATACACTATTAAAAATTCAAATCGGGAGAGGGCTCGCTTGGCAATTAGAAACATCACTCAGGTTTAAATGAGCGTCTGTTTGAGGTACTGGTGGGAATGCCAGTTTGGTGTCTGTTTAATAAAGACCACAGGCTTGCTCTATGTGATTCTCTGAAGGGCTCTGGAACTATTCAAAGGTCCAGGTGCCACCGGGTTTGAAAGAGAAATGTGAAAACACAAACAGTGGGCACAAACAGTGGGTAGGGCTTGCTGGGTCAAGGCCATTTGGAGTAAAACACTGCTGCAAATTTGCCAACATAGTGCGAGGGGGTGTTCTGAGGGTGCTTTGGTGGCCTCAAAACCGCAGTCAGACTGACAGAGGTGGGAAGAACCTCCATGCTAGGAACCACATGTCCCGTAGAAAATCCATTCAGTGGAAAAGAAAATTCACTCCCTATCTGTAAGCGTTTCTGGAGAAGACCACTTTCCCCTGTTTGACCACCCGCCCGCCCCCCCGCCCCATCCTGTTCATTTTTCAGTGCTTTGGAAAATGGAGGACCTTGAAGATTTCTGGAACAATCCAATCACTTGTATTTGCTGTTGGTATTTTCTTCAAAGGCTCTAAACCAGGATGAAAGGGCTCATTAAGCACCTGTCATTTTGGAAGGACTTGTTAAATGCATCTAGGAATGTTACAGGTGTGGGAAGAAACACAGGTGTGTGTCTGAGAAGCTGTGTCCCCCCCACCCCCAGGCTCTGCACCTGTGGAGCCACTAAGAGTGGGGGTGGCGAGCGCGAGGGGGGTCTCAGAGGAACTGCGCCAGAAGAGGCACCAATTATGTTTCAAGACCACTAGGTGTATTTTATTATAAGAACTAAAGTTCCAGTCTCCTCTTAAAGTTCCGGGTCCTTCGTACTCCAGTGTCAGGAGTGGCTCTCTAGGACTCATCTTAAGTCGCTGCCATTTATGTGAGGAGTTATCAGCTATGCCACCGGGCAAGGACTGTTATTTTCTTGCACTAATGTAGCACTCGTGATGAACCAACCTCCCTGCAAATCAGCCGCTGGGAAAATCCTAGCTCCGTAACAGCGATCTCCCTAGTAAGAAACGTGAAGGGAATGCACTAGGAGAGCTGAAACCACACATCAGGAAAACACACCAGATTCAGAAGTCTGATGATGCCTATTCCAGACCAGCCAACATTGCATACAGGATTACGCCAGCAGAGAAGAGTGAATCAAATGAAGGATTTTTGTTTGTTTAAGAACGCTCTTCTATAAACAATGGCCCGGTGAAATGACTTTTCTATTCCGCGTGATCTCTTTGTACGTCCCTATGAACATGAACATGTCAGAAAGAAAAGTGACCGAAAGATGAGGCTGACGTGAAAGGAAACTGCTGATGATGAAGGTCGTCAGATTTTCGGTGACACACAGACGGTCACAGCCGGTGCCACCGAGGGGCCTCTGTCCACAAAGCTGTTATTTGTGCTGTAGTGATTGCTGGGCAGCAGGGACACCGAATGACCAGCAATGACTGGGAGGGAGGGCTCTGGGGAAGGGAGGCGGGCTATGGAGCACAACCCGGAGGAACAAGCGTATTTCCGCACAAATAACAACTCCAACAATACACTATTTCAAGCAGTGCATCCGACTGAAACAAGCTTCCCCAAACAAAGGACTCTGCGGAGGAAGTAGGATAATTGCTGGAGATTACCAATGGTTTATTTGGAATGACACAGCACTGAAAACATAGTCGTTACACATGATTTGTGGATACAGCATACATCACCTATCTTATTTCGGGACAATCTGGGAAGATGAGTCGCATAAATATAAAGAGTTGGAAATATATAGGAGCTTTTTTTTTTTAATATATATATAGTGTTCTTTGGGGGTGGACTTTTATGCCCCATCAGGCAGCCAATCTTAGAAAGGCAAAAGTTAACACTACATAGCTGCTCATCCCAGCTAGCTTACCTCCAGCCACCGCAGCCGGACACCTAGACAATGAGGCTCGGCTTTCTCCAAAGGGACAGCAGCTCTGACATGCTATTCGTCATGGCATCCTGAAAAAATGCACATTACAAAACACAGATACTGTCGACTGTTTTGGCAATGGGATGGCGGGTTTTGCCCGGAGGCAAAACTACAACTGTAAATGCCAGACACAGCCAGGGCAATGCATGTATCAATGACACTCGAGAGGCAAAGAGCTCGGATGGAACGAAAGAAAGCAAAAGGCAACTATGTATATGTAGCGTTGTGCTGGGCATACACATAGATCGGGGAGAGATGGGAACTAGCGTGTGTACCTGTGTGTCCTTATACATATACAGAGAGAGAGGTGGTGGGAAAGAACACTGAAAACGTGTGCCAACAGTTTTTTAAACACCGTAAACTTGGGAGAGAGCCAGCACGTGCTCACACCTGTGCAAGGGAACAAGATAATCTCAAACTACAGGATAACTCATCACGTCTTCTGCAGGACAGCCGCTCAATACCATACACTTGGCGCAGAGAAATTAAGGTTCTGGTCTGGAGAAAGCTACTGCAGCACTGGTGGGAGGGGATCAAGTACAAGAGTCTCCACAGCTTGGACAAAGCACAAATAAACCTGTTAATCGATAACGTGGGAACCAGTGAGGACCTTATCTGTAATTTACTTTTTTCTCTCACATTTTTTGTGTTTTTTTTTTTGTTTTTTTTTCTTTTATCTTTTTTTTTTTTTTTTCTTGCACACATGCTCCATTGATATATCTTTCCAAGCTTTGTCTGGCACCAGCCTGTAAATCATTAAGAGTGTAATAGCAAAAGTGAACGTTTTGGGTTTTCCCCGCGGGTTTAAAAACCCGATAGGCTCTTTCTACAATATTTTTGGCCCTAATCCAGGCGCCGGGTGAAGTTCTCTGGAAAGAGGCCTTTGTAGGTGGCGAGGTCTCTATATTGAAGCCAGTCTGATTCCTTCACTCCCACCAGCCAGCCTGCATCCTGCAAGACAAAGACACGGCTTTCAAGGTCTAACAAACTACTGGAAAAATCTGCACTGCCAAGAATTAACAAAATAACTTACATGTCTATTTTATTTATTTATTTTGAGAGAGAGAGAGTGCAAATGGGGAAGGGCTGAGAGAGAGACAGAGAGAGAGAGAGAGAGAGAGAGAGAGAGAGAGAATCCCAAGCAGGCTACAGGCTGTCAGCGCACAGCCCGATGTGGGGCCTGAACTCACAAACTGTGAGATCATGACCTGAGCTACAATCAAGAGTTGGATGCTTTACAGACTGAGCCACCCAGGCAGCCCCAAAATAATTTAGTGTTGTGATACTGCACCAGGATGTTACATTATACATAAACCAGTGTCTGAAAGCAGTGGGAAAGCTCGTCCCAAATAAGTTATTAGGTTTAAAAAAAAAAAAAAAAACAAGGGGCATCTGAGTGGCTCAGTCGGTTAAGGGGTGGACTCTTGATTTCAGCTCAGGTCATGATCTCACAGTTCATGAGATCTAGCCCCACTTCTGGCTCCACACTGACAGTGCTCAGAGCCTGCATCGGATTCTCTCTCTCTCCCTCTCTCTGACCGTCCCCCACTCACGCTCATTCTCTCTCAAGATATATAACCTTAAAAATAATAATAATTATAAACATTTAAAATTATTTATTTTCTGGATCTAGTATAGCTAACTGAAAGTTAATACAAATATTATAATTTTGTATATAGTTAATTGACGTTAATTGGATTACGACAGGAGTTCTTAAGGAAGAGGAAAGGATTAAGAATGATAGCCAGTGCAGAAAGAAAAGCACCATGTACAAACATGTCGTGCACAGGAACATTCCCTATCCTGTGGGTCACAGGGAAGAAACGACTTAAGGACCCAGGTCAGGATATAGTGCTGGCAAAGCCATGGAAGGCCTAGTATCTCATCCTGAACCTGCCTGGAAGGAAGAACTCTGTGCCCCAGCTCACATCATGTGACCCAAATAAACCACCACACATAAGGCTTATCAAATAACCGCTAGATAGGTGTTAACCTGATATTGCCATTGTGTGTGTTGTTGCTGTGACAGTATCTCATTTTTCGAGTTTATATGAACCACAAAGCAGGTTGTTGTCATGACATGCTTGTTGGAAACATTCCTGTGTTCTTTATAAAGTATTTCTCACAAACATCTGTCTTGTAGGAGTACCATCATGAACAGGAAGACAGTTAGCCACAGGAAAGTAAAGGGAGCCACTGTGTGTGGCCATTCAGCTCGGGAGACGACAGGTGATACTGAGGACGAAGGCTGCTGTTTGCCCTTGGCCTGTGGCAGATCAGCAGATCCCGGTTGGAAAACGCTGAGTGGAAGGAGCAGCATGAAACCTACAGACCTTATAGTGCAAAACTAGCGGGCAATGACTTGTCTTGATTATGTTAACCAATGCACGAAAGAGATCCCACTTAGGATGAAGGATGGAGAGATTCAATCAGAAGCAACTCTCAATATAGTTCAAGTACATCAGATAAAATGAGGTCTCAAAAATTAAATAAAGAGCCTGAATACATTCCCTCTTGGTGTAATCTGAGGCTATAAATTGATGCTGCTATATAGACAAGCAATATAAGCATTTAGACAGGCCAATTTTCGAAGGTGGGGAAAGAAAAAACCCGAGGAAAAGATGACTCAATAAAATACCTGATAATATCCTAGCTAGGAAGGGAAATGTCCTCTTGAAAATTATGATGTTATATATGTGAAGGGCAAAGTTATACTTAAAATAAAAGATGATAACTAAATTTTTTCTAAACCTCCAGTAAGCATCTAAAAGGTCATATTTCCCCCCACAAGTGTCTATATTTGACTTTATTTACAATGAATGAAAAAATCTAATGGAGCCAAGTAGAATCATGCATTTTAAAATTGTTTCAATAAAGAACAAAAGTTATGGACTGGTACAAACTCATCATCAAGATGTATGCCAACACGTATACTCTGAAACACAATTTATATAGTGAAGTGAAAAATATTAGCCAATATCAATCTTGAGCCGAGGCAAATCGGGAAAATTAAATTTTAACTGCTTAAAATGTGTGGTGGACGAGACTTACAGTTTTGGTAACGGCCAAATAGCTTGTGTCAGACAGGTGCTTCTGCACAGAACAATTATAACCACTAGAATGACTATATATTATACAAATCTACATATGTATATGTATACATATTTGCAACTACTTATGTACAGAAATAATAAAATATGTAATATAAAAGTTTATATGATAGGATTATTACAAATCATGGGGTTGACGTATATAACAACTATTTGAAGGCACTGGCACCGACCAAAAAAGCAGGCCAAAAATGGAGAATATTTAACCCTTGAAAGTAGGAAATTGCACTGGGTGAGATCTCTGCCGATACAGCACCCCACCCCCGCGCCCGAGGATTAGCCTCGGCCTGTGTGACACAGGGCATTCAAAGGAAGAGTGGAGGGCTTCCAGAGGAACTATATTTCTATGGGGAATATCTTGAAAAGAAGAGATCAACAGAGGCGGGTTCCCAAGCATGCAGAGAAATTCCCCTGAAATCCTGAGCGGCCCCCACAGGTTGTGAATATACAAGGGGTCCCCCAAGGAGAAAGGAACACAGGGAGGCAGAAAAACTGAAGACAAGTTTCAGCACTGCCCATGGAGGGGAGACAGAGTTTAGAGTTTAAATCCCACCAAGTTAGGAAGCCTGGTGAATCCTTCAGGTTATCTACTCAAATTTCAGAAGGGCCATTCTCAGAAGTAAAAGATGTCTTAGGACTAAGAGTTCATCCTTAAAGAAAGGCAAAATTGAAACAGACCCACCCTAACAAAGCATAAGACAAACTTCCATGAATTCAAGCTAATTATCCAGTTACCTCCATGTCTGCTGGAGGAAAAAGAAACAAGCTTCAGAGACAGAAAACAGAATCCAGACTCTACAATGTGTCCAGTATCAATAAAAAGAAAAAAATTGCTGGAGGGGCGCCCGGGTGGCTCAGTTGGTTAAGTATCTGACTTTGGTTCACGTTATGATCTCGTGGTTCTCAAGTTTGAGCCTTGCGTCAGTCTCTGTGCTGACAGCTCAGAGCCCGGAGCCTGCTTCAGATTCTTTGTCTCCCTTTCTCTCTGCCCCTCCCCTGTTCATAATCTCTCTCTCTCTGTCTCTCTCTCTCAAAAATATATAAATGTTAAAAAGAAACTTTAAAAAATTACTAGATATGAGAAAAAAAAGGAAAATATCCCCTGACGATAGAAGTGTGTGCTGAGATGGTCTAGCTTTTGGAATTAGCAGTAAGAAGTTAACACAGCTATTATAAAAATATGTGCACATGCTTACACTGAAAGATAGCAATAATGAAAGAATAGATGGGAAATCTCAGGAAGGAAATGGCAACTAAATACAAAACCAACACCAACATTATAGAACTGTGTTAAGTACAGCATCTGAAATGAAAAAGTCACTGGATAAGCTAAACAACAAATTCAAAGTAGCAGAAGAAAAGGTCACTGTACTTGAAGACCAATCAGTAGAAATTATCCAACCTGAGTACCAGAAAGAATTACATATTGAACAAAAAAGGACAGTCTTAGACATCAAGAAGTCCAACAGATGTATAATTAGGGACTCCAAAAAAGAGGAGAAAGAGAATGAGGCAGGAGAAGAATTTAAGAAATATTAGCTGAAAGTCTTCCAAATGTAATGGAAAACATCAGGCTACAAATCTAAGCAGCTCAGTGAATCCCAAGCATGAAAACTACAAAACAAATAAAAACAACAAAACAAACATGCCCTAAGCACATTACATTGAACTGATGAAAACCAAAGATACAGAGAAATTCTTAAAAGCAGTTAGGGAAAAAGTCACAGTATATATATACCCAGAAACAATGCTAAGCAAATGGCAGCTGATTTCTAGTCATAAATAGCAATAAAACAGAGAACATGGAGAAGTATCTTTAAAAAGTTGAAAGAAAAAAGTCAACTCAAAATTCTTTCTCTTGGGAAAATATCTTTAAAAATGAAGATGAAAGAAAGACATTTTCAGATAAACAGAAACTGAGAGTATATATTGCCAACAGATTAGCCTCGTAGGAATTGGTGAAGAAAATTTTTCAGGCAGGGGCACCTGGCTAGCTCAGTCTGTGGAGCATGTGACTCTTGAACTTGGGGTTGTGAGTTTGAACCCCAGGTTGGATGTAGAGATTACTTAAACATAAAATCTTTTTTTTAAAAAAAAGAAAGAAAAAGAAAAAGTGCACTGAAAAAGAAAAGAAAACTTTCAGGCAGAAAAGAAGTGAGACTGGATGGAAACTCATCTATATATATATACACTTAATATTTAGAGCTTTTAAAGCTGTATTGTTACTATTCATATCTAATTTAATCTTATTATGGTCAAGACTTTGACCCAGCACCTGTTCTATCTTGGAAAGTGTATTATCAAGAGAAAGAACAAAATGTGGGGCTTGGGAAGCCTTGACCTCTAAAGTAGCAACTTTATTTTGGAGGGTAAAAGGCTCAGAAACCTCCTTGAGAAGATGATGGAAATTATAGCTCTTCTCTCCAGAAAAACATGTTCAATAGGCACATGTATACATTTTGCATGCTATTTAGGGTTCACAAATCCTACGAATAAGAACCAAATGGAATTCTTGGCACCTTCACATCAGAACACTATGCTCAAAGGTGATTTTTTTAAGAGTCTTTTAAAATTGAGGTATAAATTCTAGGTAATGAAAACATTGTTTAAATGTACAGTTTAGTTTTGACAAATGCATACACATGTGTAATCCACACCCCTATTCAGACAGAAAACATTTCCATCCCTAGAAAGCTCCCCCATGTTCTCTCCTGGCCAATCTCCCCATCCCCAGAGGCAACTACTTTTGAGGGAGATTTTTAGTGCACGTGGATAGGGGCCACATTTCCTAAAAGAGACAACATCCCTAGAAAGCGGATGCAAAATAAGAAATGGTCCTCTATTTGTATCAAAAAGAAACAATATAACAGCATCCCCAAAAGAGGTGTCCTAAAAAGCTTCCGTTTAGCCATGTCCTGTACTCATAAGCCCTAAGCGCCCTGTAGCACTCAGGCAATAGAAATGTCTTCAGGAAGTCACTGCGTCCAAGAGACCCTCAGAAAAAAAACCAACATAGCCCGTAGGACCTTTCAATTTCACTCTTTACCTGGTCAGCTTCTGAATCTGAGGGGACCACCAATACCACGTCACCCCTTTGTAAGGTAAGTTCATCAGAATTTGCTGCCTCAAAATCGTGCAGTGTTTCCACCTGCAAAAGATTTTAGAAGAATTTACTAATTTTATTTTTTTAACATTTATTTATTTTTGAGAGAGAGAGAGAGAGATAGACAGAGCATGAGCGGGGCAGGGGCAGAGAGAGAGGGAGACACAGAATCCCAAGCAGGCTCCAGGCTCCGAGCTGTCAGCACAGAGCCCAATGAGGGGCTTGAACCCACAGACCGTGAGATCATGACCTGAGCCAAAGTCAGACGCTTAACCGACTGAGTCACCCAGGCGCCCCGAATTTACTAATTTTAAAAAGAAAGGAAGCGTAACATTGAAGTCTCTCAGCCAGATGAGCAGCAGGTACTTGTAGAAGCCTCTCCAACCCGGATAAAAAAGACGGTGATTCTAACATACCTCAAGGGAGAAGACCTCTGAACAGAGAAAGAAGTCCTGTTTACTTAAAACATCCAATTCTTGAAGACTGACAGAGGCAGTTTGGATGTACATTTAGTAACACAATACCTTCTGCAAGAGTTGAAACGTAGTGCTTTTGTTAAATTTCAATTCATCATATTTTTATTAGAGATTTTACATTTTATCACTAATGCTTTATTATTGTTCATTTTTAAACTTGAACTAAAAATGCCTAGTTGGAAGTGCCTCTAACCTCACTTCTGTCATGTAATTAAGGATTGGAAAAATCATCACTTCCCATGTTATATGGGAAGTACTATTTAATTAAACGCAGGGATCAGTTCCTGTATAAACTTCCTTCCCTAGCTTACTTTTAAACCATGCCAATCTGTTTCTTTTCTTTCATTTTTTTTTTTAACTGAAACATAGGGGCACCTAGGTGGCTCAGTTGGTTAAGTGTCTGGCTTCAGCTCAGATCATGACCTCATAGTTTGTGGGTTTGAGCCCCGCAATGGGCTCTGTGCTGACAGCCCAGAGCCTGGAACCTGCTTCGGATTCTGTGTCTCCCTCTCTCTCTGCCCCTCCCCCGCTCACTCTCTGTCTCTCAAAAATAAATAAAAACGTTAAACCCAAACTGAAATCTATTTGGGGTGCCTGACTGGCTCAGTCGGAAGACCACGTGACTCTTGAGCTTGGGGTCATGAGTTTGAGCCCCAAAGTGGGTGTAAAGATTACTTAAGTAAAAAAGTAAAATTTAAAAACTGAAATACAATCATAAATAAATAAATAAATGTTGAAATATATTTGACAAGTAATATTATGCAAATTCAAGGTGTACAACATGCTAATTTGACACATTTATATACCCTAATATGATGCCACTGTAGCACCTCTACTATGTTGTGTAATTACCATTTCTTTCTACTGGTTGGAATAATTAAGATCTAGTCTCTGAGCAAGTTTGATGATTATAATACAATATTGTTGTCTGTATTCACCATGTTGTGCATTAGATCTCTAGGGCTTAGCTTCTACTCATAGGAAGTTTATACCCTTAAACAACACCTGTCCTCTCTCCCTACCCCCTCTCTTTCCCCTTTTTTGGAAAGATTTATTCAAAATTTGATTATAAAAATTTTTTTAAAAACCAAAGTAGAAAGAAGAGTATAATGACCCACATACTCCTCACCAGCTTGAACAACTATTCAGTCATGGACGGGTGTATTTCTCCCATGTCCCTCCCCTTAGCCCTACCCCCCTGAGGTTAAGGGATTGGCTGTACTCTGCCTACAGAATGATAAAATGTCAGAGCTGGAAATGAGGATCTTATTCTCAAAGTCACTTTGCTGCTGAGAAAGAGAAGTGCAGAGAGAGGAGTGATGTTCCTCGGGCCGCTGCAGTTAGTGAGGGGAGTGGGGGTGGCCCCAGGGAGGCTGGCTTTGCAGGGAATCCCCCTCCTTGACTTCCTGTGCTCTGCTTACCACACAGCGGACACCCGCCCTCACTAACCACACATTTAATTGCTCCTCTGCGTGATTCATTCATAAATCCACTCCACCCGCCCCGCCACCATCTGAGGTAGCAAGGGGACAGGTCTCTAATGAGCAGAGAGAGAAAAAAAAGATGACTAGGGGCACCTGGGTGGCTCAGTTGGTTAAGTGTCCAACTTTGGCTCAGGTCATGATCTCACGGCTCATGGGTTCGAGCCCCGCATCTGTGCTGTTAGGACAGAACCCACTTTGGATCCTCTGTCTCCCTCTCTCTCTGCCCCTCCCCTGCTTGCATACACACACTCTCTCAAGAATAAACATTTAAAAAAAGAAAAAAGATGACTATTCCTCTCCACTCCCGCCCTCACAAACACACTTAAATTTAACATTTGTGAAAGAAAAAGAGCTGAGTTTTGAAACGTAAATTCATATTATGGAACTGAAAATTCCCACCTATATTCTATTAAGGAGGATTAACTGCCTTTGACACTTAGCTTAAGCCAGTGTTTTCAGGTATTTACCGAAAACAGGTTTTGGGTAAGGCCCCTTCCCTTTATGAAAGCTCTAAGTAGCCTTTTTTTTTTTTTTTCAAAAAATTTTAAATGCTTATTTACTTTTTAAGAGATGGAGAGACAGAGTGTCAGTGGGGAAGGGGCAGAGAGAGAGGGAGACACAGAACCGGAAGCAGGCTCCAGGCTCTGAGCTGTCAGCACAGAGCCTGATATGGGGCTGGAACTCACAAACTGCGAGATCGTGACCTGAGCCGAAGTCGGACACTTAACCAACTGAGCCACCCAGGTGCCCCTCTAAGTAGCTATTTGATGGTGTCTCCAAACATAACCTTCATCCCATTGATTTGAACCTTTCTTCCCTCCAGTGCAGAAAAAGAATACATATTGCAAAAGGCAAAAGTAAACAGCCGAAAATCAAAGTTTCCAGCAAAAGGGCCTCAAAGCAGAGGAAGGACAACTGGCCACCAGACCTTGTAGAGGAAGCCGGGAGGCACTTCCTGAGACAACTGGCTTGTGGCTGGAGCGGAAGGCACGGGCTGGGAGTCCTCACCCGCCCTGGGCTCTGCGGCCAGCTCTGGCGGCTCGCTGGCAGAAGCCGCGGCCATGGGGGTCTCCTTGGTCTCTGCCACCTCAGCTGCTTCGTGTTCTTCCCCTTCATTGTTGGAGGCGGGCTCTATGACGACTGAAGGGATGACCTTCTCCTGCGGGAAGAAAAATGTGATGGTGCCGAGCAGAGGCTGGGAGCGAAGAAAAGACTTGTGCACTGCTTCCATCCCTGGCATACCCTCCATGGCTCCCACTTTCCCCACATCCTCTATTCAACAAAGTGCCCGCTGTTCCCCAAAACTGGCCCAAACCTTGCAGGACCTTCCTCCTGACATGGCCTCCTTTCTATCTCTCCTGAGACAGAAACCCTTGGCAGGATTAATTTCTGGACCCCTGAGCAGTCAGGCAGTTTGCTGAGAAGTGGGGTTTCTGTGGATATTGGGAAGGGGGTAGGAGACTGCAGGGAGGGAAGGGGAGTCATATCAGGGTGGGGAGACAATCCTGAAAGAGAATGTAGTAGGGTTCCAGGAATGGCCTCGTTTTTGCCATGGTCCACTCCTGTCCCACTGAATACTAACACTGTTTTTTTTTTTTAATGTTTATTTATTTATTTTGAGAGAGGGAGGAGGGGCAGAGAGAGAGGGGGAGAGGGAGAATTCCAAGCAGGGTTCTGCACTGTCAACATGGAGCCCGATGTGGTGCTCGAACCCACAAACTGTGAGATCATGACCTGAACTGAAACCAAGAGCCGGACGCTGAAGCTAATGAGCCACCCCGGTGCCCCCTAACACTATTTGGAGGGGACATATAACCTCCTGTGATCGCTTTTCTCCCAGGGTCCCACGGGACTCCTGAACAGCCTGCAGCCATATTGCAGTTTGGAGAAAATCTGCCTCTGCTTTGCTAGTTGATTATCGTCAGAGCCCACACTGCAGTTACAGTTGGAGGGCGCTAATTCCCCACCCCCCCACCACTCCGAAGACTCTACTCTCCAGGGGTAAAGCACCAGAGGATCAAGACCCCCCTTGTATTTTGCAACAAAGATGAGCAAGAAGAGGAATTTGACTAGCATAATAGAAGTCTTGGAGATGTTTACTGCCTTTCCAGTCAAGTTCTACATTCCCTCTGATATCAGTGGGCGCTCCCGTTATTTTGGGAGAAACAGCCCAGTTATTATTTGGAGAAAAGAATACACTCTTTCAACAAGTGTAACCATGGAATACAAACACACTTCTGGCACTGTGACAAGAAAACCTGGTGAACAAATGGAACATATTTTGAGGCATTTCTCCAGATACCAGTACTCCCCGCTGTTTTTCTAGCGGGATCAAAGGGATCACTTGGTTTCAAGCTTTGAGTAACCCTGGAGAAGATTCGGGACAGATTTCTCCTGAGTAAACTCATCAGGACAAAGGAAAGCAGAACACTGAGAGCCCTTTTCACTGTTACCTCCTGGAATCTAGAAGAACCAAATGTGGGGTTTAGAAGACCTTCCCCCCCCCGCCCCGCCCCCATCGTGAAATATGGATTTGTTGACTTTGAACACTTCTCTGAAGAAGCCAAGACCTGAGGCCAATCGGGCAAGTTCATGTATGTATTTAATGACCTGCTGTCTTTTGTCCTTTTGAATGTGCAAATGAGGGGCGGGGGTTGGTGAAAGGAGCCTAATGGTGAATTTGGGGGCACTCTAATAATAAAAATAATCCCTACATATTACTAAGAATGATATGATTTAACTACTAATGTTGGGTTCTCACTGGGTGCCTGCCACCGGGCTAAAGCACTCACTGTAGAGCCATTTTCTCACGTAATCCCTGCCACAGCCCCATTATTCTGTCACATTCTCTCCCTCCTCCCTCCACCTCACTTTTTCATGGTCTATGCTTCCTTCTTTTTCTCCGTCACCAGGGGGGCCTGCGTGAATCTCACAATGCTGACATCGAGAGAATGCCAGGACCATTCTTTCTGAGAAGATTATATATATACACATATAAATATATAGATAACAACAAAAATATAAATAACATATATAAAATGAATTTAAAATTTTAAACATATATGAAGTTATATGATGATACATATCATATATTAACGTAGATACAATTCTATTTTGTGACGTGGGGCACCACACAATGGCCACAGACCTATTCTGCACCCAAAGGGGAGATCAGCACTCCCCAGGAAACAGTATTTCAACTGGCACCACCTGCCCGGAGCCTCCATTTCACTGGGACACTCACCTGAGGTGCTGCTACTTCGGACTCTTCGGGTTGAGATCTGTCACCATCCACGGCCTGTGCAGTATCCGCGTCGGTCCGGGCCTCCTCTACACCTGCTCCTTCCCCAGTGGGAAGAGCTGCCTTCTCCATCTCTGCCTCCTCCACCGGGGCCTCCTCAGCAGCCGAAACCAAGGTTGCAACAGTCACATCAGCATCCGTCCCAGGCACGACCTGCAAACCGGGAACCGGACAGGTTGTGTCTGTACCTCCATGGGACTCAACAAGAGTCAGACTCGGCCCTTCCACTTCCATCCCCGCTCCTGAGGCTCATCGGATGTCGAAGTTCTCTGTGACGTACCGAAGCCCAGGATTCAGGCATGGTGGGGCCCGCCCTCCGTCCATCAGAGCTGACCTCTCTTCCATGGGAACAAAAGGCACGGCACAGGGAACAACGGCCAATGGGAGTGTAATGGCACTGTTGGGTGCCGATGATGGGTACACTTATGGTGAGCAGAGCAGAACGCACAGACTTGTCAAATCACTACGCTGTACACATGAAACTAACGTAACCTGCTGTGTCATCTACACTTCATTTAAAAAAAACGGAAAATGACGACCCTTCTTCCTGAGCCCCCAACGATGCCACATTCCCCAGCTTCCCTTGCACTTCACGGCAAATGGAATTTGAATGAACGTGATGTATGTCATTCCTGAGACATGGCTTTTAAGGGTGGTTGGTCCCCTTCCCAAGGTATTTCTATTTTTGTCGCCTGAAAGTGGATGGTGGCAAAGCCCTAGAAGATATCTGAGTCACAAAATGGATGGGGACCGACCCCAAAACCCGGATCAGGGAAGAAAGCTACATTAAGAAAAGCATCCTCACCATGCAAAGTCAGAATTTAGAAAAACTGCATTTGAGTATAAACTCTAAAATCTTCGTGGGGAAGGTCCCAGAAGCTAAATTGCAATCGTGAAAAAAATATATTGGGGAGTTTTCTCAATGGGACTTCCTGGGAATGAAGGGGAAAAAAATTTTGTTATAAAATATGCATTGTAATCAAAAATCAAATCAAATTTGGGGTCCTTTAATATGAGAAGTCAACTAGAAAAGAAGTTAAAAAAATTTCTTTTGGGAGGGCTGGGTGGCTCAGTCAGTTAAGCTTCTGACTTCAGCTCAGGTCACGATCTCATGGTTCATGAGTTCAAGCCCCGCATAGGGCTCTGTTCTGACAGTTTAGACTGGAACCTGCTTTGGATTCTGTGTCTCCCTCTCTCTCTGCTCCTTCCCTGCTCACACTCTCTCCCTCAAAAATAAATAAACATTAAAAAAAATTTTATTTCTAAGGTTGGACATAGTCAAAGAAGAGCTTTAAGTAGCATTTAAAACTTGCAAAAATTAAATAAAATGCAATCAGAAGTTTTATTTTTGAACAGATTGGTTATAGAGCACACATCTAAGACTCTAACATCAGTTTGGCAGGCCTGATTTGCAAAGTCCAAATCAGAAAAGACTGAGGAAGAAGAATAATCAATTGATCTTATATAATACACCCAAGACACATATTTCAAAAAAGTGATCTGCTGTGATTAGCATTAGCTGTTCCTCTTCTCTACTGAATAAATTCCAGCCAGCTTGTCCCGTTAGGTTAGGAAAGTTCTAGTGTTGCTGATACTGACTGCCACACCCAGAACAGGAAATGGACAGTGCAAAGCAGGCATCAGAAGTAGAAGACGGAGAATGTGAGCCACAGACCTAATATCAGAGCAGCACAGTTTAAAATTTTTTTTAATTTTATTCATTTTTGAAAGAGAGAGCGCAAGCAGGGGAGGGGCAGAGGGAGAGGGAGACACAGAATCCAAAGCAGGCTCTAGGCTCCGAGCTGTCAGCACAAAGTCCCATGCAGGGCTTGAACCCACAGACTGTGAGATCATGACCTGACCTGAAGTCGGATGCTCAGCTGATTGAGCCACCCAGGCGCCCCCAGGGCAGCACATTAAAAAACAAAACAAGGGGTGCCTGGGTGGCTCAGTCGGTTAAGCGGCCGACTTCAGCTCAGGTCATGATCTCGCGGTCCATGAGGGCTGTGAGTTCTAGCCCCGCGTTGGGCTCTGTGCTGACAGCTCAGAGCCTGGAGCCTGTTTCAGATTCTGTGTCTCCCTCTCTCCGACCCTCCCCTGTTCATGCTCTCTCTCTGTCTCAAAAATAAATGAATGTTAAAAAAAAATTAAAAAACAAAACAAAACAAAGAACCCTTCTTCTGACTCAAATTTATAGGTAACAGATGAAAGAAAACCAACCCACCACAGAATGCATTTGTATACAACATAATATTGTGCTTTCGGGATGAAAAACAGTGCTAACAGCTATCCTATTTGTTACATGGCCAAGTATTACTCATATTCTTAGAAATTTACTTGCCTGCCTTATAGGAATTTGGCTCTCCACACAGTGTGCAGTGATCCAACATGTAGTCACAAACCATGACGTACCATTTCCTTCTTTTTTTTTTTCCCTACCCCATCTTTAAAGTACTGGGTTCAGAAAAGTAATGCTTATACGAATGGTAACACATTCATTTACAGCAAATTTATATGTGAACAATTATTGAAGTGGGGATTCAGATTCTGGTGAATGACGGCACATTCCCCTAAATACAAAGTTTGTTCAAAAATTTAAGAGAACTGCATTTCTTGTTTTAAGTGAACACGTCTTTGTGTGCATGTATCGTTGCTGTTGTCAGGGGAGTGATAATCAGCACATAAATCTGCAGGGCATCTTCATTCCAAGAACAATGAACAATTATTCATAGCTTTGCCATTGAAGAAATCAACGGACTGTCTCCAGGATCCTAAGGACTTCCTGGCAAAGTTTCTTCCACATCGGAAACGATATATAGTGTGCATACAGTGGACTTTCAGACTCAAATGTAGAAAGCATGTGGTGTTATCATAATTCTGAGTCACTTATGCTTTCCATCTGCTTGAAAACTCACACCTATGGAGTGAGTATCTCCCTACTCTTCAACGGCATCAAACCAGATGGATTGTGTATCATGCAGATGGTACACACACATGCACACATACACACAGTCACAGATCAAAAGGCAACCATTGTGTTGTTGAACAGGCTACCCCTCCCAATGATTATGCACAAATCCTTCCATCCATATATGTGCCAAGCACAAACCACTAGGGATTGGATTTTACTCTCAACTGAACTGATGTATGTCCAGAAGAGAATATATTTCTGTGAAGTCTTAATGGTGCTGTCAAAAATAACTTAACTCTCTCCATACAAAAAGAATGTTAATCAGGAGTCCCTGATTTATCTCTAGTGCTCTAAAGAGCTATCAGGTTGATCATACCAGATCTTACGACTGCAAGATATACCTGGCAGTATGTTATCACCTTGCCTTTGCTAAATAATTTAAACAGCTGTCATTGGCTGGATGTGATTGAGACCTTGATAGTGTGGCTGCTGTGATTCCAGCCACCAGCAGGTGGAGGCCAAGGGCAATGTCTGTCCCCAGCTCGGATGTTTTGCTGATCTCAAAGGAGCAAATACCCCAGTTTCCACTGGTCAGCAATTTACCTGATCTGTCACATACACGAAAAGTGGGGGGGGGGGGGGGGGGGGGGGGGGAGAATGATGGCCAACACAAATCACCAAAAGATTTAAATTAAAAATGTTAGTAAAGGCGAAGTGTCAAGGAAACAGACACTTTGACTACAGATAAATAAATAAGACATTAAAACAATTCTAAATGAACTACTTGGAAGAGGGCAGAAATTAACACGCTCCCATTCTTCTCTTGAGTCCATTAGCAATGAATTCCCATTTCTCTAGCTAAACATAACACTTAGATTTTACAGACCTTAAGACTATTTCAGAAACATAGAAAGACTGTCTGTTACCTGTCTTCCTTCCTTTCTGCCTCCAGAACTGGCTTTGAAAATCAAGAATGCCCACTCCTCCTTTTATGTCTGGAATCTGTTCCACATTTTCTGCTCTTACCAAAATATCTCCAATACATATTTACTGACTGTAATAACAGAACAACATAAACATACACTGGAAAACAGGACTCCATTTGCTCAGACTAGGTGTGAGCTCCAGATAATATCAGAGACAGATTGAAAAAGTGATTTTCAGTGACAGAGTTATCCCTCTTTTTGTTATTATTTTTATGGGTTCCAATTTGTTAGCTATTTGTAGATTTCAGAAATGGGAAACATTTTCTGGACTCTGCTTACTTACTACTAGAGATGTTACAACTGCTAGGAAACACCACAATGATTAATGACTGCTATCTGTTGTTTGTTTGTTTTTTTAAGTGTCATCGGGGAGAGCAGAGGACTGAAACTAGTGAAAGTATTTCAAGCCTATGACAGTCAATGTTGTTAAATTTTTCTTGTCCCCGCAAATGTTAAGAGAAACACCATTATCTTAACTTCTGCCCCAAACGTACTATCTGTGTGGCACCTGGGTGGCTCAGTTAAGTGTCTGACTTCAGCTCAGGTCATGATCTCACAGCTCGTGGGTTCGAGCCCTGCGTCGGGCTCTGTGCTGACAGCTCAGAGCCTGGAGCCTGTTTCCGATTCTGTGTCTCCCTCTCTCTCTGCCCCTCCCCTGATCACATTGTCTCTCTTTCTCTCAAATATAAATAATCATTAAAGAAAACCTGTACTATCTGTTGGCCAAATAGATTTATGGTGGGAAACGGCTCATGCAAAGAGATATAAAAAAGTTCTCCCTGCCCTCGGGCACATGTTGACTGTACCCAATGGGCCCACTGAAGCAAAGGCATCCTGACTAGTGGCAATTTGCACATGCATCACAAAAACCACAAGCACCAGCAAGGGCTCTCACTTTATCACACCACGCAGATCTTACTGCTGGAGCTCCTGCTTCAACAATCTCTTTGATGGAAAGCATTTTGGTCCCGGCATTCGTGCCAAAGCCCTTCCAAACACCTGTTAGCAAAGCTTCCGGAAGTGGAATGCAATGAATTCAATGCAGCAATGGGGTGTGTATCCCACAAAGCAGGGAAACACAACAGGATGATGGAAACCAGCCAACCCCTCCAGGAGATGGCGCCCGGAAAGCAGGTCCACAGGGACCCAGATTCCAGACAAGAGTAGTGATTGGCTACACGATAATTTGCAATCTTGTGTAATTTATTGATTTATTTTGTTTACTCATTGTTTGTTTTCTTGGCAATGTTAGCTCTGAGCAATGGCGGAAAAGCCAGCAAGGTCTGAGGACTACCCTAGAATGAAATTCCATACTTACGTATCAGCTAGGCGATTTTAACTGAAAATAGGCATTTCTCTGATAAAAAAATAATGGATACCATGGGTTTAAAAACAATAGAAGAAATAACATTTCACATATTACTCATTTTCTGTGCTCAGAGGGGCTTTATTGTCTGTTTTACAACACACAGATTATGTTTCTTAGAAAAATTGTATCAATGGTTATATAATTTGTACTTTATTGTTTTTTCTTTTTCTTTTTAATGATTATTTGGGGGGGGGCAGAGAGAGAGAGAGAGGGAGACACAGAATCTGAAGTAGGCTCCAGGCTCTTACCCACAAGCACAGAGCCCGATGTGGGGCTCAAACTCATGACCCCTGAGATCATGACCTAAGCTGAAGTTGGACATTTCACCAACTGAGCCACCCCGGCGCCCCTATTGTTTTTCCTATTTAGCAATTTTCCTATTTAGCAATTTAAATATTATACTAATACTCTGAGAAAGGTCTTTGTTTATAACCATATTTATAGCAATTGCTTAGACGAGACAGGTAAATAGTTTCAATACTCAACCATAATCCCTTTATTCATTTATGATGCCTTTATTGAGTTCTGTTTTTGAATTTTTGCCCAGCACTTTATTAGGGTAACAGTCAATATGGAGAAAATAAAAAGAATCATACACTGAACATCCAAGTGCCTCCTACCTGGGACTTTCAATCCACATGTTACATTTGCTTTATTCTGTCTGTCCAGGCTGACTGAGTCATCTTTCAGTCTATCACAATGTTTTCCAGGAAATTCTATGGTGACTCTGTAGCCCTTACATATTTGATAATATCTTTCTGCTGCTTCCATATGTGACCAACTATACTGTCTTGGGGTTAAATAGCTACAATGTGATTTTTTTATGTTCAAAATCTGCATGTTGTTATAATAGTCCCTGAACTTTAGTGCTGGGAAGGGCAAGTCCAAGGCCTGCCTGGTTGTTCTTTGGTAGCACATCTCCCCCACCCCCCCATCCCTGTCCATGTGAAATGCTTGCAGAACTTTCTTCCAAGGTCTGAATTTAAAAGTTTGAAAGAATACATTCAGATGTTAGTCTCTCATCAATAGTGCATTTTTGTTGGTGATTTCTTGTGATCTGCACGCAGCAATTCCTTCAACTAGAAAACTGAGGAAACTTTCAGCTCAAGCCTGTTTTCTTCTGTTGTGCTGGCTGGTGTTGCATCTGCCTTTTCTTTTCCTTTTAATGTTTGGGGGAGGCATTAGCGGGGGAGGGGTAGCAAGAAAGGGAGCCACAGAATTGGAACAGGCTCCAGGCTCTAAGCTGTCAGCACAGAGCCCCACGTGGGGCTCAAACCCACAAATGGTGAGATCATGACCTGAACCAAAGTCGGACACTCAACTGACGGAGCCACCCAGGCGCCCCAGCAGCTACTCCTTTCTTTAAGGTGAACAGTTATCCGTGAATCCTCTCCTCAGTCTTTGACTCCTGCATCTATTACCTTTGCTTATGATTTCCCTCTTTGTGTCAGGAGAGCTCCCCCTATCTGTCTGTCCTATCACAAAATCCATTCTCTACATTATGGCTTCTGGTTTTCACCACTTCTGCAAATTTTAATTCTAATATTACATTTCCTCCCCTTAAAACTGTTTCTTACATCATCTGCCTCATAAGCAATTCCCTTTTTATCTCAATGCGGTTACCTTATCACCACCACTCTCATTTTTTGTTTCACATAAGGAAGGACATCTTGGATTTTGCTGACAAAAAATGTTGGTAATTTTATCTTGTTCTCTAAAGATAATTTAAACTCTGTATCCATTAGGCAATGTTTTCCTCCTTTTGGGTTGCTCTCTCTACAGCCATTTTAAAAATGTGTTGACTTGTTTTATTATATAAAATTAGGGGACATCTCTCTAGGCCTGATCAGTAGACACAGGACCATCTTCTTGGCTCCTTTTATTCCCCCATCTGGAGATGTCCTTTCCAGAACAGGAGCTGGGGAAGGATGCATCAAGTGTCTACACAAAAGCATCTGTCATGAATGCCTCCATATGTGTCAAAGGACAAACTGCTATGAGAGAAGCAGCAGACCCAGAATGACCTTGATGCTTCGGAAAGATGCTCCCACCCCACGGGGGGCTGGATGCCAACTGCCTTCTGCCCAGATTGGATGAATGAAACGATCACATACTTATTCATGCCAGGCTTCGTTATCATCCTTTAACGATCTGTTTAATCCTCGGTTTGTGCAAAGTCCTCTGGTCTTGGCTAATACTTCCAGAATACAGCACCACTGATACTTTGACTTTCTTTGTATACTTAAGTGTAAAGGGCATTAAAATGAAAACAAACAAACAAACAAAAAGCCCAACCCTGGTAATAGTGAAGCTGATGTAAGTTCGTGATTTTTTTTTTTAATGTTTTCAGGTGTCTCATTTAATTTTCAGTTATGTGCTCCTGGGATGCATTTCATTTTCACTAAAATACTCCTGGGGTAAGTGACACAAATGGTAACTAAAGAATGTAAGAAATGTACTGTATATTGTTAATTTGGTTAAAGGACATTTTATACCAGAGTCAGAGAGTAGCCATCTTCTGGATACTTGCTCTTGGAAGAGGCACTTGGCCCAAAAGGTCACTGAATTCTAGGCTTGCCAATTTACCCCAAACGTGAAGAGTAAGAATTCTGATCCACAGGCAGACTTCTGCTTGACAGGTTCAACGTATGCACATCCCACAGCCGGTGGGGAAACTGACCTTTACTGTGACTCTAGAGTTTTCTAGGCTTTACACCCCTGGTTTTTCACATTTATTGCACATTTATGTGCCCAACACCCCAATTAGGTATCATTCCCATTTTCTACACAAGTCAACGAATACTTAGAGGTAAAGCAACTCACCCTGTCAGTAAACCAGGAGCAACACAGTTTGTCTAAGTCTACATTCCGTGTTTTGTCACACCATCCCGAATCCCAGAAGACAATGCACCACTCC
The DNA here is from genome assembly GCF_027475565.1 of Acinonyx jubatus. Classification (NCBI taxonomy): domain Eukaryota; kingdom Metazoa; phylum Chordata; class Mammalia; order Carnivora; family Felidae; genus Acinonyx; species Acinonyx jubatus. The sequence goes on from NC_069383.1 coordinate 92,156,179, forward strand.
AGAGTTCTGTAGTCATCCTGAGATGTAGAGCATCCCCATGGACTCACTGCTTCCTACTGACAACTAAGCAAGTGATGCTTGGTGAAGAATGTTGAGTGTATTTTCACAAACTCTAATGCATTCACCTGTTGTCTTGGAATGCCATTCTTTATAGTGAGATTTGTAGATTATAAATAAAATCTTTATCCACATACATGCACTATTTATGGGGCACCTAAGCAAACATATCATAAAATCCCTCTTAATGGAGAGCTAATTATATGACAAAAAGATAACGAGAAATGGTTGGTTGGGTAGGATTTCCCTAACGTTAGTTTTGCCGATCGCCCTATAGATGCATTGTTTAGAAAGATACGTATGTGGTGGGAGAGAAGGTCAACCGTCTTTTGGCTTTACCCTCTGCACTACGGAGTTACAACTGAGAACACTTAGAAACTCGGCAGTTGGACATTCTCGGTTATATTCACGTTAGAGACGAATAGGATCCCAAAGCTGGAAGGGCCATGGGGTTCATGTAACCCAATGTCACCATTTTACAGATGAGAAAATGGGATGGAATGCCAGCACCACTGGAGAGAGAGCTGGAGTGCCAAGTCTTAGTTGTGATTCTTCCACTAATCAGCATGGGAGCTGGAATGAAACCGAGTCCCTCTAGAAAGTCAGAAAGGGAGATAAATAGCATAAAGGAAATGCTGGCCACAGGCCACCCTTGCCTTTTCCTACCCATCCCTTAAAATGGATCCAACCTGAGCCCTTGACTTGTCTGAAGATCCTAACATTTGTGTCTAAATACAGGATTTTCCTCCAGATGCATTTTAAAGAAAAGTCTAAGAGGCAACTAGCATCATTTTAGCCCCAAAGACTCCTGTACTGAGACACAGGCTAGTGGCTGGTACTCCTCTCCACACAAACTATACTGAAAACAGCTCAGGCCTTCATTTTTCTTCAGCAGGACTGCAGAGGTGAGTTCTCCCATGGACACCACCCCCAGTGGTGTTCCTTTCCAACGGGGCACCTGGTATTATTACAAACTTCATTTGATAGATCTATGTGCGTCCCTTCCTAATAAAGGAGTTTAGTGGTTTTCTTCCCCTTGACCTTCATCTCAATCATCTTTTTTCAATCTACTCTCTGAGAATTGCCTGCAGTCCCATCATCAACCGTCAGCAACCGGGTCTCAGCACAACTCAGCCACTGGGAGCAGGGTCGCCATGGCAACGTCTGTCAGACCTAGCTCCGTACTTTAAAAATTAAGATCTTCTGCAGAAATGCCAAAGTTAATGAATTTTTGGTTGGTCTGACCTTTCAGGTCATGGCAGAGTATCCAATAATGATACGTATTCAAACAATAAAGTTTTAATTAGAGATTTACTTGCAAAGTCTATGACATACATACCTAGGACAAGTGGATTTATCTTTCAAAGCAAAGGTGAATACGGCGTACCACATGCTCTCAGAGATGGGGATGTGAGCAAGTACCAGTTTCCAAGGAGGCTGCAAAGGACAGCTTCCGTGGATACTGCATGTAGTTTCAGAGGCTGTTTAAGGAAAATGCCTTTACAGCACAAGGAACAGTTGACCCTGCCTGGCCGCATGATCTGTCTTTGAATGATACATAAAGCATTTGCTGCCACTGCTCAAAGTGCCTTCTTGTGAGTGGACCGACGCTTCAGTTGGCTGCCAGACACACCCAGAGACTAGACCAAAAATGGTAATCTGCAAATCACCGAAATGTCATCATGGTCTATTGGCAAAACTCCCAATCTTGACCTTGCCAAAAACCACATGCGCCTTTCTGGACAGCCTGGAATCCGGCCAGATGATGGACTGGAGCCTGAATCTTGGGGAAGGGTAGGGAGCTGACAGCGGCATGTGGAAGATCCAACTGCACACCTCTGATGTTGCAGCCTTCGCATAGCTCGAGGTATTGGTAAGTAAAGCCTACTCCAGGGTGGTGGGTCAGCCCAGTTGCCTAGCAGATACCACAAGGGATTTGGAAATGCTTACTGCTTTAACGTAATAAGTTGTAGATTCTTGAGCACAGGAACAGAACATATAGTTTAGCAGGTACAGTGCTCTTAAAGGAAGATGGGCACACTGGCAGAGGCAGGTAAAATCACTTCCCCAAGGCCACCTCGCTGCTTAGCCATGGAACCCATTCTCCAGACTCTCAATTCAGGGGTCTTTCTGTTACAGCCTCTTTGATACTTGCTCTACATCCAAAGTGGGGGATTAGGGGCTCCTGGGTGGCTCAGTCGATTGAGCATCTGACTCTTGATTTCAGCTCAGGTCATGATCTCCGGGTCGTGGGATCAAGCCCTTTGTGGGGCTCCTCACTGAGCATGGAGCCTGCTTAAGATTCTCTCTCTCTCTCCCTCTGCTGTTCCCCCGCTCACCTGTATTCTCTCCCTCTAAAATAAAAATTAAATTAAATTAAAAAAAAAAAACAAAGTGGGGGATTAGAATACACGTTCCTTCTGAGAAGTTCAAGGCTGAGGCTGCACAAACATTTCTGCTTTCATCTTGACCCTTCAGCTACAAACCAGGAACTTCCACGGAGTCTAAGCATTAGTGGTGGGACATGCTGGGGTCAGGATGGGGAGATTTCCGCCTTGCTGTGACCCCGATGGCTTTAGTTAGATGTGCTGTGAAATCGGTCTACAAATGTACTTTTTAAGAACTTTGTAAACATTTTTCAATTATTTTATTTATTTTAGAAAGAGAGCATACAAGGGAGGGGCAGAGAGAGAGAGTGAGATAGAAAATCCAAAGCAGCCTCCGCACTGCCAAACGCAGACCCTAACACGGGGCTCGAAGCCACGAACCAGGAGATCCTGGCCTGAGCCAAAATCAAGAGTCAGGTGCTTAACCAACCGAGCCACCCTGGCACCTCTACAAATGTACTTTTATAAAGCCTGCTCTTTTTAAAAATATAGTAGCTGGTGCAGTTGGGAGATGGCTATCTATGGATTAAGATGCCAGGATTTGAATTTCACATTACCACTTTCTGGGCGTGCGAGTTTGGTTAAACCACGTATGCTCTGTGTCTCAGTTTCCTTAATCTGTAAAATGGGACAATGACACTGAGGTAAAGCCTATTTCCTGGAGCTTTGAGATAACACACATCAAATATTAGCACTCAGTGATATCTGCTGTTACTACATGGCCCCTGTTTACTTTAACCTTACTCCCTTGGTGTTATAGTCAGAGTGCCTTTCGCTTCAGGCCACACAATGTCATTCTCAAAGAAAGCATCTGAGCCACTTGAGACTTGTGGGAACAGAAGACAATTTGTCAGAGACAATTTCTCTCTTCTCCCTCAAGCAGTTTTTACTGATCATACATATGGTTCCAAATCACGTCCACTCGTGAGGAGTGGTCCATGTAAAGGGCTTTTCTACCCTGGGGGAGTTGAGAAGATAGACCATCAAGAAAGGGCAAGAAGCAGATACAGAACAGTAACACACGCTAGTCTGGATGTTCAGTTCCACATTATCCGTGGACTCCATAAATCTTAGCACGCTCACTCATGGAGCGAGAGGGCTGAGCCAGTGGAATGCGTCTCTGAGGCTCTCATGTATGGGGAGGGACTGGAAATGGTGTGTGTGTGGGGGGGGGGTTAGTTATTACTGCCTAAGCAGAGTTGCCTTTTTAAAAAAATATTTATTTATTTTTGAGAATGAGCAAGCAGGGGAGGGGCAGAGAGAGAGAGGGACACAGAGAACCCCCAGCAGGCTCCACACTGACAGCAGAGAGCTGGATGCGGGGCTGAAACCCACAAACCATGAGATCATGACCTGAGCCGAAACGGAGTTGGACGCTTAACTGACTGAGCCACCCAGGAGCCCTCAGAGTTGTCTTTTTTAACATTTGAATGGGTCTGGCCTTACACAGGCTACCCAACAGTGCTGATTGGCCAGCAATGGTTTCCATGTGGGCTTGTAAATGAGCCAATATACACTGGGAGAAGAGGGGAGGTTTTTTTTTTTTTTTTTTTTTTAATCCCATTTCATTACAACCAGACATGTTAAAAACATCACCCAGAGCACAAAATTTCCTACGTGACAAAAAACATACACGAATACAGACACAAAACTTCACTCACTGTAGGATTCTACTTATATGAACTATCCAGAGTAGGTACATCTGTGGAGCCAGAAAGCAGATTGGCAGTTACCAGGGGCTGGGAGAAGGGCTTGAGGACCTGCCTAATTGGTAGGAGGTTTTAATTCGGGGTGATGAGGATGTTCTAGAACTAGATAGAGGTAACAGTGGTGCAACATTACGAATGTAGTAAAGCCACTGAATTGTTCACTCTAAATTGATTTCTCTTACGTTATTTGAATTTCACCTTAATTTAGAAAAAAAAAAAGCACATGTCAAGAGAAACACTTAGAAAATCACTAGGCACCCATCATCTACAAGTAGCTCCTCGACGGTGGCAGAATGATCTGAAACCTGATATTCACCTCTGAGTGGAAGAACACTCAGAACGAACGATAACATTACACACCCCTCACCTAGGCCTGTTCAAGAAGGGGATCTGGAATAGTAGACCCCAGAAAGCAGTTGCTTAGCAACTGGCAGGTGGTTAATGAATACCTCTGTGATGTTCAATGATGTTCATCATTGTCTGGCCTCATGCCAGAAATAGCAGTGCCCCTATTTTCCAGAGCTGGAAACTGACAAATCCAGGTCAACCAGGTCTGTGAGGTGTGAGATGTGGGGAGATGTCCTCCAGCTTGTTACCTTCCCTTTAGTGGTGGCTAACTTCATCTCTTTCCTGTGACTTGGGGCAATGGTAGAGAGAAAGATCTAGGCCCAGCCACTTGTATCAACTTTGTGTATATCTCTGGAGCTCACCTGCCTTTCTCTCCTTCTCCAACCACCTAAAGGAGGGTGTAGCTGAGGGGACAGTGTGAGTTCTCTGATTGACCCTATCTCCCTAGCAACGAAGGTAGAAAAATTCCCTATCAATGGACTTTGTCTGAAAGTCTTCTTAGTTAGACAGGGCAAAGAATTTTGATGGGACACAGCTTTAGGAACCAAGAGGAAACGTGTGCTGAGGGGGACCTATATGAGATTGAGTCCCTTAACACTTCTGACATAGGGCCAATGTTGAAAAGGGGGTTTCTATCTTCCACGTCTGTTGCCCTCTTCTTCCCCAAGTATAGATTTCACCTACTTCTGCTGATCTTGGGGGAAACCACTTTTCATTATGATGATGGCAATAACCATACCATCAAAAAATCATTGACTGAGGAACCTCTATGTGCCAGTTGCTGAGCTAGTGACTTGTGTTATTTCCAAGCCATTACAGGAAAATTTGAAGAAAATTACTGACCCATTTTGCCTTTGAGGTGATGGCGGCTCAGAGGTCACAGAGCTACTATGCTGCAGAATAAGAAAGATGGCAGCATTTTTGATCACCATAAGCAGCTTGCTTTTCCTAAATATAAAAAGTAAATTATCTGGGGGCACCTGGATGGTTCCGCTGGTTGAGCTTCTAACTCTTGACTTCAGCTCAGATCATGATCTCATGGTTGTGAGACTGAGTCCTCACGTCAGCATGCAGCCTATTCAAGACTCTCTCCTTCTCCTCTTGCCCCTCCAACACACACACACATATGCTCTTGCTTTCCCCCTGTCTCTCAAGAAAAAAAAACAAAACCCAAAACTAAATTATCTGAATGGAAGCAAAGAGGAGGAAAATGACCATCTAAATATTTGTGTTTTAAGATCTGGCTGTAGTTTCTTTCAGGACCCCCAGATTAGAGTGTCAACCAATCAAATTAATGACTCAGAATTTACTGGCACCCTGCTCTGTACTGGGTACCATGGAACAATAACAATAATAATAACAATAACAATAACAATAACAACCACAACAACAGAGACATTGTCTGGCCAGAAGGGCACTGAAAATGTAACTACTTGTTAGTGGGAATGCAGTCAAACTCAGAGAAAATAGCCACTTCTGTGATGTTTTTTTCTATAAAAAGGGATAGATAGATAGATAGATACATACATACATACATACATAGAACTTAATTCAAAGCATGTTCCAGAGTGGGCGCTTTGACTTTGTAGATAATTCTACGATGATGAAGGGCAGACAAGAAATCAAGGTATTCTGGCTTCCTGTCATCTTGTGTGTTTCTGTGACATACTGGGACCTCATGCCTGGAGGCACAGTGGAAGCCCCTGGCTCTCACATTTACTCTGCACAAGGAGAAACCTGAAATGCTGTCTCCCATGCATGTGACCGTCATGGAAGAAACCTCGAGCACGCTGTAATCTTGACCTCCTCCACCACTAGTCTGTGTGAACTTGGATGGCAGAAACTGTGTCTATTTACTGTATCACTGTATGCCCCAGATCCAGAATAGAGCCTGACATCTAGGGAGGACTCCAATATATTTGTCAACTGAATGAAGGAAGAAACAGCCACATGCCTTCTACTGAAGCACACAGAAATCTTCCTAGCAAGATTAAGTGTTATATATATATATATTCCCCCCCGCCCCTTGGTGGCTTAAGTTGGTGTTGACAAGTCAACTTAAGTCTGGTGACATCTTCAAAAAAACAAAACGCAGTGAAAACAAAAGTAGACCCCAGAATAATGGGTCAATGTTTCGCCTTCCAGGTTTCTCCACCAATTCTAAAAACATCTTTGCCTTGATCTTTCCCCCATTTCTGTTTTAGAAATCACGGTAACCCTAAATTTAATTGCAGTATATTTAAAAATAATAGGCCAAAAAAAAAAAAAAAAAAGCATTGGTCCAGTTCACATCATCAGAGCAAAATACAGGAGCAGACAGAAATTTAGAAAAAATTAGAAAGTGACTTTCTAACAAGAAAATGGAACAAATGCAGGTAAAAATCTTTATCTGATTCTTAACCTAATTTTCTGATATATATCTGAAGCAAATACTGATCATCTATTTTCCTAAAGATGATTTCCATCACTTATATAACATGGAAACATTTGGACAAGAAACAAGTGTTGGCTTTTAAGATGTATCCTGCAGAGGGGTGCCCGGGTGGCTCAGTCGGTTAAGCATCCGACTTCAGCTCCAGTCATGATCTTGCAGTTCTTGGGTTCAAGCCCTGTGTCTGGCTCTGTGCTGATAGCTCGGAGCCTGGAACCTGCTTCGGATTCTGTGTTCCTCTCTCTCTACCCCTCCCCCACTCACTCTCTGTCTCTCGACATTAAATAAATGTTAAAAAATAAATAGATAAAAATAAAATGCATCCTACAGATATACGGGAGCAATTTAGCATTGTAGGGAAAAACTAAAAACATTAGGTAAAGGGGAATAGAACAACAAACAAAAATGTAATAATTACTTCTCTTGAAAGCCCTAGGTTTCTTTGTGAACCACGGTTAAGATTTCCTGTTTCTGAAATTGCATTTGCCTTTCTCTCTTTTTTTTTTTAACAAAACCACCACAAACTTCACCTCATATGAGATGCATTGTCAAGACTCAATATAATAACTGTGTGGTGACATTTTGGCAGCAAAAAAAAAAAAAAAAAAAAGGACCTCAAAAGGTCATGTCAACCCAATCCTGACTGATGACAGCCATAGCCAACCTACTAATTAATTCTCAGAACACAAGGTGAATTTTTTATGTCTTTACAACTAAATATCACACATCTAGCAAGGGAGAAGAACTTTCTTTGGAAAAAATAACCCTAATACTATCTTACATGATTATGACCGGAAGCAAGAAGCTGTAAATCCACATTCGACGACAAAACTACATTCTATAGGATGGTGTTTCCCTAAGTTCAAGGGAGAACATGGAGAAGAACGGACCTGATCCAAGCATGTCAATTTATGACACAGAGACAGGAGCTACCTTTGATGAGCGTTAGTCCAAGTGAGCTGCTGTAAGCTGCCTTCTTCTGTTGCCATTTTTCAGATGGTATGAAGATGGGAAAAGGAGTTACTGGAACGTTTTCTCCTCAGAGAGGGTGGCTCACAGATGGGCTGTACCTGTGGTTCCCACAGAACCTCCGCGTCTCGACAGGTACCTGAATCCTTCGTAGGACTCTCCAAATTGCCTTATATTTCACAAGGGATCCAAATTGTTTTTTATTCTCCAAAGTTCACTTACAAGCTTTAGGAGACAAGTGTTTTCAGAAAGAGGAATTCTGTCCAATATCTCCTTACCCGACATGAGGGAAGCTGGTTTTAGTGATGGTTGTACCACATGGTGTGTTAAATATTTTTTAAATCAACCTTGGTTAAAAAAGATTATAAATCTTCATGGTGGGTCTGATATAGTAGCTGCTTAGTAATGGGTAGCTATTAATATTGTTCATTGGAAAAAACAATGAATTTGGACTCTGGTTGTTTTTGGTTTTGGTTTTGTTTTTTTTTGAGGGAGAGAGAGAGCACAAGCAGGGGAGGGGCAGAGGGAGAGAATCCCAAGCAGGCTCCGTGCTGTCAATGCAGAGCCCAATGTGGGGCTTGACGCCACAAACTGTGAGATCATGACCTGAGCCTGGACGCTTAACCAACTAAGCCACCCAGGCGCCTCTGAATTTGAATTCTGAAAACAAAAACTACTTCTGTAGGTCTGTTTAAAGAAGGATAGGTGCAATTGGTACATGGCCAGGACCTGCTGAGAGGGGACCATGGACAACTGACATTCCAGCTGGTATTTAACTCGTGAGCTTGTCTATTTCACACCTCCAATCTACGGCATGACATCACACAGCCTTGCTCAAAACCCTGGGTGTTTTGGCATCAAGCCTTACACTGGGGCACGGAATCCATGTGCTTTCAAAGTACTGGTGAGGATGAAGTCTGTGCTGCTATTCAAAACAGAAATTTGGCGACAACTTTTTGGGACTGAAGCCATTTCTAAATCACCATCTGAACCTCATCAATATCAAACTCCCGGGTGTCACCTGTAGTCTTTTGAAAATCAATTCCCTTTCTAACAGTAGTAAAACAAAATTAACTGTGTCTTCCCCTTCCTTTGTTATTTAAATCATCTTAAAGGGAACATGGGAGGACAGTTTGAAATCTGACACCCAATGGAGGGGGGCATCTGCACTGAGTTATGAAGATCACTAGCGAATGTGGGAGAAAATCCGACACTGGAGCCCTGAGACTGAGCCTCAGCGCTCTCCAATCTGAAGTCCGTGTAAGCAGCACTTCCAACAGCGACTCAACCTAGCAGAGCACAGTTCTTGTTTTCCCTGCAGAACTCTGTCCAACTCTGTAAGTGGAAAATCCTTTTGCTTGAGTCTGTATTTCCCATCACTATCTTACCCTATTATTTATTTTCTACTCTGTTAATAAACCATAGATTTGACCGGTGACCTACCCTCTTCCTGGTAAAATAACAACAACAAATGATAGCAAGAAATATAACTTTAATTTCTCCAGTTATCTAATCTAGGCAATGTTCTTCTGGGGAAGAGGGAGGCTGATTTTCATCTTTGTACAGATTCTGTAAAGACTATAATGAATGGTAACCTGATCGAGATTCTTGGGAGACATTTTAACTGCATTTCATACATAAACTATTTTCCACTCTCCATGAGTATCCTGAATTAAATCTTTCTTGGTGTTATCATCGCTTTCATGAGCGCTACACTGTCCAATTCAATATGGTGCGTAGAGAGCTCAGCCTGGTGTGTTATGTGGCTGTGTGGAGCGGGGTAAGAGTGGGTTTCCAAGCAGACAGAGGGTCCCCGCCCTTGCACAGAATACAACCTCAAGGTCCCTCTTTTAAGAGCCAACACCAGATGTGGTTTTGAGGAAATGGTTGTACACATAGGAATCTTTATAGATTCAAGGGTTTTTAATATGGGGTTTCCATCCGCCACTGAGACTTAACCAACCTACGAAACTAACATTGTAAGAAATCAATATGTAGACAACAAAGTTAGTATCCTTCTGTTTATCACCCGCAGGTTGGTCCCTCCCTGCAGGGCCATTGCTAGCCCATCACAGACAGAGCACAACGGCAACAAGGCTGGTTATTTGTGAGTTCTACAACCTACCTACCATGAATGGGAGAGTCTCAGAAAAGAATTAAGACACCCTTTTTTTGAGAACCAAGCCTGAGGTTATATGACATTTCTCACTAGATCAAAAGATCAGGTGTCTGGATATCGTCCTTTTAAAAACATAAACGAGAATGAAGTTTCACTGTCAAGGGCACAAAGGCTATTTGCACCTGGGGAGCCATGGCAGATGAGGTGATTTGGCCCAAGTGAAGCATGGATGAGAAGGGAGAAATGAGATCATGAGATGAGCAGGGCTGTGGCAGGGAAGGCAGGTGGAGGGTGGGAAGGGGGCGGCGCTCACCACTGCCCCCTCCACTGGCTCCTCAGCCCGGGTGTCCAGTCCAGAGTCCAGCCCGACAGCAGGTGTGGCGGCAGCAGGGGGCTCCTCTGCTTTCGGCTCTGTGGGTAGGGCCTGTTCAGATTCAGCCTTTGATTGTTTGTTTTAGGGTCAGAGGAAAAAGATTCAACACGTGAGTAGATAACATCACAGGATACTGGACAATTAAGACTTTCTTCATCATCCTATGGGCAACTAGCTTCATGAAGTCCGTGCCGGAAAAAAAGCCGCACATTTGGCATCAGGAGCCCTTAACTGGAAACTCTAGAAATGAACTCTTAATTAGGCTTTTCTTTAGCATCATCAAGCACTGTCATTTCCCCTGAAGTCAGACAAAGACTTACCATTTTGGCTACTACTCGTTTTACGTACTTGCAGCTTTATGATGTCTGCAAGAGATCCTAAAATGGTACTTTCTGCCATTTCGCAGAGAGAGAGGAGATCCTAAGAGCTCCCTTAGGAGTTGGAAGGAGGTCTCGAGAAAGAGCTCAGAGGCACAGGGTTCTGGGACCTTCTGGCTCTGATATGCACTGCATTTCAAATGACCCCAAATTGAAGGGTCACTCCAATATTTAGATCAAAATGCATTCATCTGCATGACTAGGTCACCATGAAGCCACTGTCCCACTCACCTGGCTGGGAGGAGCAGACCCAGTTACCTGGCAAGTAGCCACCACAATCACAGATGCTTTGCGGCCTTGTATATTCCTGTTCAGTGTCTCGTTCCACTTTCCCCCGCTCCCCAAACAAATTCTTAGCAATCAGTCTCTTCATATAATAAGCTAATTCTTTAGGGGACCACAGGGTGGTATTCTCTGTGATACCAATTAGACTCTTCTAATTGTGTGGCCAAGCGTGAGGATTTTCCATCCCACGGTGACCTTGACACACAGACCTCCCAATTATATGCTGAATCAAGCCTCTGGAATCTCTTCACTCCAGACTTCGTTAGTTTCAAAATTAGCAATATTAAGTAACAACAGGCCCCTTAAGAACACCACAGCCAATGCATATCACCACGGCTACTGAAAATGTTTCCCCTTTTTCAATTCTGACTAATGTAAGCACGTTTATTTAGCTGCATGATTTCACTAAATGGATGGCCATCAGAAGGCACATTGAGGTCCTTTTCCATCAGGACATTTAAAGTGTTAAGAAAGTTGAAAAGTGTTTTGCTAGAGGAGTAAGAAGTTTCCAAAAACACTGTGATTGGGGAAATCAGTAACTTCTGTCAAACTCTCCCTCATCAGAAGCAATGAAGAGCCAAAGCCCCTTTGACAAGTTCCATATGGAAGGGATGGGAAAGGTAGGCTGAGATTACAGGAAATGAATAACAAGTACCTTCGTGCTGGATTAACACACAAAATATTTCTCTTGCGCCGCCCCCACCGCATCTTCCACCGTGACTCACTCCATGGTCACACACACAATAAAAGAGAAAGGACACTTTGGTAGACAAGTGTGCAGCGATTTGATATTTTTATGGGCTTTTATAACCTTTAAGGGGGCGATCTGACACAATTTTTAAGAAAGAATAAGATAAATTCGCTCTAATATACTCTCAAGAGTTTTTTATGGGAAAAGACTTCACTTTTATTGTTCCAAAAGAATTATCTTCATAATGGAGCAAGGTTTCATAGCAGCCAAGAGATGCTGTAAGCTCTCAGGATATGATCTTACCATTTTGGAATCAAGGTGATTTGCTATGAGAGGACGATATCAAATGACCTACACAACAGGGACAAGAAGGGTAATTTGACAAAGCCCCAAGGAATCCATATGCAGGTGGCGGTCCCCTTGGGGGCTGAGTCTATAAGGAGAAAGTCTGAAGCCAGATAAGGAACCAAAAGAAGCTTCCAAATATGAGTCAAATAAATATATCATCGTACATATATATACATCTAGATAACGTAAAATGAAAAAAACATTTGCATCAGAGTCTGGGTTTCTTGGAAGTCCAAAGAAACTGAAGTTTTACTCAAGGCAAGAATAAGTAAGTGCTTTCATATATGATGTGACTTGCATTTGCTTACTGAAATCAGATAATGCAACAGAAACACAGTATGAAGAGGACGTAGGATTGGTTATGTCCCCACAAGTCACAACACCTCCCCTATATTATAATATCATGTGAGATATCACAATACAGCTGTGCAACTTAACAACTTAAATTCTAGGGGGAGAAATATAACTCACTGAGTCATTAGTAAGGATGAGACATGGTAGCATGACTGCACATCAAATCACCTACTCCAATTTAGAAATAGAAGTCACCCTTCTATCCCTTCTAAGATAATGTAAAATTGTAAATATTTTGTCAAGATGGAAGAAAAGCACAGGCAGACCGTGAACCACATGTTGCGGAAACATCTAAAATAGTCCTGGTCAGAATTATGCCCTGTTTCTACCACTTTCTTTCTGCAAGATGACTCCCTTGGCAGATTTGTGAATGGGTTGATCCAAGCCATACCCATTTACGAGCACTAGTTGCCGGGGTGGTGATCATTACACATTCAAAGGAGAAGTATACTCTAAATTTACTGGTGGCAGCAGGATGTCCCAACGGTTTAACTCTGAGACACAGAAATGGAATTCTTCCTTTAGAACAGAATGGTAAGTACAGCCTCAGTGCACATTTTCTAGTGTCCTCTGTCATGAGATGGAAGGCAGGTCATTGCAAAGGAAGGAGATAGGTTGGGAGTGGGGTTAAGAGTCTAGTCACATTCTTGGGGCATCTGAGTGGCTCAGTCGGTTAAGCGTCCGACTCTTGGTTTCGGCTCAGGTCACGATATGGCAATTTTGTGAGTTGAAGCCCCGTGTGGTGCTCTTCACTGGGAGCATGGATCCTGCTTGGGAATTCTCTGTCTCCCTCTCTCTGCCCCTCCCCCAATCATGCGCCGGCTTTCACTCTCACTCTCAAAAGAAATAAATAAACTTTAAAAAAAAAAGAGTCTAGTCACATTCCAGTATGGCACTTGCCTTAGAGTCCTGTTTCTCCAAATTTGGGAAAGCTAATTTAGTGGGAACTGTAAGGGACATAGAGCTAACTGAGCCCTGAGCAAGGTTTGCAGATTCAAAAGAGTTTAAACTTACACTCAAGGGATGTCCCGTGGGCCGTAAGATGCAGACTGTGGAGATGTGCAGTTGACTACGAACCTCAGCCTTCACCTTGCTCAGACCAGTCAATGAACCAAATGTTGGGAAACTGTCCTGCTCCTGGGAAGATCCTATATAACCACAACTCAGCAGGAGAAGTGGGTTTGCTAGGATTTCCGAGTTCCTCACATGGCCCAGCCAACGTTAGAAGCTTCTGCAGTGCTGGCCATGACAAAGCTAAGAGTCCCAATGGAAAGAAGGTGCGAGATGTATGCTTCAGAGAATACATATCAAAAGAAGGGAAGAGCAAGAAATGGAAGCTTCTACAGCGAGCTGTGGGCAGTACGAAGATGTTTTGAGAAACTTAAAAACCATGGGATTCTATGTCTGGACTTCTGCATCAAAGTAATAGGTGTGAGTTTAATTATGACCCACTGCCTTTCTTTTTATTCCAGTATTTCTCCATTTTTCTTGACCCATTCACAAGCAATAATTAACAGTCTCATCTTCCAGCATTAGTATAACCCTTACTCCATCACTCAGGCTGAAAATCACCAATGACTATGACACGTAAGTCCCTCTGGCTCCATTATCAGCACCTACATAATTTGCATTTTAAGTACTTAAATCTTTATTTGCAAGCCACACAGCTCCACCTCTCACCTGGTTACCCAAAAGGCAAAAAGTATGACTATCTACAGACATGGCATTCCAGACGTCCTGGCCTTTGAGAAATATCGAAGTAACCTTTAAGACAAACCTCCCATCTCTTTTGCATTGTTGGTGGGAATGCAAACTGGTGCAGCCACTCTCGAAAACAGCCACTCTGGAGGTTCCTCAAAAAATTAAAAATAGAACTACCCTACGACCCACCAATTGCACTACTAGGCATTTATCCACGGGATACAGGTATGCTGTTTCGAAGGGACACATGCACCCCCACGTTTATAGCCAAAGTATGGAAACAATAGCCAAAGTATGGAAAGAGCCCAAATGTCCATCGATGGATGAATGGATAAAGTAGATGTGGTATATATATACAATGGAGCACTACTCGGCAGTCAAAAAGAATGAAATCTTGCCATTTGCAACTACGTGGATGCAACTGGAGGGTATTATGCTAAGTGAAATGAGTCAGTCAGAGAAAGACAAATATCATATGACTTCACTCATATGAGGACTTTAAGAGACAAAACAGATGAACATAAGGGAAGGGAAACAAAAATAATATAAAAACAGGGAGGGGAAAAAACAGAAGAGACTCTTAAAGGTGGAGAACAAACAGAGGGTTGCTGGAAGGGGTGTGGGAGGGGGGATGGGCTACATGGGCAAGGGGCACTAAGGAATCTACTCCTGAAATCATTATTGCACTAGATGCTAACTAATTTGGATGTAAATTAAAAAAAAAAAACAAACTAAAAAATAAATAAATAAATAAAAATAAATAAATAAAAAAGACAAACCTCCCAGAACAGAATTCCTTACTTAGAAGTGAAATCATCTAAAAAGAAAAATTTATTCTACGTAAATCCAATTCTCAGCGTCCAGTGCGAAAGCCAGGAGCTGGGATAACTACATACCGTTCCCACGGGAAAACCAGTGAGCTACAAATAACCCTTGTAAACGAATTCTCACAGCGCCCCGTCCTCCGTAGTGTACCACTGCCAAGTTCCCAGTGACATCACTCAAGGCTTCTTCATGCAACTTGACTTCACTAGGAAGCTGCTGGGGAAAGGGTTTCCCATGACAATTGCAACAACAATCTTGGAGGGATCTCCTCTAACACCAAGAGGAGTGATTCCGAGCTAAGCCTTTTTTCTACTTCCTCTGGCAGCAACATAAGGATCCTATCTCTACTATGCACGACTTTCTACAACTCACAAAATGGAGGGAGATGAGAGATGAGAAATGAGGTCGCTTCCAGCTCAAGAAGAAGGAAAGATCTATTTTGGAGCATGAATTCTCAAAGCTATTTCACTTTCAATCCTGTGGAGTAAGTTACATGCAGGCAGAAACATCCACGCCATTGATGGATTTCCACGGAAGCCCATTAACTAGGAGACTTTTGTGTTTTGTTGGGATCACTGTGCCTTTATAAATAGAAGCAACCAACATCAAAGACACCATGAGATTTTTCAGAAGCCTTCATTCCTATCTTCCAGAAAAGAAAGGGCTGCAGAAACCACATTCTGGATATTCAAGCTCTAGATAACCTAGAATGATCGACCCTAGAACATTCAGCAGGAAGTAACAGCTTCCCCAAAACACACACCAAAGTTAACTTACCAAGTTACAGATCATGCTCTGGTCTGTCTGCATGGTGAACAATGAAGTGTCCTGGGGCTGAAATTGGGGAGAAAATAAAAGAGGAAAAATTATGAAGGTTCCACCTAACTTGCTTAAAAAAAAAACAACAAGACAAAGATATCATTTAAATTAGCTTCCATCAATTGTATCCATAAACATATTATAAAGTTTTTTAACAGTCTCCTTTTATTTTAAATCAGAAGAGCAGGTAATGCGAAAGTAATTTTAACAGTAGATGTTCTAAACATAGATGTCATAAATGTAGGTTAGCATGATACTATATAATAATATAGAATCATTTAAAAGCGGGCAGTGATTTCAGGGACATTTCTGTTCTGCAGCTTATCTTCTGGACATCAACACTGAATTAGAATTTAACAACTCGAAGGGGCGCTCGGGTGGCTCAGTCAGTTGAGTATCCAACTTCAACTCAGGTCGTGATCCAGCCACACACCGGGCTCGCTGCTGTCAGCACCGAAGCTTTCAGCGCAGAGTCTGTCCCCCTCTCTCTCTGACCCTCCCCTGCTCATGCTCTCTCTCTTAAAAATAAATAAAACACTAAAAAAGGAGGAAAAAAAAAGAGTTCAGTCGCTCTAAGCTATATGTTCACACTTTTTTAAATGTTGGAAATTCAATCTTACACTGTTACCTAAGTATGACCTCTATGGGCTAATATTGAACCAAAACTTAAACATTTTATACCCTGTATTCATTGACCTAAAAAATCAAGCTGGAATAAATCTAAGGGAACAGTGATCTCTAAGACAATATTCACCTCTCCTTATGCTAGTAGCCAGGTTTATAACCAGCAGATGGAAGACTGGAAAAGTCTTTCCTGGTTAATCTGACCAGTTGAAGACAAAAAAAAGTACCTACAGAAAAGGTTCCCAACAGAAAAGCTGAGATAGTGACACTTGGTTAAAGGTGTCGAATCGAGGCAGTTACCTCTGTTACCTCCAGAATGCAAACTAAACCATAAAGGGAATTTCATAAAGCAAATTTAAAAAGGCATAAATCCCTGAGCATAAAAAGCATGAGAAGAAAGATAAGAGCAACAAAATTTTGAAACTGAAAAGCAGACAAATGGACAAGTTGGCAGACCCAGAAAAAATCTGTATCCTAAGGTGATGTAAGAAATGCCAAAAAAGCAACCTGGTTTATTACTCAGAATTCCTAAAGGATCAAGAATTAGAGACAAGGGGCAGGGGAGGGGGGCACCTGGGTGGCTCAGTCAGTTAAGCCTCCGACTTCGGCTCAGGTCAAGATCTCTCATTTCATGACATATCGTGGGGCTCTGTGCTGACAACTCAGAGCCTGGAGCCTGATTTGGATTCTGTATCTCCTTCTCCCTCTGTCCCTCCCCATTCTTGCTCTGTCTGTCTGTCTGCCTATCTCTCTCTCTCAGAAATAAATGAACATTAAAATTTTTTTTTACAAAAGATTTAGAAATGTGGGTACCAAGGGAAATAGAAGCTGGGTGGTGCTAAAGGTGGGGAGCTGGCTGGAAGTCTACTAAAAAGTGACTGGACCTCAAGATCCTTTCATCGATCTGCAAACCAAGTGATATCCTTCACTCCAATACAAGACTTGACATTTTTGCAGAGGCTGAAACAGAGGGTCTCTGGACTAGGGAACACACAGACATCTTAGGAATAATAAATACTGAGAGTGGGGACTCCACTCCCCACCCCCAACTTCTTTCCCAGTCACCTCCCATTATACCCGCCAGACATGAGACAGAGAGCTGGAAGTTTAACCAGCCCAAGAAAAATAAATGCCTGAAGAATTTCACATCAGGGGCTCCTCAACAGGAAAAATGAGCCAGAAAGTTCCAGAACAACACCTATAGTCAGAGAACTCTACCTACCGGTACAAGTTCCCTGACAGCTTTTTACTATCTCACTCTTAAATGGGAGTAGATAGCCAGTATCACCAGACATTTAGGAAAAGTCTCACATATTAAAGGAAAAAACTGAATAGTTAAAAAAAAAAAAAGCAAATGGAAGAAATAAAGACTTTGCAGGTGGGAAAAAAAACCTTCAAAAACGATCATGTTTATTAATAGTTTCAGAGATATAATAGAAGTGTATTCATGACATAAGAGGATGATGCTATTAAAAAGCAAATATTCAGTAAATGAAAGAGTTCTTGGAAATTTAAAAAAAGAGTAAAAAAAACTTGTTAAAAGAGCTGGAAAGAAGAGAAAGATGATCAAGAAAAAGAAACAGCAAGGAAAACAATGATCAGAAGACTAGGTGAGGAACATATGGAAAAGAGAATACGACAGAATGAGAGAAAAACCAAAACAGAAGAGAAACCATGAGGAAGGTAAAAAAAAAATCTCCAATTAAAAACAGACATAGATTTTTAGATTAATAGGGCCTTAGTACAATGCATGAAAATAGACTGAGACCACAGAATATCACTGTAAAATTTCAGAAAAGTGGGGTAAAAAAGAGATGCTACAAACTTCCAGAAAGAAAGAGTGGTATCGAAGGGGGCAGAAAGCTAAAGAAAGAAGGGGAGAGAGAGAGAGAGAGAGAGAGAGAGAGAGAGAGAGAGAGAGAGAGAAGTTTTCTTAAAAATACCAAAAATCAAAATAACAATATAATGATTCAACACTTCCAGACATCACCCCCCCCTTCACCACAAACAGGTGCACTCCTTAATTCCCATCACCTGTTGCCCCCATCCCCCTGCCCACCTCCCCTCTGGTAAGGACCAGTGCGTTCTCTACAGTTAAGAATCTGATTCTTGGTTTGCCTTTCTCTTTCTCTTTTTTAATTCTTTTGCTCATTTGTTTTAGTTCTTAAATTCCACATATGAGGGAAATCATATGGTATCTGTCTTTCTCTGGCCGCCTTATTTCACTTTTGCAAATGGCCAAGATTTCATTCCTTTTTATGGCTCGGAAATATCCCATTGTAAATACACAGACCCCCTCTATCTGTTCACGTGAAACTAACATAAGACTGTATGTTTACTAAATTGGAATTAAAATAAAACCTAGGACTAATATCAATCATTTCCCAATAGTTTTTAATGGTTCAGTCTCTACACAAATACAAATTGCCTGCAAATTGAAATTAAAGTTCTGAAATAAGCTACAGAATTTCTAGTAGTAGATGAAAATGATGTTGGCGAACTATTACAGTATTACACAATTAATGGTGATGCCCAATTAAAGACCAGCCAATACATGAAGAACGGGTCAATACAAGGAGAACAACATAATAGATACTTGGAAGGAGAATACAATTTAAATAACTATTCAACACTTGATCTTAGCCAAAAGGCTGAGAAGCTATAAATAACTAAGATTAAGAAAGGCCCCTAGGTGGGGCACCTGGGGGTCTCAGTTGGTTAGGCAACCGACTTCGGCTCAGGTTGTGATCTCGCAGTTTGTGAGTTCCAGCCCCGCATCGGGCTCTGTGCTGACAGCTCAGAGCTTGGAGCCTGCTTCAGATTCTGTGTCTGCCCCTGTGTCTGCCCCCTCCCCTGCTCACACTCTGTGTCTCTCTGCCTCTCAATAATAAATAAATGTCAAAAAAAATTATAAAAAAGAAAGGCCCCTGGGAAAACTGACAAAATCCTCAAATATTAACTAAAAATTTATTTTTTTAATTTTTAAAGAATATTTATTTTTGAGAGAGAGCAAGCGAACGAGCACGGGAGGGGCAGAGAGAGAGGGAGACACAGAATCTGAAGGAGGCTCCAGGCTCTGTCAGCACAGAGTCTGATGCAGGGCTCAAACTCACGAGCCATGCGATCATCACCTGAGCCCAAGTAGGACACTTAACCCGACTAAGCCACCGAGGCGCCCCTCAAAACCTATTCTTGAGGGAAATAAAAAGACTCTTATGATCTCGCTATAAAAGTCAAACATGAAGTAAAGTTTCTGTTTGTGAAATAGTTCTGTCAGAAAATTGTTTATTCTAAAAATTAGCATGGAGTTGTCATGATAATTTTACTAAATCTAAGATAAATTTTTTTTAAAAAGAATCAAAACAACAGTCTCTCAGTGGCAATACTAGGAGGTAGAGAAAATGGAGGAATGACTTCAAAATTCTAACGGAAAATATTATATCCTAATGAAATATCCAATCTAACAGACCATTTTGTACATAGATACAGACATTTTCAGATGTATAAGGTCACCAAGACATATTTCTCATGCATACTTTTCTTAGAAAGCCTACTGGAGGATGTGCTTTAATTTGTGGATGAGGACATGTTCTAGTATGTGGTATTAAACCACAAAGGAGGCAGATTGGTGTCCAGAAAGAGAGGCCTGACATAAGAAAGAGGTGAAGGCCAGTCCCAGGTCAGACATACCAGAAGAGCCTGGGGAACAGCTGGGGCAGCAGGTGTAGCCAGAGGGAACCCAGTTCAGACGGAGCAGTCCAGAAAGAGAGATGAGCAAATTCTTCGGGAAGATGAAACCGACTGAATGCTTAATGTTTGCCAACAAAAAAGGAGGGGAGATTCACAGAACTACAGAGTATGGGACTGAATTAGTGAGATGTACCTAAAAAACTAAGCAAACAAACCAACAAGCAAACAAGTAAGAGCCTGCAATTATTTCCTCAAAGGAGAACAAAAGGCTGGCATAAAAGTAAACGGAAACTTCATGGCTGGGGCGCTGACAGCATTTGTATCATCGTACTATTACTATTACCAGAGATTGGCTGGATGGCTTTGGTGGGACTACAGCAGGGAGAGAGAGGGCAGGAGGGAGAAGGAGGGGTGAGCCATGGGGGCGGGGGGTTATCTGCAGGCATGTTAAGTCCGCACCTTCCAGAGAGGAGTTGATAGATAACAGAAGATAGATAATGATTTAGGAACCACAAAGTAGCATTATAAGACAGTTATGCGCACACCTGTGGCTGAGATCAGAGAACCTGGTAAAAGGAGTTGAAGTATTTACCTCTAAGAAATCATCAGAAATGGAGGAGGTGTGGATGGTCTTAACTTTCTATATAAAACACTATTATACAATTTTGTTGCTCTTTAAATGACATGCATTTATAACTGCTAAGCACACAAATTCAAAAAAAAAAAAAAAAAGAGAGAGAGAGAGAGAAATGAGTAACAATTCTCCTGACCTGACCTTTTAAAGAGTTTCAGGCAGACGGAAGAGATGCATTATCATCTCCCTTAGTGTTTGTGTGTACCTGCATTCGGATGTGGGTCTGAGTGGAACTTTCTCATTTCACAGGTAAGGCTGTGTATGATTCTGCGTAAGGAGGCTCCTAAAAACCATTTCTGTTTTCTGAAGACCCATCCCATTAGTTCAAAACAATCCTCTCTCTTCTTTTCCGACAGCTGAATCTAGTGGATCTCTCGGATCAGGACAACCTCTAATTTCTAGTAGAGGAATCAGCGTAATTCTGTGGTTGGCTAACAATGTCAGTAGCTAGGACAGTCAAGAGGTACTTAGTATGTGCCGGGCTACCGGGCAAAGTGTGCTGGTTGCATATTTCATGGACTCTTCACCACAACCCTACGATATTGCCATCATTGCTGCTTCCGTTACCAAACTTGCAAGTGACAGGGTCAAGGCTGCCCCGACGCGCTTAAACGTTATGTTACTCAAGTGACACTGAGGCCACTCATTCTCAACAGATGGGTTGTGCAAGCAAACCGATCTCTTACCTGGGTGAATCCATTAAATGTACCACCGGAAGCCTAAACAGAAAGGGAAATCAAAGTACGTTACTTTGTATCATTTTTGTGAGATCAGCAAATGTCCGTCAGACAAGTTGGAAAGTAAAGACCAGCACACATTTTAAAATAATACAAAAGGCTGCTGTGCACGAGAGTGTTTAGGAAATGCAAAAGGCCAAAGTGTATTATTTTAAATAGGCTGACCAAAAAAAAAAAAAAAAAAGATCCTTCTTACAATTATTGCTGGTGTATGGCTCAATGTTAATCAAAGCCCACTTTCTCAGTAATGAGAAGAGGATTCCAGAGGAAAGTCAGTGAGCTTCTTTTTTAGGCCACTGATAGAATCCATCTGCATTCTTAGGACTTCTCTAAGACATCATTTGAATGAATGGCTTTTGGGAGATTCTATAGTTTCTGGGGGCCCTGGGTGGAAACACTGCATGTGTTCTTACTGGAGTAGAATCATTTTAGGAATAGTAAATTAGTCTGTTCTACATATTTGTAGCAGTTGAACAGTAAAAAGGAAAGCGGAATAAACACAATAAACGGGATGGTACATAGACTCATTAGTTCCCAACACAACCATTCTGCTTTTTGTAAATTTTTTTTTTTTTTTGGTCAACCTATTTGTGTTTGGTTTGCACAGATTTCAAGGAGATGAGGCAGGCGTCAGAGAAGACAGTGATGGAGAATGAAATAGGTGGGAAACATTAGGAAAAACAGAACCTACAGAAGTCTTTGGCTAGTCTATACTACATACGAGGGTAAGTACCTCTTCTTTATCAGGCTCTATTTCTTGGTACAACAATCCATATCTCTGGTTAGCAACTTCATCTTCGGATAAATCTGAGTTGCTGAGGTCACTGTCTTGGGGACTAGCGGGACTGTCGGTGCTAGCATTGCGGGAGGTTCCCAGAACCAACGGTCTAGCCATGTCTCGGCTTTGTTCCCAGCACTTAGCAATGGCGTATCCCCCCACCACATCTGCCGGTGAGTCCACCTCCAGCCCTCTCTTGCCTTCAATTGTACCTAAATGTTCCCAGGAATTATCTAAGCCTCCCACATCCCTGATAGGCCAGTGGTTAATGGAATCGAACCAACTGGCAAAGCCACTTGCTTGGCCATCTGGTATACCAGAGAATTCCAATATATCCATATTATTCACTGCTGAATCCAAGCGTGGCTGCCAGATTTGACCTGGATCTGTTGCCCAAGAGTCTGTTTTCACAATACTTGGTAAGTTAATGGTAGGACTACAGTACCCAGTCACTGTACTTTCAGACCCCTCTATTAACGAGAACTCTGCCTTACACAAACACCAATCTCTTCGGTTTGCATTAGCTCCCAGAGAATAATTAAGGTCTGTCCTAGACTGAGCTGCCACTTCATGGTTTACTGAGGAACCAACAGACTGATGATGTTCATCCCTGCCAACGCCAGGAGTAGGTAACACAGCCTCCTGCTGAATTTCTTCTGCATCTGCACTGCCTCGTCCTGAGTGATGTTTTACACCGTGGTTAGGAGGACCTATTGAATTTTTCCTTATGTCTCTTCTAGCTAAATCCCATCCCTCAGGACTGGCATTTTCAATATTAGATACAGAATCAGTCTGGAGATGCAGATATAAGACATCTGCGTGATGGGCAGGGTTAGCTCCAGAGCCTTCTATAATTTCACAATTATTGATTACTACTGGACGCCCCTCATCTAGCCCTTGGTTTCGGTCACCAAATTCAGCGGCCGTAGCTACTCTTTCCAGGTCTTGTTCTAACGCATCAGTTGTATCAGAATTCTTTGCACTGGTATTTTCACTTTCCCGACAACTAGCTCTTAGATCGATGCTCACTTCCTCTTTACTGATTTCTAAGGTCTCCTGGTCTGGCTTTCCTGTTGTCTTAAGGAGATCTACTAGCCTGTTTCCTGCACTTTCCCGTGCTTTCTCTTCAAATTCCTCTGTACCTTCTAGGGCCTTGAGATCAATAGGTCCAGTGTCTACCTTTTCATATGTCTCCACACCTGCCCACAGAGAATCTTCGATCTTCTGTTTCTCTTCCTCTTCTTCTGACTGTTCAACATCTTCTGGACTTTCTTCGACCGGGCCACCAGTTTCTGTGGCTGCCATCTCTGAGTCAGATAAGTCATGAGGCTGCTCCATCTCCATATAAGCAGCTGTGGCAAATTCAGCCTCAGGCATGGGCTTTGGGTACAGCTGTTCACTTCCACCCGGAGGGGCTGGCCCCACGACAAGCTCGCCCTGGTCAGCTACAGTGTGCCAGTCAGCGGAAGGAAGAATTCCAGTGGACAATCTCATGTCCTGCTCTGCTTCAGAGAGACATGAAGAGTCTTCCTGAGACCCACCTTGGGTAATTTCCTGGCTGACACTCTCTGTACTAGCATCAGGGCCCCAAATAAATGCACCTAGGTCAATTTGAGATCTTTGAATTTCTTCGGCCAACCCACTGTCTGGAGTTTCCTCCATGATCAGGTTACACAGGGAAAGGCTTTTTGAAGAGTCAGTCTTTAGAGTATGCAGAATAGCAAAGGAAGAAAAAAAAAAAACAAACAAACATAAGATAAAATAGACCATGGCAGGATTTGATGAGAAATGCAAAGCTCTTCAGTAGGGTAGCGCCAGTTAAACAAAAGTAGAGAGTATTTAAATTAAAATTAAAATTAAATGGTTAAGGTTAAATCTGCAACTAGCAATGCCATGGAGGAAAAAAACAAGCTCATTCTAGATAATATCCACATATACAAGGCATAGTAAATATAAAAAGAAATCCAGAATATCCTGGATATTTACCTACCGGTTGTACCAAATCAGTGCTTGTCTGCATGAGTAAAAAGAATAATAATAATCAGTAGTAATAATAATAATAAGGCAAAAGAAGAAAATTCCCTAGCACCTTAACATCCCATGCTGTCCAGAGTCAACATTCTCCTGAAAGCTGTGGCTTTTACTGGTTTGAGATCAACTTTTATAATTTGTTTTGTGCTAGGGGTGAGTTTTGTTGCAATACTGTTTAAGATGACACAGTTGAAACCCGAAGAAAGCCTCTGTCATTTTCTAGTCGGCAAGGAGGCCTCGTGGCTATTATAGGACTTCTGCTTTAGCAGAACTCTGAACTGTGAAGTTTTCAAATAAAGAAGCAAACTCAAGAACACGAGAATAAGATCAATCTCTAGCACCCACAAGAGTACACACATCACATGCTCGGTCACAGTACCAGAATAGATCTTCCCCCAAACTCCCCCCACACTGGGTTCTGCCTCTGAGGCAGGGGGAAGATGGTCTGGTACTAACCGCTCTGACTGCCTGGGCGATTGTCCTCATGTCCTCCCCACCCCCACCCGCGAACTAGAAGCCTGGTCTGCACACAGACGACACTAAGGGGTTGAGGGGAGCAAGGAATGCCAGCAATTATGGCCGGGAGCTACTGTTCTGCAGTGTCGCCATCACCATCTTTCTTTTTTTTTTAATTTAAAAAAACTTTGAGAGAGAGAGAGCACGCACGCAAACAGGGGAGGGGCAGAGAGAGGAGGAGACACAGAATCCGAAGCTGTCAGCACAGAGCCCGACATGGGGCTCGAACTCATGAGCTGTGAGATCATGACCTTAGCTGAAGTCGGACACTCAACTGACTGAACCTCCCAGGCACCCCGGTCATCACTACTTTTCTTAGCAGGTTTATCCTCTGAAATAATCAGTGCTCCCCCTAGATGATACCTTCACCCTCACCACACCCTTCCTGGCGAGGAAGGAAAAATGTATTATAACTCCAACTGAAGATGTGAAATACTGCAACAGTAAAACATGGGCACTGTCCTCTTGATCTTCAAGAAAATCACCATGGAGTTGTGGCTAGAATTCAAATGTCCTGAACGGCAGTGCACATATCCCTTTTTGTGATTACACGAGCAAAGCCAGCTCACTATAAAAGATGTTTTCAGTCAACATTTTTTAGCTCTTCTCTTGAGAGCTTTCCAGGATGCTTTAAGGATCCGAAGTAGGGCGGTATAAATCCGCTCCTGTGGAAGGGAAGGGGGCAGTCAACTTTCTGTCTTAGGGGAAGAGAGTAGCAATGTCACTTCAGAAGACTAGACCCATGAACACCAAGATCTAGCAAACTTTCCTACCGCTGTCTCACTAAAAAAGAAGAAAAACACACCAGGCGCCTGGGTGGCTCAGTCGGTTAGGGTGTCCGACTTCAGCTCAGGTCATGATCTCCCAGTTCAGAGTTCAAGCCCCACGTCAGGCTCTGTGCTGACAGCTCAGAGTCTGCAGCCTGCTTCAGATTCTTTGTTTCCCTCTCCCTCTCTCTCTCCCTCTGCCCCTCCCCTGCTCACACTCTGTCTCTCTCTCTCTCTCAAAAATAAACTTTAAAAACATAAAAAAGAAGAAAAACACGAAACCCAAGTTGAGCTCTGAAGACCATGTGACCAGAACTTTTCCAATATAGGGCAGACAAAGGCCTTATTCCTCAGGGATACCAGGCTTCATGTGAGTATGGCCACCCTCCTAATTCCCCAGCACAGATGCCGCCACCACGAAGTTCCATTTGTGTCTTTTTTCCCAACTCTAACTTCTGGAAGTGCCCCTCTTTGCCCATCAGATTAGCTGAATACATACCATTACCAGTAATAGCTACCTTTTATTGCTATGGACCAGATGTGGGGCTAAACACTATAAATATCAACTACTTGATCCTCACGTGGCCCTCTGAGGTAGATGACATTGCCCTTATTTTAGCCTGGAGAAAAACTGAGGCCGAGAGAAATTCATAAGTCGCCCTAAGTCATATTGCTGTAAGAGGTAGAGTCTTGATTCAAATCCAGGGCCGTCTGGCTCTAAAGCCCAAGATCTTGTTGACGAAGCTTCATTATTACTGAAAATAATAGTGAGAAACTGGGTCCCGGTGCAGAGTAGCATGTCCCTTACATTTGCTCAGCCACATTTTCTTCTATTGTACTTAAAAGCAATAAAAAAGGTGCACGTCCTCAACCGCAACATTTCCTGTGGCCAATAACCACAGGAAGAAGCATAAAAAGGCATAACACCACAGATTCTTGCTTATCTAGGAGTCTGGAACAATGACACTCTTTTCCACGCCACTGTTTCTAGGTGCTGGTAATGCTCGGAACCACCAGGGAGCTGATTATGGTTCTAGGGGGCTACATTACCATTAAAAAATGTCTAGGTCTTCAGGGCCCCTGGGCGGCTCAGTTGGTTGAATGTCTGATTCTTGATTTGGGTTCAGGTCATGATCTCAGGCTTTGTGAGACGGAGCCCCACGTCGGCTCTGCACGGACAGTGTGGAGCCTGCTTGGGATTCTCTCTCCTCTTCGCTACCCCTCTCCTGCTTGTGTTCTCCCTCTCTCTCTCAAAATAAAAAAATAAACTTAAAAAAAATGTTAGGTCTTCTTCTCATCACAAATTAATTAAAATATAATAAGGTTTCCAAATTTCTAGGGCTCCAGATACATCAAAATATGAGTTCTCCGTACTCTTACCGTCCATAGGTCCCAGGGCAATGTCTGGAAGCAAACAAACAAAAATATGGTTAGTATACAAATCCCAAGCATGTAAAAAAATACTGACGTGATGGAAGTTCTGAAAATAAAACATTTTTGAAATATTTAGTACAGCACTGTTCAACAGAACTTGCTTTGGTGATGACAGTGTTCCGTATCTGCGCTGTCCAAGGTGGTAGCCACCAGTCACAGGTACTATTAAGCGCTTGAGAGGTGCTAGTGTAAGAGAACCAAAATTTAAAATTTATATACTTTGATTGTATTTAAACTGGAATAGTCAAATGTGCCTTGTGGCTACTACAATAAACCACAGGAGACCAGTCAATCTGCTTTTCACTGTAGGAGTAAAAACTGTATCTGAAACATGATGAATGTGTTTACTTCACACACACACACACACACACACACACACACACACACACACACACTTAAAATGAAGTACAAGGTGTCCAGATTTTAGTTTCTCACATCTTTGAGGAAATACAGATCTAATCATTGCTACTGCTTCCTCTCCCCCCACCCTCCAAATTCAAGAGGATGAATTATGACCAGTTTGATGGTCAATGAACCCCAGAAAGGTAGTTCTTCAATATGCTGAATTAGATGATAACACAGCTCAATTAATAATCATGCAAATCAGCAGGGTGCCTGCTAAGACATAATGGATGAATATGCTTACTACTGGCATTTTAATTATAAAGCTCATTGATCCTGGGGAGCAAATCCAGATGGTTCAAGTGACTTCCGCCCATGTGTTTGGGAAAGTGAGGGAGACCTCTCTCATCTCCTTTGTGATTGAGAATTGCTGCTAATGCCACACCCTCTTCTGCCTTTGTCTTTGTGACTAGAATCAGATCCTTGTTTATGCACTTGTTTTGATCTCTAAATGAGTGGCAAATTAGAGAGCCTGGCACGCCCAAACTAAGAACATGGGGGTTTCCAGATGGGGTCACAGATGTCTCACTGGGATTCAGTACTACAGGACAGGGGTCCTGTGGTTCTTAGAGAGCCCGCCCCCCCTGGGCTGTATCACCCCAGCCGCCCTGCGTCTCTGTGCAGCCTGGCTGCTCTCTGGGTTAGGTCCCACCTGTTGAAGGACTTAAGAAAGGAGAGCAGAACGGTTGCATGGAAAGCCCCAGTTATTTGTATGTGTACTCCTTCTGCATCTAACATGCTTTGTGTTTTCTTGCTTCCCAGCCTCTTAAGAATCACAGCTCCTAAAAGCTACCCCATATCCCTGCCTCATGCAGATGGTGTGGGGTATTTTCTCCAAAGGAAAGCGGCAAAGTGAAACGTCTTGTTTATCAGTCCTCAGGATCACGAAAGGACGCGTTAACTCGTGCGGACACCATGGAGATCGCAAGGTGAGCTGTTCTGCCAGCAGCAAGAACATCCATTTAAAGCGTGGGGTCAAGCGATGGTTAAGCGAGATCATTCTGAGCGAAGGGGAAAGAAGGCCCGCACAAATCTAATGGCTCTGTGCTTTTTTTGCTCTCTCAGCCTAAGACTGTTCTTGGAGAAGAGATGTGATTAGAGCCGGCTCACAGGATGACTCTGCAGTGAGATGACTCAATTAGAGCCACTGGGCAGCCGGGGCGGTTTATTACCTGGCCTGAGGGAGGACACGGGGCACACACAGCTTTTTCTAACTGCGGTGATGCATTTTCTTCAGAAGAAAGACTTGTGAAGATTTAATCAAGGTCATTTAAAAAAACCTTTCTTAAGTTTGTTTATTTTTGGGGGGGAGAGAGAGAGAGAGTGTAAGTGGGGGAGGGGCAGAGAGAGGGAGACACAGAATCCGAAGCAGGCTCCAGGCCCCGAGCGGGCAGCACAGAGCCGGACACGGAGCTCGAACCCACGAACCATGAGATCATGACCTGACCCAAAATCAGACGCTTAGCCGACTGAGCCAACCAAGCGTCCCTCGGTCATTTTTTTTTTCTAATTATGAAAGAGTCTCTTAGTCCTAAATCCACACAAAGTTCCATGATTTGTGTAATTTTTTAATCATGGATTGATATAAAAGAGGTTTCTCTCTTGATCCAACTCGCAGATAGACATGCTGTGGGATCTCATCCACTGATCAGAACATTCACTGTAGAAACCTGCCTTCTGCCACTAGAGCAGTGAACGCTGGAGTGTGAGGCAGAGAAGTCCTGTAGACAAAGAAGTCTACACAGTGAGAAAGCTCTTTCGCGGAAGTATTCTGAATGATATGTACATTCATCTTCTGCTTTGCTGGGCCCCCAAGGCAGAACCCTCAAGCTTGCTGATAATCACTATGGTGGCATTCCCCAAAGTATGTTTTAGAGAACATTCAAATGAATGTGAAGAAACTTTCATTCAAACAGATTTCCGTGGTCAAACACATTTGGGAATCTCTAAGTTAAACAAGTCTAAACAGTTTTTTCTTTTAATTGCAGGACTTCCTGGAGCCTTTAATATTGTAATGCCTACCATGAGTCTCCTAAAAGGGATTTAATAGAACTTTCTGAAACATTTATCTAAGAGACCCATTTTTTTGCAAAATATCTTCAAAGGCTCATATCTGATCTGCTTAATTACCTGCTTTACAGACATCTCAGATTTGTATTGTTCCTGTATTACAACAGGGAGGCCTTCAGAAATGCGATCACATTCTGGAATAAAGCATGGATTAAAGAGAGGCTTTATTTATTGAGGTTCATACTGAGCTGACAGTGGTTTACGGTAAGGTATCACGAAGGCTTCAAGACTAAAAGATTGAGCTAGGTCTCAGTTTATAATACACCTTTCTTAGTTCACGGGAAGTATATCCCAGCCACCTTTGGATTTGCCCAAATTCAAATGTGAGGCCCCAAGCACATCAAAAATACTGATACAAACAATTTCTGCTTAGACAGATTTTGAGTTAACTTCCTTTCATGGGCACAGACAATCGTGAAGGAAGAAGTCTACTGCAGAGGAATCATCCACAAGCCATTAGAGCACCCCGCGCCCGGGCCCTTCTGCTGGAGAACGCTGTGGCCATCACTAGTGAAGTGAGGAAAGGTTGAGGATGATGATGATGGGCAAGGGGAAGCTGGGTACGGGAGGCCAGCTCCGCATCAAGCCATAGCCCAGATCCCATAGGGGAAGCTTCTGCAATGTGGAGGAAGACAATGTCATCAAGTTCAAAGTGACCAAGACTGGAAAACATTTCCGTTGGGGCACAATTTCGAGGCTATGTCTAACGTGCTTTAATCTCCAAAGCATGGAGAAGGAACGTAGAAGAAACAGTGAGAAGGTTAAGTCCAGGGCCAAGAGAAAGAGCTTCATTTAGAGAAGTCATGAAATGTATCATCGAAGTCTGAACGGTCTGAGTGTAAAATGATACTAATGATACAATTACTCCGAGACAAGGGATTCCTGGGCAACCATACATTCCAGTTTGGGATGTATGGTTATCCCAGCTCTATGGGTAGAGAGAGAGGGAATGGGAGGAGGAGGTTTGGAGATAGATATGGATAAGGTCTTCTTTCTACCCTTCCTTCCATTAGAAAATGTTTGTCAACCCAAAAGAAAAGTAAATAGTCACTTGAAATGGAGAGCGGTCTGAAAGGCATCTGCTGCCCTTGAAGTTCACGAAAACGTCATCTCCAAACATCAAAGCTGCCATTGGATACCTGCGACATGGGTGAGTGGGTCACTCCAGCAGAACCTGCAGGTGTCACCTCAGGCTTGAAGGGGTCAAAGTCCAGATCCAACAATGTCTCCTCTTTCTTCACCTCGGGGACTTCATTCTGTTAAAGGAGAACAACACAGAATATGAGACTTTATGATATAATCTCCGTGTAATCCTCTAACATCACTGAATATCCCCAAAGCATGCTCTGATAGTTTACCCAGAGTCACTCACGAAATGTGATGAAGGGGGAAATAACCAACTCTGGCCAACTGGAACCTAAGATGCGTAGGAATGCGACCCAGGTTTTGGTTTCTGTCCTTCGTCCAGCTCCGAATCCAGCCAACAAAGAGAATGTCTAAGAGGTATATCCTGATGCCATCAAGATCCAAGGACTCTCCTCTGCTAGTTTAGGAATCTCAGGTCAAGAATTACGGACGGCCAGACGGATACAATAGGCCACGGCTGGGACCCATCACCATAGCCCATGGCTGTGAGGTCCCCTGCAAAGCTAGTGTGTAAAAAGGAAGGGATGCCATCTACCCTGACTACCTCCACCTGCCTCATCCCCTCAGAGAGACCCTATCCTTTGATGTAGTCATCACATGAACCACTCTTCATCCATATTACTGTCAGTCTCCACTGTAAGTATGAGGGAGGGAAGGTGAAAGAGAAAGAGGGAGGGAGAGAACCACATCCCCCAACATTTGCCATAAAGTAACATTCCTTGATTAGAAACAGGTAAGCCAAATAAGACACAGGATAAAAGTCCTGCTATAATAGCGACACATTTATAATACTGAACATTAATATTTATTCATTTATTGTGGTCTCATGATACAAAAAAAAAATAACACGGCTTGAAGTTAGCCTAGCCTTGGCTTAAGTCACGCGGTAAGGGTCAGAGCTGAAATAAAGCCCCCATAAACAATCACGGTGAACAGAACTGGCTCAGTTTCCACAGAATCAGGTAATGTGTGTTTGGTGTTTGATATAAGCTTCAGTTTTGACCATCTGTACTCTAGAAACTCAAAGGTCACAACCATGGATGAAGCACAAAATAATAGGAATGTTCAGAGAAAGCTTGTAAAGAACAAGAGTTCTTTTAATTAATATTGATCATAGACATAAAACTTAAAAATACATAGAGCTGTATGAATAGCTTTGGGGCATAAGAGATAATTGTTTTTAGTATATCCACACTCACTGTAGAAGGAAATCTGCTTAAATACCATGCGATTGGTCCTGGGCTACCTATTTTGCAGCATGATCATTCTTACACGTTTAAAATTTCACAAGACTAATCCTTCTTACTTTAATAATTACAGTCACAAAACCATCAACTGATTCCTTTGGCCCCTATTCAAAATCTGCATGGGTTTTGTTTTCTGCCAACATTTGTATTGGTACAGGTTATAGGTCTAAAATTTTACAAACACTTACATTGACTTAGAATGTGCTAGGCACTGTTCTGAGAGCTTCGTGCATA
Source organism: Acinonyx jubatus (assembly GCF_027475565.1). Lineage (NCBI taxonomy): Eukaryota > Metazoa > Chordata > Mammalia > Carnivora > Felidae > Acinonyx > Acinonyx jubatus. Next base: position 92,188,282 of record NC_069383.1, read on the forward strand.
TAAATATTAACTCAGGTTAGGGCACTTCGCTGCAGTCTAATGATACAACGCTACAACACTATTATTGCCTTCAAAGAATGACCTTCCTAGATCCCCCAGACTTCATTTCGCCCGCATGGTCTAATCCTTACAAAAACCAAGGGGTAAATGGCATCATTCCTCCATCTGGGGATAAGGAGAGAGGGCTGTTGTCCTGGGTCCCTCAGATGCAATGCAGCCGAGGCAGGACTGCAACAGCCAGAGGCCTTGGACCCCAGTGCTATTCCAGGCTGCTGCTCAGACCTGGGCCCACATCTCTCAAACAGGCACCACGGGGATCTGCAGAGGAATTCTGGACAGTCTCTAAGTTCTTCTTAAAACGTGAGCCCAAACGAATCTGTCCATTAATCCTCTCTGAGCCTAATGGGGCCCCTTATGAAAGCTCGAATGGAAATGTAGAGCTCAAGGATGACAAGTGGCATGAGACTGTATACCAGTGTGGTGGTCTTCAAAAGGTGCAGCTGGCTACTTCAGACTCCATTTCTATTTGGTTTTGCACCCTTAATTCTTGCGAGTTACCCCTTAAGGCACTCATATCAAACAGCAGTTTGACAGAACTATAAAAAGAGCAAAAAAAGGAGTTGCCTGCTGATACAGCATTCCTTTATAAAATGACAACCCTGTCATTAACATGTTGAAACACGGTGACATGTCATGTCCCTTAATGTAACAAAAGAAAACTCCTCTTCTCTCTTTCCTTATACCTGAGTCACCGTTAGAGCAGATCTGATGTGGTGTCGACATTTGTAAACTTTTGGAAGCCAGAGTTTAAGTACCGGGTTCCCATTAAAAGTCTAGACCCAGAATGTGATCCTAAGAAAAGAGACTACATCTGTAAACCACAGGGGGAAGATACCCAAAGGGAAGATCTTACCAGTGATAATAATCTTCAGGAAGTGTCTTCTGCTAGGGACATCTAAGTTTATAACCGAAGTACTGAACTTCTTCCACTCTAGGTAGACAATTTGACCATAATCCTATGCCTAGTCTTGCCATGGCCTCCCTACAGATGGAGTTTACTGCCTTATCCCTTGACTTGGGGTTGACCATCTGTCATGCTTTAGTCAATGGATGTTAGTAAATGTCACACAAATGAAGGCTTGAAATGTTTGTGTGGGTGACTTGCTTTTTTGTATTCTTGCCACTCACTGTGCAACGTACAAGCTTCGGGGAACCACTGGTCAAGGAGGATGGGAGCCACAGGGAACACACCTGGACCCACCATAACTAAATTCCTCAAAAGCGGTGTTAAAGAGGAATTCTTACAAGTGGCCGGAGCGGGGGGGGGGGGGGGGGGGGGAGGGGAGCAGGGTAAGACATGTTACTGAACACAGGGACAACCTAGGAATAATAGCATTTTTTAGCACCAGAATTAATGCAAGCAAAAAGATGTTGAGGCAGTATCTTTGAAGTACAGAGAGAAACTTAGAATTCTGTGCCCCTTGAAAATATTTTTATGTTTTCATTTTTAAATATTTATTTGAGAGAGAGCACAAGCAGGGGAAGGGGCAGAGAGAGAGGGAGAGAAAGAATCCCAAGGAGTTTCCACACTGTCAGCACAGAGCCCGACATGGGGCTTGAACTCACAAACCACGATTTCATGACCTGAGCCAAAATCAAGAGTCTGACACTTAACAGACTGAGCCACCCAAGTGCCCCGAAAACATTTAAAAAAAAAAGACCAAAAATGTGGGGCACTTGGGTGGCTCGGTCGGTTAAGCGTCCAACTTCGGCTCAGGTCAGATGTCACTGTCTGTGAGTATGAGCCCCGCATCAGGCTCTGTGCTGACAGCTCAGAGCCTGGAGCCTGCTTTGGATTCTGTCTCCTTCTCTCTCTGCCCTTCCCCGCTCACATTCTGTCTGTCTTCCAAAAATAAATAAAAATTTTTAAAAAAAGAGAGAAAAAATGAGGTGACTATTTTTTCATACATACAAAAGCAGAAAGAACCCATCACCATCCAATCAACACAACTAATGTGAAAAGACATTTTTCAGGCATGAAATGATGCTACATGGAAATACGGATCTAGATGGAAGTATGGATGTACACAAAGGAATGATAGGCTCCAAAGGAATGAGAAATGATAACTATGTAGGTAAGTATACATGAGTTTAGTCATTATTTAAATCTCCTTAAAAGATAACTGACTGCTTAAACAAAGATAATCACAAAGTAACATGAAGTGACTTTACGTTAAAAAATAAATTCGATTTGACAAAACAGACAAAACAGTACAAAACCAGAAGAGGGGGAAATGTAAGTACACAATTATGGGATTCTTATGCTAGACCTGAAATATACCACTATTTGAAGGCAGACTTTTTAATAAATTAAAACATGTACTTTAAGCCCTAAAGCAACCACTAAAACACCAAAATAAGGTATCACTAATAAACAAAAGAAATAAAAGAGAGTAATAAAAATAATCAATTAATCTAAAAGAAAACAGAAAAAAAGAGGAAAAAGGGTTAAAACAGATGGCCCAATAGAAAAAAAAAATATCAAGGTGCCAGATTGAAACATCACCCTATGAATAACTACCTTGAATGAAAATGGTCTAAACAGTTTAATGAAATACAAAGGTTATCAGATTAGATTAAAAAAGCAGGTCTCAACTAGATACTGCCTATAAGAAACAGATTTCAAATACAGAGACACAAACAAGTTGAAAGTAAAAGGAAGAAAAAAGATATATTATGCCAACCTAACCAAAAGACAGCTGGAATAGTTATATTAATGTCAAACAAAGCAGACTGCAAATAAGAGAACATTATTATGGATAAAGGAGGTCATTTCCTAATGTAAAAAGGTGTTAATTCTAAACATTTATGGATTCAATCAGAAAGTATCAAGATACATGAAGCAAGAACCAAAAACACAGCATCAAGAAATTTTAAAATGCACAATTTTGTAGGGAAGATTTCAACAGCCCTCTTTCAACAACTGAAAGAAGCAGAGAGAAAATCAGCAAGGTTATAGAAAATACAGAAAACACCAAGACCCAATTTGACCTGATTTACACTTATAAAACACTCCATACGGCAGCACGATACAAATTCTTTTCAAGTGCATGTCAAACACAGAACATAATAGACACTGTTCTATTAAACAGGTCTCAATAAACTTAAAACCGGTCTCAATAAACTTAAAAAACATCCAAGTCATACAAAGTATGCTGACGACAATGGAATCAAGTTTCAAATCAGTAAGAGAATTATCTCTAGAAAAATCCACAAATATGTGGACAAAAATAACATTCTAAATAACTCAATGAAAGAAATGAAAAGAAAAACACCAGAAGAAAGAAGAAATCAATGTGGAAATTAGAAAGCAGTTTGAGTTGAATGAAAATAAAGACAACAGGTGCACCTGGGTGGCTTAAGCACTGACTCTTGACTTCAGTTCACGTCATGATCTCACGGTTCATGAGTTTGAGGCCTGCATCAGGCTCTGCACTGACGGCAGCCCGCTTGGGATTCTGGCTCCCTTTCTCTCTGAACCACCACTTGCTTTCTATCTCTCTCTCAAAGTAAATAAAAGTGAACTTTATTATTTTTTTAAGTTTATTTATTTAGAGAAAGGGAGAGAGAGAGACAGAGAGAGAGAGACAGAGAGAGAGAGAGAGAGAGGGGACAGGGGCAGAGAGAAAGAATATCCCAAGCAGGCTCTGCATTGTCACCAGAGAGCCCAATGTAGGGCTTGAACCCACGAACCGTGAGATCATGACCTGAGCCAAAGTCAGATGTTTAACCAACTGAGCAACCCAGGCACCCCAAATAAAACTGAACTTTAAAAAAATAAATAAAAATAAAAAATATAAAAACAACATACCAAAATTTGTGAGATGCTGCTGTAATAGGATTTAGGGAAAATTTATACCACTGAATCCCTATATAAGAAAAGAAGGAAAACCTAGAAACATATACACTGCCCAAACTGAAACAGGAAGAAATAGAAAATTTGAACAGACCCATAACCAGTAAGGAAATCAAATTAGTAATAAAAAATCTGCCAAAAAACAAGAGTCCAGGACCAGATGGCTTTCCAGGGGTATTCTACCAAACAATTAAGGAAGAGTTAACACCTATTCTCTTGAAACTGTTCCAAAAAGTAGAAACAGAAGGAAAACTTCCAAACTCTTTCTATGAAGCCAGCATTATCTTGATTCCAAGACCAGACAGAGACCCCACTAAAAAGGAGAACTACAGGCCAATTTCCCTGATGAACATGGATGCAAAAATCCTCAACAAGATATTAGCCAACCGGATCCAAGAATACATTAAAAAAATTATTCACCATGACGAAGTAGGATTTATACCTGGGATGCAGGGCTGGTTCAATATCTGCAAAACAATTAATGTGATTCATCACATCAATAAAAGAAAGGACAAGAACCATATGATCCTCTCAATAGATGCAGAGAAAACATTTGACAAAATACAACATCCTTTCTTGATAAAAACCCTCAAGAAAGTAGGGATAGAAGGATCATACCTCAAGATCATAAAAGCCATATATAAATGACCCAACGTTAATATCATCCTCAATGGGGGAAAACTGAGAGCTTTCCCCCTAAGGTCAGGAACAAGACAGGGATGTCCACTCTCGGCACTGTTATACAACATAGTATGGGAAGTCTTAGCCTCTGCAATCAGACAACACAAAGAAACAAAAGGCATCCAAGTGGGTCAGTAGGAGGTCAAACTTTCACTCTTCACAGATGACATGATACTATATATATGTAAAACCCAAAATATTCCACCAAAAAACTGCTAGAACTGATCCATGAATTCAGCAAAGTGGCAGGATATAAAATCAATGCACAGAAATTGGTTGCATTCCTATATGCCAACAATGAAGCATCAGAAAGAGAAATCAAGGAATCAATCCCATTTACAACTGCACCAAAACCCATAAAATACCTAGGAATAAATCTAACCAAAGAGATGAAAAATCTATACACTGAAAACTATAAAAAGCTTATGAAAGAAATTGAAGACACAAAGAAATGGAAAAAGATTCCATGCTCCTGGATAGGAAGAACAAATATTGTTAAAATGTCGATACTACCCAAAGCAATCTACATATTCAACACAATCCCTATCAAAGTAACACCAACGTTCTTCACAGAGCTAGAACAAACAATCCTAAAATTTGTATGGAACCAGAAAAGACCCCGAATAGCCAAAGCAATCTTGAAAAAGAAAACCAAAGCAGGAGGTATCACAATCCCAGACTTCAAGCTATACTATAAAGCTGTAATCATCAACACAGTATGGTACTGGCACAAGAACAGACAGATCACTGGAATAGAACAGAGAACCCAGAAATGGACCCACAAACATATGGCCAACTAATCTTTGACAAAGCAGGAAAGAATATCCAATGGAATAAAGACAGTCTCTTCCGCAAGTGGTGCTGGGAAAACTGGATAGCAACATGCAGAAGAATGAACCTGGACCACCTTCTTACACCATACACAAAAATAAACTCAAAATGGATGAAAGACCCCAATGTAAGACAGGAAACCATCAAAATCCTCGAGGAGAAAGCAGGCAAAAACCTCTCTGATCTTGCCCGCACCAACTTCTTACTCAACATGTCTCCAGAGGCAAGGGAAACAAAAGCAAAAATGAACTCCTGGGATCTCATCAAAATAAAAAGCTTCTGCACAGCAAAGGAAACAATCAGCAAAACTAAAAGGCAACCGACAGAATGGGAGAAGATATTTGCAAATGACATATCAGATAAAGGGTTAGTATCCAAAATCTACAAAGAACTTATCAAACTCAACACCCAAAAAACAAATAATCCAGTGAAGAAATGGGCAAAAGACATAAATAGACACTTCTCCAAAGAAGACATTCAGATGGCCAACCGACACATGAAAAAATGCTCCACATCACTCATCATCAGGGAAATACAAATCAAAACCACAATGAGATACCACCTCACACCTGTCAGAATGGCTAACATTAACAATTCAGGCAACAACAGATGTCAGTGAGGATGCGGAGAAAGAGGATCTCCTTTGCATTGTTGGTGGGAATGCAAGCTGGTGCAGCCACTCTGGAAAACAGTATGGAGGTTCCTCAAAAAATTAAAAATAGAACTACCCTACGACCCAGCAATTGCACTACTAGGCATTTATCCAAGGGATATATGTATGCTGTTTCGAAGGGACACATGCACCCCCATGTTTATAGCAGCACTATCAACAATAGCCAAAGTATGGAAAGAGCCCAAATGTCCATCAAAGGATGTACGGATAAAGAAAATGTGGTGTATATATACAATGAGGTATTACTCGGCAATCAAAAAGAATGAAATCTTGCCATTTGCAACTACGTGGATGAACTGGAGGGTATTATGCTAAGTGAAATGAGTCAGAGAAAGACAAAAATCATATGACTTCACTCATATGAGGGCTTTAAGAGACAAAACAGATGAACATAAGGGAAGGGAAGCAAAAATAATATAAAAACAGGGAGGGGGACAAAACAGAAGAGAGTCATAAATATGGAGAACAAACTGAGGGTTGCTGGAGGGGTTGTGGGAGGGGGGATGGGCTAAATGGGTAGGGGGCATTAAGGAATCTACTCCTGAAATCATTGCTTCACTATATGCTAACTAATTTGGAGGTAAATTTTAAAAAATAAAGTTTAAAAAAAAAAGAAAAGAAGGAAGGTCTCAAATTAGTAACTTCAGCTTCTACCCTGCAAACTAGGAAAAAAAAGACACAGAGCAAATAAAATTCTAAATAGAAATGGGGAAAATTATGCAGATCAGAGTAGACATTAATTAAATAGAGAATGAGAGAGAGAGAGAGAGAGAAAGAGAGAGACAGAGAGCTTGAGAGAATACCAATAAAACCAAAATCAAGTGCACTGAGAAGATTAATTAAACTTCTAGCCAGACTGATCAAGGGGAGGGACAGAGAGGGCACTAATTACCAATATCCGGAATGAGAGTGGGGGCATTACCAGATATTTAAAAAAAAATAAGGAAGTATTTTAAACCACTTTATTCCAATACATTTAACAATTTAGATGAGAGAGACAGATTTCTTGAGAAATACAAACTGCAGCATATAGAGAACTTGAATCGCTATGTTGCATACCTGAAACTAAGGTTAACACTGTGTATCAGCTATATTCAAATTAAAAAAAAATTTTTTTAAGAGAAAAAAAAACAAAAACAAAAACAACCCTGCAGGCCCAAATGGCTCCTCTGGTGAATTCTACCAAAGAGTTAAATAAGAAAAAAATATCAATTCTACAAAATTGAAGAGGAGTGAACAACTTCCCAACTTATTCTATGGGGAAAGCATTACCCTGGTGCTAAAATCAGAAAATTACTTTTTTTTTTACCTAAAAAAATGTTTTTTACATTTATTTATTTTTGAGAGGGGGGTGGGGAGAGAACAAGTGGGGTAGGGGCAAAAAGAGAAGGAGACACAGAATCCAAAGCAGGCCCCAGGCTCCGAGCTGTGAGCACAGAGCAGGACATGGGGCTCAAACTCACAAATCATGAGATCATGACCTGAGCCAAAGTTGGACACTTAACTGACTGAGCCACCCAAGCATCCCAACTTTTTTTTTTACTTTAAATGTTTATTTATTTTCAGAGACAGAGTGCAAGCAGGGGAGGGGCAGAGAGAGGGGGACCGAAGGGGGCTCTGTGCTAACAGCAGCAAGCACAATGGAGGGCTGGAACTCACAAACCACAAGATCATGACAGAGATGAAGTCAATCAACTGAGCCACCCAGGTGCCCCAGAAAATGACATTATTAAAAACAATGCCCTATGGACTCATGTTCCTCATCAGCATAGATGCAAAAATGCTAGAGAAAGCTTTAGCAAACTGGATGAAGAAATATGTATTAATAAACTGCATCATAACCAAATGAGGTTTATCTCAGGAATGTGTGATTGATGTACCATTTGAAAACCAATGAATGTAAGTCACCATATTAACAAACTAAAAAAGAAAACTCATACGATCATCTTGACAGATGCAGAAAAAGTATTTGAAAAAATCCATATCCACTCCTGTTCAAAACTCTCAACAAAGTAGGAAACATAGGCAACTTCCTCAACCTGATAAGGGCATCTACAAAAACATACAACTATCGTCATGTTTAATAACACAAGACTAGGAGCTTTTCCCCTAAGATTGAGACAAGGATGGCCGTCTCAACACTCGTACTCAACAATATACTGGCAGTACTAAACACTAAAATAAGGCAGAAAAAAGCAATAAAAGGCATCCAGATTAAAAAGAAAAAAGTAAAACTATGTTAATTCACAGAAGATATGATCACTTATATAGAAAAATCCAAGGAAATCTATAAAAAAGCTATAGGAACTAATACTGAGTTTAGCAAGGCTGCAGGATACAGCATTAATATACAAAAACTGGTTTTATTGATATATAAGAGTATGAAAAACCAGAAACTTAAATTTTAAAAATATGATTTACAATAGCACTAAAAATATGAATTACTTAGGGATAAATCCAACCAAAGATGAGAAAACCTGTACACTGAATAGTAACTATAAAACACAGCCAAGATAAATTAGAGAAGACCTTAAAATAAAGGAAGAGCTATACTGTGTTTATGGATCACAGAGCTCATTATTATTAAGATGTCAATGCTCCCCAAACTAATCTACATATTCAATGCAATGCCAGTCAGTATCTGTACTGGGCTGAATACTGTGCACCCCACCCCCCCGCCAAAGTTCATGATTATAAGGAACCTGTGAATGTGACCTTATTTGGCAATAGGACGTTTACAGATGTAATGGAATTTAGATGTGATCATACTGAATTAGGATGGGCCTTAATGCAATGACTTGTGACCTTATAAAAACAGGGAAATTTGGATACATAAACACAAAGGTATGTGAAGATACAGAGCACACAGACACATAAGGAAAACACAGTGTGATGACAGAGGCAGAGATTGGAATGATGTATCTACATGCCAAGGACTGCCAGCAACCACCAGAAGGAGAGAGGAGCAAAGAAGGACCCTAGAGTCTTCAGAAGAAGCATAGCCTGCTGATCTCAGACTCAATCATGACCTTGATCTCAGACGTCTAGCCTCCAAAACTGTGAGAGAATAAAAGTCTGTTGTTATAAGCCACTCAGTTTATGCTTCTTTGCTAAAACAGCCCTAGGAATCTAATAAAATATCTCAGAAGGTGTTTTTGTAGAAACTTACATATTGATTCTAAAATTCATGTGGAGATTCAGAGGATCTAGAACACCCAAAACAACTCTGAAAAATAACAACGCTGAGGGACTAACCTCATCTGATTTCAAGACAGTATAAAGTGACAGTAATCAAGATTAACATGGTACTGGCATAAAAGGTAGGCAAATGGACCAATAAAAAATCACAGAGTTCAGAAAGAGAACCACAAAGGTACAAAGGCAATTCAGTAGAATAAGGATAGACTTTTCAACAATCACATTTCAACTGTAAAGAAATGAACTTCAACCCATACTTTGCACATATTAAAAAATTCCAAATTTGTCACAGACCCTAAGTGTAACACCTAAAGCTGTAAAACTTCTAGAAGGACACACAGGAGAAAATCTTTGTGACCTTGGGTTAGGCATAGATTTTTTTTTTAGATGTGATGTGAAATACCTAATTCTTAAAAAATAAATAAATTGGATAAATTGGACCTCATCAAAATAAAAAAAAACTTCTCTTCTAAAAAGCACTAACAGAATGACAAGATAAGCCACACGCTGGAAGAAAATATTTGCAAATCATGCATCTGATAAAAGGCTTGTATCCAGAACATACAAAGGACTCTCAAGACTCCATCAAGTAAGTGAATACATCAGCAAAAGTTCTTCACAGACACCAATGAGGATATACTAATGTCATAGTAATATGTCATAATGTCCTCTAGACTCATCCATGTTGTCAGAAATGGCAGGATTTACTTTTTCTGAGACCAAATAATATTCCATTGTGTTTATATACCTCATTTTCTTTACTCATTCATCCACTGATGGACATTTAATGTTTATTTTTGAGAGACAGAGAGAGAGAGAGAGAGAGAGAGAGAGAGAGAGAGAGCATGAGCAGAGGAAGGCAGAGAGAGAGGGAGACACAGAATGCAAAGCAGGCTCCAGACTCTGAGCCGTCAGCACAAGAGCCTGACATGGGGCCCAAACTCACAAACCATGAGATCATGAGCTGAGCCGAAGTCAGGCACTCAACCAACTGAGCCACCCAGGTGCCCCCCACCATGGACATTTAGGTTGTTTCCATGGATTGTCTATTGTGAATACTGCTGTAGTGAACACAGGAGTGCAGACAGCTCTTTGAGATGCTGGTTTCATTTCAATACCCAGAAGTGGGGTTGCTGTATAGTAAGGTAGTTCTATTTTTAATTTTCTGAGGAACCTCCATATTGTTTTCCATAGTGGTTCTACCAATTTACAATCCCATCAACAGTGTACAAGGATTCCCTGTTCTCCACGTCCTCACCAACAACTGTTATTTGTCTTTTTCACAGTAGCTGTTCTAACAGGTGTGAGGTGATATCTCATTGTGATTCTGAAGTACATTTCTCTGACGGTTAGTGGTGTTGAGCACCTTTTCCTGTGTCTGCTGGCAATCTGTACATCTTCTTTGGAGAAATGTCCATTCGGGTCCCTTGTCCATTTTTTTAATCCAACTACTTGATTTTTTTTTTTTTGCTATTGAGTAGTATGAGTCCCTTATATATTCTGGATATTAACCCCTTATCTGATACATGATTTGCAAATATTTTCTCCCATTCCCTACATTACCTTTTTACTCTGTTGATTGTTTGCTTTGCTGTGCAGAAGTTTCTATGCTAAGTGAAATAAGCAAGACACAGAAAGAGAAATGATCTCACTTACATGTGGAATTGAAAACAGTCAAAACCATGGAAGCAGAGAGTAGAATGGTTTTTTCCAGGGCCTCAGGGGAGGGGAGACGGAGAGATGTTAGTCAAGGGGTATAAAGTTTCAGTTATGCAAGTCCTAGAGTTCAGCATGGTGACTGTAAGCAAAAATAGTGTCTTATACACTTGAAATTTGCCGGGAGGATAGATATTAAGTGTTCTGACATCATCATCATCAACAACAACAACAACAACAATAAAAGAGAGTAGCTATGTGAAGGGATAGATATATTAATTGGCTGGTTTGGGGAGATCACTTCACAATGCATACATATGTTAAAACATCAAGTTGTATACTTTAAGTGTATACAATTGTTATTTGTCAGTTATACCCCAATAGAGCTGGGGGGAAAAATGTCAATGAGTACATGAAAAGATGCCTAACATCATTAGCCATTAGGGAGATGCAAACTAAATCACAACAAAATAACACTATATACTTACCATCATGGCTAAAATTAAAAAGACTAACCATACCAAGTGTTGGCAAAGATGTGGAGGAACTGAAATTCTTTTTCAGTGTGGGTGGAAACACCAATAGTATAATCACTTAGAAAAGTCTGGCAGTTTCTGGGGCACCTGGGTGGCTCAGTCAGTTGAACATCCGACTTTGGCTCAGGTCATGATCTCACGGTTTGTGAGTTTGAGCCCCATGTTGGGCTCTGTCCTGATGGCTCGGAGCCTGGAGCCTGCTTCAGATTCTGTGTCTCCCTCTCTCTCTGTTCCTCCCCCACTCATGCTCTGTCTCTCTCTCTCAAAAATAAATAAAGATTTAAAAAAATTTAAAAAAGAAAAGTCTGGCAGTTTCTTAATAAGTTAAACTTACTCCTACCAAATGATCCAGCTAGTTCATAGAGATTTACTGAAGAGAAATGAAGCATGTGCACAAAGAACATTTGTATACAAATGTTCACAGCATCTTTACTTACAATACCCCAAAATTAGGGGCACCTGGGTAGCTCAGCCAGCTAAGCGTCTGACTTTGGCTTACATCATGATCTCAGAGGTTCGCAGGTTTGAGCCCTGCACTGCAACAGCACAGAGCCTGGAGCATGCTCTGGATTCTGTATCTCCTCTCTCTCTGCCTCTCCTCCACTCATGCTCGCTCTCTCTCTCTCTCTCTCTCTCAAATAAATAAACATTAAAAAAAATAGCCCCAAATTAGAAACTACCCAAATATCCATTAGTGGATGAAAAACAAACAAACAAACAAACCCTGATGTGTCCATACAATGAAATATTACTCGGTAATAAGAAGGAATAAACTGCTGACACCTGCTACAAAATGGATGAACCTCATAATAATTATGCAGAACAGTACAAGCCAGACCAAAAAAGGTGCACACTGGGTGATTCCATCTATACAAAATTCTAGGAGATTCAAACTTGTGTATGGTGACAGAAAGATGAGTGTTTGCCTGGAGGGTACAGCATGTGGACAGGAACAGAAAGGATTACCAACACGAAGAAACTTTGGGGGTGAGAGATATAGTCACTACCTTGATCCTGGTGATGGTTTCATGGGTGCACACGTATTTCAAAACTTATCAAAAAGTATGCTTTAAATATGTGCCGTTAACTGTATGTTGGTCAGATATCAATGAAACTGATTAACAGAAGAAAATACTCTAACAATAGGAGATTAGTTAAACCTACTATGGTACAACCTCATGATACAGGGATCTGTTGCTACTTAAAATGGTGAGATATATCTTAAATTGACATGAAAATATCTTTGTTATATTTGTAGTAAAAAAACCCCATAGGTTATAAAACTGATATAAAATGATCAAATTTCCAAAAAAATATACCTTTCTGTCACTGTTTGAAGAGAATAAAATTGTGGCATTACAAAAACTACATTAGTAACAGTGGTTTTTGCTGAGAAATAGAACTACACTTTTAAACTTTTGCTTTTTGCTTCTCTGGAATTTACTAGTGTTTTGGGTTAACCATGCATCCTTTATGACATTACTCTTATAAGCATATCAGGTAACAGAGATTTCAATATATAGCTACAGACACAAAAATTTATAAGTAGAGCAATCTCTGAGCCATTCCCGTGGGTGCATGCAGACAGACAGATGGATAGACACACACACACACACACACACACACACACACACACACACACAATTTTTTTAATTTGTTTAATGTTTATTTTTTTTTTTGAGAGAGAGAAAGAGAATGAGTAGGGGAGGGGCAGAGAGAGAGGGAGACATAGAATCCGAAGCAGGCTCCAGGCTCTGAGCTGTCAGCACAGAGCCTGACGCAGGGCTCAAACCCACGAACCGTGAGATCATGACCCGAGTCAAAGTCGGATGCTTAACCAACTGAGCCACCCAGGCACCCCGATTTCTTAATGATAACACAATATTTCAGTGAGCCAGATAAAGTCATAGGTACTATTTCTTCCAAAGAGTTTTTTTTTAATTTTTTATTCTTTCATTAAACATATCTTAAGGACATTTTCATTATATTCTAAATATTAGGCAGGACACTTATTACTTCCCAATAAGTCTGGGGAGGTCAGATAACAAACTTAAGACAGAAAGGTTAAATAAAGTTTTTAGGAACGAGGCCAGTTGGGGTTATTTTTCAGGTAATAGATATGTCGTTTATTGAAGGGTCACAACATAGCTGACAATTTCTACCAGTGAGTAAAGCTTTTGCATTTCGTTGGTAATGATGAACGCAGCGGCCTAAGAAAAAATTTTTTAAATGTTTATTTCTTTTGAGAGAAAGAAAGTGTGCAAGTGAGTGGGCGTCCTCAGGAAACTGAACTTTATAACTGGAAGCCTATGGTAAGACCACTACAGATGCGTACGCAGCAGTTACTGGGAATAATGGTAGTTAACTATAGTATCCTGACCGGGCTCAAGACCTTTATATTTGCAGTGTCAGAATTTGCAGTCATCATTCAACCATTTCATAGGACATTGTCAAGTATTTGTTCTACAGCTTTAACTATATAAGACGTTAAAAGAATAGTACAACGAGGGGCGCCTGGGTGGCTCAGTTGGTTAAGCACCTGACTGTTGATTTCGGCTCAGGTCATGATCTCACAGTTCAGGTGTTCGAGACCCACATTGAGCCTGCTTAGGCTTCTCTCTCTCTCTCTCTGTGCCTCTCCTCCACTCGAGTGGTCTCTGTCTCTTTCAAAATAAATAAATAAATAAACTTAAAAAAAGAAACAGTACAACGAAGATCCATTTACCCATGACCTGGACTCGTCAAAGCTCTCCTATTGCCGTCTTTGCTGCGTGTGCCTACCTACATTTATAGGATCCTGCAGACGCTCTAATGAGGTGACGCACAACGTACTAACTTTCTAAGGAACTGTTTACCTAGGTTTTTTGTTTTTGTTTTTACTGAAGCAAGCTGCTAGGTTGCACAGCCGTGGCGGTGCAGCACATTGACCGTAAGGAGGAGAGAGACAGTAGGGGAGGTGGACGGGGCCCGTGCGTCCAGTGAGGTTCAGTGATGACCACTGGATGAACAGTAGGTCAACTGGTGGAGTAAAGACCCTCCTCCCACCGCCCCTGGAATTTAACGATAACATTGCTGATCTGTCACAACTTGAAGAACTGTGCTAATATCAAAAACCCGAAGAGACGCTGTAGAGAACGTGCATTCTGAACATTACAGAGAGAGTCTGCATGGATTTGTTCAGTTTACAGGCCATCTAGTACCTGCTATCCATCAGGGGCTTAGAACGCCAGCATGGGTGGTCTACAGACTTCCGCTTTCCACGGCTGCCCTATGAACGCCACAGTGTGGCCGAAAGACAACGGCTTTGCTCAACTTCAAAAGTAGGGATAATGATGGGGTGCCTGGGTGGCTCAGTCGGTTAAGTGTCCGACTTCGGCTCAGGTCATGATCTCATGGTTCTTGGGTTCGAGCCCCGTTTCGGGATCTGTGCTCGGAGCCTGGAGCCTGCTTCAGATTCTGTGTCTCCCTCTCTCTATACTCCTCCCCTGCTCATGCCCTGTCTCTCTCTGTCTCTCAAAATTGAATAAAAGTTAAAAAAAAAAGTTTAAATAAAAATAAAAGTAAAAAGTAGGGATAATGACCTGTCAATCACAGGAATGATGTGAAAGCTAAATCGAAGGAGACCCTGCATGTAACATAGTCAGTCATGTGCTTCCTCATCGTGAGCTCTTTCCTTTCTCCCCAACTCATTCTTCTGTGTTCTCCTTCTCCCCTTCCCCTGCTGGCCTCTCTGAGCCAGCTGACCACCACTCCCTAACCCATACCTCAAACCATATTCAAAAGTACAAAATCTCAAAAGACTCACACCGTGAGATGCTTTGCAAGGAGGTAGAATATAAAATGCAAAAAAGGGCAAAGTGCGAAAAGTCTAGACGTTGTCAGAAGTTCAGGTGTCTGAGAACCTTGGAAGGTTGTGAAGCCAAGTGGCATGATGACTTAAGAGCACTGTCAGAGCCCCAGATGATAAACAAATTGCCCCACTTGGCCACCCCTGCCGAAGGAACCAGGGGTCGTGTGGGCGACCCACCAGCCCAACAGACCGACCAAACGGGCTGAAGGGGCTGAAGACACACGGTTTCCTTCCTTCCAGTTTTCAGCTTACTAATTCTTTCTGCGTTACCAGAATGCTAACATGTTTACTTGGAAAAAATACCAACTAAAAGAAGAGGCAGCTGGTCCAGAAATATGCTACATTGAAAAGAAAAGCCAAAGCGGAATTCAAAACCAGGTGACAGATATCCGGGAAGCGAGGGGTACATACGCATGTGACTGTAGGATGGCCTCTCAGGATTGGGGAGACGAAAAGGGCCATTTCACGAACTTATTCTGCAAGCTGAAAATCTACTTCAGTTTGATTAGCTAAGGAAAAATCGAATGACTTCATGAACTTAAAATGTGACCTGCAGCATTCGGCTGGAAAGCAGAGGTGTTAAGAGTAGCAGAGTTAATGATGCTAACTTGATCCCGACAGCCACGCGGCTTAGAGGCTGTGCTGCTGTCTTGCTTTCTGGCACAGTAGGTCTCCCAGCAGGAGTGGGGAGATGGGCTTGGAGGAGTAGGCTTGGATGGTCACAACCTAATCCGTCTGGATTTGTAAAGGAGAATGCCAGTTTCAAAAACAGAAAATATGCAGGGGCGCCTGGGTGGCTGAGTTGGATAAGCGTCTGACTCTTGGTTTCGGTTCAGGTCACGATCTCACGGTTTGTGGGTTTGAGCCCCGCTTCGGGCTCTGCGCTGACAGTGCGGGGCCTGCTTGGGTCTGTCTCTGTCTCAAAATAAACAAAAACGTAAAAGATTTAAAAGCAAAGAGAGAAAATATGCAACGTCGTTGCTGGGAAGATTTAAGCAAAACAGTTGGGGGGGTTACCTGCTACAGAAAAAAAAAATGTGGAAACAGGCAATTTCTTCCTTTCTGCCACTTGACAGGTAGAAGGGCAAGCAGGGACCCCGCCCCTAGCCCTGACCCTCAGGGGAGCCCCACACTTTCGAATACATTCCCTGAAATTTTCTAAGTCCTTCTCTGGTGGTGGCGGTTGTGGCTAGCAATGCTATCTGGTCAGGGCACCCGCATGGGGCTGGCGCCCATCTCTCTTTGGAGCACTCTGTGACCCTCTCTACTTGGAGTACCTACCACACCCCCCAGGAACTCTGGGGCTCACATCCACCCAGTTGTCCTGGAACGTGGTGGCCAGGCTTGTTTCCAAGAGGGTGGCTGGTGGGCAGATTGGGCAGCATGGCGTTTCACGTACGGAATCCCATCAGACTGACCACCAGAATGCCGTGGACAGGCTCATTTCAAGGGACTCGAATTGGTTATATGGACAGAAGCCCCCCTCTGAAAATATTTGCCCAGAGCCACGATCCCTCAGGAAAGCCCTGGTGGGAGAGGAGGGTGAACCGCGATCGTGAGAAGAGAAAGCAGTCCGAAACATCTTTTTTCAAAACATTTTTTGAAGAAAAAAAAAAAGAAACAACCTTGCATGTGTACATATGTGTGTGTATATAATATACATGATTGCTTTTTTTGGCCTTGATCTGTTAAAATCCTATTTATAGGCCATAAATTTGGTTTCCAGGGATATAATATCTTTTAAATCTTCGTTTTTAAACATGTTTCACCAAACACCCACGTCCCTGGAACAGGTAGTACTTTGGGAGAAAAGGGAGATTATTTGAGAAACTGATTTAAACAAAAAGGGATTTTGTTGCACAACTTCCCAGAGCACTGGACATGCTGACACAAACTATGTAAAACAAAAGGGGGTGCAGCCCCTCCCAGCCTCCGATGACCAGGGACCCCCTTTTCACAGCATCTTATGGGATGGGATGGAAAATGCTGTCTTGAAAGAATAATGTGGGGCACCTGGGTGGCTCAGTCTGTTAAGCCTCCAACTTTGGCTCGGGTCAGAATCTCACAGTTTATGGGTTCAAGCCCCACGTTGGGCTCTGTGCTGACAGCTCAGAGCCTGGAGCCTGTTTCAGATTCTGTGTCTCCCTCTCTCTCTGCCCCTCATCCACTCACACTCTGTTTCTGTCTCTCAAAAATGAATAAACTTAAAAAAAATTTTAAAGAATGATTCAGGAACACACACACACACACACACCCCATAAGAGATTTCTGTCAATTTAGGTTCTTGGGAGGGAAAAATAAAGAGGGCTGGCAGTTCCATTTTTGTAATCACAAAACCAGAGAATCAAGGTCAGCCCTGTGGTCTTGACACGCGGACCTCTCCCTGTAAGCAGGTACGGATACTTCCCAGAGAAGATTCTATGATATAGTTAAGGTCTGGGGCCATTAGAGGGCTCTCTAGGCCTAATGGATTTGTTTCCAATCCCCGGATGCACTCAGAAGGGACTGTCACCACCGTGAAGCTTGGTGTACGAGACGCACAAATCCATCAGAGGTGAGGAATATTTCAATCATCACACCTGGAGCTTCTGGGTAGGATTAATACAAACACTCTTCTTCCCCACTAAGTACATGATAAAAATAGCAAACTGGGGACATAAACCTATCTGTTCAATGTAGACTGACTTATTAAACTTTTAAAAAATATCACAATAAAACTGAAATGGACCACTCCATATGATCATAAATATCATGTATCTGGGAGAGAAGAGCTTTTCAGATACATCTCAGCTTTCTAGCTTCCATGCAGCTGGCATTGCATTTTCTCCGGGCATTTCTGTTGATTCTTTTTCATCATCTATCTGTGCCTATCTAAAAACATCACAGCCCTGATGAGACCATCCATTCCCTTAGAATATGTAACTTGACATATACTCTGATCAACACATCTAATATTACAAGCACACATGTACATGCATGTGTATGTACATGTAAGTCCAATTGCCCGAAATATGGTATTTCAAGTCATACTATTTTTTTTTAATTTAATGTTTATTGATTTTTGAGAGAGGGAGAGAGCGTGTGCAAGCAGGGCAGGGGCAGAGAGGAGGGGGAGGGACAGAGAGAGATGGGGAGGGGCAGAAAGAGGGAGGGGACAGAGGATCGGAAACAGGCTCCATGCTGACAGCAATGAGCCCAATGCGGGGCTCGACCTCACAAACCGCTACATCATGACCTGAGCCGAAGCTGGACGCTTAACCGACTGAGCCACCCAGGCGCCTCTCAAGTCACACAATTTTTAAGTGCAGCAGTTATACATGGTCGTACATGATATACACTTGATTCAGCTGGGTATTTCCCTGGGAGAAATCTGTTCATTCACTGTGGTACTTTGTTCGTGGCCATACATTTGTTCCACGGGGAAATCCTGGCCTAAAACAGTGGTTCTCACGGCGTGATCCCATGACCAGCAGTTGTCAGTATCACTTGGGAGCTTGTTAGGAATACAGATTCTTGGCCCCCACCCCAGAGCGGCTGAATCAGAAACTCTGCCGGATGTGACCCAAAAGGAGTGAGAGAACACACACTGGCCCTGTGGGTATCAAAAGAGGAACGAGCAACCGAAGGGACTGTCAAGATGCTTCAGGGACAGGCAGCATCTCCATAATTTTATTGTATCTTTATAAAATGCTTATTTATTTCTTGAGGGAGAGAGAGAGAGAGAGAGAGAGAGAGAGAGAGAGAGAGAATCCCAAGCAGGCTCTGTGCTGACAGCGCAGAGCCTGATGTGAGGCTCAAACTCACAAATCGCGAGATCATGACCTGAGCTGGAACCAAGAGTGAGATGCTTAATGGACTGAGCCACCCAGGCACCCCAAATAAAGCTAGATTCTATCACTCAATAAGCAAGGAAACAGACTGAAACATAAACCCTGCTTCACTCCCTTCTCTTGACATTGTGACATAAGACTCACAGCCATTTAGTCAATGGAAATGCTCTGGTCACATGCTGTGGTCCACCACAAGAGCCATGTTACTGCAGAGTCAGAAAAAACGACAGAAACCTCCTTCTGCCTCCTCTTGATTAAAAGAAAACAATATAAATGAAACTGAATCCCCCAAAATGCACCCCCATGATGTCTCTGGAGGTCAGTTCTTTCAGAATCCCCGAGCACACTGATGGAGGGGACACACAGCCAGTATGGGGGAAGGGGTGCTTTCCTCCTCTTGCCACAGCGTTGGAGTGCTACACAAAGACAGCCAGGCTGGGCACGGGCCAGGCCCCCGGTTGGTTGGTTCTGCTTAGAAAGCCGCTTCCTCTTCCTCTGTCCCCGATTCCTGACTTCCCATGACTCCTATGCAACAGCGTCATGAGAGTTAATGCTCTTAGAAGCACTCCGGGCCCCTGTCTAGCATTTGCAATTGTAAAAAGTGCTGTGATGCTTTTCTTTTCTACCAATGAAGAAACCTTATGTGAGCCAGCAAACTGCAAATAAAAAAACACTGTAAAGGAAAGAACACTTTTGAACCCCATCTTTGCTTCGGAACTAGTCTATGTGTCATGTTGCCTCTACTTTCGCTGCCTCAGGTGCTAAATGGAAGGGTCTTCAGCTAAGTACATGTGGCTTCTGGGTGACCACATTCTCTGTGGAGGGGACCAAGGGCAGGGTTTTGGAGGGTACAGGGGAAAGCAACCTGAATAAGGGCATCATTGGCCGAAACACCCCCTATTTGAAAACTGATGAAGCACCAGAAAGAAGGGAGCTGAGCTGTTAGCAAATACAAATGGACAGCATAACGTGGAAATGAAAACTGCTCACGTTTGGTGCCAGGCCAACAGCTGGCTCGGAGAGAGCTAGCCCTGAGGGCATCTGGGTATCCACAGACATCATTTGTCCCTGCACTCATCCACGTGCAATTCTCCCTCCTCGAAAAGAGCTGCTAAATCACATTCCAAGGCCTCGCTAGCATACCAAATCCCACATCTCATACAACAACAGAAGAAGGACACTATTAGCTGAAAGTATTGTGCCTTATTGATGAATGCCCTTAAAAACAACGACAAATTACGACGGGCTTCCGAATGGCTATTTTCTGAGTTCTCTGTTACTAGTGCATTATTTCGGTTATTGTCAACAGGACATGATTATAATTGGGATGTCGTACACAGTGTTGTTATTGATATACTCAGTAATTATAGGGCTGCATTCTCACATCTTGTAAAATGTAGGTATTATTTCTGACCCTGAGGACGCTGGGAGCAACTGATACTGGCACGATTTTTCTGGGGACTTTCACTCTTAAAACAAAGAAATGGCTTTGATGGCATCAGGAACAGCTCTGGAAGTCAGGAATCTTCATTCTTGAGACAATGGGATGACCAAGTCGCCAGCAGAGGTAGACTTGCAGTCCACGAAGGTAGCTGTACCTGGGGCAGGTGCGCCCCGGGGTCTTTGAGACCAGGGCAATTGCGGATGCTTCTGTTTGCCAAAGTAGGAAGGTCAAAAGGCTTAAAAATAGTCATCTCTTTTCATTGTATTTTCCTATTCTCTACTAGGAAGCAATACAAAAGAACTAACACAGGGCATAAAGACATGAATTCACACATACTGATGTTCCCCGAAGTGCTGGTAAAGAAACAGAAAAATTGAAAGCTACCTGGTCCATTCCTCAGATGGAATACTCTGGTTAAACATCTTCTTTTGAAAAAAGAAAACAGTAACATGACATGAAAAAAAGATGCTCAGTCAGATGAAGTAGAAAAGTCAGGAATACGTAACAATGCCATCTGAATTTTATGGTACAAATTCGGTATTTACCTAGAAAAATAGACTGAAGGAAAATAAACCAAAGTGCATTCATTTGTGGCTATGTCAGAGTGGTATGATTTAGGGGATTATGAAAATTCGTCATTTCACACTTTTCGGTGTTTCCAAACATTGTATGTACGTCTCCCATTTGAGAATGCTTTAGACATACCAAGTAATTAACAAACCTGATGACAGCTGAAATGATACTGCGGGCTCTAACATCTGCCACTTTTAAAGCTGGTCCCTGAGGGTCCCTCTGCCACGGAACTTCTGTGGACATCGCAGCTCCATACGAGGCACTTACCTGCGAAGGTGTCGTCACACTGATTTCCGGAACAAAGTTGTCCTCAAAGAAATTGATGATGTTCTCCTGCTGAAGTTCCTTTGTTGGAGTGACTTTGGGCAGAGGTGGGACAGGAGGCCCTTTCCTGGTCTACAAAACATCAGAAACACAAGCAAACTAATTCAGCCAAAGACGGCACGCGAGATGTGCAGAAATGCCACGGAACAGTGCTGGGTGGACGTATTGGTCACTGACTGAAATTTAGATACGTGTACAGAAACAAGAACACCTGATTGAGCAGAGAATGCTATCTCCCTTGGTGGCTCTCTGAGCACCGACAAGCAAGGGCCCCGTGAGAAATACTCCGGCAATGCCACTCCATTCATCTCAACACAAGCGCTACACGCAGGGCCAGGTGCCTATGCCTCTAAAGTTAAAACTAAGGCAACACCTTTTATGGAGTCAACTGAAAAGGATTTCTCATTTCAGCAATAAATTGGAACTTGAACACTAACATCAGGAAAGTTTGTCACTGGAATCACTGAGACCGCCCATAGGTAGCACACATTGCACTCCCCACGTGTTTTCAGGAGTAAGAACTTGACAGAACTATTCCCTGGATCTTCTCACGACTTGCCTTACTTTCAAAGCCTGCACCGCACTGGAGACTTTGAGTCTTCCTGTAGGAACTTCATCTTCACCCAAAGTGGGGAAGACGAAGGCGGCCATGGTTCTCTGTATTTACCTTTTCTAATCTTTCCGGTTTCCCCCAATCATTTCTTCTAGACGCTTTTGTTGAGCTCGTGCGCCACACACTGTGGGTAGTACCCAGACTATGAAATGGCGTATAAACATCACGGCTTTCTTGGCCATACTTGACCCAAGGGTAACCGAAAGTGCTGGAGGAAGGGAGGTCCTAGCAGAAGGCAGGACCGATCAGAGCCTTCTGAAAGCGAGAGGTGGGAGGAGAGGAGGGCATGGAAGGAAGCTGAGGTTGTGGAGAGAGGTCTCAACACACTCAAACGTAGGGTGTGTGAGGATGTAGGGCTCCAAACTGGAAAAACAGCTTGATTCCTTAGTGGCCATCACAATGCCGACAGCCTTGAAGTCTCCCCAACTGGAAACTCCTTTTGATGCCCCAGGACCCTGGGACTATCCCAGACAGGGGTCCTCACGCCGAGTTCTTTCATTTGTCCCAATGTACTTGACCTCTTCCTACCTGTGAAGGTGACCTAGGCCTTGCTGGTGCAGGAGACGCAGGTGCCAGCGTGTGATTGGGACTAGCTGTTGGGCTCGGGATGGGCGAAGGCTCCTCGGGCGGCGATGGGGTCTTTGCGATGCGGAGAGGACCAGAATCGCTGGATGAACAA
This sequence comes from Acinonyx jubatus, assembly GCF_027475565.1. Classification (NCBI taxonomy): domain Eukaryota; kingdom Metazoa; phylum Chordata; class Mammalia; order Carnivora; family Felidae; genus Acinonyx; species Acinonyx jubatus. The sequence continues at coordinate 92,211,086 of NC_069383.1, forward strand.
ACACATGAGAGTCAGCAATGGTCCGTCTAAAGAACAGCACTTACGTTTCAGGGGTCCTTCAGCCCAAAGGAATCCTGAGGCACAATAGGTTTTGGCTCTCGTTTAGCCCCCTTCTAGGTTAATTCTGGCTGTTATGTACAGTATTTATTATTCACTGGATGCCAGACCCCATTCGTAATACATCATCTCTAACCTCACAACACCCAGGCCTTGCTGTCCCCACGTAAAGCGGGGCACAGAGAGGTTAAAAACCCCTGAAGTCACTCAGCATTTTGCTGGCTCTGAATTCAGGCCTTGGGAATGCAAACCCCTTGTTCTCTCCACTGTGCCAAACAGGCTCTGCAAGAATCTTCCAAAGAGAAGCTGAATTAGCTGAGCCACTTTCAACTTTTGATTTCCTTCAGAATGTTACTAGGTCGTAATCGATAGAAAAACCCACCGTGAAAATGATAAATTTTACGTTAAAGGCATCCTCAGGATAGCGCTGAGTAGGATTTTATGAGTCTTTTCTGATAACATTTGGAAACAAATTCGTTACTTGTTCCCCTTTCTACACCTTGTAAAACAATGACTGCACTCAGACACCTTGACAGGCACGAACGAATTATGTGAAGGCAGAGTGTCAGCAATGTTTCCTGAGAACCCACCGCATCCCCGGCACTGGGCCAGAGGCGTGGGACCAGCTCAAAGGTGATGAACGGGAGGAGGGCACTTGGGACACATCCTATTCTCTAAGACCTTCTAACGTCTACAGATTGAGGGAACAGCGTCTCTACCCCAAAATAAACTAGCGCATACACCACAGCATGATCTACATATTCAAGGGAGTGAGTCCTGCGGGGAACACGGATGGGCCACATGATTGAGACTACGTGCCAGCAATCATGTCCTCTGTCGGGAAGCGCGGATCCAATCTACACTCAACAGGGAGCCCACTGAGCTCACTCACCACCTCGTTCTGCGGAGGAATGTTGAAAAAACCAAAGGAACATTTGGTAAGTGGCAATGGCCTCACTCTGTCTTCATTTTATCTGATTCAGCAACACTGAAGTGTTCAGACACGTTTGTTTCACGTCTCTACGAGGGAGGACCCCCTAAGTTTTTCACGTGCTTTACAGCCAAAACACCCAATGTCATTGCGACGTTCCTCTTATAACTTCCTCTTTGTTCCAAGTTCATGCTGAGATACTATATTGGAAACAGTGCTTCCTTCCACTCCTTTCATGTGTTCTTGTAGGGAATGTTCTTTCCCTTCGAAGGATAAGAGATCCTAAATGCTCACTTGGGATAGCAGCTGTAGCAGAGACTATTATGAGGATGGCTAATACAAAGAGTATCATTTAAGAAAATTAGCTCTCTACAGAGAAATCCAAACACTAACATGGGTAGGAGTGTGTGTTTTTATAAAGGTATATGTAGGACTCAATATGATGATTGATGTCGAAATTGCAAATAGAGAATGTCAGGACTGCATATTACCTTACAAGCCATTTAGTTCAACACCATCTTTTTTTTTCTGTTGATTAAAAAAAATTAGATCTTCACCCAAAGGATTAATGGACTCACTCAAGGAAGGCAAAGCCTGTTAACTGCAGGATCACAAACCTGAAAGCTGGGTCTTCTGATTTCCAGCCCAAGGCTCACGAGCCTGCCTTCCTTGAACATATGATGCCTGAGAAGGATCGGTGTATTTGACCGACTGACTCACAGAATCAACGTGCGACAGGACCAAAACAATGCAGCATTTGCAAGGTCAAGTCAGGAGGTAAGATGCTGGTGAGGTGTCAATTACTTCCCAAAATGGATTCATTGAAGATCCAGCACTGACAGTAAGCATAAGGACTAAGTGCTGGGAGTTTAGGAATTCCTTTCTTCTCCAAAGAAAGTAACAGGTGCACAACCAGAAATTACGTGTTAAAAATGTATACCCTGGCCGACAGGTCCCATGGAAAATGGAGACAGGCAGATAGTCAATTCTACGGTGACAATGGCCAAAGCCCACAGTGAGTAAATCTAAAGGCTAAAGGTTAAGGTGAACACAGAACAGAGGCTGACAGTGGAAAGACTCCTTAGTGTTAGAGTTTTCTAAAAGGATTAAAATAGCATGGGCTGGTGCAGACTGCAGAAATTGTGACAAGCACTGCATGACCTTGGGTCTGAAGAACACGGCCTACCTGGGAGCTCCTTGAATGGTGAAGGCCTTGTCAGCGTGCTGGTCGCCCAGCTTCGTCATCACTTCGTACAATTTGTGGCAAAGCTAAAGGGATGGAGACCATTGGTCTGTTAGCTGTAAGTCATTCTGGTGCCGATTCAGGCTACTGCCCTAAGAGAGGAGGAAGCGTTTACTGAAAAACTGAGAACCTTAACGACGATAGGGATGGCCTCAGGATACCTTTAAATTCTGCAAATGGACAATCTAAAACTCATATCAAGGGGCGCCTGGGTGGCTCAGTCGGTTGAGTGTCCGGCTTCAGCTCAGGTCATGATCTCGAGGTTCATGAGTTCAAGCCCGGCGTCAGGCTTTGCGCTGACAATGTGGAGCCTGCTTGAGAGTCTCCCTCTTTCTCTGCCCCTCCCCTGCTCTTTCTCTCTCTCTTTCAAACTAAATACATAAAAATTAAAAAAAAAAAAAACTTATGTCAAAACTGAAAGGCCACAAACACAAATAAACCTTTAAAAAACCAAAATACATTTCTCAACCAGAGTACAGAATGGAAAACAAACCCTTATTGTTTCTGCTGACTCTACTAGAGATAAAGTCGTACGACCACCCTGCTGAACTAAGACAATATTAGTTGACGACAGGACTGCTGACTGAATGCTCAGATACCAATTTTTCCTCAGCCTCAAAAAGTATCACTTTTAAACGCCAACTTTTAAAGCTGACTGGAAACAAAAACCAAACAAAACAAGACTGTGAGACTGTGACAGGGAGAAAAAGCATTTCGGAAGAGGAACGAAGACCGGCCAGGATTCCTGAGGGCCTGGAGGAATACTGGAGAAATACCACTGAGAGTAATAACACGCTATGAAAACAAACTCGCAAGTAAGTGACAATGCTACGCCATTTCATTTGCTTTCAGAAAAAAAAAAAAAGTTCACTTATTTTATGTTCCATAAGGAAAAATAATCGTTACTTACCACTGCTATTTCCTTATGAAACTTGGCCTCGAGGCTGGAAACATTTTTGAAAGTGTTGACATAAAACCCAACTCGTCTGCCATGTAGAGACACAAAGAGGAAAGAAGAATAGGGAAAGACCAGTCAGCAAAACTGCATTTGTAATGGCAATGAAATGCATTAGGAACAGGTTTCCTTTATATAATTGTGACTAACACTGGGCCACATCTGCTGGCCCACAGCACAATCTCTCCAAAGGCAGTGGACGTGTGGAGACAGTGGCTCTCACAACGTGGGGAACACCAGGACTGCATTTCAGATTCTGCAGGTCTCAGATAGGGGTGGAGGATGTGCATTTAAAAAAAAATTTTTTTTAAGTTTATTTATTTTTGAGAGAGAGAGATGCAGAGCGTGAGCAGGGGAGACAGAGAGAAATAGGGAGACACAGAATCTGAAGCAGGCTCCAGGCTCCGAGCTGTCAGCACAGAGCCCAGCACAGGGCTCAAACCCATGAACCGTGAGATCGGGACCTGAGCCAAAGTCCAAAGCTTTGGGCCACCCAGGCGCCCTAGGATTTGCATCTCCAACAGGCTCTAGGTAACACTGAGGCTGCTGCTCCTGCAGACAGAACACATTTGGAACCACTGCCCTAAGAGTCTGCTTATATTTTAGACGTGTGTCTTGTAAAGGGCTGGAGAGAGAGAAGCTTATCATTAATTTTTATGACATATACATACTATCATTTTGGATTCTGAAATGTGGTGGACAGGGAGAAATAGAAAACCTACCGATTAACTACAATTCCTCAGCTAAAGTAAGAGGGCCAAATAAAGACACAAGGTGTCCATTCACAGTATCTCAAACAGGTTTGTGAAGCAAAGCCAGGGGGTGGGACTTTTAGGTCCCTAATAGTAAGCACACCCGTCAACCCCGAGGGTTCAGCCCAGTACCTCCTGAATGGGCTCCCTTTGCTCTAAATGAGGACACTGCATTAATTCAATCTTTCTGAATCCATCTAATAAATTACTACTTTGATTTCATTCATGTTCTTGTTTCAATGACGTTCTCAAAAATAACTCCAGAATCCTGACTGGTTCATGAGATTCTAAATCCCAAGTAAGAACTTAGATGCCAGAAACATTAGACAGGCCAGATATATGGAATAAACATATACTCGGGGGGGGCGGGGAGGGAAGGTTGTAATAAGAATAATTTATTGTTTAATATATAATTTTGTTATTTAATAATAACTTATTACTGGGGAGTAAGAATGTGCCTGTACACAGGAGGGCCCCTCTTATTTCAACAATGACATGAAAGCATAGATAAAAGGGGACCTTCCTATTTAGCTGTGCCTTGTACTGAGCAAGATTCCAATAAGCCAAGTGGACGAATGTTCCATTATCACTAAAGCCAATAGAAAGAGCTGCCATGTAATAGACACCTTTATTTATTCCCTCACTTAATTCTTGTAACTACCTCCAGGGTAGTGAGCCTCATTTTACATCCAGGTCAGCCAAGACACAGACATACTAATTGTCCAAGGTCTCGTAATTAATAACCGGAGAACCTGTATTTGGATCCAAAAGGAGGAAAACCAATAGAAAAGCACGGACTGTGTGACAAGAAATTCTGCTTAAGTACGAGTATCATGATTTCTGTTCTCTCCAATGAATTAGGGTTTAGAATTTTAACAAGATAAAAGATAAAAACCCAATTTAGAGATTCAGAGATGAAATAATGGTTAAGTACCATGTGAAACTCCAGTAAGACTTACTTTTTCTACATCTTAACCTGTGCCTTAAGTTCCTACCGTGTTCCACTTAATTTTTTTTTTATTTTAGAAGACTAGTTTACTTGGGTTTCCTTCATCTTTTCAGCTTTATTGAGGTATAGCTGATAATTAAAATGGTGAGATATTTCAAGTGTACATTGTGGTGACCTGATTCACAATTGTGAATGGTTCCCCCATCTAGTTAAGTAACACAGCTCTCACTTCATAAATGTATCCTGTGTGTGTGAACATTTAACTTCTACACTCAGCACATTTCAATTATAGAGTATAGTGTCATCAGCTATAGTTACCATGTTTTACATTAGATCCTCAGACCTTACTCACAGCTAAAAGTGTATACCTTTTTACCAACCTCTCCCTATTTCCCCACCTCCTAGCCCCGGACATCCACTTTCCTACTTTCCATTTCTATGAATTTGCCTTCCCCCACCCAGATTCCACATACAAGGGATACCATGCAGTAGAATCACCTCGCACCCATCAGCATGGCTGTCATCAAAAAGACCAGATAACAAGTGTTAGCAAGGATGTGGAGAAAAGGGACCCCTTGTGTACTGTCGGTGGGAATGGAAATTGGTGCAGCCACTGGGGAAAACTCCTCAGAGAGGTAAAAATAGGACTACCATACAACCCAGTGATTCCACTTCTGGAGATATGTCTGAAGGAAATGAAACCAGGAACTCAAAGAGATACAGGCACTGCCCCATTCACTGCAGCGTTATTCATAAGAGCCAAGAGATGAAAACAATCCAAGTGTCTATCAACCGGGGAATGATTAAAGAAGGTGTGGGGTGCCTGGGTGGCTCAGTCAGTTAAGCGTCCACCTTCGGCTCAGGTCGTGATCTCGCGGTCCGTGAGTTCGAGCCCCGCGTTGGGCTCTGTGCTGACAGCTCAGAGCCTGGAGCCTGTTTCAGATTCTGTGTCTCCCTCTCTCTCTGGCCCTCCCCCGTTCATGCTCTGTCTCTCTCTGTCTCAAAAATAAATAAATGTTAAAAAAAAATTAAAATAAATAAATAAATAAAAAGAAGGTGTGACATGTATATACACACACACACGTATATGCATATATACATACAGGATACGTACACCTGCATATATATATATATATATATATATATATATATGCATATACATATACACACAGACATATATTGTGTATATTATTTCATATCAAAATAAAAATAGGTGAATTGAGAGACATAATCACTGTAGATACTAAACATTAAGTGGAACATACGTCTTTGTCCGGTTTGTTTCACTCAGCTTAATGCCCTCATGGTCCATCCATATTATCCCAAATGGCAGAATCTCCCCCCCCCTTTTTTTTTTTTGAAAGAGAGCATGAGTGAGCAAGGGAGGGGCAGAGGGAGAGAGCGAGCGAGCAAAACCTAAGCAGGCTCCATGCCCAGCGTGGAGCCTGACATGGGGCTTGATCTCATGACCATAAGATCATGACCTGAGCACTGAAATCAAGAGTTGGACGTTCATCCGACTGAGCCACCCAGGTGCCCCTCCTTTCTTATGGCTGAATAATATTCCATTGTGCGTGTGTGTGTATATGTGTGTCTGTGTGTATATATTGATAGGTGACAGATAAACAGACATATATTAATAAAGAAAATCCTGGCACAGGGTGTTTGGGAAATAGCAACTACTTGGGAGGGTCAGATCAGAAGCTTGGGAGATAAGAGCAGTGAGGCAGGCCTGTGCGCTGGGGCAGGGGATCTTCCCGACCGTGAAGTATGCGTTTATTTGCAGGCAGTGGTTATTTGCAGCCCCTAGCCATGTGTGGGACAGGGGAATGGAGAGGACCTGTGTTTGAGGAAGCTAACAAAGCAGCACCTGTACAGGAGGGGAGTCTGCAGGTGCACTGACAACACTGGGCAGAGGGTCCAGCTCACCGTATGTGGCAGAGAAGACTTCCGGCGGCACTGTAAGTGCCAACTCAGGACCCCCATCAACCGGTCATTCCTCATACCTCCCGTCATTCAATTGCTCAACGAAGGGCCTATCTACTCTGGGTTCATGTCTAGGGGTGGGCTCCGGGGGCTCCAGGAACACACAGTCCACTTACAGGAGTCCCCGAGGGGAGGATTCATGAACACACACTTCACCCACCCTGGTGAGTGAAAGACGCAGAATGCCAATGTTAAAGTTACCACGAGAGGCCATACACAACTGAATACCAAAAATGAGTAGGTTCAGACAGAAACAGCTACAGGAACTGAGAAGATGGGGGAATTGACAGGCCCTGTGCCAGCTGCGAACGTCTGCTTGAGAGGATCAACTTGGGCTGGCCCGAAGGAGGGTCAGATTTAAATAGACGGCAGGCGCAGATGGATGGGGGAGGGGGTGTAGCTGAAGTTCATTGGCGGGGACTGCTTTGTTTTCATTGATTTTTCACTATGACGAACAAAACCCTAACGATGACCTACGAATTAAAACTCGGTGCATGGCTCGACTATTTCCTTAGAATAAGTGCCTTGAGTGCAAACGCTGTGTGAGAGGCACAGACCACAGAGGCTCTGGTGTGCACTTCCAAGCTGCCCCCACGGGGGTGGGGTCCTTCTACTTCCTTGACGTTCAGTGCGAAGTTGCACAAAACCTTCGGGAATATGATGGGCGAAGAGTTTGCACCCGGCTGCCTTTTATAGTTATATTCCTTCAATTAAAGTTAATACTTTTTTCTTCATTTACTTAATAGCCGTTTATATTTCTTCTTTTGCGAGTAACCTATTCATTTTTTATGTTCATTTCTTAGTGCTCCCCCCCCTTTTATTTAGAAGGTTAACTGCTATTAAACATAGTGATTCTTAGAGACATTAAGCAAAAAAACAAGAATTCCCGTTCTTCTACCTGTTAGTTTTGCTGTCTGATATATAGCGTATCTTGTTTATATCAATTATTATTTAGAGAAATAAGTGGTGTGGTGCCAGAAAGAAATAAAGACCTTGTTTAACATGACTAAACAGATATCAAATGATTTTCTAATATTTTTGTGGCTCATTTTAGAATTTCGAAGTTAAGTCAACTAGGATGTGTTTAACTTAGAAAAAAATGTGTTGGACATTTTTGATGTAATTCGTCATATAAGGGTTTTCTTCAAGTTATGAAATTGGAGACTCTTTCAAAGTAGGGCCTGCCTGTAAGCAGGTCACTACTACAGGCCTAGCACCTGATACGGCACCAGGGCAGAGCAGGTGTGCAAGTAAATATTCAATGAATGAACGAATGAGCCAACAAACGTGGCACTCATTCCACTGGAAGGGCATATGCTGACTGTTGCCCTTGGCTTGTAAAAACCTGATGTCACCAGCAGGGAACCAGACATCCACAGAGTACTGCTTTTACGTGTTTGCGAGGTATTCCACACGCTCTTCATAAACAAGGGACTAAGACATTACCATGTCCCCGAAGGACTCCTCTGAAGCATTCTCAGGCCCCTTCAGGTTAGCTCTCAAGCCCCACTTAATTTCTTTATTAAGATGGTTTTTTCTTCTTGGAAACAACGGGAAGGATTGTCAGCTGAGCTGTCACAGCAGTGCAGGCCAGGACACTCCCCTCAGCACTTCCCTCAGGGAAATCTGCAGGGGTGGGGCTGGGCGGGGGGGTCACTGCGACCCCCTCACCACAACCCCCTGCAATGGAAGAAGCATCCTGTGCCATCCGTCACTTACCAGGGGGGTGGAGTGGGAGAGCGAAGAACTTTCTCCTAGCTGGCCCCTGCTCCTCTGGGCCCCTGACACTCCCTCCTCTGAGATTCATGCCGCACGTATTCGGCCCTGTACGGCTCATCTACCAACCCCCAGGCCACCACCCCACTGACTGTCCACAGCGCACATCTCCTGATTCCCTTCGCTCTCCTTCACCGAATCCTAACACGAACACAGCAGACCTCGACATCCGACTCTTAAACCAAGAAACAAACTCGTAACTCACATGCTTATTCAAATAAATTCTGCTGCGGATCCTGGGTCTGGCCATCCATGGCTCACAACTGATAGGAGACAATCAAGAGGCCTGCTCCCTAACCTAATTTCCTAGACCACAAGATCCTTCATTCATTCACTTCTGTTCCACTTGTTGATTTTTTTCTTAATCTCTCTGAGATCAGTGCCCCTTTCCTTCCAGGTTGTCGTCCCCCTCAGGCTCGGCATCTTGCTTTCTCAAGCTCGGGCCCTGTGGCATACCTCTCACCACTGGCTGGTCGCTGTGCCAACACCTCGTCTTTATCCCCCTGTCCCCTACTGGCTCCAGAAATCCCCAGTCCTAAATCATCCCAACCTGTGCCGCTGCCACTGTCGGCTTCTCAAAATGATACCAGTTATTTCAAATTAATTTTTTAACGCTTATTTATTTTTGAGAGAGAGACAGAGGGTGGGGGAATCGGAAGCAGGCTCCAGGCTCCAGCACGGAACCCAATACGGGGCTCAAACCCATGAACCGCAAGATCATGACTTGAGCCAAAACCGGACACTTAACTGACCGAGCCCCTCAAAGTGATACCGGTTAATTTTAGAAGGCTTCCCCTGCCCACTCCTCCCCCTGTATCTGCTACCACTATTCCTCAGGCCCAGCATAGTCAAGATCCTCAAATAAGAAATGATATCCTTCTACATCATCAACCATGGTGTCTCCAATGGCTGCAGTCAGGTTTCTGACCCCGCCATCAGCTGGAGCCTGTCTAGAGGCTCACCAAGACAATACACCCTTAGTCTCCTCTGCTTGACCTCCGTTTTGCCAATTATTCTCCTGGCACGCCTTCACTTTTAAAACTCTCGCCATTCTTGGGCTTTTTAAGATACTACTCTCCCGGGCCTCCTCCTACATCTGTGATCATTCCTTCTCAGGGACTTCTGCACTTTCCTTAAATAGCGGAGCTCTCATTCCTCAACCCACCATAGCAGGGAGGCCGGAAGACACAAATAACTGCAATTTCAAGGTGGAGTAATATGGCTGGGAAGAAAACATATGTATAATAAGACAATTTTATGAACTAAGCTTTATTTATGAAAGCCTGCGTACGGTCTCATTTTACATAAGGAGAAGTCCTAAATGCAGACAATCAGGATTTACAGGCAACACCACAGAAGTGTTTTTAAGTGCCAGCTTCAGGATGTATAAACGCAACGATCTTCAGCAAAGTGTTTAACCAGTATGATCCCGAGCTTCCTCGTTCGTGAGGTGGGGATATATGCAATTGTGACGATTGAGGTTATGTGTGTAAAGTGAATAAACTGATACCTGGAAAATACAAAGTATTCAACAATAATGAGCGCTCTCTTCTCCTCTCGTATAAACACAGTACACACAATTACTGCGGTTGAATAATGTAGGTCTAGTCAAAAACCATGGTATATATAAAGAGTATATACAAAGGCCCAAGCTAGGATTGGATCAAAGGGCAGGACCTGACTGACGTAAAAAGGAAAAACCCTTGAGTGCGGAAATAAGTCACAGTGGATTAAAAAGCACTGAAGCAGGGCACTGGGGTGGCTCGGTTGAGCTTCCAACTTTAGCTCAGGTCATGATCTCACGGTTCGTGAGTTCGAGCCCCACATTGGGCTCGCTGCTGTCAGCACAGAGCCCGCTTCAGATCCTCAGTCCCCCTCTTTCTCTGCCCCTCCCCCACTCACACTCTCTCAAAAATGAATAAACATTTAAAAACAAAGAGCACTGAAGTATTTATATTGTATATGGCAGATAAGGGGAATGGCTTCTCTCCAAAACTTGTCCTTCAAATATTCCCATTGTGTTTAAGTTCCTCTAAAGTCTTTCATATTACAAGATACTCTGACAATTCCTTATTTTGAATGACCAAATACTATCTGGGGAAGACACATAAGCCTGAAACCTCATCAGTCAATGCTAGTTTAGGATGCTTATCGAGAACATTAAGAAGAAATATTTTTGTTCCATACCCAATACGTATTAAGGCAAATAATACCCACCTTTGGGGAATTTTGGCAATTTTCCTGGGAGTATTATCTCATAACTGGAAGTGTTGAGCGTTGTGGTACCTAAGTTCTCATAAAGATCAGTTTAAAAAGCAATTGGGTAAGTAATGACATTTGAGATCACAAAAATTCCTTTAGAGGGGAAATGAACAGGAGAACTGTTTAAATTGTATGCAAATCACAACTGGTGTTGGGGATGTTGAGGAAGATGATAAGCTGGGGAGAACTCCTGGCTGACATTTCATGAGTCAGCCTTGATGAGGACAAAGACATGGGTGCCAACGATGTGCATAAAGATTTTGGATACAAGGTTTTTTTGAAATATAAGAATGAAAAAATATACTTCTTAAAAAACCCATAATTTCATATGATTTGTGACTTTATCTTCTTTTTAAAATTTGAGAGAGAGAGAGAAAAAAAGCACAAGCAGGGGAGAGAGGCAGAGGGGCAAAGGGAGAGAGAAAGACTCTCAACCAGGCTCTGCACTGAGCATGGGGTTCAGTCCCACAACTCTGGGATCATGACCTGACCCAAAATCAAGAGTCGGACACACAACTGGCTGAGCCACCCAGGTGCCCCTATAATTTGTGGTTTTAAATAGGCACGAATGACTCCATGAAAGTTATGAATAGATATTTGCCTCAACAGGAGGGTGATGAGGGGATGGGTGGTGGCAATGAGAATACGGAGGCAGAGACCAATCCAGAAGACCACAGAGAAAGGATAAATTGATTCCTTTGATGGTCCTCTGGCTTCCCATAGTTAATGACGCCAAAGCTTTGAGGTGGGGAGCCCAAGAATGACAGTACCAAAAAGAGAAATGCAGGTGTGGAAAGAATGAGTAAATTCAGATGAGCGAGGAGTTAATTTCACACATGTTGAACCTTGGGTTATGGCTGGACATTGAAGTGGGATGCCTTACAGGCTGATTCTTGAGTGAACTGGCCGAAATTTCCTCTAGTTATTTCAAAAATAAACACGGAGTGGACACAAACACGGACAAACTCCACTCTAGACCCTCAAAACGCTTACAGTTTTAAAGGATAAGTAGGACTTCCAGAATTTTTAGATAGGAAGGTTTTGAGGATGCCAGTCTGGTTGGAAACCGGGCCAGAGGATTTGTCTTAAAGCAATGTTGCATAGCAAGTGCAAATGTGTTTATATGGCATGGTCACATGAGGTGCCGATGGAAATTGAGAGGCGGAAGTCCCCACTGCATCCAACAGCTTCTTGGTTCTACCATTGACGGGGAAAAATAAGACAAGGGATGGAAAATGCACTTAATGCCATGAGAAATGCAGAGTAACCATAAAAGAAAAATATTTAGTGCTTAAAATGGGAATGCAGTTCAGGTTAAAAAGGTCAGAGCTGAAAGCACAGGGTTTGGCATCCAAGCCTGAAGACCAGATGACCTCTGGGGATCAAGGGAGTTCTGCCAAGAGCTAATGGGGTATCCTTGTAAATTTCAAAGTTAAGGGCAATTCTCCTGTTGCCTCTTTCTGAGATGGGAGACTCCACTTGAGAAATATATCAAGGTCTAAAAACTGTGTCATCAATATAGCAGCTGCTAGCTTCGTGTGGCTATTTAAATTTAAATGAGTCAAAGCAAAATAAATTAAAAACTCACTTCCTCACACCATACGAGCCATATTCCAAGAGTTCAACAGCCAGCCACGTGTGGCAGGCAGCTACCATTCTGAAAAGCACAGATATATAGATACATAGAACGTTTTGCCAGGTTCGATGGCCCTGAAGCATCACAAACAATAAAGATAAGAGAAGGGATATCGCCTCTTCTCGATCTTCTAAATGGGACACGTACACCCTGCACAGAAACTTTACCTTGACCATAACGATGGTAACTCCTCTTGTAAGTCAACGTTAAACTCTTCAAATACTTTCTGTGCTTTCTGAAATTCCTCTTCTGCCTAGAAAGGACACATTGACACGTGTTTACGCTAAAAAAAAAAGTCTCACTGAAACACAAGCCACTGTTATGTACAACAACAGCACTAAACATAAAATAGGAATAGCTTTATGGCATCCAAGAAACATTTTGAGAAGGACAGAAATTTGTCTGGTTATAATCCACAAAACCGTTTCCGATAAGAAACACGAAGTCTTACTGAGACACAGAAACTGACTCAATTACAATGGGTGCTTTTGTAATCTGGCAGATCCATTCATGCCACAAAACGGGTTAACTGTCACATGCACTGCTCTGCTCTGGATACTGCACACGGATGCTTCCCAAAGAGCTCCCAGTCTACCGGGAAGTGAAAATAATTACAAGATAGTGTTGCAGAGCATGCTATTGGGGAAGATGGTATAGAAACAGAGAAGGTTCCACAGGGAAAGTGATATTCTAATGGACTCTTGAAGAATCAGCAAATGTTTGCTAAAGAAGGGGGTGGACAGACACTCCAATGCACGAAGGTGGCGTTCCCTAGTAGCCAGAACCCTAGCTTACCAATTGTGGAAACTTGGGAGGCTGTTTTCACTTTCTTCACCTTGGATACCTCATTGATAAAATGGGAGATGGTGATGCCTCCTTCACAGCTATTGTGACTATTAAGAAAAGACAATGTGGATGATCATGGTGCCTGGCATCTATGGGGTTGTGCACGAAGCAGAGCTCTTATCATGGCCGCTCGGGAACTGAGGTGTGGGTCACGGGGGCTCTAGCTTAGGATATGCATAGGGAGGAAGCAGAGGGGAAAGAAAATTTGAAAGTTGAGTAGGATGAACAACCACCAAGTTGTGCAGGGCTCGTACGCCTGCTAAGGAACTTAGATTTGCTTTCTACAGGCAATGGCAATGGCAGCCATTAAAAGACAAGCAGTGGGGAAACAGATCTAGAGATGTGAGGCAGAAAGACTATTCAGACAGCTGTGTGTAGGCAGACAGGAGGAGGCAAGACTGGGAGCAAAGCGAGTAGTTACCAGGTGTCAGTTAGTTGGTGTCTGTAAGTAATGGGCATACGGAGTAAAAGCTGCGGAAATGGGTTTTCTACAAGAAAATGAATCAGTTCCACAAATCTAGCCCATAGCTGGGCTCTCTGACAATCACAGGTTATATCTTAGCATTTCAAATTTGGTTTTCTCTCTGAATCTGCCTTTTAGCTTCAACTACGGACTACAAACACAGAAGGAAGTGTGGGAACACGTTACTTTCACTGACCCTGCAGGATTGTTGGGGGCCAAGGTTTATTTTGATCAAAATGTAGGAGTCAGTGTCAGCCACGTGTACTCTATGGTAACATGCAGAACCTTATTTTTTACTTAAGAATTATGGAAAGCAGCCCGTAGGTACCATGATGCAGTTGAAATTCTGTCCTGTTTCCAATCTCCTTCAAAAAGGAAATACAAGCATACCTCGGTTGTTTTGTGTGTGTGTGTGTGTGTGTGTGTGTGTGTGTGTGTGTGCGCGCGCGCTTTACCTTACAGTAATGTGCAGATAACTGACATTTTTGCAAATTGAAGGTCTGTGGCAACCCAGCACCAAGCAAGTCTACAGGTGCCATTTTTCCAACAGCACTTGTTCACTTCATGTCCCTGTGTCACATTCAGGTAATTCTTGCAATATGTAGGCATCTTCATTATTATTACATCTGTTATGGTGATCTGGGATCAGTGATTATGATTCACTGAAAGCTCAGGTAATGGTTAGCATTTTTTTAGCAATAAAGTGTTTTTAGTTAAGATACGCACGCTGTGTTTTTAATCATAATGCTATTGCACACTTAACAGACTACAGTATAGCGTAAACATAACCTTTGTTTGCACCGGGAAACTAAAACATGCATCTGATTGCTTTACTGCAATATTTGCTTTATTGCAGTGGTCGGGAACTGAACCCACAAGATCTTTGAGGTATGCTTGTATTTAATTTTGCTCTCTCAGCCTTCACATCGATCTCTTAGGTGTTCAAAATGATCTGATACTTATCTAGCTGTGTTTGTGGGACAAGGCAAGCTTAGGGTCCCCCTACTCCTCCACCATATTGACTCCTCCCAATCTGCTTGTATTCAATCTTAAAAAGAGAAACTGTCAGAAGTCATAGAACGTAGAGAGTGGTGTCAATGGTGGGATCAATCCTTACCTTAGAGATTCGACTTTCATCCTTCCTCTTGGAGCTCTGCAAAGCTTCTAGATGGTGGCGAGCGCTGTCATAGTCCACCAGCTTCCTGCTGCGTTTTGCAATGCGATTCTGCCAACAAGGAAATACATACAAATAAGGAAAAGGCGTGGTCATAGAGTCTCTTTTTGACTGTTGAAATGTTTTCCTTGTCCAGAGTAACCAAATATCTTGACTAGAGATTGAAGTGAGCCAGAATTTCAGCAGACAAATGATACCTGGAAATTCTCCAAAATACACCTCCAATTCTTATGTAAAACCATTTATGTAAAAACCATTAGGTAAATATCTTCCCTTTTGATAGTAATTAGGCTGGTCAGTTGAGGGTAGAATGTACAGTCAAAAATCAGAAAATTTCCAGAACTGGTTGAGGAGAGCAGTAAACCTATACTGTCTTTTAGCCTCTCCTCTAAATCGTGAAGTGTTCCACTTTGAAGATCATGGAAAACTATGTTAGCATTTGTTTTTACACTTCTTTTTTTTTTCCATGTTTCTTTTTGAGTCAGAGAGAGCGCGAGCAGGGGAGGGGCAGAGAGAGAGAGGGAGACACAGAATCCGAAGCAGGCTCCAGGCTCTGAGCTGTCAGCACAGAGCCCAGTTTGGGGCTCGAGCCCACAAACCGTGAGATCATGACCTGAGCCGAAGTCAGACGCTTAACCGACTGAGCTACCCAAGCGCCCCTGGTTTTACAATTCAAATAACACTCACACCAACAGCAATTCTATAAAACGGATTTACTTCCTAAAAAATCCTTCTTCCTAGAAGTATTCCCCAATCCTTTTGTTCATTAGAATCACCCGAGGAGCTTTAAAAATACGTTGATTCCTAGAGACTCCCACTTCCATTTAGGATACAGACAACTGCAACAAATGTCACTCTCACACCGACAAGAAAAAATGTGGATCATCTATAAAAGGGTAACTCTCATTGATTGTATCAGAGACCTAAGGTCACAAGGCAACAAAGTAATCTGAATTCTTTTATTCAGGAAGAGGGAAAATCCATCCGAGAAGAGATAAGCCAACAGACCATTTGTGCCAACACACCAGGGTACAGGTAACAGCTGTGGCTACCATACAAGTGGACATGAGGAGGTCAGCTAAAATTTCAACAAACTGTTAAAGGCCTAATGTGGGGTAAGGTATCACTTTGGAAAGCTGGGTGGCCAAGGCACGAGGGCAAATTGCACTCAGGGGTAAGTTCTTTCCTTGGGCCTCCCTTGGATGCTGTGAAAAAGTCTGGGAACACGACACTCCCTTGCAGTGCAGGTGAGAATGAGATGAGCTATGGTTACACAGCGTGGGCACCAAACCACGCCTGTGTCAATGGACATTTTTCTCTTACAAGGCAAAAGCTTTAAGTGGCTTAAGGAGGGAGCGAGAAATCCTCCTACTCACAGACCCCAGGCAGAGATCCACTGCTTGATGGTGAAGAGCAGAAGCAAAACCAGTCTGGCCTTGGGGGAGAGGGGGCGGTGATGGAAACCCCTCTGTCCCCTACGCTACATGCAAAGAACACTGTTCCACAAAGAAGGGTAAATGAAAAAGTCCCTACTCATTCGGGGGAGGGGCATAAACCTTCTGGGGCCCAGAGTCTGACCCCTTTAAGACGCAGAGGTCTGTTCCCACTCGGGCAGGGGCAGGAAACTGCTCAAAACCAACCAGAGGGAAAAAAACCAAACAGATGAACATGAGGGAAGGGAGACAAACATAATATAAAAACAGGGAAGGACACAACAGAAGAGACTCATAAATGTGGAGAACAAACTGAGGGTTACTGGAGGGGTTGTGGGAGGGGGAATGGGCTAAATGGGTGAGGGGCACTAAGGAATCTACTCCTGAAATCATTGTTGCACTATATGCTAACTGATTTGGATGTAAATTTTTAAAAAATTGAAAAAAAAATTAAAAAAAAAAACCAACCACAGATATGAGGCTGACTTTGCTTCAGACAGGCTAAGAAAGCATACCAGAAGACAGCCTTGCCCCCATGATAAGTCCAACGCTCAATAACAAGCAATAGCTGCCTCCCACTGGTGGGAGAGCAAATATATATGGGGGGCCCCCTTCTGCAATACAAGCATACAAGGAACCAAAATCTGATGGAAACAAGGACACTCAGAAAAATGATCTCGCATCCACGGGCCTGTCCATGTGGGCCAAAGGAGAGGCAAAAACCAGACCTCAACCCGAGTCTAAAAACATGACAGAGGTTAAGAGAGCAGAACAAGGCATTAGCAGCCCAAGTCTAGAGGAATGTGAAAGCCTTTGTGCACTGAAAGTAACAACAGTACCAACAAACCCAAACCACTTCAATTCATCAGATTGACTTGCATCCCCATGCTGCTGGCCTGACGAAAAGATAGGCCCATTTCAAGACATTAATGTTACTTCAGTCTTTACTATTCTACACATGATGCCTGGGATTCATTCTAAAATTATCACACACACACACACACACACACACACACACACACACATCCATGAGAAAAAAATAAAGCAATCCACAAACCAGACTCAGACATGATCCCTCAGACATGTTGGAAATACCAAACAAGAATCGAGTTGCAAAAGGAAGATAACAGACATAAGCAGAGGAATAATGTCTACAGAAATATGGGAACTTTAATAGTCAAATAAAAATCAAATGGAGGGGCACTTGGGTGGCTCAGTGGGTTAAGCATCCGACGTCAGCTCGGGTCATGATGGCACGGTTCGTGAGTTCGAGCCCTGTGTTGGGCTCTGTGCTGACAGCTCAGAGCCTGGAGCCTGTTTCAGATTCTGTGTGTCCCTCTCTCTCTCCCCCCTCACACTCTGTCTCTTTCTCTCTCTCAAAAATAAAATGAACGTTAAAAATAATTGAAAATATCTTTCTAAAAAAATCAAATGGAAATGCTAGAAGTAAAAAAAAAAAAAAAATGATACCAGAAAGGAAAAATGTCTTTGATAGGCCAATTGCTGTACTTTAGCCAAGAAAGAAGATTGCACTTGAAAATCCATCAAGAGAAATTATTCCCATTAAAACACAAAGAGAACTAAGAGTTGAAAATGTAACAGAATCAAGCATACAAGACCTGATATTAAATGGTCCAACACCGTATCAATGGATTTTCCAAAAGAGATGAGAGGGTAAGTCAGAAGAAATATCTGAGGAAATATTGGCTGAGAAATTTATATAATAATAAAGACATGAAAGGGCAGACCCAAGAAACTCACAAAACCCCAAGAAGGATAAACACCAAACAGTACACATCCAGACACTTGACAGCCAAACTGCTTAAAATCAAGGATAAAGAAGAGCAGAAAGAACAAGGCAAAGATTACAGCAGACTAATCCTGAGAAACTATGAAGCCAGAATACAATGAAATGACATTTTTAAAGTACAGAAAACAAAAGAAAAAGAAATCTGCCAACTCGGAGTTCTAGTCCCAGTAAAAATGCCTTCCGACAGTGAAAATGAAAAAGTCTTTTTCAGACAAACAAAAGCTGAAAGAACTCACTTTCGTTATGGGAATTTTAATACAAAGTAGAGCTATACAAAAAACAAACAAAAAAAACCCACAAAAAAACAAAACAAAAAAACATACCAGAAATTATAAAATTCAAGGTAAATATACATGATTTTGGTTTTTTACTTTTAATTGCTTGAAAAGGTAACTGATTATCTAGAGCATAAAAGGAAACAGAAAATATGTACCATGGGGTTTATAACATTTGTAAAGGAAAAACGTCTGATAATAACAGAGGACGGGAGGAAAGAACTGGAAATATATTCTCTATATGAAAGTGTTGTGAGAGTATTTGAAGTTAGACAGGAAAAGTTAAAGACGTGTTATAAATTGTAGAGCAACCACTAAAAAGTTACAGACGTATAACTAATAAGCAAATAATAAGCAAATTTAATTAGTCGAGGCAAGGCCCAGGCATCTGTCCTTTTTTAAAGAATTTTTTAAGTTTATTTATTGATTTTTAGAGAGAGAGAGAGAGAAAGAGAGAGAGGGTGAGGAGGGGCAGAGAGAGAGAGAATTGCGTGCAGGCCTTACACTATCAGCACAGAGCCTGATGCAGGGCTTGAACCCATGAATCGTGAGATCATGACCTGAGCCAAAACCAAGAGTCGGATGCTTAACCAACTGAGCCACCCAGGCACCCCTGTCCTTTTTAAAAAGATCCCTAGCAGTCCAGTTACAGCCAGTTAGTCCAATCTGAGAACTACAGCAGGAGGAGATCCTTAAAAACACTTTAAATTGTGCACGGAAGGAAGAAGAAAACAACAATAAAATTATGTTTGTGGCACACAAAACAGTCACAACGCACAGACCCTCAGCAACATCTAGTATGGGTGTTGTAGGGATTATTCCCACTTTACGTATAGAGGATTTTGAGGCGCACGGGATTAACTTCTAACGTTTCCAGAATTGCTCAGAAAGTCTCTGGCAAAGATGAATTAGATGTCAGTTCCCACCCTCCCCTACTCCTGCCCCAACCAGTGCCAGGGGCAGGGAGATGCCCGTGAGACCCGTAGGACACAATATCTAAGAAGGCCCTTACTCTCTGGGTCAAAAACGTGCAGAATCAGCAACCCAGAGCAGGTGCCTCCTTTTGGCTTGAACTCTAGTGCCCTCACCTGCCTCACCCAGTCCCCACCCTGCTCCTGACTCTTGGTTACTCCTCCTTCTAACTGCTCCCCTATTTCTCTGATGGACCCCATCATTCAACTACCACTCTATGCTATTCCTCTACACCCCCTTCGGGATTGGTGACAGGTGGGTTGGGGCAGTTACTCTCATTTAGCTGCTTCCAATCCCTTTACCTTCTACACCTGCCACATCCAACTAGTGTTAGTAGTGGAAGGAATGGCTGACTCACACTGGCTTAAAGATATGCAATGAATGAGTCTAGGCAGCATGCAGTGATGCCCTTCAGTGAACTCTGGTGGACACAGTGTGCCTATGAGGTGACAGGGCTCATTATTTTTAGCAAACATCTAACTATTACCTTCAAGGGACCACTGGCCCTTGAAGCAATGGTCTTGTGAGACTCTACGTAATTCTGATAGAGCTCTGCTTTGTGGATATGTAGGGTAGGGATCGGGGTGGGGAACTCTTCTTTAGTATTTTCCAAGAAGCAAATCTTGATTCTTTGAAGATGAATGTGATTTTTAAAAGAGCCAAAATTCAATTACTTCTGAGCCTGAGAATAAGATGGAAGAGTACACTGGGTCATGTTTTTTGTTTTGTTTTTGTTTTTGTTTTTGCTCAAAAACAAGAAGCGATGACTCATTTTCTTATGTAACTTAGAAGTCAACTACAGAGCAGGGCTTACCAAGGTAGAAGTGACTGTTTTAAAGGCCACCCCTCAGTTTTGTGCTGGAAATACAAATCAATCTTATTTCCTTACCTATCTGGTATTTGAAAACCTTGAAAAAAAGAAGTCTCATAAGTGAGGGTCGAGTTCATTCACGTTGGCTTTTATATAGAACGTGATACAATTCTTATGTCACCATCCAGTGGCAAATTTCATTAAATAAATTCACTAGTTTGATGGCAAATTGTTTAATTAGATGGTTCAATTGAATTTTTTTCAGATTTCCCACTGCACGCTCACCTTATAGAGTAAAAAATTTAATTTACTGTATTTTTCAAAAATTTCGATAATAACCCCAATTTGGATTCACTTTGGCTCACTGCCATAAATGTATGTTTAGGTGCTTCTGCGTGGCTGCCAAGACAGAATCTAAACTCCATTTTACAATAACTGCTCAGAGCTGTAAGCCTGCCTGCATTGATGACAAACTGGCTCTTATTCTAGGATTGATTTCAGATGTCAGTGCTGCATAATAAGAACTATAATACTGGGTGCCCTGCCAATCACAGTTGGAAAAATCAAATATCATTCCCTCATGAATGGTACTTCATAGCCCTTGCTGGTGAGCTGCAGTAAATATTTGGAAATTTGCCTGACGTTTTAACTACACTTGGCCTGTTTGCTTTCAATGGAAGTCAAGGAAGTCAATTGTGTTCCATGCTCTGAAAATTCTCTACTCGGTATTTTTAATCATCAGCCTCCTTTCATTCAATAACCCATTCATTACATAATCATTCAGCACTAACGTGACAAAGTGACAGAGCCTACATCCGCTTCTACCTTCCATTCAGTGAACAAAGACACAGAGAATAGCTTAAGTGTATCTTCACAGAAAACAGTCTTTCAAATATGAGAAGCAGCTACCCTGTCTACGCTCTAATTCCAGACAGTTTCCTTTCCTATTGAAATGCAATTTCCTCAACTCTTTGTCATATGAAATGGTTTCATAATTATCTATCTTGGTTGAAACCCTATGTGTATGGTATGATATTCTAAATGTAACCTCAGAGAAAGAGAAAGAGTGATTCTTTCAGCCTCTTTGCATGATGCAGGCAACACCAAGGCATGTATTTCACTTATTTTCAAGACATCCAGGTAGATGATATTATTCCCAAATCTCTAGTGTAAAGATTGTTCAGTCACTGAAGGATCATCTTTCTGCATGGCCTCAACTATGGACCTCAAGAACTGCTTAATTAAAAGTTCTATTAAGTTCTTCATCTTTCTGACTTGGAACAAACTGAAAACACTAGCCAATGTCTTTTATAATGATTTTATTTTAATCTATGTTTCAATGCAGGTACTTCTGGGTGTATTTGTCTTATAAAATTATATGCTCCTAGGGTGGCTCAGTAGGTTAAGCATCCGACCTCGGCTCAGGTCATGATCTCACAATTCGTGGGCTCAAGCCCCGTGTCGGGCTCTGTGCTGACAGCTCAGAGCCTGGAGCCTGTTTCAGATTCTGTGTCTCCCTCTCTCTCTGCCCCTCCCATGCTCGTGCTCTGTCTCTCCCTCTCAAAAATAAATAAACACTAAAATTTTTTTAAATTATATGCTCCTAGAGAGTATGGCCAATTTCCAAATAACTATGACTGGCAAGTACCATAACTACTGAGATCCTCCACATTTTTTTGATGATACCAAGTTTTTGTTCCTGAAACGCAACAACTTTTTAAATGTGTTCTTCTCTGGTCAGTCACAGCCCCCATTTGCTTAGTTAAATCATACTATGAATGTTTAATATATGAATAATTTAGACTAGTTGCAAACTGCTTTGAAATTTTTGACTATGAGGTCAAAGTTTTCCCTTATCTTCTCCTGACATATTTGGAAGTGATTTTTATGGAGATTAAATTACCATGTAATATATGATATCCCGAAGTATGATAGGGATTCTGAGATTGTTTGCTCCACGAGTGTTATAAATTCCAAGACAAAATGTGACTGTCTACCAAATAATCTGAAGATATCCCAAGACACATTCTCTATAGGTTAGTGCATGCAGCCTCACAGAATTCTAAAATTTTTTCAGTTTAATTTTTACATTTCTCAGAAAACTTTCAAAAGCCAACCTATACCTTTTCATGAGGATACGGTCCTGCAATGGCTCAATAAAATGTCTTGCATATTATGATAACATAACTGAGAATCCATCATTTGGATTTGTTCTCTGTTACATTTTGCCACCAAGGCTAATGTACCTCATCTGATCCCCCTGAGGTTCTTGTCTGGTGCCCCTGTGTCCCAAAATAACACTTCGGATGTTGGCCAACTAGTTGTTAGGTATTCTGTGTGGGACCAAGGAAATTAACATCACTGATAGGTGTGCTGTTCTGGCCGAGAAGCTTCACTATGTTTCATGGCCATGGCTACAAAGCAGGCCAGGTAAAAGTGGACCTTCACATAAGAAATCACTGAATTAAGGCACTGCAGGTGGGTGGATGCAGGTTCATGGCTTCCTTCACACTAAAGGAAGGGCAGCACAAGGTTATCTTACTTGGTCTCTTACTTGAGCAGGAAAGACAATGGGGGGGTGGGGGTCGGGCAAATCTATTAATGCTACCATTTGCTATATACAGCCCTGAAGGTTTAAAAACCATGTCTACCTCCAGAGTTAATTCCAAATCTATGATGTTCAATCCTTCACTTATATATTTCCCTTTCAATGAATCCAAGTGTCAAATAAGACAAATGTTCTAGACAAGGTATTTTTAGATCCAGATGCTAATGCACTTGAAATGCTTGTATCTTAACAATTCAATTGGAAGCAGAAAATTTTAAGGAGAGAAAAAATATGCAGGTGTGTTACGAATAGTAAACACGGGAAGATCACATTTTTTTGCTCTCATGTTCACAATGAAGTTTTCTCCTTTCCTTGTGACCGCTGTTTATTCTAATGGAAATTCTTATCAAACGCTATGCAATAAAAAAGGTCTGAACATAAAGAAGATTGGAATTTTTGGTATCTGGTTTGCAATTTTATATCTAGAGTATTAAAAAGATGTCTGCAGAGAAATAAAAGTTGAAGCAGTCTGCCAAAGGGGAAAATGTCATTTCTGTAGCTACATTTCATTTCAAAACTGATAGGAACAGGATCACACGTCCATGCTTAAATGAATGAAAAGTTACCGTCTTTGATGTCAGCTTGAGGACTCTGAACTCCACTTATCCCTTACCTGTGTTTCTTTTTTTTTATTTTATTTTATTTTTTTAACGTTTATTTATTTTTGAGAGAGAGAGAGAGAAAGAGAGAGAGAAAGAGTGCACAAGTGGGGGTGGGGCAGAGAGAAAGAGGGAGACACAGAATTCAAAGCAAGCTCCAGGCTCTGAGCTGTCAGCACAAAGCTCCACGTAGGGCTCGAACTCACGAACCATGAGATCATGACCTGAGCCAAAGTCAGACGCTCAGCTGACTGAGCCACAGAGGCGCCCCTCCCTTGCCTGTGTTTCAATTAGTCCATGGAACCATTCAATTCCTCCCATTATAGACACAAAGTAAAATACCTTTATGTCAGGAAATTGGCCCAGATAGGTATCCAGTGTCAGCAAGGACCCATCCACTAGTTTCTGATGGAAGTCTTCCCACAGGACATCACATTTCTGAAAGAAAAAAGAGAAAAAAGAGATTACTGCTGAATGATTTTAATTGGATCCTTTTCACCAAACTTCTGAAAAATCAAAAATGACAAAATTAGATAAATAGGACTCCCCTGGATAGTAGAGGCCAGAAGAAAAGGTGGATTATTTAATAATACAATACAATTTCAAGGCAACTTGACTACCAGTTCCAGTTTACAATATAGGGTACCGAGGATACAGACTACATTTGCCAGCCCGCGGCACAGCTAAGCACAGCCCACTGGACTAAGGTCTGGCCAATGGGGTGAACTTTCAGGAGGTGTCCCTAAAAGGAGGCTTATCTTCCACGCTTCCTCCTTCTACCAACTGGGATGCAGAAGTGAGAGCTGATGGCCAGTGCTCAGAGAATCATACCGAACCTGGAGGGAGTAGTAAGGAAGGCAACGATGGCCTCCTGTTGTCCCCATACCTGGGCTGCTCACCTGCAAAGCCCTTTAGGGGAGAGAGATAACATTCTATCTTTTGAAAGCTACTTTTGGGGGCTTATTTGCTTTTGTTTCTTTTTCACACTTCAATACTCACCCTAATTATTACAGATCCCCATCCACCAATTTCACGCAAATGGAAAAAAGAATTTAAATCCTCTGCATGAAGAGGCTCATTTTCTGAGGCGAACAGATGCCCTGAACACATAGCGTTGAGCTCCTTCACCATCAGAAGAGGCCGTATTTGGATCTGCATCTAAAGGTTCCAAAAGTCTTGGCAGGACCTACGAGGACCAAGGTGGAATTCCAGCATTTCCTTACGGAACAAATGTCAACAGTGGGATCTGCCGTGCATAGAACGAAACACGATGCTCTGAAAAGCTATTAACGCACGTTTCTATTATTCCCTTAAGAAGTCTTCCTTTCATGATGAATTTTGAATTATACACCATTCACCAGAAATTGGTCATACAAGTGAAGCATTTAACAACAAGATGTTGAAACAGCGTCTTTATATTGAAAAAATGTGAGAAGAAGGAATTACTTAATAATTGTATTGGAGAGGGTGTGTGGAGGCTGGTTCTGCCAGATTCATTTTCTGAAAGTTTTCTAAAGAAGTAACAGGGCCAATAAGAACTTTCCTCCTAATTAAAGCTCTGCTTCTATCTCAGTCTTAACAAGATTATGGAAATCAGTGTGGGGATGTCAGAATTTTCACAGAGCGGCCTGGGGCTGCACTGTTAACTCATCTTTCCAAAGGCTGCGTAGACAGCACATCACATGTCAGACCTCTTGAGCTGGGTGGCCGCATCCCTTAGGAAGGATCCCTTACAAGGATCCCTTCTGTGCCTGAATGTTCATCAATGAGCTCACGTGAGGTGGGTATGACAAACACCGTTCTTTAACAAAGAACTTGGACACGAGAGAACTCCCGACAGGTGGCTTGCTATTACCAGTAAGAATCACGTGTATCGAGCATCATGTCGATGACACGAACACGCAGACTTTAAACGTGTTATTTGTGGGTATGATTCTTAGTCTCACTTCACAGATGAGGAAGCTAACGCCTGAGAAGATTAAAGAACGCATCAACTATCATAGAGATCATTCTTGGTCTCCACCCCATTCTCCTTCCCCAAAGAAGAAAATACCCGCTTTATCACTTCCCGCCAGCCAGATGGCCCTCGGTTAGAAATTGGATTTTGGGTGTTCAGACATGTCTAGGGACAAAGGCTTCTGGAAGTTACATTGCTATTAACAGGCTGTCCGCATCGGTCCTTTGGATCTGCAGACCAGCGAGTGGACCAGTGGCATTTAAGTGAAATAGATGCTTTTTGCACCTCCTGATCCTGTTTTCCAGAAGGGATGGGAAAAGCAAGGTTGCAGGGGTGAAGTCAGTACAGAGAGTCATGCCATGAGCCAGTTCTGCTGCAATGAGCTAAGATGTGTAGACAGAAAAACACTATTCTTATTTTGATTTATAATAGTTCACTAATCACCGTGTATTTGGCATGCTCTTGATGCCAGAACTAAACAGCGTCTTCTGGCTACATAGCACTCCCCTCCCACCTTCACGATTAAGGCTGTGAAGTGGTAAGACGGGGGTCAAGGGATAGAGTAAGTGAGTGGGACTTGGCGGCAGCCTGGCAGAGACCCCCCAGGCCTCCTGTGGTGCATGATCCTGGCTCTTACCTCGCCCACCATCTTCACATCTTCCCGCCCATACCAATCAGGCTCATAGACTTCGTGCAGCGACTCGGTGAGCTTCATGGAGGCTTCTTGCATGGCTGGTGTTGGAGAGAAAACAACTCTTGTTGGATATTAATTGGTGAGGTGCCTATTCCTCTTTCCCCTACTTTTATTTTTTTTAATATTTATTTATCTTGAGAGAGAGAAAGAGAGAGAGGAAGAGCAGGGGAGAGGGGGGGAGAGAGAGAGAGAGAGAGAGAGAGAGAGAGAGAGAGAGAGAATCCCAAGCAGGATCTGTGCCGTCAGCAGACAGCCTGATGTGGGGCTCGATCCCACAAACCCTGAGATTATGACCTGAGCCAAAAGCAAGAGTCGGATGCTCAACCAACTGGGCCACCCCGGTACCCCTCCCCTACTTTTCTAAGAGAAGAATACCTTGACTACCCACTAATCTTTTAAGGAAAAACTGTGAAGGCATGACTGTTACTTTCGACTGTATTCACAACTTCCCGGGAGGGTCTCCTACTGACCCGATTACATTGTGCGTTTCTCATTATTTACATGGTAATGACTGATACAGAGCCTTGAAAAAAATCAACAAGGTGTCCTATTCTGAAAACAACAAGAGTAACGTGTTCTATCACGTGTGCGGTCACTTACGAAGTGGCACGGAACCATAAATACACAGGACACCCAGAATACTGGCCCATAAAACTACAGAGTTCCAAAATTAAAATTAATCCTAAATGGCTTTAAATATAAGAAATAAAGACCATCTATAGAAGCAGGTTGAAGCAAAATTAACAGGATTCTAGGGCCTCCCAGCTGAAAGTGGTTGAAGTGGCCTAAACATTTGCAAAAGAAAAAAAGAAAAGTTTTTCTAATGTTACTAGAAGCTACACATACAGTTTTAAACCAGAACGCTCAGAAAGCTTGGAGTTCTTAAGTCTACGGGTCACAATGCTCGTTAGACATGGCTTTGGTGTGTTGCATAAATATGGCTGTTAAATAATAGGAAAGATATAAAGTAACATAAAGTATCACCAAGTCTGTTCCACTCTCCGATCTGCTCCTCCTTCCAAACAGGGAGGGCACAGTGTGGACTATGTAGAGACAGCGCAAGGCCCAGAACAGTCCAAAGTGCGTTCATTGACTGTAGGTGTCCCCTGTGGCAACAAGCCCTCCCTACCAGCTGGAAGCTGAGACCTGTCCTGGCTGGCATCTTGGCCTTTGTCACTAGGGGATATGAAAAAGAGCTGGCTAAGAGGAGAAAAGAGGAAAGTCAGAGTGCAATCATTAGAAATGAAAAGCATCCCTTGGGGTGCCTAGGTGGCTCAGTCAGTTAAGCCTCCAACTTAGGCTCAGGTCATGATCTTGCAATTCGTGAGTTTGAGCCCCGCATTGGGCTCTGTGCTGACAGCTTGGATCCTGGAGCCTGCTTCTAATTCTGCGTCTCCCTCTCCCTCTGCTCCTCCCCCACTTGTGCTCTGTCTCTCTCTCTCTCTCTCTCCCCAAAATAAATAAACATTAAAAAATTTTTATAAAAAAAAAATGAAAAGCATCCCATAAACTTAATGCCAATGACTCCATGATGGAAAGTTTTCTATGAGACTGAAAGCTGCCACAATCTAGACTCAACTACATGCTTGTTGGATTTAAGGGAGCCGATTCTGGGTTGAACCATGAGAAAAGGACAAAATAAAAGATGTTCGAAGTGACAGAAGTGTATCCTTGAAGAGTATGTGCAAAAGTCAACATGGTATTTCACAGTATGTTTTCCCTCTAGGTTATAGAACCACCCCCTACCCGCCTTCCCCAGATAAGCTGCAGGTAACAGATTTGGTCTTTGCAAGCGACAAGTTTGAAGGTTTCAGGGCAACATGAAGTATGATAGCCTACAACCCTGTCTCCACAAGGGACGTCACCGAGCACACTAAAGGATGCCCTTTACAACACACCGTACAGCCTACACCAGCTGAAACAACTTGGTGACCAAAAGATGAAACTCCAGAGGTGACACCATGAAGTTATGTAGGTGGAGAGACAGCCAAAAAATAATGCAAACACCTGCACGTGTCCTCTAGCACACTCCGAGTGCAAGCCAGGGAGAATGTTTCTTCTTGTTCATGTGGCCGCTGCTGACGAGTGACAGTATCTCCAGCGTCCACATTCGCCCCTCCCCAAGTAAAAGCAAGCCTCTACTAAGAAATGAACCCCTCGGGGCGCCTGGGTGGCTCAGTCGGGTTAAGCGTCTGACTTCGGCTCAGGTCATGATCTCACGGTTCGTGGGTTTGATCCCTGTGCCGGGCTCTGTGCTGACAGCTCAGAGCTTAGAGCCTGCTTTGGATTCTGTGTCTCCCTCTCTCTCTGCCCCTTCCCCACTTGCACTCTCTCTCCCTGTCTCTCAAAGGTGAATAAATGTAAAAAAAATTTTTTTAAGTGTACCCCTCAAAAATTAGTGACTAGTTGATACCATTCTATAATTCAGATGCCAAAGCCTTCTCTGAAGTTTTCTCTTAAATCTTTGTCTTAGGTCTGATGGAAATTATAAACAGCTGTGTAGATAGGGTCTCAAAGTTTCAAGGGGAAGAAAAAGAAATGATGGGGTTGCAGGTCAAATAACCTTTGTGGTGAAAAATAAAACTGTGAATGTAAGCTTAAAATAAAATTATATAAGACCTTACTCATTGAGGCTAAAAGCACAATGTTGCAGTAAATATGTCTCCCAGCAGCCAAAAATAACTGCTAATTGCTGTGTGGATAAGTAGTGATGGAGAATTTGGAAAGAATCCATTTTGACATAGAAATTGTTTCTAGAACACTCCATGGGAAGTACTTGGATGGATACATAAGGAATGCCATTCTTATGGCAGAGATTTTGGGGATTTAGAACCTACTCTGCTGACAGAGCATAAGAGAAAAATTAAAAAGCTAAAACCCAAGTCCCCTTCAAAGTAGCTTGGCGACATCAAAGCAAAGTAGATGCTAAATGCTACCTCTGGCATTTAATAATATCTATATCCAGTATTTTCTTAAAATATTAGAGATCTCCAAAAGTGCAAGATGGGCACCCAATATCATACACAGAATTATTATTCTACTATTGGGTAGGAACCACTTCCCTTGCTTTAAAATTTTGGACTTTCTCCAAGGCATTTACTGCAACATCCTCTCTCTTTCCCTTTGCCACCAAATTTGTGAGCATCTATTTTCAACCTCTAAGATTGGATGCAGAGATTACACTGCTACAAGAGTCCTCCTTGTACAGCCTGAGGGTGTATATTCTAGTTAAAAATACCATCAGTTAAACTACATTATGACAATAACCAGCAGCAGCTATAAACCATCACAGGAGTATCTAAAATATTGTATCTGGCAGTTTGGCCTATTATTTAGAAGGGAGCTGTTTAGGAAGTCAGCAGTTGGCTCTGAGGAAAACAGGAGAGGAAGCCTTTCTTCCAGAGACTTAAGAAGGAGTGCAAATATAGAAGCAGGAGTCGGGGGTGGAAGGGGGAAGGCAGATTGTGAGATAGCTCAAGGACAGTCAACTCTACCACTGGGTCATGCTTACACATGATAAGCCACGTACAACTAAAAATATTGATGACACCAGCTGGGCCATGCTCCATTTAGAGGAAGATCTGGTGTGTTCATCGCCCCTGCGTCTGGCCTCCACTGCCACCCACAGAGCGGTGACTCCCAATTCCAAATCCCTACTGGACATCTCCTCCGGGATATGCTGATACTTCACGCTTCACATGCCCAAAACCAACTCTGAACTTCCTGTCAAAACCTGTTCCTATTCCTTTTCCCAGTCCTCGTGGATGTCACCCCATGGTCCCAGTTACAAAACTGGGAGTCATCCCAGATTCATCCTCCCAGAGTGAGTGCATCACCAAGGCACATCAATTCGGCCTGATTCTCAAATGAAGCCCTTTGCTTCCATGCCCCCTCTCACTGCCCTAGACTGGACTGGACACCCATCATCGATCATTTGGTGCAGATGAAAGAATCCATGGGAACAGCTGAGCAAAGTACTTAGCTATTTATTTTTAAATACACGCCATAAGCCACAGTAAAAATTCTATGAAATGAGGCTTAGTAAAAACTTACCTCAGTGCCTAGCACAGAAATGCTCAATAAATGCTAGCTATCATCAACATCATTATTAAATACCGGACTAGACTTCTAAGAAGTCTCCTTGCAGCTTTATCCCCTCAAGCTTGAATCCCACAAAACCACAACAACTATTTTTCTAAAATGCTATTCTGATCACATGATTCATTCCCTTGTCTACAATAATGTAATGACTCTCTTCCCTGCGGAGAGAATAAAGCCCCAATATGATATGATGCATAATCACTTGTCTCTACGAACAACTGCCTACCTTTCCACGTCTCATCCCTCTCAGATTCTTGCTTACCCCTCAATGATCCATTTGTTCCCTAAAGAGCCCATGCTTCTTTCTGCCTCCCTGGCCTCTGTACATGTTTCTTCTACCTGGAAGTCCTTCCAACATCAACCTTAGTCTCCAGTGTATCTTATCACTTGATGACTACTTATACTCCCTTCCTGGGTCCATTTACGTCTAGGTTCTTGACCTGGTCTCCTGTCCCTCAGGTAGGAGTCTGTCCTGTTGTGATGCATGCGCTTCTGTTAAAGTATGTATTACTATGCACATTTGGCCCTTTTGTTTATTTAACTTTCTTCCCGTCTCTGCTGCCAGCTCCATGAAAATAGGTACTGTGTCTTGTCATCTCTGCATCTCCACTCCTAGAACAGCATTGAGTCCATAAACAGGGCTCAATGTGATGTGCGCTGCTAAAATGAACAAGAACACCAGATTTACTTTGCAAACCCAAACATCCGCAAAAATAGTACCAACCTACAGAGAAGAATGGCACCCAAAGACCAGTGATAAAATGAAGAGTAACCCAATTTCCCAGAGTCCTCGTGGGAGAGATGTGGAGGGTTTCTGAGAGAAACTGGAGCACCTTATGGACAAGGAACCCAAGGCAGCTGAGAACCTGGTGATGTTCCCACTAATGTCCCTGAGACCAGACGCAGGGGCCATCACTCCCCAGGGCCAGATCTCCCTTCTCGGTAATGCTGCTTGCATTACAGTACAATTAGTTAGCCGGTGTTCTTTTTTGTGAAAGCCAGGAGAGTTGGCCATGAAAGCCCTTTGGAAACCCAAATGATGACCAATTTGATGCCTACCCCTCGTCTTTCTGTGTGTTCCCAAACCCCAAAATGTGCTCCAAGGAACATTAATTCTAAGACTTTGAGAAAAACATTCCACAGCCGAATACCTGGTAAAATGCTGCTCACCCCACAGACCTTCTGGAGATAATATGAACATATTAAGGGCCCTGTAGTAATACACTCTGTAATAGCCTGTTTGAAAATTCATTCCAACCAACCTTGACCAAAGTAATGTAAACACAGGTCTCTTTTACAGAGTATCATTTGTTAACAAAATGTGCTGGGGAAAAGCTGCTGTAAGGTCCTCTCTCCTCCATATGGGGATGCAACCATCAGAAGTGGAAGCAGGACACAGTCTGCAACACTGAAAGGGTGCTTTGATGCTGCACCAACGTCTCTCTGGAGCTGACTCTTCACTCAGTGGAGTCTCCTAGATCACGTTAAGGAAAAGAATTCTTCGCGTCTTAAATGCTTAAAGCAGTGATCTTCCTATTCGGGAAGCAAAACTGACCAAAATATATAGACTTTGGGAAGGAGACTGAATTCACCCATTCATTTAACACATTTATCCACATGAAAAAAAAAAATCATCCAACATAAAGAAAGTCCTGGGCTTGAAATAATCCATGACAGCTTGTGTCCAACAGTAAAAGAAATACCTAGAGTGCCTTCTAGTTTCTGATCGAATTGTTATAAATACCTAGGGTTAATTTTTTTTGAACAGTTAACTATGAGCTCGTGAAAGTTCTCGGAGCCTTACTTTAAAAATGTAAGCCAAGGCTATCATTTATCATATAGCTGTGTCGGCTGGTTACAAAGAGGTAATATGCCCATGCTTAGCACACAGCCTGGCACGCAGAAGTGCTCATTCCATAGTAACAGTATAGTAAGTTACCATTATCCCACTGGAAAGATGAACTCTCATTTGTGAAACCAATGCCCTACTAACAGTCACATAGCCCAGAGCCCAGAGCCTGGATAAGACAGTGGGTAAAAAAAAGCAAGGCTACAACATGGATGTACCTAGAGGGTATTAAGTGAAATAAGACAGTGAGAGAAAGCCAAATACCATATGATTTCACTTATATGTGGAACTGAAGAAAACAAATGAACAAACAAAAGAAAAAAAAAAGACCAAAAAACAGACTCTTAACTATAGAGAACAAACTGGTGGTTGCCAGAGGGGAGGTGGATGGGAGGATGGGGGAAATAGGTGAAGGGGATTGAGAGTACACTTATCGTGGGGCACCTGGGTGGCTCAGTCGTTAGGCGTTCGAATTCGGCTCAGGTCATGACCTTGCGGTCCATGAGTTCAAGCCCCGCATCGGGCTCTGAGCTGTCAGCACAGAGCCCAGAGCCTGTTCAGATTCTGTCTCTCCTCTTTCTGCCCCTCCCTTACTCACACTCTGTCTCTCTCTCTCTCTCTCTCTCTCTCTCAAAAATAAACATTAAAAAAATAGAGTACATTTATCATGATGAAAATTGAGAAATATACAGAATTGTTGAATCACTACATTGTACACCTGGAACTAATATAACACTGTATGTTAATTATACTTCAATTAAAAAAAAAAAAGCAATGCTTTAGGAGACATGTGGACCAGAGAATGTATCTTGGCCCTGTTGGTTAGTAGTTCATGACCTTGGACAAGCTATTTAACCTCTCTGTTCCTCCCTTTTCTTACCTGTAACCCAAAGGCAATACAAGTACCTGCCTCAGAGCTATCATGAGAATTAAAATTATATGCCCACCCTATAAAAGCTTAGATACATTTTAGTTTTAAAAATAAATTTCATGGGGTGCCTGGGTGGCTCAGCCAGTTAAGTGTCCAACTCTTGATCTGTTTGGCTCAGGTTGTGAGACAGCAAGTACCCATCTTGCTTCGCTAACAGCACAGAGCCTGACCCGACTCAGTGCAGGCAGCTGGGCAACGAAGAGCAGGCAGGGACAGAGGATACCTCCCTGCCGCCCTCTTCTCGCCCCACCCACCTCATTCTTTTGCCTTGCATGGCTGAGGCCAGAAACCAATGTCACGGCCTCTCTGTCTCTGCACAGTGACAGGGCTGCAAGTGCAGAAGGTCCCCACAAGTCACAGGTGGTCCAGGGCCTTGATTTCTGATAGCCCTCCATCTGCCTCTGCCACGACTCCTTGCCCCTTCCAGCTGGAGGCCTTGGGTGTGAGTCTGTGAGTGTGCTCCTCTTGGGACATGCTCTCCCTTGAATTGTAAACCAGCTGCAGCTTTTCTTAAACAAGGTCTCAAGCTCACTCGATCTCTCGACACTTCCTAGAAGTCTCTGGTGTGGGAGGCACTTTTTCCTCCTTTCCAGCATCACAGTAGACATCTTTTTTTCTTGTATATTCTGATTATCATTTCAATGGGATTTGGGGAGTGGGTGGAATGAACACCTGTGCTCAAGTACCCATCTTGCCAGAAAGCCAACTGGCTTTGTAATTAACGCTGAATCCTGCCCCTCGTGATGAACAATCTGGGCTTGGGGACATGCAGTAAACAACCCACACACATTTACCTTTGATAGCTGCTAAATATCCTCGGAGTTCTCGCTGAAGCCTGGTACCCTCTGCCTGAAAAACACACAAACACAGAGATGCTAAGCATCTTGTCTATATTTTGCATGGAAACATGCGAGAGGCAGTAAGTCCCAGAGTTTATTATTACCAGAGGCTCATTCTTGAAAGAGCATAAATATGTACACACACAGACTAAAGAAGGCGCCTGTCAGTGTTGATATTTATAGAGATTTTATTCAGCTTAAAAGTAAAGGAAAAGGCAAGTGACATTTTGCTGAGAATGGAAACTATACCCACCAGACGGCCTCCCATATACTCAAGAACTAGCAAGTCCATAAATTTTGACGCATGGAATACGACAGTAGGAGACCGATCACCACTGTTAAATATGGTAGCTATTAGCCACATGAGGCTGACCACTTGCAATGTGGCTGGTCCAAAGAGAAATGTACCGTAAAGTGTAAAATACCAGATTTCAGAGACTTCTTTCAAAAAAAATCAAATTGATATGTTTTATGTCAATTACATGTTAAACTCATAATATTTTGGATATACTGAGTTAAATAAACTGCATTATTGTTTTTGTTTTGAGAGAGAGAGCATGAACAGAGGAGAAGGGCAGGGGAGAGAGAGAGAGAATCATAAGCGACACAGGGCTCAATTCTACTTCTCCAGGATCATGTCCTGAGCTGAAACCAAGAGTTGGATGTTCAAACGATGGGGCCAACCAGGTCCCCCGATAAACTGTATTATTAAAATTAATTTCATGATTTCTTTTCACTTTTAAGATGTGGCCACTAGAAAATTTTAAATTAC
This sequence comes from Acinonyx jubatus, assembly GCF_027475565.1. NCBI lineage: Eukaryota > Metazoa > Chordata > Mammalia > Carnivora > Felidae > Acinonyx > Acinonyx jubatus. The sequence goes on from NC_069383.1 coordinate 92,245,767, forward strand.
GTACGTGGATTGCATTATATTATTATTGGACATCACTAAACTAGAGAACCTCTGAAATAATAAATTTTGACATAGAAATCTTTGTTTTGGTTTGGATAAGGCTTAGCAACTCTGAGACTAAGATTACGCTGCAAGGACTGAAGAAATGAGGCAAGGAAGGAGGAGACCCTTGCATGCATGATCAAGCAGTTGCCACAGTGGGCAGCCCAGCCTCAGTGCCACCGGGAGCTCTGGGAGAAAGTATCAAACACCCTTTAGATATCCTAACTGGGGAGCAAGGGAAATGGGACATTCAGCCATCAACTCCTGTCAGTCATTGGTTGAGGGCTGTTCCTTGTGGGGGGGATACAGGAAAAAGTCCTCAGACAAACAGCTGCTCTCGCGAGCAGTAGCAACTAAATCCAGTGGGCTCAGAAAGGGTAGCTACTAGGTCCCTGCAACTGAAAATATTTTTAAAATGTGCATTTTAGCCGCACAACCACTTAACAAACTTGCGGAGAGCTAGCACACAGAATGGCTCCACCTTGATAATTAATAAAACAGCAACTATAGTTTAAGTCTAACTTGATAGTTAAAAATACAGCAACTATCATAACCACATTCAATTCAGCAAGCATGTGTTGGTTAGCGTATAGCAAAAAAAAAAAAAATGTGGGAGGGGAGGAAGTAAAAAGGGGAAAAAACCCTACTTCCTTCAATGATTGCAGTCTAGCGGAGGAACCAAAGTATTGAAATAAAAATTGCATTCCAAAGCAGGTTACATTTAGCTCTGCAGTAACCATTCAAAATATTTGGGAGTACAAAGTAAAGACAAAATGCCCATCATGTGTAAAGATAGATAGTAATTAATACAAAGCAACCGTGGAAAGGAATGTTTAAGACTATGGCTATCTGAAAAGGGCTTCTGGATGAGAACATTCTCCTATATGGGATAGTATGCATGGTGTCTCAATATGGTTTAAAATGAAAACTCTTAAGTTTCCCTTCTCCTGTTGAACCATTCAGAAACATCCTATGAAGGCAAACTGCCATAAGCTAGATCAAAACGAAACAAAACACCTTTCTGGATTTCCAAAACATCAAAGATTAGAGTGGAAAACTATGGGGAATGGGTGAGGAGAATGAAAAGAAAATATTGATGGTCTTGATTTGTATTTCCCTGATGAGTGACGTTGAGCATCTTTTCATGTGCCTGTTGGCCATCCGGATGTCTTCTTTAGAGAAGTGTCTATTCATGTTTTCTGCCCATTTCTTCACTGGGTTATTTGTTTTTCGGGTGTGGAGTTTGGTGAGCTCTTTATAGGTTTTGGATACTAGCCCCCCTTTGTCCGATATGTCATTTGCAAATATCTTTTCCCATTCCGTTGGTTGCCTTTTAGTTTTGTTGGTTGTTTCCTTTGCTGTGCAGAAGCTTTTTATCTTCATAAGGTCCCAGTAATTCATTTTTGCTTTTAATTCCCTTGCCTTTGGGGATGTGTCGAGTAAGAGATTGCTACGGCTGAGGTCAGAGAGGTCTTTTCCTGCTTTCTCCTCTAGGGTTTTGATGGTTTCCTGTCTCACATTCAGGTCCTTTATCCATTTTGAGTTTATTTCTGTGAATGGTGTGAGAAAGTGGTCTAGTTTCAACCTTCTGCATGTTGCCGTCCGGTTCTCCCAGCACCATTTGTTAAAGAGACTGTCTTTTTTCCATTGGATGTTCTTTCCTGCTTTGTCAAAGATGAGTTGGCCATACGTTTGTGGGTCTAGTTCTGGGGTTTCTATTCTATTCCATTGGTCTATGTGTCTGTTTTTGTGCCAATACCATGCTGTCTTGATGATGACAGCTTTGTAGTAGAGGCTAAAGTCTGGGATTGTGATGCCTCCTGCTTTGGTCTTCTTCAAAATTACTTTGGCTATTCGGGGCCTTTTGTGGTTCCATATGAATTTTAGGATTGCTTGTTCTAGTTTCGAGAAGAATGCTGGTGCAATTTTGATTGGGATTGCATTGAATGTGTAGATAGCTTTGGGTAGTATTGACATTTTGACAATATTTATTCTTCCAATCCATGACCAGAGAATGTCTTTCCATTTCTTTATATCTTCTTCAATTACCTTCATAAGCTTTCTATAGTTTTCAGCATACAGACCTTTTACATCACACTCAGATATCACCTCACGCCAGTCAGAGTGGCCAAAATGAACAAATCAGGAGACTATAGATGCTGGAGAGGATGTGGAGAAACGGGAACCCTCCTGCACTGTTGGTGGGAATGCAAATTGGTGCAGCCACTCTGGAAAGCAGTGTGGAGGTTCCTCAGAAAATGAAAAATAGACCTACCCTATGACCCAGCAATAGCACTGCTAGGAATTTACCCAAGGGATACAGGAGTACTGATGCATAGGGGCCCTTGCACCCCGATGTTTATAGCAGCACTCTCAACAATAGCCAAATTATGGAAAGAGCTGAAATGTCCATCAACTGATGAATGGATAAAGAAATTGTGGTTTATATACACAATGGAGTACTACATGGCAATGAGAAAGAACGAAATATGGCCCTTTGTAGCAACGTGGATGGAACTGGAGAGTGTGATGCTAAGTGAAATAAGCCATAAAGAGAGACAGATACCATATGTTTTCACTCTTATGTGGATCCTGAGAAACTTAACAGAAACCCATGGAGGAGGGGAAGGAAAAAAAAAGAGGTTAGAGTGGGAGAGAGCCAAAGCATAAGAGACTCTTAAAAACTGAGAACAAACTGAGGGTTGATGGGGGGTGGGAGGGAGGGGAGGGTGGGTGATGGGTATTGAGGAGGGCAACTTTTGGGATGAGCACTGGATGTTGTATGGAAACCAATTTGACAATAAATTTCATATATTAAAAAAAAAAGAAAAGAAAATATTGATGGTCAACACGTGCATAAATGTAGAGGATGAAGGGGATCCAGGGAAGAAACAGGTGCAGATAGTCCAACATCTCTAACACCACCACAAAAAGAATTTGGGGAAGAAAGAAGTAGGTCTTTCCCACATTGATATCTATTATATGACAAGCACTGTGTCAGATTCTGAGTATATAAGCTGAAAAGATAAGGCTGTGGGAGACTGTATTACTGTCGAATTTACACCTCCTTACCAGACCTGATTTGGGGGAAGATTACACTTCCAGCCCATCAACACTGGCCTTGGCTGCGGGACATGGCCAATTCGATGGGAGCACAAGTGGCATGTCCTACTCCTGAGCAGGTGTCAGAGTCATCACACAGTCCTACCGTTTCTTTCCCCTCTACCCCGAGGCCTGTAACATTCCAGATAGGTGTTGTTTCTCCAGACTGGATCATAGAGGGAAGAGAACTTGAAGCACTACCGCCACTCATATTTTCATGAGCGACAAATAAAGCTCTGTTGCTGGAAGCCACCGAGGTACTACGAGCACAGCATCACCTGCCCTAAATGGCCTGAGAAAAATGGTTCACCATCAATAGCGGAAATGCTGAAAGATGGAGAAGGCTGAAATCTAACAGAAAAAGAAAAAGCCAACAGAGTTAGCAGAAAAGCACTAAAGGCATTTACACAAACATTGCCGAAAGTAAATCCAGTTGGAAGGGTTAAGGACAAAGTGGATGGCTTAGCAAATGGAAGCCCAAGTGCTAGTCAAGTGATAGATAGGTGGATATGAGAGAGCAGCGAGGCCCAGAATCATGCGTCCTAATACAGGGCAGATAATTTAGAGAGAACACCCAAAACCAGACATGTGACTTACCTGGATGGATCCAGACCCAGATCAATCTAAAGCCTACAGCCCTAAAAGGTGCAATTAGGAGGCTCTGAATCCCCTAAGGCCCCCTTTTTCAAAATGGTAAGTGTACACCTTGGGGGTACTTAGTGGTTTGTCTAGGGCACATAGAGCCATGAAATAAACCTAAAATATATCTCTGGAACATCAATTTACTGAGGTTGGAGGGGAGCAAATGGAGAAGAAACCATTCTTTTGTAATCACTAAGCAACCTGTTATGACGTACGATGAAAAACTACAGAGACTAAACACAGAACTCCAAGACGTCTCCTGTTTTTAGCTGTCTGCTTTAGAGCTCTGCTCCGTGGGTCCTTCCCTGCAAGCGTGCAAAGCACTGAGCTAAGGCAGGGCTCATTTCTACCCAGAAGGATGCTCTCCCCTCGGAAGGTAATACAAAGCCTGCCGCAGTAACTGCTGGTTATGAGACGATACAGCCATGCAGGGTATCTGTAAATAGCAAAAAAGTAGCAGGGAAGGGTGTTCTTTTCCCAAATATTTAAGAAACAAAGCACATCAAGTTAATCCCACAATTGCCTCTTCTTTCAGAACAAGAGAGAGAATGAAAGAATTCAGGCTTCACTCCATACGCTGCATTCACCCAGCCGAAGCAATAAACATTTTTTAAAAAATGAAATAAGAGTCCCAGAAGAATTTTTTTAGATATCTAAGAGTGGCAGAAAGTTCAAATTATACACTAATGGCTTAAGCAGATGAGTTCAATTTAAGCAGATAAACTGAAAGGCTTATTTAAATAACTCTTCTTTGCCAATTATTAAAATTCTTAATTTTCCTCCATGATTATTAAGGTTCATAAATCATTTGGTAATAACCCTATCGAATTTCATCTAAAATTCTGCCTGAATCAGAAAGTAAAAGGCTCTGGAGAGAAACTGTTCACCTATAATATGCCACAGAGAAGTTCTTCTGCACAAAACCTATTGCATAATAAAACTTTCTTAATGTCGTTATCCTATGTGAATCACAAAGATGTTTTAAATTAGAAATAAATTCTTACAGCTAAGCTCAGATTTCACTGCATCTGAAATTTGTTCCATATTCCTCTGAAAATTACCATTTCAGTAATTCAGCCTTGAATTATGTATTGCACAGAAAACAAATTCAAAATTCCACAACCTACAACTACATGAGTACATTTTCCCTTCTATTTCTTTATGTCATTCCCTCTAAGGTAAGCTCAAACTATTATTCTAACTTGGGGTCACATTCTCCTCAGGTCTTAAGGTAACATGAGGCCAAGTGAGTCTACTCTCTTTTTTTAATTTTTATTTTTGAGAGAGAAAGAGACAGAGCGTGAGTGAGGAAGGGGCAGAGAGAGAGGGAGACACAGAATCCGAAGCAGGCTCCAGGCTCTGAGCTGTCAGCACAGAGCCAGAGGCAGGGCTCAAACCCACAAACCAAGAGATCATGACCTGAGCTGAAGTTGGACGTTTAACCGACTGAGCCACATAGGTGCCCCTAAGTGCGTCTATTCTAATTAAGTTGTCTGATTGCCAACTAATACTCTTCTTTAGACAAGATCTAAGAAGGACTCACACCTACCAAAGGACCCTGTAGGCATATGGTATAATAACAAAGCTCTGGTGTTAGAGGTTCTTCATTTATTTTTTCAATTGGATCATTTATCAGTGTCAGCAGCTGCTGTTTCTCCAGCCCAGACAATGCCCAGGCCTCACTTTCTTCCCACACAGCCAAGGGAATTGGCTTGCTTTTCCTTCCTCATTAAAGCTACTCCTACCCACGCTCTCCCTTGGGTATCACACTCTTGCAAAGCTAGGGAGAAGGAAGCAGTCTCCATAGTTCCCTTCTGCCAAGCTGTCCTGGAAAACAAGACCAGGTCATTTTGGGTTTCATCATGGAGATAATCAAAACTTAGCAGGCATGCAAAAAGTGTACAAGGTTTTAAAACCTTACAAAGGTCTGAGAATTACTGCCTCCAGTCAAAAAATCTCTTTATTCCCTTGCTGAGTAGTATCTTGAGGCTGTTGCTTTCTTCCCTTACTCCTGTAAGCACTACTCATGATAGCCACCTCCCCGCCAAGAATGAAATTTAATTATTTAATGAATTATTTAATAAAATCTAATTAAATAGGTAGAGAAAGAACACTGCAGGTACACCATCATGGAAGTTTTCAGACATCCAAAGAAATCACAGTCCATACCTAATTAAATGTGTTTCCAAATTGTTTGACATCAGATTGGTCCTTAGTAGCACCAATTCCTTAATTATTTGTATATATGTCTTGGGGTAGTTGAGGTAGGCAAGGAGAGAGGAGCAGGTTCCCAGACATACTGGGCTCCTGGATAGATCTCATTCGTGTCTCTCTTCAGCACCTTGGACAGCCCTTCAAACTCTTCAAAGATTTAACTTCTGTAGAATCAAAGGACCATTACCGCCATCAGTGTTTCCTATGGCACTCTGGTAAGTGAACAGAGGAATTACAGACAGGTTTTCTTCAAGGTGAGCCAAGCTCCTGGTAAGAAGAGCCACCACAGACTCTGAACCACGGAAGTGTCTCAAAGTCCTGTCATAGGCACTGGGTTTAAAAGCAGGGCTGCATTTAGCTATTTGATGATTAATGAGTTAGGCTGTTTATTGTTAGATGCACTAAATTCTGAAGCATTAAAAATATACTAATATTTGTTAATACTTATGCCTAGAACTTCAGGATCCATAAAGAGGTACCATTTTGTTAGCTCACCTTTATCCCAGTTACTTCAGACATCCATGTTATTCAACCAGAGTTGAGGCATTAATTTGATTAAATTGTAGGCACAATGCATAGAATGAATTAATAATTTCTAAGGAACTAAACTCAGGGGAGCAATCACTGAAAATTCAGGGGCAAGCCCACATTCTGCCATGTACATGACACTTCTGTGCAATGGTGTGTACCATACAGCCCTGGCTGTACTTGCAAAATCAAACCCAGTGAGCTTTATTTGCAAGGTTATGCATGTCTAGCCAACCACCTTAATCAATAGGTATTTAATACCTATTAAACAAGCAAGGACTTTTTGAACTGACTTTTTAAAATATGGTAAATGTAGAGGTGCCTGAGTGGCTCAGTCAGTTAAGCATCTGACTCTTGGTTTCAGCTCAGGTCACGATCTCACAGTTCGTGAGTTTGAGCCCCACATAGGGCTCTGTGTTGACAGTGTAGAGCCTGCTTGGGATTCTCTGTCTTCCTCTCTCTCTCTCTCTCTTTCTCTCTCTCTCTCTCTCTGCCCCTCCCCTGCTCACTCTCTATCCCTCTCAAAAAAAATGAATAACCAACTTTAAATATGGTAAGTGTAGTACTTATTTACATTTATAGGTAACTTTTGTTATAAAAAGAAAAAGATGGACTGTTAAAAAGAAAACGCCACACACATTACAGGAATATTTTCATTAACTTGCCTCTCAGAAACTGAGTTGACAGCCAACAGTATTGGCATATAAAAGTTGGATCTGAAGAGATATAATGTCACAAAGTTGTGATTTCACAAAGGTAAGTCCTATCATCTCATCTGTGATCATGAGCATATAGAAGTTCCCATAGTTACATTATGATTTTTGGCCTTTACTGACATTTTTCTCTTGAAAAGGCTAAGTAACATAACAAAGTTAAAACTGGTCCAATTTCTCAAAATTCAGACAGGTTAACTCAATCTTGAAAGCTATGTTAGTAAGATTTCTTACCGTTTTCGAAGCTTAGAAGAAAATTAGGTTATCAAAGAGATAAGGTTTAATAGAGCCATAATCAGCACCTTGATTAACAGATGACTAATCTGAATCTACTTATGATCAAAGATAACATTAGCCTATTGAACAGTACAGGTACTATTAGTCTGTGAAGAAACAGAGCTCTCTCTCTGTTACAAGTTCAGATGCACTTAAATTGGAAGATGATAGTTTTTCAAAGGTAAAAGCAGCAGGGTCTCTAATATTAACATTTTTTTTTCCACGCTTTGAACTCTTTGTAGTTAACAGGAGCCATCATTAAAAACCTAGCACTGATCTCAAAGAAAAATTTTTCCATTAAAAAATTTTCTTGGGGAGCCTGGGTGGCTCAGTCAGTTGAGCATCCGACTTCACTCCAGGTCATGATCTCTTGGTTTGTGGGTTTGATCCCTGCTTTTGGCTCTGTGCTGACAGCTCAGAGCCTGGAGCCTGCTTCGGATTCTGTGTCTCCCTCTCTCTCTGCCCCTCCCCCGCTCATGCTCTGTCTCTTTCTGTCAAAAATAAACATTTAAAAAAATTTTTTTTTAATTTCTTTTGGCATATATTAATGCAACAGAGATGAGAGAGAGGAAATCTAAGTGGGTTTTGAAATCACATTCATGGGCTAATCATGGTAGGGGGTGGTGCATGGACAGGTGATAGACATCAGAGAACATCTCAGTTTCCACAATTTTATCCCAGATTCCTAGCCCAATTTCCAACTATCCTTGTCAGCAACTCCAAGTAATTATGATCGGAAAACCAAATCTAATACACTATTTACCTTTTAACAAAACAAAACTAGAAAGCTAGCTACTAGTAATTCCATATACATTTTTTCCACATAGCTTCCTTAAGCCAACTAACTTGAGTTCATACAGATCTCTATTCTGGTCTTCTGGAAAGCTGGCCCGCTTGTGTGTGTAAGGGGATAGAATTGCCCAGTTAGAACTATTAAAGTCACCACATGGATGCTGGATACAACTTGACAGTATACTTTATTGCCTTTAGGCAACTGAGTTTGTGATCCCTGAAAAGTCATTCCAATTTCTTCTGTGTGTGTGTGTGTGTGTGTGTGTGTGTGTGTCTGTGTGTGTGCGTGTGTATTTGATGCATAAGGAGCTTCATAGGTATTATATAAACCCCTTTTCAACCTTTACCTTAATACCGAGGGCATAGTGTTTAATATAGTAGGGAGGAAACCGACCCAGAAATTAAGGGAAACTCCATGGGACTCCCACCCCAAGCATGGCTTCTTGTCCTGTGGCTTATTGTTCAGCGTCCCCTTCTGTGGGACCATGAACATGTCCACAGTAGAAAGGATGTAAAAGTTTTAGAAAAACAACTGCTATGTCAAGTTATTAATGAGATGTATTGATGAGAAGGAAGGAGGTATCTTGGAATTCATTACTCCAGTCATAATATAACATCCAGAACATTCCTGAGACTGCCATTTATGATACAGTAGTTTGTTAGAGCTACCATAACAAAATACCACAAACAACAGAAATTTATTTCTTCACAGCTCTGGTGGCTAAAAGTCCAAGACCAAGGTGTTGGCAGGTTTGGTTTCTCCTGAGGACTCACTCCTTGGCTTGCAGACAGCTACCTTCTCGCTGTGTCCTCACGTGGCTTTGTATGCATGTATCGTTGGTGTCTCTCCTGCTCCTTATAAAGACATCAATCCTAGTGGAGTGGGACCCACCCATATGACTTCACTTAATCCTAGTAATGACCTCTCAAATGTCCTAATCTATAAATACAGCCACAACTCTGAAGTGTGCTGGCGGTTAGGACTCCAATATATAAATTTAGACATACACAATCAAGCCCATAATAATATTCTCAAAGCAAGCCTTTAGTAGAGCAATATGACCACAAGGTCTAACACTTACTGACTGGTCCCTTTGTTCCAGATACTGTCCTAAGTGCCACAGCTCTATCACCTCATAATCCTCAAATTAACTCCATGAAGTCAGCACATTTTTGCCAGTGAGAAAACCGAGGCATAGAGTCTGAGAAACCTGCCCAAAGGTCATACATCTGGTAGACAGCAAGCCAGTATTGGAGCCTGGGTAGTTTAAACAGCCTGTGGGTTGTTTAAACTCCACAATACGCCTCCAGAGCCCACATGCCTCCTGCCCTCTACCACCCTTTGTCTCCAGGCTACAAAGACACAAATGACAGCTGAGGATAAATGAGGCTGTCCCAAGAAGAATCAACTGTTGATCAATGAGAATAATTTAACTAAAGACCATTTTCTGCGTTCCCATGGTACTGTTCTAATCTTTAAATTAAAATACCGACTGTTCATGTGTTTCTTTACAAAGCTCATGGTTCCACAGAGTACATTCCATGAGATTCATATAGCACAGATGGGTTAAATGGATGGGTTCTGGCACCACAACGCCTGGCTTTAAAACCTGAGCTCTGTAACTTCTAACTGTGCAACCTTGGGCCATCCACTGAACCTCTCCAACCCTGTGATTCCTCATCAGTAAAATGAAGATGGTAATAGTACTCACTTCCTAGAGCTATCACAAAGGCCGAGGGAGACAGCCCATGGAAAGTATCAGCAGAGGGCCAGGCACACACGATGCATTCGGTAAATGTTGGATACCACGATTATTATTCTACATAATTATTTTCCAAATGCGAAAATATGCAAAGAATAGGTGTTTCAGAAGTGCTTGACTGAACTAAGTTTGCTACATGTTATATTATAAAGAAATATCTTCATGAGGAATACACAAAACCTCCCCAAAACAAGCTACTTGGGATTTTAGAATGCTTCCTTTATTTTTATGCCTAAGTCTAAAATACACAGTTTTGCTTTCCAGGAAGACTATTTTTTTAATAGCTTTAAATGTTGCAGCAATAGGGGCGATGGGTGACTCAGTCAATTAAGTGTCTAACTCTTGATTTTGGCTGAGGTCATGATCTCTCGGGTCATAGGATTGAGCACTGGATCAGGCTCTGCACTGTTAGTGTGGAGCCTGCTTGGGATTCTCTCTCTATCCCCCTCCCCCACTCACTCGCTCTCTCTCAAAATAAATTTAAAAAATGTTGCAGTCAGTAATAGAGGATCCTAAAGTACATGGGAATAATTTCTGCAGATATGTAAGAGCCACTGAACAATGGATCTAAGAAATACCAAGCCAATATGATAAACTGCTGTAAGGAAACAAGATAGCATGAATACCAGTGGCCAAAAGAATGATCAAGTTCATGCCCATAATGAAAGCTTTTGTGACATATACTCAGTTTTTTCATACACAAAGCAGAATTGTAATTGTGGAAGGCTAGGAGAATCAAGTGAGACAGTGTTTGTACAAAACGCTTTATAAATGGCTAGGCCTATTTGTGGAAAGTCTTAATAATAAGAAATACCTCATCACTGCTTTTACCTAAGCCAGTCAGACAGGGCTTGGAAATTTGTCAATTCTTAAAGCTCCTTAGGAAATTCTTATAATGATCCAGGTTAAGAACATAGTCAAATAGATGTGCAATTAAGGAAACCATTATCTTTACTATATTGATATCATCTCAGGCTTGCATCCAACTTGTTACTACCATATGATGGCTCTTTAGAGACACAAGTCAACTGTGCGAGCTGGTTCAGAAGTCTGGAGTGGGGCCCGGGAATCAGTATTTTGACAAGGACTCCAGGTGATTTTGATGGTTATTTGGGAACCTCTACTGCAGTTCATCGCTGTGTCTACAATGTAATTGACAGTTAGTGTGTTGATGCAGCTGTCGTATGAGATGGCCAAAAAGACACTTAAAAATATGTCTGGCTCCAGTTTCCTGTCAGTTACCATCAGACATTCCTTCTAAGGCACCCATCACTTAGATTGGAACTCCTACGCACAGTGTATGTGGGGTGTGTGGGCTGACTGATGAGAGAGAATCACAGACAATGGGAACAATAATACTGACACAAACCTGAAAGTCAATTGCAGCGTATCTATGCAGATTTTCAAGGCCATTTCAGACAGTCTTCCCGGGCTCAGATGAGAGATATCTCTACTTCTCTGCATCCCGTTACCACAACAATACAGTCAATCTGGGGATCATTTCGAGAACATCCAAACTAGGTAATACGCTTACTTCACAAGGGGAAGCAGAAGACATATGGAATTGGTCTCTAACTGGATGCTGAGGAATGGGGTATGAAACCCTCCCCAGCTGGCACAGTTAATTAATGTAGTCAAGTAAAACACAATTAAAGAGAAGTAACAGCACAGGATAGACGGAAGGGAATGATCAAAGTAATAACACAAAGAGCTTCCTCTAGAAGTGATTTCTTAAATGGGTAACAGACACTAAAGGGAGCTGCACAAATAGTGATCCTTGGAATGTCTGCAGTTTGGGTCAGATTTTGGTTAGGTTTCAACTAGACCTTTTTATTTACATACGCCATAACTAAGGAGATATTCTTGCAGATGTGGCAAAACAAGTAAGAGTAAAGAGGATAAAAGATGGATAGGTTTTCCAGGAAATGCTTTTGTTTTCTTCCTCCCCTCTAGCACTATGGACAGCAACACCCTAATAGTCACAGGAAGCAAGCAGACTCCTTTTGCTCCTATGAAGCCAATGAGCACAATAGAAGAGGCCTAATGGATGTGTCCAAAATGCAATAAATAGAGACACTATAGAGAAATGTAGGGGAATTTGAAGCGCATGGGCCAATATATTCTTTTGACACCTATAGATTTCCATTCTCTGTTCCCTCCCATAGAAGTCGGTTGTATTGGCAATCACAGTGGGTCATACTTACCAAAAAAGGAATCTAAATGAAGACTATACACACAAAACACATCTTTGCCATAAAAACAAGATTATACAGGAGGCTTACAGTCTTAACTAGGAGACTAGTGGCCAGATTATATTCCCTTGATTTTTGCCACACGGTGGATGTACTACATATAAATCAGTTAAACTAAGCCTTGTAGCTGAGCATATAGCCACTTCATGAATATTTAGCACACCATGCAAGCTTGATTACAGAATGAGAGCCTGGCGGTCACAGCCAGTAGACACCCACTGAGCCCAGGGAGTCTAGATGGCAATGGGATTGTGGGAATGCGTAGAAATCACTTTTTCAAAGAATACCAATTGGAGTGAGAGTAAACTTGGGCGCTAATGTTAAGTGATGAAACCAGGATACCAAAATGCATCATGATGGAAGTACAGGAATATCACCTCAGAACCCTTTGTCTTCTTTGTACTATTTTAACTGCTTATAAAGAAAGAAGACTTTTGCACACTAGACCACCAGCTTGACAAAGACAAGAACTATGACTGATTTGTTTATTATTTTGTTTCCAAAGCCTTGTGCTTAGTAGACACTCAATATTGATGTGTTGAGTCAGCCAGGAAATGCTTTTTTGAGAAAGAGGCGGCGGGGAGGGGGGGGGGCGGGCGGGGGCAGGGGTAGAGAGAGAGCGAGACAGAATTCTAAGCAGGCTCTGCACTGTAGAGCAGAGCCCCAAGCGAGGTTCAAACCTACAACCATGAGATCATAACCTGAGCCGAAATCAAGAGTCAGATGTTTAACCAACTGAGCCACTCAGGTGCCCCAGAAATGCTTTTGATATATACTTATCCATGGGGAAGTTCTTTCTGGCCTGTTACAAATATTTACCTATTGTCTTCAGTGAACTGTCCAGCTCCTAATTCATGTCAATCCCTCCAATTGTGTACTAGAGCCCATCTCCAACTGCCTACTCAAGGACATGAGTCAGTTGTTGTTCCTCCCTTTCTCTGTGATTCATCACATTTTCCTTCTATACTAAATGAGTCCCATTAGTATCCCTAGAATTTTGCCATCGTAAGAAAAATGTTCTCTTGACCCCATTTCCTCCCCCAAGTTAGTTTTATTTACTTGCAACCCTTTAAATTTTTTTTAATGTTTATTTATTTTTGAAGGACAGTGAGACAGAGCATGAGCAGGGGAGGGGCAGACACACACACACACACACACACACACACACACACACACACAGAATCCGAAGCAGGGTCCAGGTTCTGAGCTGTCAGCACCAGAGCCCAATGCGGGGCTTAAACTCATAACTGTGGGATCATGGCCTGAGCCAAAATCTGCCACCCAACCAACTGAGCCATCCAGGTGCCGCTTACCTGCAACCCTTTAAAGCAAAACTTGAAAACTTGCTGTCTCTATACCTCCTGATACTCTTCACCTTGCTCTACATACTCTCTACTTGCACAAGAAAACCTGGGGCTTTTTTCTCTGTAATTCTCATCATTTTCTAGAAAACAATATAATCTGTTTATTTCTTATGTTTTCTTTATTGTCTATCCCCGTGTTTTGGAATATAAGATCCAAACATGGACCTTTGTCCTCACTCAAGTGACCTTTGTCTTGACTCAAGCTTCCCAAAGATCTGGGTATATTCCTGACAAGAAGACACTCAATAAATGTAAGACAGAGGGATGTCTAGGTAGTTACAGATTATAGTTCTGAACCTGCAGCCACATGCTATCATGTATCAAGCAACCTGCAAAAATTCCCTGAAAGTTGATATTAAGAGAAAACATTTTAAATGTTGGAAAATATTTGCACAGTAAGGTGGTTTTCAATATTATGGAATTCTCACAGAAACTTATGGAGAGCTGGAACTAGAAGGATCTCTAGGTAAACTTTATTCCCAGAGATGCAGACACATACCAATTCTCTTACAGAGTATTGTGCAATCATGGAGTTTAAACTTTAATGGAAAAACCCAGTATAAACTCAAGCAACAAGACTCAACAATAAAGTTTCTCAGAAGCAATGAACTAGTATCACTTCAAAATATTAATGCTCTGCAGTAAAAACATCCTACCAGAGAAGAGTGAGCTTGCTCCAAAATATACTTGTAAAAAATGCTAACACTGGAGAATGTAACTGGGATTCAAGGACTGAAAAACTTCCTGCATAATTAAGATGACTTATTATATTAAATTAGTAAATGTATGCAAAGCTCTTGGAAGATTGAAAATATTATATGTGCCAGCTGATATTTATGGAGTAGCATAGAACTAAGGCAGCTCCAGAATCCAGGAAGGGGCCAGAGCCTTGTTCTAGTCTTGATAACCCAGGTTATAATCAACTCTAAGCCATATCAGACATTCTCCAAGGGCTATTTTGCTGCCAAAAATGAAGATAAAAGAAGTCAAGTAAATGACAGTGAAGAGGGGCTTTGGTATTGAATTGGTAAGGAGGCACGGAATATCCAAGACAAAGAGTGAAGACAGAGAATATGTGTGAGAGGAAGGATATACTTACTAAGTACCTAATAGGTGCCAGAAGGCATGGAAGATTTTTTTAAATGACTAAGACAGGATGTCTTCCTTTACATATTCTGTAATGTAATGAGGACATACACACTGTTATATAAGAAAAATGGAACAAGAGTTATCAGATGAAGTACAAAAGAAATATACTACAGGAGTATACAGAGGAAGAGAGATGTGGACTGAGGAGACTGGAAAGACATCAGGTAGGAAATACCGTGTAAGTTGACTGTAAGGGAAGGTGGGATTTGAACACATGGGGATGGCGGATCAGGCAAGGACAGTTCAATTCCAAGGAAGCGCTTGCAGTGGGGGAACTGGAAGAAGAGCTTGGAAGTAAGCAGTCTAGTCCCTAAAGGACACCACCAGACACAGGCCACCAACTCTTCACTCTACCAACTTCCTTTCTGCCTTTCATTATACCACAGCATCTGGATTCGAACCAGCCTCCCTAATGTGGTACCTAAAGACAATTGCCATCTATATCACTGATAGGCTGTTTCTGCCAAATACTATAAGGGACAGTGTGATCAAATATTATAAGAAACAGTATGATAAAATCAGAGGAAGGCTAAAGAAAGGTTTAGTGAGAAAATGTGAGAGAGTGCGGAGGCTGCTTGGGATTCTCTCTCCCTCTCTCTCTGCCCCTCCCCCATGCACTCTCTATCTCCCTCAAAATAAACAAACCTAAAAACAAAAACAAAAACCAATTCATGCCCTACAAAACAGGGAACGGAATAAAAAGACAAAGACTAACCAAGCAGAATCTTCTCAAAGTTGTGCTAATACATATTCTTAAAAGGCTCACTTAAGGGACTTACTCCAGACAGGTCAGAGATTTTTCTGAGTTAGAATGTATGGAGTCAGACATGTTTTAAAGAACAGAGAGAGTTACTCGTAGAGAGGTTTTTGGGTAGGTGCAGATTGAGTATTAACACACCACTCCACGTATCACTCTTGCTTTATTATACTTCATTCAAGAAAAAAAAAACTTTTCACCACCCCATTTCTTTTTTTTTTTATTTTTTTTAACGTTTATTTATTTTTGAGACAGAGAGAGACAGAGCACGAATGGGGGAGGGTCAGAGAGAGGGAGACACAGAATCTGAAACAGGCTCCAGGCTCTGAACTGGCAGCACAGAGCCCGACGCAGGGCTCCAGCTCGCAGACCGTGAAATCATGACCCGAGCCGAAGTCGGCCGCTTAACTGACTGAGCCACCCAGGCGCCCCTTCACCACCCCATTTCTATGCTGCTTTCTTGCTCTATAGACTATTCACTCTCTGTTGGACAGGTTTCATAGAAGGCATGACTTTTGGTAGGAGCTTCTCTTACACACTCTGCTGCAAGGTCACCAAAATTCTGTCCTGCTGGTCTACCATGCCCACTTAAGACCTTGGCAGGTCCTCATCCAGCGTCAAAACACTTCCTTTCCCTCCATTTGACAGCTTTGTCCATTATATAAAGGACCCAAAGGTAAGTCTGATCCAATTTAAACCTTGTTATGTTTTGCTAAAGGATATCAACCAATGGGCAATAAACTGAATGTGAAGAATTAGCCCCGTATCCCACACTTAATAGCGTTCACGAAGGTCATGATGGCATTTCAAATAGTTAGGCCACTGCAATCTTAAAGAGCCCTCCTATTTCTACATTAACATAAATTAAATATGGTGGCCCTGGCCCTGAACAAATGATTTCTTTTCAAACACATAACCTAGAATAAAGTTTATTTTAAATGAAAGTATTAAAAGCAGACAACAGGAGGAAAATGTTATATAAATAATCAACCTGTGATTTGTACCAGAGGTGCCCTGGAATGAGTGAGCCCTCATCCCAGGATAGAGAATTCCTCCATGACTTACTTCAGTGGCCACAATCCAGGGTAATTAGGGTCAATTTTAACCACCCTGTGAATGTCTTATTACACTTCTCATAAGAAATTCCTAATAAGATGTAAAGGAACCACATTTTTATTCTTTAGGGACAATACAAACAAACCACATATTTTTAACTGATAACTGTCATTCTATTAAAGTCTAAAAAGAAGAGTGTCCAATAAGTTAACAGACTGTATTAACTGCTGCCTTTCCTTTAGGACATTAATAATGCTTATTATTTAGTATACTTACACGTATAGCAATACTTATATATTTGGTATAATGTAGCCCATAGGTCATCCCATAGACATGGATATTTTTATAGACCCAATTATAAAATTGAATCAGTGCCAACATTTAATAATTGAGTTATTTCCACTGGTGTACGGCCAAAGTTAGTGGGGGTAGGGAAGAAACAGTCAGAAGTCAGGTGCCAGAAGCCAGGACAGAGCACTCCTAGCAGGCAGGCATACCACCAGACAGGGGGGAAAGCTCTACTGGTGTGCCAAGTGGGTGATAAGTCTTGGCCAACCATCCTAGATTACAGAGGAGGGGCAAAGTGCAGGCTGATGTGAATCAGCCCCAGCCAAATAGCAGAGAACACTCTTGGTTGGTACAACACAGGAAACGAGAAGTTAGCCCACATGGTCAGGAGACTAGTTACATAAAGTGTATCACACAAATAAATATATATTGGGAATAATGGAAGCCAGATGGCTCATCTCAAAGAAGGAGGTACAAATATGAAAAGAGAGAAGACTAAAAGCAGGAGATATTGAATTGTAATTGGAGATATCATGGTTTCAGAGAGATGAAAAAATACAGAGAGCGTGTAATAAGTTTATGTGTGTTTATTCTGTTCAGTTAGAAGACTTATAGAAGCACGATACCCTAAAAGCAAAGAATATACCCAGCACTCAGGTCTTGGTTTCTAAATGTCATTCTCGACTTAGGGAAAAAAAAGACCAGGTCTCCTAAGAAACCATTCATTGAAGGCTGGGGAGGACAGGCACAGCATGAAGCTGGAAAAGAAAAAAGAAAAGAAAAGAAAAAGGAAAAAATGTTCTCAAAGAATGGGGACATGTATAAAGGACACAGGAGTCACCACTGGCAGTTCCCACTGGCCAAATTTAGGGCAACTGTGCTGCAAAACAACTAATAATAATGTATTACAACCCACTGAATAAAGTAGGAATCTCTATGTCCATACTAATATAATTAGAGGAGAAGGGAACATTTTACCAAGGAGTAGAATGCTAACTAATAAGTGTTGAAGGAATTGGGGCAGGGGACGGGGAGAATCACCATTTAGCAACCATTAGAGTAACAGCTGATTAAGACAAGAAGCTTCAACAGATAAAAGTAGTAGCGAAACTTTTCAGAAGGAATAGGTGATTTACCGAGTCTCAAAGCATATCCCCACAAAATACTTCTTAGGTACTTACTAATTTAAAACTAAACACTAGGGCAACCTGGCAGGCAGCCTCTTTTTAACCAAGTGATAAAAGTGGATATCCAAAGTAAAGGCAAAAATCAACATCATGTGCATCCTGAAATCATGCACTGGGAAGAACACAGCATCACTTCTGTAGAAATCCTGCCAGGAGGCATCACATGAAGCTCATCCTGAGAGATTATCAGGCAAACCTAAGTCGAGGGACATTCTACAAATAAACACTGCTCTGTACTCTTCAAAAATCTGCAGATCATGAAAGACAAGGAAAGGCTGAAGAATGTCTCCAAATTTAAAGAAGCTAATGGGACTTGACAAGTAAATGTCAGTATGACCCTGGAGTGGCCCCTAGACCTTGAAGAACATAAGTGGACAATATGTTGCAAGTAATTTCTCCCAGTCTGTAGCTTGTCTTTTCATTCCCTTAACCGGGTCTTTCTCCGGGTCTTTCTCAGATCAAAAGTTTTGCCATAGACAAAATCTGGGGTTTGTGAATTAGGTGGTAATATGGGATTCATGGTCATTCACTAATTCTGATGGATTAGCTGTGGTTTTGTAGGAGAGTGTCCTTTTTGTATATTAGATAGGTAACATGTGCATGGATGGATGGATGGATGGATGGACAGAATGATAAAGAGATTGGGAAATCTGAGGGTATACAACAGTTCTGTGTACCATTTTATAACTTCTAGTGAGATTAAAATTATTTTAAAAAATAAAACATACAAAACCAATTGGGGAGATTCCATGTAAAATATGGATTTGATCTCTAGGAAATCAGATGTGGCAACCTGGGTGACATTCTCATGTGACAGATGTGAGCTGGAGCTGACAGCTGCTTTTTTACACCCTATGAATCCTATAAGGCAGCCCAGTCCTCACCACTCACTGTTTCACTACTTGTCTACTTCGCTCATTTATGTTCCCTCCCCAGCTCTACAACAGTATGAGTCTCTGGCTTTTACCGTAGAGCACCTTTATCTGATACAAGCAGTAGGCAGTAAACTTTTTCTGGGTAAAGGTGTGAAAGGGGATGTTTCTCACCAGAAAGTTTTATGGAGATAATTATACACAGTCACATTGAGTTGGAGAAAGAAATACAGAGATCCTTTGTATCCTGTCCGCAGTTCCGATGTTGCACAACTATAGTAAGAACAATATCAAAACATAGATAGAATCCACCAGTCCTATTCCCCTACTTTTTACTTGTACTCATGCAAACATGTGTATTTAGTTCTACACAACCTTATCCCATGTATAATTTCATGTATCCATCGTCACAGTTAGGACACAGAACTGGTCCACCAGGACAAGGATGACCTGTGTTAACTTAATATAACCACACCAGTCTCCCTTCTCCCATCCCTAACCCCCGACAACCACTAATCTTTCCTCCATTTCTGCCATTTGGTCATGCCAAAATATCATGAATGGAATCATATAAAATGTAACCTTTTTTTCACTTGGCATAATTCTCGAGAGATTCATCCAGGCTACTACATCTACCAGTAACTTCATTTTTATTGGTGAGTGATATTCCATGCTTTGGAAATACAACAGTCTGTTTAACCATTCACTTCTTGAAGGACATCTGGGATGTTTCCAATTTAGGGCTATTACAAATAAAACTGCTACAAGCATTTGTGTATAGGTTTTTGTATGAACTTAAGTTTTCTTTCCTCTGGGATAAATGTGGAAGAGCGCAGTTGTTGGGTTAGATGATAGCTGTAATTTTTTTTTTTAATTTTTTTTTCAACGTTTATTTATTTTTGGGGCAGAGAGAGACAGAGCATGAACGGGCGAGGGGCAGAGAGAGAGGGAGACACAGAATCGGAAACAGGCTCCAGGCTCTGAGCCATCAGCCCAGAGCCCGACGCGGGGCTCGAACTCACGGACCGCGAGATCGTGACCTGGCTGAAGTCGGACGCTTAACCGACTGCGCCACCCAGGCGCCCCTGTAATTTTTAAAGAAATGGTCAAAATGTTTCCCAGTGTGGCTGTATCATTTCACCCGAGATATGAGTAATTCATTTTCTCCACATCCTTGACAACATTTGATGTTCTTTAGTATTATCACTAATTTTTATTTTAGCCATTCTGAGGTATATAATGATACTGTATTTTAATTTTCATTTGCCTGATGGCTAAATATATGTTCAACATTGTTTTTTTTAACTTATTTATTTTTGAGAGAGAGACAGAGAGAGCAAGTCAGGGAGGGGCAGAGAGAGGCAGAGGGAGAATCCCAAGCAGGCTCTGCACTGTCAGCACAGAGCCTGATGTGGGGCTTGAACTCACAAACCGTGAGATCATGACCTGAGCCCAAACCAAGGGTCAGACACTTAACCAACTGAGCCACCCAGGCGCCCCTAGGTTCAACATTTTATGAATTGCTTATTTGCCATCCAGATATCCTCTTCAGTAAATGTCTATTCATATCTTTTGACTACTTTCTAACTGGATTGTTTGTGCTTTTTGCTGCTGAGTTTTGAGAGTTCTTTCTATGTTCCAGATACCTATCTTTTTATTCTCTTAACAGTTCATTTATAGAGCAAAATATTCTGGTTTTGATGAGATCCAACTTATCAAATTTTCCTTTTTTGGACTGTGCTTTTGGAGTCAAGTCTAAAAACCTCTTTGGTAAGTTCTACATTCTGAAGATTTTCTCCTATTCTTTTTTCCAAAAGTTTTAAAACTTTATGTTTACATTTAAGTTCTTGATTCATTCTGAGTTAAATTTTACGTAAGGGTGCATGTTTGGGTCAAGGTTCATTTTTTTGTCTATGGATGTCCGATTACTACAACACCATTTATTGAAAAGACTTTCTTTCCTCTATCGAACTGCCTTTGTACCTTTTTCAAAAATCAGTTGAGTGTATTTGTGTGGCTCTATTTCTGGGCTACCTGTTCTGTTCCATTACTTATGTATCTATCCTTCTGCTGATATCAAACTGCAGCAATATAAGAGGATTTAATATTGAAATAGAATGGATTCTTCTCTCTTTATTCTTGTCTCTATTCTAGGGTCTGGATGCTTCCATATAAATTTTAGAATAAGCTTGTGTATGTCTTTTAAAAAGCTGCTGCTAAGAATTACATAAAATTTCATTAAACCTACAGACCGATTTGGTTATAATTTACATATTTACTATGTTGAACTTTCCAATCCATGAACATGGTATATCTTTTCATTTATTTAGTTCTTTGAGTTTTCATTAGCATATTGTAATTTTCAGCATATAAATACTGTATGTATTTTGTGAAGTGTGTACATAAATATTTTCTTTCTTTAGAATGTTACTATGTTTATATATCTTTGATTTCCACATGTTCATTGCTAATGGATATAAGTATGATTGATTTTGGGGTGCTGATCTTGTATCCTGTGACACAGCTAAACTCACTTATAAGTTCTAGGAGTTTTTGGTTGCAGTCTTGGGATCTTCTATATACACAATGTATCTGCAAATGGACGGTTTTATATCTTCCTTTCTGATCTGTGTGCCTTGCATTTCCTTTTTCTTTCTTTATTATATTTGCTAGAACTTCCATTTCTATACTGGACAGCATTGGCAAGTGCAGACATCCTTGACTTGTTCCCAATCTTAGGGAAAAGCATTCAGTCTTTTGCTATTAAGTATAGTGTGAGACTTAGTTATTTTGTATATACTCTTTATCAAGTTGAGGTAATTCCCCTCTATTCCTAAATTGCTGAGCATTTTCATTACAAATGAGTGTTAGATTTTGTCACATATTTTTTCTACTTCAATTAGTATGATCATAAGGTTTTTTTCTTCCTTACATTGTTTATATGGTGGATTACACTGATTGATTTTGATATGTTAAACCAGCCTTATATATCTTGAATAGATCCTACTTGGTCATTCTTATAATTCTTTTTATATTGCTAGGTTTGATTTACTGACACTGTGTTACAGGTTTACACGCCCATTTATTTGGCCAGCTCATCTCCACCCTCACGCACCTGACTCAGCTCTTAGCATTAATATTATTAAATCATACGCCATTTTTCAAAGGTGGTTTTCTCCTGAACTTCTGGCTTTTGCGTATGTCATTCTCTTGGGTGACTCTTCTCTCCCGTCCCTGCTAAAAATAAATTAATTACTTAAAATCTCTTCACAGTATTTCCTTGTTGTCCTTTTACTGGCTACAGGATCTATAGTGATACCATTGGTTTCATTCCTGATATTGATGATTTGAGTCTATTTGGGGATTTAGTTGTGCTGAAGATTTATCAAATGTATTAATTTTTTTGGAGAACCAGTTTTTTATTTCATTTATTTTCTCTATTGCTTTCGATTTTCACTCTCATTGATTTCTGCTCTTTTGTATTTCCTTCCTTCTGCTTGCTCTGGGTTTATTTTGTTCATCTTTTTCTAGTTTCTTAAGGTTGGAACTTAGATCACTGATTTGTTTCCTTTCTTTGTTTCCAATGTAAGCATGTAATGCCATAAATTTCCCTGCCAGCATTGCTTCAGCTGCTTGAAAGATTTTATTTTCAAGGTCTTATATTCGTTGCATTTGACACCCCTCCCCGCCCCACTGCCGATAAGAACACTTCATTTCTTCTCAGGATCCTGTATCTAGAGTTCTGATACTTTCTATACTTTCTCCTATTAAGCCTGAGTATCTGGGGAAAAAAAGCCTTATTAAACTCATCCTGATTAAGTCTGAGCAGCACATATTTTTTCTCTTGCAGGGGCACCTGTATTTTCACAAGGCATACAGTTTCCAGGATCAACAGCCATGGGAAGAAGGGAACTCTGCCCCTGTACCCCAAATCGTGCCCGCTAGAGATAAGATCCTCGCGGTAGACCTCAGTTACGCCGATCGCAGATAATTCTGGGCATGGCCACCAAATCTCTAGCCGTCTTTTGTCATAAAGATACTAAAATAGATATCAAACACAGGGTTAGAAGCTTCAAGAACTCATCAGAGGAAGTGGTTGAAAAAAAGTATATGAATAGAAACAAAGCACAGGTCCTCAATTTGTTGCCCGGAACAGCCTCACTGGCATCTCCTGGGAACCTGTCAGAAATGCACATTTCTAGGCCTTACCCCAGACTTACTGAATCAGCAGCTCAGGGGTGGGGCCCAGCAATCTGTGCTGTCCTGAGGCCTTCTGGGTGATTCTGATGCAGCTGAAGTTTGAAAACTGCTGCTCTGGTGGGCACAAAACTCGCCACTTGAAGTTTTTACTCAAAGCCCAAAAGGTCTGATGACCGGACAGGAGGCTCTGTAGGCTAGCTGAGGTTCTCCACACTCTGAGGTAGGATGCTGTCCTTTAGAATTGGATCATTATCTCAGACAGATGGATGGGCTCACATTTAATCAAGGCAGTGGTTACTTCAGAGGAAAGGTCACTGTTAGCATAAAAGGGGCCCCTGGGCGGCTCAGTTGGTTAAGTATCTGACTCTTGATTTCAGCTCAGGTCATGATCTCACAGTTCATGGGATCAAGCCCACACCAGGCTCTAAGCCGACAGCATAGAGCTTAGAATTCTCTCCTTTCTTTCTCTCTGCACCGCCCCCACTTGCACCTGTGTTCGCTCTCTCCCCCAAAATAAATAAACAGTTAAAATAAATAAATAAATAAAAGGTGGATACACTAACATATTCAGATCATGGTTATCTGTAGTAAAAAGAAATAACTCTAAGGTAACTGCTGGGCCTATGTGTTCAAGAAAATTGCAAAAATTTTCCAAATGTAAATGCAATTTGCCATAAATAAAAATTTTATTCACACATTAACACACTGTGGGAGTATATTTGTATTTACATTTTTAAAAACTTCTATTCTGTTAAGTTTTATTTTTAATTACTTATATGCATATGTATTAAAAAATGTCATGGGACTGCTTGCAAAAATTCACATATTCAACATCTTTTCCATCCCTGAAATAAAAACATGGTCTAAGAGAGTGCTCAAAATGATCATTCCTGTCACTAGGTTCAGCTTCAGGTTGAACAAGTGTTTTTTGTTTTTTGTTTTTAAATTTTTTAATGTTTATTTATTTTTGAGAGACAGAGCACGAGCAAGGGAGGGGCAGAGAGAGAGGGAAACACAGAATCCAAACCTTGAGCTGTCAGCACAGAGCCCAACGTGGGGCTCGAACCCCGGAACCAGGAGATCATGGGTGAGTCAAACTTGGACACTCAACCGACTGAGCCACCCAGATGCCCTAGGTAGGACAAGTATTTTTTTTTTCAATATATGAAGTTTATTGTCAAATTGGTTTCCATACAACACCCAGTGTTCATCCCAAAAGGTGCCCTCCTCAATACCCATCACCCACCCTCCCCTCCCCCCCACCCCCCATCAACCCTCAGTTTGTTCTCAGTTTTTAAGAGTCTCTTATGCTTTGGCTCTCTCCCACTCTAACCTCCTTTTTTTTCCTTCCCCTCCTCCATGGGTTTCTGTTAAGTTTCTCAGGATCCACCTAAGAGTGAAAACATATGGTATCTGTCTTTCTCTGTATGGCTTATTTCACTTAGCATCACACTCTCCAGTTCCATCCACGTTGCTACAAAGGGCCATATTGCATTCTTTCTCATTGCCACATAGTACTGCATTGTGTATATAAACCACAATTTCTTTATCCATTCATCAGTTGATGGACATTTAGGCTCTTTCCATAATTTGGCTATTGTTGAGAGTGCTGCTATAAACATTGGGGTACAAGTGCCCCTATGCATCAGTACTCCTGTATCCCTTGGATAAATTCCTAGCAGTGCTACTGCTGGGTCATAGGGTAGGTCTATTTTTATTTTTTTGAGGAACCTCCACACTGTTTTCCAGAGTGGCTGCACCAATTTGCATTCCCACCAACAGTGCAAGAGGGTTCCCATTTCTCTACATCCTCTCCAGCATCTATAGTCTCCTGATTTGTTTATTTTGGCCACTCTAACTGGCATGAGGTGATATGTGAGTGTGGTTTTGATTTGTATTTCCCTGATGAGGATCGACGTTGAGCATCTTTTCATGTGCCTGTTGGTCATCCGGATGTCTTCCGTAGAGAAGTGTCTATTCGTGTTTTCTGCCCATTTCTTCACTGGGTTATTTGTTTTTCGGGTGTGGAGTTTGGTGAGCTCTTTATAGATTTTGGATACTAGCCCTTTGTCCGATATGTCATTTGCAAATATCTTTTCCCATTCCGTTGGGTGCCTTTTAGTTTTGTTGGTTGTTTCCTTTGCTGTGCAGAAGCTTTTTATCTTCATAAGGTCCCAGTAGTTCATTTTTGCTTTTAATTCCCTTGCCTTTGGGGATGTAGGACAAGTATTTTTAAAGCTTATGTGCAAAGCACTCGATCCCGTAGACATAAAAGGATGAAAGCAGCCACACAGGTCCCCTGTGCTGAGAAGAGATTAGTAAGGAGAAGACACGACTCCAGCTTTCAGTCACTGGATGATTCTAATAATTGGAATAATAACGATAATGAATACTAATTGGAATATTTGAAGTATTATTCTTGGACTGTAAGTCCAGTTGGGTGCTCACAGCCGTACTCACTGAAATGTGACCAAAGAGTTGGTAATCTGAGCCCACACAGCCCCTAAGTTATTCAATTCTTGTTGCAGTTAGCACAGTTGCCATAAGCATGGCATTTTAATGGCAAGTTTATTAGCAAGAAGGAGGGAGAAAGGCCAAGGACCTTCTTTCCTCTCTGGGACCTTCTCTCTGCTCATTAACACAATCGGCAGCAGGCAGCCAGATGAAAGTAGGCGATGTTCACACCAGTCAATTCTGCTACTCATTAGCAGCTTTGGTAAGACAGGCAAAATAAAAAGGAAGGAAAAAAAACACTTTGGGGAGGACATGTGGAAGTCAGATTTTGTTCTTGCTGCTGGATAGATTTCTATAATTCTTGCTCTTTTTGGTACTCGTCATCATGGAAAATCCCAAGCTCTCTGCAGAGTTCACTCTATTCCCTTTTGCTCTCCCCCTTCTCTCCCTTTCCTCTTGGCCCCAGTTGAGTAGTTTAGGAAATCTGGACCATGAAAAGCACAGCAATGGGGAAACCCAATGGACAACTGAGACAGTTGTACACAGACCCTTCACCCATGCTCTCAGTCTAACAAAAACCACCTTTTAGGAAAAGAGGTTTGTGATCAAAAAGAAAAACCTGGGGTTGGAATAAGATAAAGGCTAAGCTTCAAGCTTGAGTTCAAACACAGATCCTGATGCCACCTTTGTTTCCAACATGAAGGATCAGGGCATACATCAATCACTATGAGGACTTTCAGAATTTTACTACAGGGAATTTAAAAGTAAGATCATCAGAGCCCAAAAATGTCTGAATACTTTCTAGAATATTCTAGAATAATCTACTCTGGATTAAGTACTAATTAAGCATGATGAAGTTACCATACTATAGTGCACAAATACAAATATAGTTCATTTTATACCCCAAGTAGTATCTTTTCGGATTTGAAAAACATTATCACAGAAAAAAACATGAAATCTTGATTTCCTGGGTCAGATAATATCCTCAGAGTCTGTCGCCTTTAGATGATGCCTTCTGCCATTAAAGTAATGATTTGCCATTATGTTAACATTAAAAGTACTAGGCCTCGTAGAGACGCCACAATCTTAGTAGAGCCATCTTTCTAGGTTAAAGTTTCTACACAAGTATATGTAGAAACACCTTTCTCAGCATATTCTTCTCTCCTTCTAGTATACGGACAGGGTTAAGGTACCATCCCTCCTTATTGCACTCAAATGACTATAAACTTATCTTTTCTGATGAAAACAAAAAAAAGCCATCAAAATGAGTATGTGCAAATGTAAGATGTTTTTGATGCAAAACTGTTTTCAAAGGGAGACAGAGGGGGTTAAGATACTCTTTGAGTAATACCATTTCTGTATTGCCAACGTAATTGTTTCATTCTTATAAGGTAGAATTACTTGTTCAAACTTCCCCAGATTTTGAAGTTTTACCCAGATTTTGAAATCTGCTAATATTCTACAAAGGACCAAGGTCTTCAAGAATTGATAGCATATGATTTTGTCTATAACATTTAAAAATCCCTGCTGTCAGCACAGAGCCCGCTTCAGATCCTCTGCCCCTGCCGTCTCTCAAAACTAAATAAGTATTTCTTGTTAATGTTTACTTTTGAGAGACAGAGAGAGAGACAGAGCGGGAGAGGGGCAGAGAGAGAGAGGGAGACACAGAATCTGAAGCAGGCTCCAGGCTCCGAGCGGTCAGCACAGACATGGGGCTCAAACTCACGGACCATGAGATCGTGACCTGAGCTGAAGTCAGATGCTTAACCGACCGAGCCACCCAGCTGCCCCACTAAACATTTTTTTAAAAGAAAGTACCCATTTAAGAAAATGTGTATCTTGTGATGGGAGCGGAAGACAGCAGCATTGCACGGTCACCTCACGCTGCTGATGCTAGTGGCACGTAACCGATGGAGCTGATGATGTGACCAACTGTACTTTCCTTTAGTGTTTTAGACAAAAAATAATTCTCACCTGGCCCGCTCAACAAAGTCCAAAAAAGAGCCAATAAGAATTCACTGTAATTGGAAAATGCAAACTGCTTCCTAGTCATGAATGCATTCCTGAACTTGATGCTTCCCAAGGTTAGCCTTCTGGGACGCTAACTGCATCAAGACACCATAAGAGTGATACAGAAAAAATCCAACAGCAGAGACCTAATCAGCTCCACGGGGACCCCCCCGAAAGGAAGACAAAGTTTCAAAGGGTAGAGTGTAAATCCTCAGACAGGTACATCTATAAACCTGAATCACTTCTATCTAACTCCAATCCCTTAAAGCAGGTATTCGGGATCACCCTGCAAAGCAACAGGGCAGTGACTGATCATCTTTTCTGTGGGAAGTCACTGCAATCCAGATGGTGCTGTGTCTGAGTGTGATCCAAGTGCAAGGGAGAAACGTACAAGAACTCACAGCATAAGAACATAAGGAGACGTGGAGAATCTGTTCTCCTGGAGGAGACTGGAGGCCAACATAGTCTATGGGCCTAGATCCAACATTGCTATAGAATTGTCTCTTCTACCTTCATGAATGCAAAGCTCTCTGTGGATATGCTCTACCTGTCTCCCATGGCTTTCTTCTCCAACTCCCTTCTCTCCATCGTCACTTTCAGACAGAACAAGATGGCTATCACAGTAAACGGAGTATCTGTCTCTCTGCACATGACAATGCTTAGTCTTGGGATGAAATTGGAGGCCTTCAGGAATGTGTTCTGATGGAGACTGGTCTACCTGGCTCCATACCTACTGGATTTTTACCACCTATGTTGGTGAGGGACAAAAATAGCATGGATGCAGGGAGACAAACAGTGGGTGCTCGGGTACACACATGGAAGAAAGAAATCTCTGCAATTTGAGATCTGCAAACAGGAACAAACAGGACAAAATGAAACCTGTGATGATCGGGGTGCCTGGGTGGCTCAGTCGATTAACTGTCCGACTTCAGCTCAGGTCATGATCTCAGGGTTCATGAGTTCAAGCCCTGCATTGGGCTCTCTGCTGTCAGCAAGGAGCCCATTTCTCATCCTTTGTTCCCCTCTCTCTGCCCCTCCCCCATTTGTGCTCACTCTCTCTCTCTCTCTCTCTCTCTCTGAAAAATAAACATTAAAAAATAAAAAAGAAACCTGTGATGATCTGACATTACTGACTGTCGTCATCCCAAGGCCACAACATCCTGGGGACACTGGTAGCTCCAGTGACACCAAGAAAATAAAGCTGTGTCCTCACATCATCCCCATGTCCAAACCCCATTTTCCAGAATCTGGTGGTGCAGCCTTCCTCCCACCCCATGGCTAGTATGATCTCCAGATGGGAGGCTTCTAACTGCAGATGGCCCCACGTGTACCTTCCCCTACCTTGACCCTCATGCATGCTCTCTAAAGAGTGATATTCTGTCCAGATATCCAATGGATATTCTGTCCATTCTTATCCAAGCCTTAGAGATACACACAGATAATTTTCTGAAAGAGTTCGTTTCTTTATGCATGTGTCTTTATGCAGCCCATTAAAAGAACAAACACCACAGGGGAGCCTGGGTGGCTCAGTTGGTTAAGCATCCAACTCTTGGTTTCAGCTCAGGTGGTGATCTCACCGTTCGTGAGTTCGAGCCCTGTATCAGGCTCTGCGCTGAAAGCATGGAGCCTGCTTGGGATTCTCTCTCTCTCCCTCTCTGCCCCTCCCCTGCTCTCTGTCTCTCAAAATAAATAAACTTAAAAAAAAGAAGGAATAGCAGAAATCTAATCATGTTTCTCAACTTTTTCCTCATTATCATCTCCCTTAAGGAGCTATTTTAGACCTATTTTTCCTCATCACACACCCCCACGAAATTTCAATACCATAGATACACTATGTATCTATTTACGTGATATACACAGTTTTTTTCACCCACAAAGAACCATTTTCCACCCTCTTGGGGGAGATATAATCCCTCTTGAGAATGCATGATCTTGAAGCATGCAACAATTGAAATAATTGTGCGGGAGGTATCTGAACCACTGTTTCTCTAATACTATACCAATACTATAAATCACCACAAACAGCATCTTTCCTTTAGATCGATAATCTGTATCGAAGAGCTCCAGACCAGCAACGTCTTCATCTCCTGAGATTACGACTGAAGCACAAAGCTTCTTCCTGTAGTGCCTCCTGCCTCTTCGTTCGCCCATCACAAGAGAGCCTACAGAATCAGCAGTGCCACCCCCAGGTTGGCATGCCAACCCCGAAGAAAGAAGTTCACAGACACAGTCAACCCATTTCTCCCTCCGAAAACTAGAAAACTGTACTCACCTCTTGCCGCTTGAAGTTCTGGACATATTCTTCAAACTGCTCATCTTTTGTCTCATCAGCTTTCCCAAGCTTCTGAAGGACCTAGTTTGCAAAGGAAACAAAAACGGTTTGATTTAACAGTGTCTTCGAATA
The DNA here is from genome assembly GCF_027475565.1 of Acinonyx jubatus. NCBI lineage: Eukaryota > Metazoa > Chordata > Mammalia > Carnivora > Felidae > Acinonyx > Acinonyx jubatus. The sequence goes on from NC_069383.1 coordinate 92,275,832, forward strand.
ATAGGCAGGGCAAGGCTCTTGTTTTGCTCTCTTGAGATGTCACTCAACATAGCTAGTGTTTCTGTTCTGGAAGCATCTTGGCTCGCTGGGTTCTGGGTGATCAGACTGGGATTTTAGCCACAGTTCCGCTGCTCACAGGCTGAGCAAATGCTACATTGCATGTATCGATTTATACATGTTTCCTCCAGTAAGCTGTACATTACTGAAAGGCTGTGCCTTGTCTTGTCCAATCTGGCACGATGCTTGATACGTAACAGGTACGCAGATGTTTATGAAACAGTGAACCAAAGTTATTCTACTAGACACTTAGCCTACTTTTGAGGGATGGTATTAGAATTACTGGAGCCAGGCACAAGGCAAATTCTCCCCCACCACCTTCGAATATGCCCTTCAACTCATAAAATGCTCAGTGATGTCCTGGAATATGCAAAGCCCCCTGCTAAGCACTAGGATCCAGAAATGTAAAGATGAATGAAACCAGGCCCCAGTACTTAATCTTGAGAAACACAGAGTCCAGTGATGTAAACAAGGCAGGTTCACAAGTAACAAATCAGAGACCATGGGTCACAGGCAACATGAAGGGTTAACAGTATTGTGAGCAATATCCCTTAGGAGGAGCCGAGGTTACCAGGGAATGCTCTGCCGAGCTGACTCAAACTGTGCTGGAAATGCCAGCAGACAGGAATGTGGCAGACTGCATTCCCACCAAGGAAGGAGCCTCTGCAGAGATCACTGGAAAAATCATTACATATTGTGGGACTGGGCAGGAGTGGTTCCATCTTCCCGGAGCACAGGATTGGGTAACAGGAGAAGGTGCTCTCACAGACACAGCAGAGAGTTACCTGGGCATAGAGCAGAAGGATCCTGAGAACCACACCTGGGTTCCCTACTCAGTAGTCCCACGTGTAGTATCTAAAACACCAAGTCATTCGAGAATAAAAAAAAAAAAAAAAAAGAAAAAGAAAAAAAACCCAAAAAACAAAAACATAAGAAACCCCCACGAACACTGCCTTAATGAGTTGAAAATTATTTACATGACAATGTTATCTTTAACTTTTGAAAAACTGTAAGAACGGGATCAACTTAGAAGTGTTGTGTAAATGCAAGACAGTGTCACTATTATTTTTATGACTGCTGTTAGAGCAAAGCAAAATCACACAGGTCCCACGTGCAGAAGAAGGAACTTCAACGACATAGGGATTCTGGGCCTTGTTACAAGACCTCTTCCCATCCACCCCCAGATCTGCATTCTAAAGCAAAATAACTTAAGAAAGAAGAAGTTGCAGGGTGCCTGGGGGGCTAAGTGAAGGGTCTGGCTCTTGGTTTTGACTCAGGTCATGATTTCACGGTTTGTGAGCCTGAGTGCCACACTGGGCTCCGCGTGGACCATGGTGCCTCCTTGAGATTCTGTTTCTCTCTCCCTCTGCCCCATGTGGACACACGCACTCTCTCCCTCTAAATAAATAAACTTAAAAAAAATTATTTTAATGAATAATTTTTAAAAAAAGAAATGATTTTTAAAAAAAGTGCTTGCTTGCTTCTTTATTCCATCTACCTTTTAAAAAGTTTTCATTTTAGGAGCGCCTGGGTGGCTCAGTCGGTTAAGTGGCCGACTTCGGCTCAGGTCATGATCTCGCAGTCTGTGAGTTCAAGCCCTGCGTCGGGCTCTGTGCTGACAGCTCAGAGCCTGGAGCCTGTTTCAGATTCTGTGTCTCCCTCTTGCTGACCCTCCCCTGTTCATGCTCTGTCTCTCTCTGTCTCAAAAATAAATAAAAACGTTAAAAAAAATTTTTTTTTTTAAAATAAAAAGTTTTCATTTTAGGAGTGCCTGGGTGGTTCAGTCGCTTAAGTGTCCGATGCTTGATTTCAGCTCAGGTCTGTGAGATCGAGCCCCACGTCGGGCTTCATGCTAACAGCACAGAGCCTGCTTAGGATTCTCTCTCTCCCTCTCTCTGCTCCTTCCCAACTCATGCTCACTCTCTCACTCGCTCTCTCTCTCAAAAATAAATAAACTTAAAAAAATTTATTTTTCATTTTAAAGTCAAGTCTCCCAAATGACCTGTGTCCACACACATAAACACTAAAACTAACAGGGGAAAGGTACCTAGCATTTACTATGTGATCTTTCCCCCTAATTCTTAAAATTTACTATTTCATAAATGTTTGGCTCCCCTAGAGTAGTTGAGCCTTTGAAAAGAAGCAACGCCTCATGTAATGTCAGCAGTTCACAAAAGCCACGAAAAGCTGTCAGTCTTCTGAGCAGGCAACCTCGGCCCCCCACCCACTGTCCGCGCAGTGCAAAGGCACTGTGGTCTCAGCAGCGGGAGAAAAGAGACTGATGTTCATCGAGTCTCCGCTACGTGCCTGAAACCAGAGAAAGTGATTTACCTGTCACGTCTTTCGTTCTCACAACACCCCTAGCTACATCTTATTTTACACACATGACAGCTGAGGAAACAGGAACACATAGTTAAGTGGCCTACTGGAGACTCTCCGGAAAATCCCCTTTTTGAGGTCTGGCACCCCTATCCCCACTCACAGAGAGCCTCTTCCTTCTTATGGGAAGCAAATGGGACTTACATATCCTAACTCTTCATTCTCACGTTCTCACCTGAGATTCCTGAAGGCCACTGTACCCTAAGAAAGACACAGCTTCGAGGGTGCGTATCTACAATTGTGAAAGGGATTTTTCACAGACCCTCTCCTGAAAGTCTGTTATTTAAATTTTATTTTCTTTTTTCTTTTTATTTTTCAACGTCTTTTATTTATTTTTGGGACAGAGAGAGACAGAGCATGAACGGGGGAGGGGCAGAGAGAGAGGGAGACACAGAATCGGAAACAGGCTCCAGGCTCCAAGCCATCAGCCCAGAGCCTGACGCGGGGCTCGAACTCACGGACCGTGAGATCATGACCTGGCTGAAGTCGGACGCTTAACCGACTGCACCACCCAGGCGCCCCTATTTTCTTTTTTAAAAAATGTTTGTTTCTTTTTTTTATTTTGAGAGAAACAGAGACACAGCATGAGCGGGGGAGGGACAGAGAGAGGGAGGGAGACACAGAATCCGAAGCAGGCTCCAGGCTCCGAGCTGTCAGCACAGAGCCCAGTGCAGGGCTCGAACTCACAAACCGTGAGATCATGACCTGAGCCAAAGTTGGACGCTTAACCGACTGAGCCACCCAGGTGCCCCGTGTTATTTAAATTTTAAATCATAGTGCCTTGCAATCTGTATTTCTAGAAATTGTAGAGTATAATGAAAATAGAAAAAATAACCACAAAAACTGTTCCTAGGTGCCAAGAGAGATGGAATTATGATTGGACAATACTATAATCCCACACTCTCTCTTCTACTGAAAGTAATAAGGGACCCAGACCTCTCTGGGTCACAGCACACCCACATCTTGATGGCAGCAGCCACAGAGTGGAGACAGAAAAGGCATGGGACAGGGACAAGAAAGGATCTGGCCTTTGCTGAGAACCTTCTCCAAGCCATTCACTACGTTAGGGAATTCTGTCTCTTATTTCAGCTGATTCTCACAGGAGCCAGCTCATCCTATTTTAAATCTAAAAAAAATGTTTTTAATGTTTATTTCTTAGTCTGCAGACACAGAGAGTGAGAGGGGGAGGGACAGAGAGAGAGGGAGACACAGAATCTGAAGCAGGCTCCAGGCTCTGAGCTCTCAGAACAGAGCCCGATGCAGGACTCGAACCCACAAACCATGAGATGATGACCTGAGCCAAAGTTGGACACTTAACAGACAGAGCCACCCAGGTACCCCTCATCCTATTTTAATTTCATCAACAGCATAAACTTAGGGTCACAAATACATGGGGAGGAGATCTCACATATTGGACATCTCACATGAGGAGAATCAGGATTCACAAAAAGACCTTCTCTAACAAGAAGAAACTCAACAGGGATAAAACTTTCGGTCAGAAATACAATTATACAAGGACTGAATGTATGTTTTCGACTTTCAACCGACAAGCAACAGAATGGATGCTAGAAACACATGATGGGTGCCATTCAGGAGAAAGAAGGGATGACCTCAGCAGACAGTCTGTACGTGTCGACAAAGGGCTCTCAGGCTGCACCAGTAGGCATGAGAGCAACTGACAGAACAGGCCCAAAAGTTCCTCTCGGCTGGACAAGCTGGGCAACACATAAATTCACAGTCATCCTGGAGCCAGCTAGAGTCCCCAGAAAGGTAGAGAGAATTGACACCCTGAGGTAAGAGGAATATGTGATATAATTGGGGGTATTAACAGGGAGCAACGGAGACCAGAAGGAAGAGAGTGTAATTGTCTTCAAATATCTGAAGGATCATCACAGTAAAGACCAGACTTGTTCCATCCGAAACCAAGATCGAGAACTAGCATTGGTAGGTAAAAGCTATGTATATATAAAAAAAAATTTTTTGTACTAACACATTTTTCATGGTTTTCTGGAAATGAAATAGTTTTTTGGGAGACGTAATGAGCTCACTGTCCTAACAGCAATCTGAGCTTAACCAATAGATAGAGGTGCCAGAGAAGAGATTTACTCATCAAACAGGGGGACAAAATAATATATATTAAGTTTATTTATTTTGAGAGAGAGAAATCTCCAGAGAGGGGCAGAGAGAGGGGAAGAGAGAGAATCCCAAGGAGGCTCCACACCATCAGTGCAGAGCCCAACGCAGGGCTCGAACCCAAGAACCATGAGATCGGAATGTGAGCCAAAACCAAGAGTGGAAGCTTAACTGACTGAGCCACCCAGGCGCCCCTGAAATAAGTATCTTCTCATTCAAATTCAGATTCTAATTTCAGATATCACCTAATTCTCGAATCTATAATGAACTGTATCAAGTTTGACATTTTCCCTACAAAAGAACATAAATCACAGTCAAGAGTAGGCAGAGAAGGAAGTCCATACACTCCTATCTCCAACTGAAGAGAAGACAGACTTACTGAAGACTGTGTGCCCAACCATGCAGGGGGCTGCAGAAAGGCGAGCCAGTTCTAGGCACCGTGAGTGTGGTATGCTGAGGCGCGAGGTGAGGGGAACCGGGGTAGACGAAGCTAGCGTGGGAGGTGGATGACAGATGACAGAGAGGTTTATTAGTCTGCAAGACTCAAGAGTTTCATTTTCTCCTGCAGACCGTGGCGAGCCAATGATGCTTTTCCTTGGAGGGAGCCACCTGCATGGATTTGTGCAGCCTGGAGACAGTGGTAAGGACAGATGAGAAGAGAGCAAGACTCTTTGTAAAAGTGGGACCAGTTAAGAGACTACACGGTCCAGGCAATGCCACTGAGCCTGAGTGAGAAAACACACTGGGAAGACACTTAAAAAGCACAATCTGGGACACCTGGGTGGCTCAGTCAGTTAAGCGTCCGACTTTGGGTCAGGTCATGATCTTGCAGTTCACGGGTTCGAGCTCCGCATCGGGCTCTGTGCTGACAGCTCAGAGCCTGGAGCCTGCTTCGGATTCTGTGTGTGTGTCCCTCTCTCCCTCTCTCTCTCTCTCTCTCTCTCTCTCTCTCTCTCTGCCCCTCCCCACTCGTGCTCTCTGTCTCTCAAAAATAAATAAATATATTTTTTTTAAAAAGTGCAATCCACACTACACTTGTTGGCTTACAAGATGGACAGGGTGGGGACAGAGAAGATGCACAGATGACCTCAGGTTTCTGCCGCTGAGAACCAGGGACCTAGGCTGTGGCGAAGGCTCCAGGGAGGGGGATGGTTTTGATGCAGGATTAGGAAAGGTCAGAACCAGAAACACGCAACAGGACCTGTGGATGGAAGCGATGGCTCAGCTGGAAAACAAACATGAAGAGTCTTGTGATTTTTCTCCCAGTAACTGAAAATATCCATTAACCTGACCAGTTTGGCACCATTGACGTTCACGTTACAGGGCGATTACTATACATTCACGGATCTGATACTCAGGCTCTGACAACATGAGCCACCTTCCACGCACAGGCAAATGGCAGACAATGTTGTGCCTCATGCGTTTTGCTTCAGGACTTCGGTCTTTCACCTCACAGCTTATTTCATCTGCACTGACACCTTACTGTTTTGAAACAACAGGATTTTGTTATTTTGTCGCTGCTGTTTTCGAATGCAAAATTACATCTTAAGTTGAATAAGCATTTTCAAACTGCCTTTCCTTTCGATGAGATTCTGAAGCATCCCTCTATGGCTGACTGTGTCACCCTCCCCTCTCAGGCCTGAGTTCAGAAGTTCTGATGTGATCGTGAAAAGACACCATGACATGGACAAATTAAAAATTAAACAGGAAGGAAAAGCGGGAATATGGTAGCTTGGAGTATTTCCACAAGTAAACCCTATCTCAGTGTCTCCTAAAGCAGTTAGTAATGGTTTGCCTGGGCTGCTCCAAAGACATGAATCTCACATTGTTTTTATTTTATTTTATTTTTTTTAGGTTTATTTATTTTGAAAGAGAGAGCAGGGGAGGGGCAGAGAGAGAGGGAAAGAGAGAGAATCCCAAGCAGGCTCTGCACTGTTAGTGCAGAGCCCAATGTGGGGCTCGAACTCACAAACCATGAGATCATGACCTGAGCTGAACAAAGTTGGACGCTTAACCAACTGAGCCACCCAGGCGCCCCTTAAATTCTTTTTAAGAGCAATTCTCTAGAGCAATTGCTCCTGAAGTGCCCAAGTAATGTCTCTAGAAATTCAGAACTCTCTGATTTAGGCAGTCAAGGAGAGAACCGCCTAATTTAGCCTTCTCTGAACAAGGAGGCACCCCTCTCTCCACACTCTATGTATTTATAAAAAAGAAGAGCACATAAAATCACGTATACACTATCCACTGAATCCAGGAGGCAACTACATGGGATGACCATGGTCTCTTCTCGTCTGGATAAGACATGGAGAGTTGGGTCTTTCGCCCCTGCCCATGTACAGAGGATTCATTCACTCATCTGTCCGGATACCCACATGTCCATGTGCACATTCAGAAAGCATTTACCAAGTGCTCACTCTGGCCCTGTGCCAAGTTCCATAAGGACTTCCAAGGACTGGAAGGAGGCCATCAGGTACATGACAATGCAGGGTATTTGCTTGTGCTGGTATCCTATGAGCAGACACTGCACTGTTGGCCAAACTTCAGGGTACTAGATCTCTGACTTCTTGCTAGGTATATTCAAAGACTTAAAGCAGCAGCTTTAATGTGCTCTAACTTGAGAGGAACAAGATGAATCATCCTTTGGAGTGTTCCTGTCAAGGTCCTGTATTTTGCCCTCTATCTGGTCTTTTATAGATTTATGTCTGCGTCATTACAACATCCACTCCTTGCTCTGGCAGATTTTAATACATTAGCCATTATGGCATCAAAGTCTCTCAGAGGCTGGCATGAGCCTTCCTCTCATTCTGGGAAACACTTTTGAGGAGATAAGCAAAAATAGGTGAGAGAGGGAATGTTCACAGCCTTCTGTCCATTTGAGTGACCTTCAGACTTAAAAAATTTGAGAATGACATGTAGTAGAGATAAAGTATAAATCTCAGACACAAGCAGGTTTATCCTAGGTGTGACAGAGCCAAGTGAGAATTAGAACACAATGGAGGAAAGAAAGTTCAGGGGCCTGGAAGGGAAACAGAGGTAAGTGAGAAGGGACCTCAGAATGCAGTTGCAGGGAGGACCAGCCGAAGCTGTTTTCACTCATGTATCAACCAACCTGGTCAGGTACCAGGCTCCCAAAGTCTGCTTTCTTCCATCCTTCCCCATCTCTAAAGTCGAGGACATCTTAGTGCTCCAACTTAAAAACAATAATTATTGGTGGGGGAAAAAAAACAGCTTAAGGAATACTGATCAAGGGAAGACGAATGGACATTCGCCCTGGCATTCGACATCCTGCTCTCTTCTAGGTGCCTGGGTTGGCCATCCTTGTCTCAGAGCTACCCTTCCAGGAAACCTGATACCTCCAGTACCCGACCCAGAATACAACATTTATACCAAAATTCAGTGACAAAGAAGTTTATTAAAGCCTTCAAATCATCCTGAAACTCTGAAGGGGGTCTTCCTTCCTCGGCCCCCTTCAGGGACATACCAATATTGCACAGAATAATACAATGACCCTCTAACCTTGTTCTACTATTTAAATGAATCCTCATGCCCCTCAGCTAGGGGGAGATATTCCTCCATTTACCACTGGCCAGATGTTCGAGAGAATGCTTGTCTGCTAAAATGTTGGCAATCCACCTGTAGAAGAGCCCCTGCAAATGTGTGTAGTTATGGAAGCTCTGCACCCAGGCAATTCACCAGGACGCAGTTCTGTTCCTGGTTCCTTTCTACGCACTCTTCAGACAGTCTTTGTGACCTCAGCTACCCATCATACCAGCAAAAGATGAGTCAGCAATGCAAAAACACTGACCCGCAGTAAAATCATGAAAGATGTTGACTTAGGTAGAACAAAAAGTTCACAAAACCCTACCAGGGATTTCAACTGGGACTGTAAATTCCTAAATCAAGAGGGGGCTGTTGGGGCCGATGGGCAGGATACAGAGAAAAAGGAGTACAGAGAGGAAAGGACATGTTCTTGTTCTCCCTCCTCTTGTGAAAATGTCCCACACGAATAATTCCATAATCCCTGATTTATTTGCTATCATCTATGTAAATGTAAAATACATCAACCCTCGTTCTATACGCATTCGATCTAAAAATGAGTTTAATTTTACCAACAACCTTGTGAGTCAGGTTACAATGATTATCTCCATTTTGCCAATGAGAACACTGAAAATTGGAGTAACTGACCGCAGTGATAGAGTTCTTTGTAATGGACCCAGGACTCAAAGCAGACAGCGTGATGCCAGAGTCAGCGTCTCACCTAGTGGTGAGAAAATCCATACTTTTTTTTTTCAGTTTGTTTGTTTGTTTACTTAGAGCACACATGTGCACGTGAGCAGGCAAGGGGCAGAGAAAGAGGGAGAGAGAGAGAGAATCCCAAGCAGGCTCTGCACGGTCAGCACAGAGTCCGACGTGGGGCTTGAACTCACACACCGTGAGATCATGACCTCGAATGAAATCAAGAGTCAGACATTTAACAGAGTAACCTACCCAGGCACCCCAAGAAGATCCACACTTTTATTAAATGAAAGCCATCTGACACCATCTCCATCCAAAATAGGTTATCATATTTATCCATAAACGCTGAGTGACGGTCACAGTTTCTACACAACGTGTTCTCCCCATTCTACCCTCACTTAGACAGAAACCGTCCAATTTGCCTCTGACTCGCAAAAGGCCTGGGGGAACATTACCTCCTTGTAAAATCAGGACACAAAGAGTGAGTCACCAGAGCAGGAAGTGGGACAGAAACACTGACAACACAACCTTACCAGATTCCACAGATGTCAAGACAAGATCATTCCATTAGGACAAGTGACAAGCTCCCAGGGAAAGAAGGATCCAGGTCCTCTCTTACACCTGCTCTGACCCTACAGCACTGAAGGGCCACCACTCGCCCTCATGAGCTCCTTGGAGCCCGTAATCTTGGCTTCACAAAACATATTTTCACCAAATGCTGCCAACTTCCCTCTCATTCTGGCAACACGGTCTACATACCCAAGTGTATTGCGAACTAATTAGATATCATAGGAAAGATTTTTGGAAGCTTTGCTCTACCTTATCAACAATCTTTCTCCAGGATTTCAGGAGGTGAATTGAAAGGTTGAGATGGGCAGATTAGGGTATAGCTGGAAAAAGAAAAAACAGAAAACACTCACTAAGGCAGTGTGTTGAGACTCTGGACTATAATCGTTGGAAATGGATGGGACTGAGAGCCTTGTCTCTGTGGGACTTTGGGATAATTGCTTCTCTGCTTTGTACCCCATGGGGATGAGGACCAAAGTCAGAATAAGAATGTCTGCTTCCTTTCTACTCTGCAGGGATGTTCTAAGTTTATGTAGTGTAAGTCTGTATAAAGCTGGGATTTGGTTTTCAGCTACCCTTTTGATTTACCATGTTCTTATAAAACAGTGTTTCCCAAAGAGTGTTCCATGGGACATAATCTCAGAAATCTCTACACAAAAAAATAAAAAAGTAAAAAAATAAAAATCCAGGGCCAAGTCTACTTGAAAGATAACCAAATACTATATATCTCTCAGTAGAGTATCAAAGAATATTGTTAAAGGTTAAAAAAGAGGAAATCACAATGCACCCTAAAAAATACAAATGAACATGGGCAAAGATTATTTTTTAACTCAGTATTTAATGAGAGAATAGGTAAGATGTTCCAGTTCCAGGAAGAATTCACAGAACCCACATATATAGGCAATAAAGAATGCTGAATGAGGGGCGCCTGGGTGGCGCAGTTGGTTAAGCGTCCGACTTCAGCCAGGTCACGATCTCACAGTCCGTGAGTTCGAGCCCCGCGTCGGGCTCTGGGCTGATGGCTCAGAGCCTGGAGCCTGTTTCCGATTCTGTGTCTCCCTCTCTCTCTGCCCCTCGCCCGTTCATGCTCTGTCTCTCTCTGTCCCAAAAATAAATAAACGTTGAAAAAAAAATTTTAAAAGAATGCTGAATGAATGAAAAATACATTGGACCTTAGTCAACTGCACCCTTCCAATGTAATTCCTAAAGCTTACACAATTTCCTTTTTTTAAAAATGTTTATTTATTCTGAGTGACAGAGAGAGAGAAAGAGAATATGCACAAGCAGGGTAAGGACAGAGAGAAAGTGACAGACAGGGAGAAAGAGAGAGAGAGAGAGAGAGAGAGAGAGAGACTCTCAAGCAGGCTCCATGCTCAGCACAGAGCCCGACATGGGGCTCGATCCCACAACCATGAGATCACGAACTGAGCCAACATCAAGAGTCAGATGCTTAACTGACTGAGCTACCCAGGCACACCCATGATCTTCCGTTATAAGCATATTAAAGGTTTTAAGAAGTCCTGCAATAAAACAATACTGTGTAACATTATTCAACCCTGTGTTTCCCATGTGGATTTGTTAACTTCTTATAAGGTTACTATTTACTGGAGCACAATTTAGGGAACAGTTTCTGGTCTCTGCATCATATGGATTTGTCTGATCTTCACTACAAAAACAGGTAAGGAATTACATGTGAATGAAAAATCCCTTGGTCATTTGTAAGAAGGTTCTCTGTCTTCCTACCTGCCTGCTCTAGAGAGAAAATAATCAAATTTAATAGAGGAAGGAATTCGGGAATTCTTGATTGATTTGCTCAGGTGTAAGCTCCATTAGCATGTGAATTCTCTGGTTTGGGAGAAGTCCTAAGGGAAAAGAGGGCTAAAATGTTCCCTGTGGGTAGGAACAAAGTGACAGGAGGCAGCATATCAAAGTGACAAAGAGGGTGCTGGGTTTGAAGGATAGAGGGATAGAAGCTGGCATCCCACCCTGCCCTTTGGAATCTGCCCTGGGCAAGGCTCTTCATCTTTCTATAGTAGTATGCTCATCTGTAAACTAAGGAGAATACTCGTACCTAACTCGGTGTATGGTGTGAAAATTAAATGGTAATACATGTAAAAAAAAAAACTTTTTTTTTTAGAGAGAGAGAGAAAGCGTGTGCAAGTGAGGGAGAGGGGAGGGAGAGAGAGAGCTAGGGAGAGAGAATCACAAGCAGGCTCCATACTCGGCATGGAGCCTGATGCAGGGCTGGATCCCACAACCCTGAGATCATGGCCAGAATCAAGAGTCAGGGTGCTCAACCGACTGAGCCACCCAGGTGCCCCACATACACGTAAAACTTTTATTTCAATGTCCAGCAATAAGCGCTTAAGAAGGTTAGCTATTACAATTATAACACACAACACTGAACAATCTTGAAGTACCTGATGGTAGGGGCTTGCGGATGACTTCTGAGGCACACATCTATCTTGAGATCCTACGACTCTATCGCTACTCCCTGGAGGCAACTTTCCCTTTCTTTGATGAAGATACACATACAGGAACAATCACAACTACACAGAGTCTCTCCAATTGAGACCTGAAGAGTGAGTAACATGTAGAAAGGCTGTTGGTCTCCCTTGAGAATACAGATGACCATGGCCTCCCTCTAGGCAAGGGGGCTCTTTATCCGGTCCATAGATAGATTCCAAGGTGTCCATGATGACCTGAAATTACATGCCTAATACAATATGAATGTGTCTTTTATTCAGAGGGTTCATGGCTTCCCTCAGATGAAGAACCACTGCTCTGAATTATAAGAAACAGCACAAGCACAGCAGAAAAACAATAAGGACAAAAGTCAAATGAAACAGGACCCCACTTGATCACCATTGAGACCTGGATGACCTCTGCAAACCTTTTAACTTCATTAAGCCATAGTTTCCCCATCTTTAGAACAGGGAGCATGCCAATTCTGGGGAGATTAAATGAGAACACAAGCAAAAGAGCCTAATTGATGCCTGACTCCAAAAGGTGCTTTTTAGTAAGGGTTAATTCTTTTTCTTCTTTGATTTAACATCCTCACCCTAAACCACAGTGTAAAACAGCAGACAGGGAGCATGGATTTCATGCAATCTAACTTGCTCATCTAACAGATGAGAATCTGAGAAAAGTGTATTGCCAATGTCACATCTTCAGACTTCTAGGATACAGAGGGATCTTTTACGGTTAATGACACACTGTGAAGACTATGGAACCATCTTTATTGACAGCATGGTTTGCTAGCTGTTATTTTTCTGAAGCTCAGTAAACACTTCTTGGGCAATTCTCTAACTCCAAGAAACACATATGTGTCAGCAACATTGCCAAGGCAACCAAGAGTAGCCTAGGGTAGCTGTCTAGGTTCCTAGAAACTGTCTTCATTAGCAACTCCTCCATATTACTGAAGCATCTGAGGAGAGTTTTAGAGCAGCAGGAAATAGAATTCTTCTGTGTGACTCTCGTTCATATCAGAAGACCAAATGCCACCATCCGATGTGCTACTGCAAATCCTGAATCAGGAAAATCTTTGCCTGGGGAATGAGGGTGGAATTTGGGCTACTATCAAGAGTAGCTCACTTTTCTCCATTTTGGTTTTATATTTTTAAGACCAAAAATTATTTAAAAGTGCAGCATGTTCGGGGCACCTGGGTGGCTCAGTTGTTAAGCGTCCAACTTCAGCTCAGGTCACAATCTCACAGTTCGTGAGTTTGAGCCCCATGTCAGGCTCTGTGCTTGACAGCTCAGAGCTGGGAGCCTATTTCACATTCTATATCTCCCTCTCTCTGCCTTTCACCCACTTGTGCTCTGTGTGTCTCTCTCTTAAAAATATATAAACATTAAAAAAATTTTTTTAATAAAATAAAAAAAGTGTAGCACGTTCTGTTGGAAAGAATGGTATGACCACAATCCTCACCATGAGGTCCCCATTGCAGTCCTGCCTGGGATCACTGAGTGATATGAGGAAGGCCAATCGGCATGTTAAGCAAACTTGCCTCCTTTTTTATTAAATGGTGCCCTTTGGTAACTTGCCTCTCCCTGGCTTGCAAACACATTGCGAATAAAGAAAAAGAGAAAGGCTACAGGGTATTTAGGAAACATCTCAAAGCATGGTATGCATAATCTCAGACAGCAGTACCACCAAAATACCACAGGTTTTTAAATGGTCCCCAAGCTGTGCAGTATACCCCAAATGCCAGGCTCACCATCACCAAGGATTTTAGATGCATCCAACAGGATGTGTGGCCAGAAGGCAATTTCACAGTGGTTTCTAACTTTAATGTTTATTGATCCAAAAGTAAGAATAATATGATTTTAAAAACCCAAATTTTGTACAAATTGCAGGTTTGAATGGAAGTTTTAAAAAAAAGGCAATCGCTAATAGACTGAAAACCAAATGGTACTTTCTCTGGAAATGAGTCCTGACATAGAGGTAGACACGGTGTTTTCAGTTCAGTTTGTTCCTTGTTTTCTAAGGATTTGTGCTCAAGAAGGAATTCTCAGTGCCCTCATAACCTTTCTTTAAAGAGGACTGGAACAGCGGGGCAACATAAGGTACTGGGGATACTTGAATGAGAAAGAGGCTGTTCCTTGTAGCTGCCTACGGGCTGCCTGTATCAGAGCATGGCCTCTTGCTCCCAGCCACTCAGAGTTGAAAATACTTCTCAATGCAGAACATGCAATCACCACAAGCAAAGAGATAATAAGCAAAGAAAAAAGTAAATCATGCAGTCCTAATAATTTTTGTACACGTTTCTATAGTTTGATTTTATGCAATGATTTTCAGTTTTCTGTAGCCATTTTTAAAGTCTGATCAGCATGAAGGAAATTTACTAAGGAAGAGAAAGCACAGTTTTATAGAAAGCCTGCTCTTCAGATTTGGAGTTTCTTGAGCTGGAATCACCCTGTTCCTATGGTGAACATGGATATTTTATAACATGGTGGGCAAACTGCATGAGCTTTTAAAAGCAAATCAGCACTGTGCTAACACAGTAGGCTGCTTTGGGTTATATCACCAGACCCTTACCTGACATTTAGGAATACTTTAGGGGGATGTTTTTAGAAACACAGTCTGATGGAGTGAGAATTATTACATGATAGAATGGGTGGGAAGAACACAATTGTCTTCTGGAGACCCTGAGTGATAGTCACAGAATACCTGCACTCATGAAAAGAGGCTTCTGCAGTAGCTTTTCACTAGCTGTTCACACCATCGGTAAATACAGTAGTCCCCGTACCCCTGTACCCACAGTTTCACTTTCTGCAGTGGCCAACCACAGGCTAGAAGCAGATGATCTTCTTCTGACATATTGTCAGAAGGTCACTCGTATGCTACGTCACCACGCCTATGTCATTCCTCTTCCTTCATCTCATCCCGTAGGCATTTTATCATCCACACCATCACAATTAGAAGGGTGAGTACTCTGTAATATTTTGAAAAAGAAAGACCACATTCATATAACTTTTATTGCAATTATTAGAATTGTTCTATTTTATCAGGTTAGTGTTGTTGCTCTCTTACTGTAACTAATTTATAAGTTAAACTCTATCAAACGTATGTATGCATAAAGAAAAACAGAGTCTGTACAGGGCTTCTTGGTATTATCTGCGGTTTTAGGCATGCCCTGGGGTTAAGGGGGGGGACTACTGTACTTGCAGACACTTCCCTGACCCATACTCTGCATGTACCCCTCCAGATCCACACTCTGCCCTTGTCACCCTGCCCAGTGCTCCGGGAACTGGATCCCCAGGGGCTCCATCCTGCCCTGGCCCTCTGGCTTCTGTCTGGTGTCAACCAATGGGAAGCACTGGCAGGAGACGGAAGGGTGGGAGAGGGCACCAATTCCCTGACTCTCTGTCTCTCACTCTACCACCCATTTTGCAGTAGTCTCAACCCTCTCTCTTGGTGGTCTGTCCAACAATTCCATCTCCCCTCTCTGAGCCTTCAAAGTGGCTCCCTCCCTCCTCTTCCTCGTCAGGCCAGGAAGTAAAAGGTCACCAGCATTCTCCACTGTGGCTGGCCCAAGGGGCCTTTGCCATTCCCTCATCCCTTACCAGTTTCTCTTCATCCTCCCCACAGGGCATCCTGGAATAGAATTGGGTCTCAAAATTTCTAGCTTAAAATCTCCCACTACCTTGTAACCTTTCAACTGGGAGAAATAATGAATTAAAACAATCTAACGGTCTTCTAAAAAAAGTAGCGCTGTGTGTCACTCTGTAGGAATGATCTAAAAACAAACCAGTACCAGAAACAATGTGCACAATAAGCAAGTCTAAGTATACTAAGCCCACAACAATGGGGTTTTGCCAACGACAACACTTTTCAGGAACATAAGCCCTATAGTTGCCAAAGGATAATTATCATTAAAAAGTGTTTAGTAGGACGTTTTCAGCCTTCAGTTGAAGGCATCTCAAAAGGCAGAAGTTGGTTTTCCTTTTTAAAGGGTTGTAGGACTTTATATCTAGGAGTTGTCACAACATTGTCTCATCAATGCTATTAAGATGTCAATTCTTCCTCCACTGAGAACTCAACATGATCACAACCAAATTCTAGCAGGCTTTTTTTTTTTTTTGAGGAAACTAACAAAACGAATTCTCAAACTGATCTGGAAATGCACACAATAGACAAACAATAGCCAGACACAGAATAGCCCGAACAATTTTGAGAAAAGAAAAATTAAAAACAAAAACAAAAAACAAAAAATCAATGCTACATCTCACCCCAAAGCTCTTTAGAGACAATGAGTCAAACTTTCAGAATAGAAAACTAAAACTGGGTAACTGACTTCTGTCCTACGTTAATGGCAGTTTCCTTCAAAAGCACCTAGTAAATCTTGACCACGGTAACCAAAAACAATGCCTGCATACAAGTAGCTTCCTGTAAGCTTTATTCCACACCCATCAAGAAATCAAATCCCATGGAAGGTCCCCAGTGTAAAGCACAGAAGCTACAAGATAGAAACTAACATAGAAAAAAAAGGGTGAGACTGGGTTTATAGAAACATAGTTGGCCATGTTTCTAGGATAAAACCACTCTCTACAGACTACACTCCTGAGGTAATTCCTTAAGAGTCACTGGATTCACTGGTTCCATACTTTGTTATTGTTATATGCAATACCATAGAAGGATTTCTCTGCCTTCTGTTTTAAAAGATTGATATGAGTTTGCTTTCTAAATGTTGGTTCTTTTCCTTCTGATCCTATGTACCTGTTAAAGCCGTAAAATATAACACCCGGTATTTGATTAGTCAGAAAATGGAAAGAATACTGTAAGTGTGGTCAATATGATATGCAGGTTACCTGAAAGAAGGAACCTCTGAACACTTTCAAATCTTACTGCATCGCTTCCAAGAATTAGTCATCTTGATGAACGTATTAAACAGTATTAACGGATTCCTTATTTGATGGAGTCCTTTCGTCTTCCTTACGTTTTCTTTTCTCAAAGAGAAGTTTTCTCTTCACACCAGCAACACCAACCTCACCTGGAAGTCTGCTGGCAATTGCAGAGTCCTGGGCCTATCCCAGACCCACTGAATTGGAATCTGCAATTTAACAACCCACCCAGGCAATCCCTCTGAACATTCAGGGAGGCCTGCTCTAAAAATTACAAACCCAGTGTCAAATCCTACAAGTAAATGACAGAACCAATCTGGGCACTTGTCATAGATGCAGAAAAAGAAATCAAGATCATCAGGCTGAAGCCATCATGGTCACAGGATACAATCCTGACTGCCGGTTATTGAAATGAACGCATGATATCTGTTTAGCTTTTCCCCCATTCTCTCTCTCTCTCTCTCTCTCTTTTTAATGTTTATTTATTTTTGAGAAAGAGAGAGAGAGATCCCCCATTCTCTTAAAGGAGATGACTGAAAATTTTCCAAAAGGTTAAATGTTCTGGTTGTTTCCGCTTTCCGTTGTTTCTGTTTAATTTGCGCTTTTGTGAAGTTGTTGCAACTAAATTTTTATAATAAGATGATTTTGCTAACCGCTCCATAGGAAGCACAATCATCCAGATTAGTCACATTTCTGTCAACAATACGTGAATTAAACTTGAGTTTCTGGCTCAGTTACATTCGACAACTTCATATAAATGAAACAGGAATATCCATGATGTTTTTCCTGGCCATCCCCCAAAAGGACATCTAATCGCTGGCTTGCTCAAAACCCTTGATGGATGCACCTGCCCTTTCATGCAGAAACAATAGCTGAAACCAGATGAGCTGCATCTGGTTTGGGATTTCAGAAGCACAGTTTCAAGCAATTGGGGACTGCAAGCAGGGATTTTAACATCAGACAATCACAGCCGTGAACAAGAGCAAATCTATTTCTATGTCAAATGGCCTATGATGGTTTTCTACATAAAATGAGAATGAGGCTTTAACTCAGCGGTTTGCAGGCCACAGCACCGTTAACACTGAACTGATCTTTGTTTCTCCCTCCGGAACCTAACGAGCAGCCAGAACCAAATGCCCACTCAGCACCGGGCTGTGAACCGGACACCATGTCTAGCCTTGTGAGGATCAGCTACAAATAGTGACAATAGTCACTGCCTCCTTTGAACATAGCTGTGGCAACTGGGACTTTTTCTCTCTCTTTCGTTGCTTCTTTCCTTTCCTTTTTCTTCTCCCTCCTCTCCTTTCATTGGGAGTTTCATAACAGACTTGGTCAGCATACGGTATACTTAAATCATGCTACGGAAAGCGGCTGGCAAGAGGAAGTTTCATTTTGTAGATGTGTCTCTCCAAAGAATGTGATGGACCTAATTCTCTTCAAAGCATGCCCAGGACCTCAAAAACTCCAATTCCCCCTCCTCCCAATGAATCCAGGACTCTGGGGGAAGAGCTACAGGGATGGTGAGGGAAGAGAAGAGGAGAGAGGAGACAGACACACACTTGCACAGCCCCGGTAAGGCTGCTTCTGGAATGTGAAGCTACCAACTTAGGAAACAAAAGAAGTAGAAAGAAATGTCTGTACTGGACATCAGGTCGTGAGGGAGGTGCCTAAGCAACTAAAAGCAGCTTTCTTTCTGAATGTGGACTGCACTGATAGCCTCTCCTGGGTGGGCGTTAAGGGCCAATGAAAGGCTTATGTAACTCGTTGGAAAGATGATAAACTTCAATGCAAATTTCAATATTAACTCACTCTCAAAACGATCCAGGAAACCGGATAACTTCAGATGGCTTTAATGTCAAGTGCATTTAGAACCTCCAAGAGGGAGGTGCAAGATGTAGTGTTATCCAAAGTGTTTTTGACCAGAGAAACTTTTGGTCAAGGGAGGATCTCGCCAGACTGATGTTCTACCAAATGCACCTGGAGAAAACCTGGGCCACAGAGTTCTAGACCGGGGGATCCCTGGCACCTCTAAGCCCCTCAGCCCAGCTGGCATGAGGAGCATCTGGCAGGCTTCTGCTGCAGTGGGGCCGCACAGATCATTCCGATGACCACAGATCTGTTCTGATTGTCCGATGTGGGCAAATCCTTGTATTTATTCCTAAAGAGTAACTATTTTAATGCCAAATTTACAGAACAACTAAAACTGAACCATCTCTCAAAACATAACGCAAATCATTACCTGTCCTGGTTCAGCCACGTATGAGGTCTATCACCCTGGATGAGTCACACTTATTCCTTATGTGTTTCTTCCCCAACTGCCGGCTGCCCCACGGCCTCACACAGGGTCCTGAAGATCAACTGTTCCCCAAAAGAATCCCTACATTGTAACCCCTGTCGGGTGTAGCTCAGGATACAGGGATACACACATCAGTGTCATGAATCGCCCTGTATGAATAATTCAATATACACTGGGTTCAAATAATGGGCAGAGAGTGGGGAGGGGGGAAGGGGGAAGAGCTTGGGTTCATGCCTCAACTCTGCCAAGTGTAAGCTAAAGCTTTCTCTTGCCTCTTTCTTCTCCGCTGCTCTACTAATTTCGGTGACCACTGATGAAACAAAACCATCTGTGTAACACATTCACATCGAGACCCTCCAGAGACCTAGGCATCCATGGCCTCAAATCCATTCTCTACAGTTCCCTGCTCCCGGTAGTACTAACTGGCCCAATGGGCTGAATCACCCGAGCTTCCCGCCTCTAACTTTTGGGGCCAATGGAAGGTACCAGCAGGTGAGGAAAGAAAGGTGGGGCCCTGCTCTGTCTGTACCAGCTTTGTGTTTCTGGCGGGGGTGATATCCCTTCACTCCAGCTCTCACTGGGTCTGGCTGCCCATTTTCTCCCCTTGCCCCTTTAAACAAGTGGTGTAGTAACTAGCAAGTTACAACTTCTCGCTCTTGTTACCAGACTCTGGTGATTCCCTTACCACCACCCACACTTCTGCGAACAGTCCACTCACTAAAGCCTCTTGAACCATCTGAGCTGAATTCTGCTTCCTGCTAGGCCCTCGCTGAGGGCATGAGCCAATCTCTGGCCCTGCTGATTGCTGTTCTGCTGTGCTTATCCTGAACCCATAGAGAGGAGGCAGTATTCACAGTCTGAAAGTACACATGTGCAATATACATAGTCACAGAACAAAATTGGCCTCTTGGAATAGGTCGCTGAGTGTCCAAATTATACCGTTTTAATACACGCTGAGTAGTGTGCATTTAAATATATGCTAGATTGAGTCAAAGTCCTAAAGCCACAGTTGTAAAGCAAGCCTGTGCCCTAGGAAGGGGAATAACCATTTACTCAGAATAAGGCCCTTAAAAATTGTTGTCATGAGCTTTCACTAGGGCTGATGGGGTCATGAATGCTGTCAGAATTGGATTTCTGGAAAATAAAATTCCAAAACTCAGAGTTCTATCAAATGGAGCCTGATGGTTTGCAAAGGCAAAACCCTTTGGAAGGACCAGAACACGTGGCTTGGAGTGTCATCTTCTGGCAAATGAAGGCTAGAAAAGGGTTTTTGCTTTTGCTACAGAGGAGGTGACTGGCCATTTATAGGTTTAACCAGCTACGTCCACAGTGCTGAGCTTAGGGGCGCCTGGGTGGCTCAGTCGGTTAATCATCTGACTTTGGCTCAGGTCATGACCTTGAGGTTTATGAGTTCCAGTCTTGCATCGGGCTCCGTGCTGACAGCTCAGAGCCTGAAGCCTGCTTCAGATTCTGTGTCTCCACCACTCACTGTCCCTCCCCCACTCACTCTCTCTCAAAAATAAACAAACATTAAAAAAAAGAAAAAAGAAAAAAAAGGAGCACTGGGCTTAGTGCTCTAACTATCCATCACTGGATTCTTCCCCTAAAAGAAGCATTTCTCGTAACGTGCTGGAGGTGGGTTGGGTGCTTTTTTTTTTCTTTTTTTTTAACGTTTGTTTATTTTTGAGACAGACAGAGAGAACATGAACAGGGGAGGGTCAGAGAGAGAGGGAGACACAGAATCCGAAACAGGCTCCAGGCTCTGAGCTGTCAGCACAGAGCCCGATGCGGGGCTCGAACTCATGGACTGTGAAATCATGACCTGAGCCGAAGTCGGATGCTCAACCGACTGAGCCACCCAGGCGCCCCAGGGTGCTTTTTCTGCATCACTTCCATTACCCATAATCCTCCACTACACCCATCTGGCCATAACTAGCTTCCTGAAAGCAGGAAGATGCAGAGAGCTACATTCCAGACATTTTCATAAAGTCCACTCTACCCTTTTTTTCTTTGAAGCCCAGGAGGGAAATTCAATTTGTGTCAGTCATGATTTCTGGTGGTCTCCAGTATTCCGCAGAAAAGAAAGTAAATATGAGACTTTAATACCACCCAGGACATCTTGGGCTTACTGTCTGTGCCATATACTAGCTTCCAGTCATGTTCTTTAGAAGCCTAAAATAAATATATGAGCATTGTTGCGAGGGCACAATCTCATTCAGTCATTCTGGAATACACCATCTACCAAAAGACTGAAAAACGTCTATATTCATTGACCCAGCAATTCTGCTTCTATGAATACACTAAGGAATAAATTAGAGACATTTCCAAATATTTCTCTACAAGAATGCTCATGATAATTTTATTCACCACAGCAAAACAGCAGAGACAACATAAATATCCCCAAGTAGAGAATTATGTCAAATATGTTACTGGCATTTCTATTTCTTACACTCTGGTGGGCTAGAAATCTAGGAACAACCCTCCCACCCCAAATTTCCAGACCAAATATAATAAACCCTGTTTTCAAGTGACGCTGAGTGGGGAAGAAGTAAGGAAATCAAGGCCAGTGGAAATGGTCTGGGAGGACTGAGTTCCGAGAGCATCTTCCATTGTGTAGACAGCCGCTCTGGCTGGACCAACCAGAGATAAAGCTTAGCTGGGGCTAGCCCATAGTGGGAATTCTACCAGGAGACCCTGACATTCCCCTCTTCAGCCCTGCATAACATGGGGACCCCAAAGGGCTACATCTTCAGGGTCACGATGAATTAGAACTATACCTGTCCCCACAAGGAGCACGTAACAAAAGCTACCTGCTTGACCCTACCACTGGGAGGAACTGGAAAGAAACTCATTCCTTCAAATGGTGAGCCCCAAGTGTCCTCATTGCATTCAAAACTCACAGCCCCACTATCTATGGGGTCAATGGGGACAAAACCTGAAGCCAAGAATTTTATCTAAAGCAATCCTTCTTTGATGGGCCCATGGTCACTGTGGTTGATGGTTGCCTCTGGGGGCCTGGCTTGTGGCAGACACAAATCCTTTCCAGAAGAAATGAACTTCAGCCCTGTCCTCAAAGACTTCCTCTAGGTTGAGTTCTAAGGACTATGTTAATAAAGAGTATTATACTAATGACTCTAGTAGCAATTCTGATGTGTGTGTGTGTGTGTGTGTGTGTGTGTGTGTGTGTGTGTGTGTGTATGTTGGAGGTGGAGAGATTCCCCACAACACCCAGTGGTTCTTCACCACCCTCTGAACGGTCTACAATTCAACTCAATTCTGACACTGTCTGCCTGGAGGTCATGTATGATCCCACAGGGTATGGGTTTAGCCAGGTAAGAGTGTCCCTCCCCACCCTACCTCAGATGCAAATCACAAGTCCAGGCTGTCAACTGTGCCTGTCAACCCACCAGCTCTGGACTGGACATTTCCAACAACCCCCTCCTTGGGTTCCATTCATTTGCTAAAGTGGCTCACAGAACTCAAAGAAATACCTCACCTACTAGATTACCAGTTCATCACAAAAGGATACATAATCCAGGAACAACTAGAAGGAACTGATGCATAAGACACAGTTTATGGGAAGGGGTGCAGAACTTCCCTGCCCCTCCAGGCCTGCCAGTCTCCTAGCGCCTCCCTGCGTTCACCAGCCCAGAAGCTCTTCGAACCCTGTCCTTTGGGATTTTTACAGAGGCTTCATTACAGACTCATATTGATTAAATAATTGGCCATTGGGAGGTGGGACTGAAAATTCATTCTGATCACCTGCTTCCTTCTCCAGGCAACCAGCCATCATCCATAGGTCTTTCCAAAAGTCGCCTCATTAACATAACAAAAGACACCCTTGTTGCCCTAATGAGGAAATTCCAAGGGTTTTAGGAGCTCTGTGCTGGGAAATGGGATGAGGACCAAATACAGTATTTACTATAAATCACAATAGCACATATACCTAATAATAAATAAATACATGCTCAGAATCTTCAAAACAGGGAGAGATAGTCACAGCATTTTATTGTGTAATAAAAAGTTATAAGACAATGAGAATATTATGATCCGCTATGCATATGTGTACTTTCACACACACACACACACACACACGCTCATACATAAAGGCTTTGCAGCAAATATATTAGCAGTAGTTAAAGGTCAGCAGAGAGAATTACAGGTTTTTTTCATTTTTATCTTCGTCATTTTTACCGTTTTCCATAGTTTCTAAAATGCACATATACTTTGGAAGTTAGAAAAAAGTTACTGAACAAAACTTAACCTTAAACAACATCCCAACCTTAAAGAAAATATTTCATCTAACTCTGCCCTCTCTTGGGGCGCCCAGGTGGCTCAGGTGGTTAAGTGTCCAAGTCTTGGTTTTGCCTCAGATCATGATCTCAAGGTTCCTGGGTTCAGTTCCTGAATTCAAGTCCTGCTGCTTGGGATTCTCTGTCTCTGTCTCTCTGCCCCTCCCCCATTTGTGTTCTCTCTCTCTCTCTCTCTCTGTCTCTCTCTCAAAGTAAATAAACTTAAAAAAATTTTTTAAAAAATTGATCGACTACTGCCCTCTTTAGGGGTGCCTGGGTGGCTCAGGGAGTTGAGCATCCAACTCTTGATTTTAGCTCAGGTCATGATCCCAGGGTCGTTCACACTGAGTGTGCTTAAGATTCCCTCTCTCTGTCTCTCTCCCTCTGGCCCTCTCCCCAGCTTGGGCGTGCTCTCTCTCAAATATAAATAAATGTAATTAATTAATTAATTAATTAATTAAATTCTTACCCTCTTTTGGTTATCCTTAAGTAAAATATTATCAGAAACACTTACAAAAGCATCACATAACTTTTACTTTTATTATTATTATTTTTTAATATATGAAATTTATTGTCAAACTGGTTTCCATACAACACCCAGTGCTCATCCCCAAAGGTGCCCTCCTCAATACCCATCACCCACCCTCCCCTCCCTCCCACCCCCCATCAACCCTCAGTTTGTTCTCTGTTTTTAACAGTCTCTTATGCTTTGGCTCTCTCCCACTCTAACCTCTTTTTTTTTTCCTTCCCCTCCCCCATGGGTTTCTGTTAAGTTTCTCAGGATCCACATAAGAGTGAAACCATATGGTATCTGTCTTTCTCTGTATGGCTTATTTCACTTAGCATCACACTCTCCAGTTCCATCCACGTTGCTACAAAAGGCCATATTTCATTTTTTCTCATTGCCACGTAGTATTCCATTGTGTATATAAACCACAATTTATTTATCCATTCATCAGTTGATGGACATTTAGGCTCTTTCCATAATTTGGCTATTGTTGAGAGTGCATTAGACACCTGTCAGATGCCCAACCCTACCAGGCATAAGAGAAACAGAAGCGAGTGGGACCCAGTCCTGGCCCTCAGAAGCTCACAACTTAGACCCGGATCCAGGAGCATGACAAGTGTCAAACACAGCCGTGTGTTGTGGGCTCACCCACCAGGTACTGAGGAAAAGCTGGGAGGGCATGTCCCCCTTGATGAGCCAGCAGTCTGGGAAGGCTATCAGGGAGGGCGGGGAGAATGAGCCCAGATCCTCATCGTGAAGAACAAATGGGAGCTACTCTCAGCAAAGAAGAGTGCATGTCGCCCTCCCTCCCTTTACCCCTTCCCTCCCTGCCCCCAGCTCTGCTCTCTCGTTATAGCAAATATCACATAATAAGCGTGCAAACATTCCTTGAATAAATGAATGAAAGAGAGGCAAGAAACAAAAGTGGGAGCGCTGAATAATGGCATTCTTCTGTTCACTGCTGCTGGAGTGTGAGGCACACCCTGACACGGGATAAGGCTGGAAGGAGGCACGGGCCAGATGACAGACGTCTGTGCGCCTTTATCCCCAGTGTGATGCAGGTCCCGGGAGGAGCTGTGGAGCAAGGTGACCACGTGGCCTAGGACAGCAGTGCACAGGGCAGCTCGAGGGATGGAAAAAAAGGAAGCATGAGACAAGGAAGAAAAAGGTGGATCCAACCAAGGTGTGGTACCAAGCACATCAATTCATTCCTTCCACGATCACTGAATGGCCACGCTACTGCCTATGTGGTCCCCGTCATAATACTATTATTGTAGCGTTAAGCGGGGTAGATTATGCACCAGGCACTGTTCCAGTCTCTGGGGAAACAGCGGAAAACGATGCTTTAAAATTAAACTTTCACTTTTATTCTACCTACAACAAGGCTGAATTACTGCTGCCTTCTGTGTAGGGTGGATGGTAGTAAACTATAACCTAAAGCCTGTTCCTTTTCACAACAGACTTTCTAAACCAACCACCTGCTTCTCGACAGCCCCAGCCGAGGTAATGGAGCACGAGGCTTGGCACCTGCTTCTGTAGATGACATCTCTCTGACATACAAGTCACAAGGTATTTGCTTAGGCTGTTTTCCAGAAACTAAGATGCTCACTTCCACCCAATTCAGACCGGTTGAGACTTAGTAAGAAGGTCTGCACAAATGTCTGATACGTGACCTTTTGATGTCAAGGAGGCTGAAATCCCCACACCATGGTCATGTCAACGCCGCCATCTTTGAGCACGTGACCCACCACGCCTGCACAGACCTCACCCTTCCCCCACCCTTTCTAGCTTCCGGTCCCATTCCCCCACCTCCCCCTAAAATCCCATAAAGACTCAAGACCTCATTTTCAGAGAGGCATTGTTTATTTTTTTTCTCCTTCTCCTCATCGGGCTGCACTGCAAATTAAACTTCTTTCTTGGCTACAAACCTGGTCTCAGTGTTTGATTCTGCTGTGCATGGGGCACAGGGGCTCTCCTTCAGTTACGCAGCCATGGGCAAGAAGCACAAAGGCGCTTCCTTCGTGGAATTTATTCTATTGTGAGACAGTAAAAAAGAAAATAGAGGGGCGCCTGGGTGACTCAATTGGTTAAGCATCCAACTTCGGCTCATGTCATGATCTCAGGTACGTGGGTCCGAGTCCTGCATCAGGCTCTGTGCTGACAGCCTGGAGCCCGGAGCCTGCTTCAGATCTCCTGCCTCTCTCTCTCTCTCTCTCTCTCTCTCTCTCTCAAAATAAATAAATAAATAAATAAAAACATTTAAAAAAAAGTACAAAACAAAAATAATTTCAGACAGCATTCAGGGCTATGAGGAAAAATAAAGGAGAAAAGAGAAAGATTCATGAAACACTAAAGAGGTAAAAGCCATAAGACAAGGTGACTACCAGGCCGCCCTGGAAATTCTCAGAATGCTCAACGCCGACTTCGTTGCTGAAGCAAATCGTGGACCTTCCTGAAACCTAAGTGCAGGTCGTATAGACAGGCCATCCAAACAAGAGCAGGTCCAGGGAAAAGAATCCACAGCATAAAATTCAAGGGCCATGAGCAGCCAGGTGTGTGCACTGATGGGTTTGGCCCTGCCACTGGACACCATGGGCTTTGTGTCACCCAAACAGGATGAATGCGGAGGTGAGGACACCTGGCCCAAAACCGCTGACTGAGACTCCAGAGAGACACCCACTTTGACAATTCAGTCCTGCAAGTGGGTGACTAGTTGTTTTTTTTTTAATATATATTTTTTACTTTTCAGAAAGAGAGAGACAGAGTGGGAGTGGGAGAGGGGCAGAGAGAGAGAGGGAGGCACAGAATCGGAAGCAGGCTCCAGGCTCCGAGCTGTCAGCACACAGCCCGAGGCAGGGCTCGAACTCATGAACTGTGAGATCCTGACCTGAGCCGAAGCCGGAAACTCAACCAACTGAGCCGCCTAGGTGCCCCAGGAGACGACTAGTTTTAAACTTGTGTCTTGGTTTGCTCAGAGAACAGAAATACTTCTGGACCTAAAAAGTGGTCTCCCTCACCAAACTTTTCTTCGGATTAAATCTGAACACTTCGATTAACACTGTTTTTAGTCCTGGGGGTGGTGGAAAGAAAATTAAACCTGCTGTGAAGGAGGGGGGAAGCCGGTCTGTAGGTATCTGGTTGAGAAAGACAGAAAGTATTTCAGTTTAAAGGCCTGTTTGTAGGTTAAGAGATAGGAAACTTGTTATATAACAATGTTCACATCTTGAAAAAAGTTCCCTTAAAAAGACACTGGTGAGTGACGGGTGTTAGTCCTGTGGCTCTCTGCAGCCACTCTGGGCTCCAGTGACCTGGATAGTTCACCCTGGAGGGTAAAAGATGGAAGGAAGTAATAGTGCTCATTGTTTCTGTAATTGGTGCCTAGGCGACGACCACGACAGGCATTAAGAAGCTTCTTTGGCATTCCTCCATTGGAAGTCACCCCCCCTTAATTTCTCCAGGCAGTAACACACACACACCAATGAGGACACAGTGACATGTGAAGGGAAGTACGAAGATGCCGAATCCAAGAACAGTTTGTTTAATGAAAAACTCAAGTCACAGAGGACATGCCCTTTGCGTGTTCCTGTTGTCAAAATGTATAATTCATGTGTTTTCCAGACTCCTCGGGTTCCTAGTAGGCACAATATGAGCAGCCCGCCAGCTGCCAGGGTTCCGTAACTCAGCCCCTGGGCAAACCCGGCTGCACAGGACTGAAATGCCGTCAGGTACCCAGCCACGTTTCTTCAGCTCATCTCTTGATTATGACAACAACAAATGACAAAGCAGTCAAAGGCTTGCTGCATTTACAGCTCACCTTCGCAAGGGGAATACAGATGACGGACTAAGAGGGGTAGACCTCATTTTTAGGATGGAACAAGAGACGGTGGCTTCCACAGAATGCCCTGGAAGAAAGCCAGAGCTGTGGTTTCAGCGGCACTTGGCTTCCTGACGGAATGGGGAGCCAGGGATCCCCCAAACGTGCCCAGCCAACCATCGGTGACAATAGGCTGCGTCCCTCAGTCACGTTAAACAGCAACTAATGGGGGCGCCTGGGTGGCTCAGTCGGTTGGGCGTCCGACTTCAGCTCAGGTCACGATCTCGCAGTCTGTGAGTTCGAGCCCCGCGTCAGGCTCTGGGCTGATGGCTCGGAGCCTGGAGCCTGCTTCTGATTCTGTGTCTCCCTCTCTCTCTGCCCCTCCCCCGTTCATGCTCTGTCTCTCTCTGTCTCAAAAATAAATAAAAACATTAAAAAAAATTAAAAAAAAAACAGCAACTAATGTCCCTCTGACAAATGGGGTTGTCTAATTACAACTTCATGTGTTGAATGCTTATGCTGTGTCAAGAACCATGCTGCATGCTTTATTTCATTTAACTTTTATGAATATCCCAGAGGTAGGTACCACTGTTAGCCCCATTTTACACACCAGAAAACTGAGGCTTACAGGTATTGAATAAATGGCCCAATGTCACACAGCTAGAAAGGGATTGAGCCAGTACTAAAAGCCCAGGTCTTGGTGCTTTTCATAATCTCCTGTTCCATGACGCTGAACTGCAACATTATCTCAAGTTAAGAGACCACGTTTTCCTTGTGCAGCGGACATATATAACATCTGTGCATATGAGCGCACATAAGAGAGCTCTTATGTGCATAAGAGAGCACATGCTCTCTTAACGAGGCCTTGGTGAAGTTATTGTAAATCCACCTGAAATACAAAAGTAATATGACTGGGACGCCTGGGTGGCTTAGTCAGTTTAGTGTCCAAGTCTTGGTTTCATCTCAGGTAGTGACCCCAAGGTCATGGGATTGAGTCCCATGTCCGGTTCCATGCTGAACACGGAGCCTACTTGAGATTCTCTTTCTTTCGCTCCCTCTCTCTCCGCCTCTGCCCGTCCCCAACTCACTCACTCTTGCTCTCTCTAAAATAAAAAATTTTAAAGTAATATGATAAAGTGTATGTCCACAGAGATTTCTGTCTCATACAAAATTCTGCTAATTAGAAGACTACGACAAAAGGGCACACCCACAAAAATCTCTCCTTTTCCTGTAAGCATACTATTTTGCAATGTTACCTTGCACTCTTCCCATCAAGAGGTGGAGGCTGTTCCTCCAACCCCTGAATTTTAATGTGGCCATGTGACTTTCTTTGGCCAATGAGAACTTAGTAAACTTCAGGAAAATTGAGGCTTGAACATCTCTACTCAAGAGCATGCCTTTTTTGCCAGGGAACTCTGGGCTCACCTCTCCATGGACAAATCCAGGCTAGTTTGTTGGATGATGAGGCACATGCAGCCGGATCATCCCCCTGTCCCAGCAATCACGAAATTAACCACTAGTCAAGTAACTGTGGCCATCCCAGACCATCTTGCCCCTCCCCAGATGCCGGCAACCAAGGTTGACATCAGCCAAGATAGCCCAGACCACAAGAGCCCCAAATGACCCACAGAATTGAGAGAAATGATAAACATTTGTTGTTTCAAGCTAATAAGCTTTGGGGTGTTTTGCTACACAGCGCAAGCTAACTGCTACAATTATTTAGAAAGTAAAGCTCTGACATCTTTGTGGTGTTATCAGCAGTGCAATATGACCCTGTGGCCAAATTTCCCTCATCCGAGCCGCACCGCTCGATAGGTTGTGTGTAATCAAGAAGAGAACCTGTTTGATTAGTTTTGTTTTGTATTATTTGTGGCCTACCTCATTCCACTCGTGGCTGGTTGTACAACAGAATGATCACCTTAGGTGCTTCTAAAACATACTGATGCGGGAGACCCACCCCCGATTCTGATTTTCATTGGTCTCAGCTAAAGCAGCGGTGTGGCTCTTTTATTCTCCAGAACCAGACTGTGAGGGTTTCAATTCCAGCTGACTGGCTGACAATACTGTTTTTACTGCTTGTTCTCTCAAACTTGGGCTACAAGAAAAATCTGAAAAGCCCACCCACTCATTGAGAAGGTGAACCCTTTCACTATGAAAAGTTACCTTCAAGGAAGAATCACCCTCTGCCCTTTTTGTAGCCCACTTTGATTCATGGTATTGAAGGGCTCAGTAGCCAAGACTGACAGTAGGCACATGGTTAAGCTCACAGGGCAGGTGCGTGGCCACCTCTGTGCGAGATCACAGGCAAGTCATTTAACCACACCTGTAGCCATCTTCCGCACATGGAAGTAAGTGTTTATTCTGTTCTCAAGTAGGCTTCACATCCAGCATGGAGCCCAGCGTGGGGCTTGAACTCACAACCCTGAAATCAAGACCTGAACTGAGATCAAGAGTCAGATGCTTAACCGAATGAGCCACCCAGGTGCCCTGGAAACAGGTGTTTAATGACGAGCCCCTAAGTTCCTTTCCAACTCTGAAAGCCTGATGGTAGGGCAGTCACCAGCACTCCATGCTAAACAATCACCACCTGGTTCCCCTGGGGGAGGTCAGGCAGCTGGGGCACCCTCTGGAAAGAGCCAGGCATACAGCCCAGAGAGGAACAAGCACGTGGATCAGAATCAGTCACTGACTCCGTCAAGAAACCTGGCTGATGCCATCCAGGTGCCTAGCGTCGTGTTGGACACTGCACAACACAGATCAGGCAAGCGCAGGGGTTCTTGAGCTGATCGTGTTTACAGAGAAGCAGAGGAGAACAGGTAAATCGGCAGAACCACGTGACTGGCACACATGCGAACCCTAAAGGAAGGAGGAGGGCAGAATTACTCTGGTTCAGGTGAAGGAAGAAGGTGCTATGGACTGAACGTGCCCCCCAAATTCAGGCTGAAACACTATCCCCCAGTGTAATGACATCCGTAGTGGGGGAGGGGGCCTCGGGCTGGTGATCAGGTCTAGGTGACATCATGATGGGATTAAAGCCCTCTCCTTTACATACACATGAGGAAAGCACACAGGGAGAAGGCAGCTGCCTAAAAGCCAGACAGCAAACCTACCGGCACCTTGATCTTGCACTTTCCAGCCTCCCGAACCGAAAGAAGTAATTGTTGTCTGAGAGACTCAGTCTACGGTACTTTGTTAGAGCTGGCCCGGCTGACTAACACAGAAGGCTTTCCAGAAGGGACGGGATTTCAGCTGAGGGGCCGTGTGGACACGAAGATGAGGAAGTTGGGTGCATGGAAACAGAGATGGGGGGAAAAAGAAGAAAGCCATTCTGTGGATGGAAAGAGTGGAAGAGAAAGATGAAAGAGATCAGAAGGGCAAGCAAGGAGCAACCAGGCAATACAGAAGCAAAAACCCTCCTGTTTCACCCTAAGCAAAACGTATTGACACTTACAGATCCTTCCAGCAAACCCTGATGTTCAAAAGAGAAAGCTGTCATTCCCTGGCATCCTTTTAAGCAGCTGTCTGACAGTGTGAGGTCGTGCTCACTGTCCTGCTCACCAGTCTGTGGTTTCCTTTTCTCATTAAATCAATTAATTTTAAAACATGTCTTAAGGGGTGCCTGGGTGGCTCAGTCGGTCAAGCAGCCGACTTCGGCTCAAGTCACGATCTCGCGGTTTGTCAGTTCGAACCCCATGTTGGGCTCTGTGCTGACAGCTCAGAGCCTGGAGCCTGCTTTCGATTCTGTTTCCCTCTCTCTCTCGGCCCCTCTCCTACTCACACTCTGTCTCTCTCTGTCTCTCAAAAATAACTAAATGTTAAAAAAAATTTTTTTAATAAAATTTAAAAAAAACACCTCTTAAGTTGAAGAGATGTCATTTACAGTCTCGTGACAGCATCAGGATGAAATCCTTCATTCATGAATATTTATTATCACCGGCTAGCAAAGCAGAAGACAGGAAGGGAAAACGGAAGAAACATGCACAGGCCTCCCACACGGCTGACATGACAGGTGAGTCCCAAAAGTCACACCCGTGAAGGAGTGTCAAGATTCACAGCCTCAACCTCAGAGCCAACGGTGGGCTTGTAACAAATACAGGACGAACCATGATTTATTTGGTTACAAAAAGAAGCAGCAGAGGAGAGGCAGAAGAGGACAGGGGTGTGCGGAGAGGGGAGCAGGTGCGTAAGGGAATGGGGAGAAGAAACCAGAAGCATGTTGTATCTGTGATTTGCGATTTAAAGAATACAGCAGCGAAAGGAACGAACGGACAAAACCCAACAGTGCGAGGGGTGTGTCTTCACACATTTTCTCCTTCCCTTGAGGGAGCAAACCTCATCTGAAACAGAATTTAAAGCCATCATCAGTCTCTGACGCAGTTTCTTTGAGCATCTCTGTATTTTCTCCCTTCCTAAGCACAGCAAGCAATACCTGAATTCGCCAGCAGGAACTTGAGGTCAACTACATTTGCGCCCAATTTTATGTTTCCCTACTTAATTAAAATGTATTTCCTGAGGAAAAGGCATTAGAAGGGGATTTGTTTTTTCCAGGCCTATCATTATACATGTTAGATGCCCATGAAGTATGGAAGGATGGATGAATAAGTGAGCAAATGAGTGACTGGATGAATGGGGTCCATGGTTCACCCAAGGGCAGCTTGTTAATTACACACATAAATGCCCCCAAAGAACCAACCAATCTCTACTCCAGGGGAGAAGACTTTCTAAATCTACTTTCTTTCACCCATTTATTTCAATCATTTATTCCCAAATGCTATTTGGGAACTCACTAGGCCAGACAGCAATAATAAACACAACATGATCAGGGCACCTGGGTGACTCAGTCGACTGAGCATCCATGATCCCAGGGTCATGGGATTGAGTCCTACATCAGGCTCTGCACTGAGCATTGAACCTGCTTGAGATTCTCTCTCTCTCTCCCTCTCTGACCTCTTCCCCGCTTGTGTACATGCTCTCTCTCTAAAATTAAAAACAAAAGATAATAAAATTTTAACAAACAATAAAATAAATACATTGTGATCAACTTATTTCATTTCATCGCATTTGGTAAGTATCCACATTATACTTTTCCCAGCAGGCTATGTGAGCTCCACAGGGGGAAAGACCTGAGGCAGTAACTTGCCAAACATCACACAACCAAAATCCAGGAATCCGACTCCCAGAGCCTGAAGTTCTTATGCAGTGAGGTCTACAGCCTCTCTCTTACAGGGGCTCAGTAAATATCTGTTGAATGAAAAATTTACCTAAATACACGATCTACAACTTTGCAACACCTGGACGAGAGCAGTAATCTGTGTATTTATTTATGAATCATTACCTGAAAACGGCAAAAACCGTCCTGAAATCATTAGGAGCAAATCTGATTTAACGATAAATGCTCTGTTACAGAAAATATGGAAAGTCTAAAGAAAATAAAAATTTCTCATAATCTCACCAACCAGCAAAAAACGCTATTAGCACCTAGTATGTGTTATCTTTTCTCCCCGCTGCGATCACTTATTTCTTGTATTACTGGAATCATTTTTCTTAAAATTGTATCTTGAGGATTTTATCACCTCACCACACTGTTTTCAAGCATCTATGTTTTAACCGCTCCATAATGTTTCATCACTGAATGGTCTGGTGTGATCATCACCATGCTCATCATTACTTAGGCTGCTTCCAATTCTTTACAGCAATAAAGAATGCTTTCTGAAAATGCTTCTCAACAGGCTTTGTGTGGTTTCTCTTGCTCACTGGCACAAATCCCTACCACTTTAAACTAAACATGTAACTAAGGTAAAGTATCTCCCCAAACGTTAACCAAATGCAACATCAGGACATAATTAGGGTTTATTTAGATGCTGTCTATTTCCAAACGATTAGTCTTCTTTCCCACCATCTCCATCACCATATCCACCATATACATTGCAGGGAGAGCAGGAACTTTACGGACTCTTGCTCAGTTCTCCAGGGTGACGGAGGCAATGTAGGTCTATAAACAACCAGCAGCTGTGGAACAAAGTCTTCGTGTGTCTGAAGAGGTGGTCACATGGCCTTGGTAAGAGGGCTGTGGTCCAGAAGAGAGTCCAGGAGAGACAAGAA
Source organism: Acinonyx jubatus (assembly GCF_027475565.1). Taxonomy (NCBI): domain Eukaryota; kingdom Metazoa; phylum Chordata; class Mammalia; order Carnivora; family Felidae; genus Acinonyx; species Acinonyx jubatus. Next base: position 92,309,563 of record NC_069383.1, read on the forward strand.
CAAAGACCTCGGGACTAGAGGTTCGATGCCCAAAGATGATGAGGGACAAGCTATATGTCCATGCCACACCCAAGAACCAAGGATGGCACAAAACCAGGAGCCCCTTGTAGGTGCTGACATGATCAAAACCCTCAGATCCTCAGTTCTAGAACAAGTAAGATTCATCCCAGGAAGGTAAGATTTTGTTTTGTTTTGTTTTTATAGTATGGCAATTATAGTTGAGAGTTGTGTTTAGTATGGTGGGGCTTCTTTACTACCATAAACCTCCAATGGCCATTCTTAATTCAGAGGGGGTGCCTTCAAATAGAGGCCATATAATCAAGTATTGGAAAGGAGACATGCTATCGTCTCTCAGAGATGGCGGTTCAATTAAGGAATCAGAGTGAAACTAATATAAATGCTATGAGTCAATTACACCTCAACAACAACAACAACAAAGAGCTAAACTACTCTTACAATTTGACCAAAAAAAGAAAAACTAATGATTTGGGGAAAATCCCCTTTGAGATGAAAGCATCACATCCGCACATCGTCGAGCTGTGAAGAGCTCAAACTCTCTTCAACCTTGTTAGCATTAAGATACACAAAGGATAGAGTTCTTATGATAAAGCATTGCTACTTGTTAGTCCTTCAGATCATATTCTGTGAGAACACCTGCCCATGCAGAGTCATGCCATCATCAATCAGATGTTGCCAACCCTCAGCTTTTCATGCAGGAAAATTTTTATATATTGGCTGCTTTACCCTGTTCAGAAAAATCTTAAGTTAGGGGCGCCTGGGTGGCTCAGTTGGTTAAGCGTCCAACTCTTGATTTTGCCTTAGATCATGATCTCACGGTGTATGAGTTCGAGCCCCATGTCTTGGCTTTCTCTGTCTCCCTCTCTCTCTGCCTTTCCCCCGCTTGCACGTGTGCTCTCTCTCAAAAGTAAATAAATAAACAAAAAAGAAAGAAAGAAAAGAAAGAAAAATCTTAAGTTAAAAATACTTAGAATAGGGGCGCCTGGGTGGCTCAGTCGGTTAAACGTCCGACTTCAGCTCAGGTCACGATCTCGTGGTCCGTGAGTTCAAGCTCTGCGTCGGGCTCTGGGCTGATGGCTCAGAGCCTGGAGCCTGCTTCCGATTCTGTGTCTCCCTCTCTCTCTGCCCCTCCCCCGATCATGCTGTCTCTCTCTGTCTCAAAAATAAATAAATGTTAAAAAAAAATTAAAAAAAAAAAAACTTAGAATAGTTGTAAACCAGGAAATGGAGTTTCCATGCCCCCAAAACCCACCAAAATAATAATAATAATAATAATAATAATAATAATAATCAACAATAAATGGAACTATTATGAGTTTTTTCAATCTATGCTGAAAATAGGTGTACACAATTTTGAACCATCTTGAGGAACAATCAATAACTAAACCTGCATTTTAATTTTGATAGCATCTAAAATGTATGGGGACACTGTAACAAGTATAAATCAGAGTACCTATATACTCTATTATTTATATATTTTTCCCCTATATTATTTTGATCTAGACTTCATTGGAATTACCTCTAAAATTTTATGGATACACACTAAACACTAACTTTCCCAAGTATCTTTACATGTCCTGAGATTTTAAGGAACACCAACTTTAAAACAAAACCAGTTCTTATTTATTGTTGGGGTTATTACGTACAAGTGCAAATTAAATCAACTTAGGTAGCCCATTTACGTGATGTGTAATTGCTAATGTGTAAATAAATAATCCTTCCTTTGAAAGTCATGACTACTCCCTAATGGATTTGAGCCAACATGCACCCAAATTCTGGAGCAAATAAGCTTTATCACACATGGCTGCCTGAAAAGCTAGTTGACAAATATGGGAATGATGATGAAACTGCATCCTGACTTACTAGGACAAGGTGCTGCATTTGATTACTGATGTCTGCTGCAGGTCCTGGGCAGCGCCGGCATAGCACCTATTTCCAGGACCAGGACTGACTGCCCAATCACACCCAGTGCCCAGTGGTGCCGAATATAAGGCACTGGCTTTGCATCAGGGCATGAGTGTGTGGCATCAGGGCACGAGTGTGTTGTTGGTACCAACAGAAGGGAACGGAGTCAGTGATTGGAGCCCTGGCACTGGAGGGGCAATCAGCATGTAAGTAACCACCTAAGGAAACCGGTAACTGCAACAGTAGCCCGCGTGACAGAGGAAGGGAGAGTCTCCGTGCACAGCAGTAGCAAGACGCCTCTGGGGAGCATCACCAGAGTCACAAGTCCACTCTGATGGGTGTTTCTTCTGGGCTGTGGACCCTCTATCCCAGCAAGAGGCTGAGGTGGGCTAGCTTCTCAGGATGCTGCTCCAGAAGTCCTCTGAGCTGGGGGTTCTTTCTCTCTCCCAACTAGATTCGACTGCTGCTAAAACGTCAGAAAGATCTGTTCTTAAGATACCAGAGAGGTTGTTGCCAGCTGCCTCTTGGCTCACTGGGAAGAATTCACCTAAACCAACATTGGTTGTTTCTACATCTAAAAGAAGCGAAGCCATCCATGGAAGACAGCCAGAGACAGGCTGCACTCACTACTGTCCGACAAATACTCCTTGGTCTCTGATCCGCCTCCTTCCGCCTCTGTTTCTGTCTGCTCTCTCGTCTCCTTAGGTGCTGCTCTCTCTCCCTTCCCCCTCCCCCCATGTGCAAACAAGCCACTGAGTGCTCAGCCTCTGCATCTGACACAACTATTACACAAAAACAGTTTTAACTACACTCTTACCACATGTCAGGTATGGTGCTAAGTGATTTACACGTATTATCTCATTTAATCTCCTAAACTAGCATCGTCCAATAGAAATATAATGTGAGCCACGTACGTACTCCTATATTTGCACTGTATGTTTTTGAGTAGTCACATTAAAAAAATTAAAAGGGGCACCTGAGTGGCTCGGTCTGGTTAAGCGTCCGACTCTTGATTTCAGCTCAGGTCACAATCTCATAGTTCATGGGATCGAGCCCCCCAGCAGGCTCCATGCTCACAGCACAGAGCCTGCTTGGGATTCTCTCTCACCTTCTATCTCTGCCCCTTCCCCATGCACATGCATGCATTCTCTCTCTCCCTCTCTCTCTCTATCAATAAATAAAATAAACTTAAAAAAATTAAAACACATTTAAAATTAATTTAAATAGCATTTCATTTAACCCGATACTTAAAAAATACTATCATTTTAATATGTAATCAATACAAAAATTATTAATGAGATATTTGCATTTTTGTGCCCTACTTTGCACCATATTTTTGTACCAATCTTGTACCGTGTTCTTTATACCAAATTTTCCAAGTGCAGATTTTACATTTATAGCCCATTTCAGATCTACTAGCTGTATTCTTAATACTTAATAGCCACATGTGGCTACTGGCTACCATATTGGGCAGCACAGATCCAAACAATGGGTGATATAAATGCCATTACTACTGAGTTATACAGAAACCAATGCTTAGAAAGGCCCAAGATCACACACCAGGGTGGGGATGAGAGTCAAATCCAGGTCTGCCCAGAAACAAAGCCCATGTTGTTAACCATAACCATACTGCCTGTAGAAGACACATATTTTAACATTACACTATAAAATGGTACCGTAACTTAATAATCCAATCCTCATCTATTTTGGCTAATAAATATAATCTGCATAATATGATCACTGAGAAATACTTTATGCTACCTAAAACAAAAACTTTAAACCCAGCAATGACTTTATGCACACACACTCCCATCAGATTATTGAGAAAAAGAAAAAGAAATGCCCCCAAACTGGCGAACTGCCAAGTAAGGACCATGCGACATGAATGCATTTTATAATCATAAAAAGTATTTTTTTTAATCACCATACACTAAGAAACTAATGCCAGCTAACATTTTAATGTAAGTGGCTTACGTTTATACATGTAGTTGTGTCTATTTATAGTACAAATACTGTATTTCTATGCTTATAATAAATTAATACCAGCTCACATTACATGAAAAGCAGAACCACCTAAGAGAAGTACCCGACATTAGTGCAAAACACATTCGAACTGAAATGGGGTGGAGGCGTGCCAGGTAACATAATAATGGAGGGAATAGGGCTTCTTCCACTTTCTATTGGTCAGCTTATAGACAAGAATATGCAGGGGCACCTGGGTGGCTCAGTCGGTTAAGTGTCCAACACGGTTTCAGCTCAGGTCATGATCTCACAGGTCGTGGGTTCGAGCCCCATGTCAGGCTCTGTGCTGACAGCGTGGAGCCTGCTTGGGACTCTCTCTCTCTCCCTCTCTCTCTATCCCTCCCCTGCTTGTGCTCTCTCCCTTTCTCTCAAAAATAAATGAATAAACATTAAAAAAAAAAAAGAATATGGAAAAACTTTTTTTTAAGAAATTTGCAGAGAAGTCAAAATTCAGAAAGTCTTGGGACAAAATGCAAATCTGGGCTCAGGGGTCTACCGGGAAAGGTAGGGTGGTTATGGGTGCCACTCTGAGTGGACAACCACAGCACCAGAGGTGGTAGAAAAGTTGCATGTGTGTGTCATTTGAGGCATTCTTTATTTGTTCTTTTTTTCTTAATATAGAGATGGAAGCAATTTTCATGAAACAGGAAAACAAAATGTCCCAATTATGTTACATTTGTAAGGCCATAAGTTTCTTGGGAATAAATGGCTGAAACCAGTGAGTTACATTTGTTCAATCTAAATGGTAATTCTCCATGACAGCACAAATTTTACATAACGCTGTGCACAGTGCAAATGGATATTCAAGTAGATTCTTAGCAGTGCAGCCTGCCTGGAAATTGCCCTAATGAGTCCTGGAAATTGGGAGGTCCTGGACTCCCAAGCCCATTGGCAAGGCTCAGTCTCAACCCAAAGCAAGCCCTCTGGTGAAGAAAGCATGCTGAAGGAAAGAACAAAAAGAAGATTTTCACAAGAAGTAATGCATCCCACATTAGCAATGGAAACTAGGTGGTGGGGTCGGTCTTCAAGCTTCTCGCTGGTATTATTGCTGATTAATGACATGATCTATCATCATCCAGAATCCAGCCAGGTCAGTTGAGAGCTGGTGTCAGTATGAGTCAGAAAAACACAAACTGTTTCTTATATTTATTAGACAAGGGGCGGAGGAGCTGAGATACAGTGACGTATTGCAAAGACTAGCAACTGTGGGCAGCTGCTCCCACACCTAGGCTGGAGAGACACAGGGAGGAGGGGATGTCATGAATGAGCCCAGAAGCCAAGGTCACTTGACAGAAGCTGGCACCACAGGAGGCCAGTCCACGGGGACGCTGGATCCAGGAAGGACACACAGCTACAGCTAAAGAAGCCCCCCCACCCAGGTGAAGTGGGAGGGAAATGCCCAAGTTTTTCCCTCCCGCCCACCCTCCAACCTCCTAACAGTGCCTTCCATTGGCCAATCCCAGCAGGAAGCTAGGTAAGTGTAGCCTGCAGGGTCCGGCCCCTCCAAGGCACATGGCAGAGAAAGGGGAGCATCTGGCCCTGAGGAAGGTATCTGAAGGCAAGCAGGCCCAGGACCCATGTGGTACCTGAACTGCATCACAAGATTACTGTCCTCAGTTCCAAGAAATCACTTCCCTGCAATCTGCTTTGCTGTCGTGCCCGCGGCCCATACAAAGACAGTGAAGTCCATCATCACCATCAGTACTGGTAACAGTAACAAAACGGTGCCAAGATCGTTCTTCATTCAGCGGCGCCTGGGTGGCTCAGTCGGTTGAGCATCTGATTTCGGCTCAGGTCATGATTTCATGGTTTGTGAGTTCGAGCCCCGCGTTGGGCTCTGTGTGGACAGCTCAGAGCCTGGAGGCTGCTTTGGATTCTGTGTCTCCCTCTCTCCGCTCCTCCCCCACTTGTGCTCTGTCTCTCTCTCACTCTCTCTCTCAAAAATAAATAAACATTAAAATAAAAAGAAAACATTGCTGTTCATTCTGTTACCCGTAAGGACCCACTTTTGAAGACTCCGAAGAGAAATTTTTCTGCTGTTCTCCTTGTCAAAACTATCTGTACCCTAAGTAATCAGGTAGATCTGGGTTCATAGACACTGCGTGTCGAAACTGCCCCGCCTTCCTACTACTTTGCCTTGTCAATCATAGCTGCATGGCGCCTCGAACTTAACCTCCTTACACGGTTCCTACTCTATCTTCTCCGATTTTTAAAATTTGCTAGCTTGCACTTTTTACATTGCTGTAAGCTGACTTCAACCATTTATAATACAGGCAGGAAAGAAAGACATACGTGTATATACACATGCACTCATATATAAGTGTATGCATAATTTTGAATATGGGAATTGTAAATATTTATACTTTGCTTTGTTGACTTAGCCAATACAGACATTAGTGTTTATGTAAATTTATCAGTCTTTTGTAGTTTCTTACACTGACTGCATGCTCAATTAAGGGAAGCTTTTCCAATTTTAAGATCAGATAAGTATTAATTTATATTGCCTCCTGTTTATGACTTAAATAATATATAAATCATAATAATAATAGTAGTAACAGTGAAGAATTATAATAATCACAAACATAATAGGAAACATAACATTAAATTTTTTTTTAATGTTTATTTATTTTTGAGAGAGGGAGACACAGAATCTGAAGCAGGTTCCAGGCTCTGAGCTGGCAGCACAGAGCCCAATGCGGGGCTTGAACCCATAAACTGCAAGATCATCATGACCTGAGCCGAAGTCGGACACTTAACCGACTAAGCCACCCTGGCACCCCGGCAAACATAATATTAATAGGAAACAACTGTATGGAGCCTGCTTTGTGCCAGATACTGTTCTAAATCACAGTTCTAAATAATAACTAATATAGTAATGCATTTTAGTTCTCACATCTGAGGTAGCTACTATTATCCCCATTTACAGATCAGACAATGGAGACCTGCAGCAGTGAAGTCACTTGACCAAAGTCCCTCAGCTAGTAAGTGGCAGCGCTGGGATCTGAACCCAGATGGCTGGCCCTAGGCTTGCAGCGCTCAAACACAGCCACCTGCTGTCTCTGGGATGGATGTGGATGTAGTGTCCCACAAAGACCTGAAGTTCTTTTTCTCTTTCCTGAGGAGTCGGCTAAGAATCCTAGCAACATTAGTGAATCATCCTTATTTCTCACAATTAGTGATGTCAACTCTATCACATATATTCTTATCTTCCTTGCCATCACAGATGTGCGAGACAACGAAGAAGAAACGGACGCACGGGCCTCTGGTGAGGTCCCTGTCCAGCTGCGGGATCCTCGGGACACAAATGAACACTCGTAACGTCGCTGAAGGTCCGAATTCCAGCCAGCTAGCTTAGGGTCTGCCCAAATTGCAAGACTGAGGACACTGAAGACTGACAACAGCTGATGTTCGCGCGGCCTTTGCCACTTGTAAGAGGGAAATGGCTGGCCTGGAAAGTGTGACAACAAACGAAAAACCCCTACCTATTACAAAGATAACTGTTAATGGGACAAAGAAAAGAACGGCAGCAGTTACCCGTTATCTCTAGGTGACAGGACTATGGGCGAGTTGTTTCTTCTATTTTTTTCTAAGCTTTCCAAATTTCTGTAATTAGCATTCATTTCCTATTACCCAAATAAAAAGTCATCGCTGAAACACTTCACAGGGACTGAACAGTGCCAGTAAACCCAGATCCCAGGTTTCCTGTCGCCTCCTTCATCTGTGAACAGATGGGCTTTGGCCCTATTCTACATAGACCCCTCCTTCGGGCACTGGGAATAAAGAACAAAAAAAATGTTTGTATCTTCTCTGTAATAATTTTGATTTTTTAACGTGGAAACCATAGTCCTAAATATTTGTATAATTAAATGTTAATTTGTAAAATGTTTATACACGAACAAAACAGACAGCCAAAATTAGATGTCAAAGCCAGGATGCTACGGGAGGTCACCAAAGGGCAGCCTGACCCTCTTTCCACCTTGCCTGCTTCTTGCTTCTACACGCCTGCCCAGCCTCCCCTGCCCACCTTCCCTCTGTTCTTTCGAGCTGCTCACCTGGGATCAGAGCCAGAGCGGGTAGCTGCCTGCCTGCCATCTCTAAACCTGACAGGGATACAGCCCCAGAGGCGCCACCTGTGACTTCCTCTAGCCACTGCTGTCGCTTTTAGTCACCATCCCTAAATTACTCTTACAAAGAAACTTCTAAATTGACACATTATCTTATAAGCCTCTGGTCTGGATGGCCACTAGAATTCTTTCATAGTTCTACGGGCGCCTGGGTGGCTCAGTCGGTTGAGCGTCTGAGTCTTGATTTCAGCTCAGGTCATGTGCTCACGGTTCATGGGTTCAAGCCCCAAGTCAGGCTCTGTGCTGAGCCTGCTCAGGATCCTCTCTCTCCCCCGCTCTGTCTGCCCTACCCCCACTCATACACTGGTTCTCTCTTTCCCTCGCTCTCGCTCTCTCTCTCAAAATAAATAAATAAATGTTAAAAAATACTTTAAAAATTATTTTTAAAAAGATCGCAGTTCTAAAGGACACAACTGTTAAATAAATGCTCTTACAAAAAGCCTTTGATGGGGCCATCTAATGACGGAGAACCCAAAACCTTCCAAAGGAGCCCACGCCTCTTTGGAAGACTCTAATGGAAGGTAGGAAGGAAGAAAGGGAAAGAAGGAAGGGAAGGAAGGAGGAAGGGAACAAAATAAAACCTTCCTAATATTGAGCTCCACAACTCATGTGTGTCATTTCTCTTTACTGGTTCCCCCAGGTTGTCATTTCAGGGCAGAACTAACCCCTTTGCCCCATGACAGCCCCTCAAATGTTTGATTTAATATCCTCCAATATTAAATTCTGGCAATTTCCCTTATAATGTGTTAACTGTTCAGTCTTCATTATTTTTTCTTGTTTTCATACTTATCCACCTGAGAATACCTAGAATGAGCCATTCAGGGTCTTCTGGGAAATCATCGGAGTGAGAATTAACAGCCAGACAATGCTCATCTTACCGATCAACTCAGAATTTATAGGACAAAAGGCAAAAGGATGGAGCATAGAAGGTCGCCCATCATTCTTCCCCATTTGTATTTCTGAGAAAATGTTAAAGGGGCAGAACCCCCAGCCTCCTGCCTCAGAGATCTCCACTTAAATCTCTCCTGTGTCTAGCACAAGGAAAATGTGGGGCGCACACAGCATGTGGCTGTGAAAATGGACTATGAGACTGACTTTGGACTCTGTCATGTAACAGTGGGGTGACCTGGGGCAAGTCGCCTAACCTTTCTGGAAGCAGCTCCCTCACCTATAAAAGGGAAATAATAAAATCTACCGGAGAAGGCTGCTTTGAGAAACCAAATGAAGTAATACGTAGAAGGCTCACACTATGCTCGTAACACCTAGTTGCTGCTGTTATTACTTCCTGAGGAAGATATGATGTGGTTCCGGTCTTCTGTGCTAGTCTCTTCTAGACTACACATGGACCACCTTTGCCAGAGTGTGGGAAATTTGGAAATAGATTTTTTTTAAGTTTGTTTATTTTGAGAGCGAGCGAGCGAGTGTGCTCAAGTGAGCAGGGGAGGGGAATATAGAAAGGGAGAGAGAGAGAATCTCAAGCAGGCTCTGTGCTGGCAGTGTAGAGCCTGACATGGGGCTCGATCTCACAAGCCATGAGAACACGGCCTGAGCCGAAGTCAAGAGTCAAATGCTCAACTGACTAATCCACCCAGGCGCCCCTGGAAATCGATTTTTATGTGCAGTAATAAGCAGAAGACACACTACTTCCAGCTTAGAAGTTCATTACAGCTTAAAAAATACCACACACAAACAATACCCAAAACCTCATTTTAAAACCCCGAAGGAACATGACAAACAAGCTGGTCTATGGATGAACGCACCCTCGTGGCACACAGTATTCAAGCTGCATGCAGCGAAGACCAGTCACCCCACTCCTGGGGTTTCCCTCTTCCTCCCCGAACCTGTCAGTTACAGGTTTGCATGCCAGTCCTCCCTTCTCCATATGCAGATGCCAAGTACTGGAATCTACTGGAAAGGAGAGCCCTCCACTGTAAACGAACGCATTCACGTTCTCACTTAGAGGTTTCATTCCCTCCTGAGCCTGATTAGCACACAAGTCAGCTGCAAAGAATTCTGGGATACAGACCAAGTTTCCTGAAGGCAGAAACATTACTTTTTTTGCTTTTTTTCTGAAGATCAACCCTCAGCGCAGTGCCTCACACACTGCAGAAGGCAATGAACAGTTGTTGAACAAATGAGAGAGAGAAAAACAGAGAGAAACAGAGACAAACCAGTAAAGGAGAATGGGATGGATGAAAGGAGGGAAGAAGGGAGAAAGGAAAAATGAATGAATGAATCAAGTAATGCCAATGACAGCTCTCGGAAGCCAACCCTATTGCCCTCTCCTAGCAAATTCCAAGGGCTTAACACTGGAAATGGGCACAGTTACTGTGCTAACTATGCAGGTCTGCTATGAATGACCAGAGACATAATACTCTGTCTAGTAATAAAGACAGAGATTGGGCTGAGATCACTTGCTGACACTGTCACACAGAACCAGGGAGTACCTGTCTTCTGATAGGTGATGCCCTTCAAGTCACCTTCAAAGCTCTGCAGAAGAAAATCACCCCCACTACAGCAAAGTCAGAAAGACATCAGGAATAACCCAGTATGCCCTCACTCCTTAGAGTTCATTCCCCCACCGCTGAACTGGCAGTCAATAAGCAAGCAAGAAGAGAGTCTGGTTTCTCTACCCCCTACCCGGACAAAGAACAGGTGCTAAAATGAGTCCTCCTTGCAGGACAAGAGATGAGCAGGTAGGGTTGCCAGATTTAGCAAATAAAAATATATGCCGTATTTGGAACATACATACACTAAAACAATTTGTAAAGATCCTTAGTTTATGGAAGTTACATCTTGCCCATTTTATATTAGAATTTTAACTGAAGAATATTTTAAATATTTTATGAATTCATTTAAGTAACAATAAACCCATCACATATCAATCTAAATAACATACATTATGACATTATGCAGCTTTTTATTTCTACAGGTCTGCAAATCCTTTTTCTGTCTGGCTTAAAAGACAATAGTTGTATTCTCACATCTGCTTTGGCATTCAATCTGTTGAGATACCAGTCTCTGGAAAACTCCATTGCATATTGGTAGAAGACTAATAAAAGCAAACAGTATCTTGGTATAATTAGAAAAATTGGGGCGCCTGGGTGGCTCAGTCGGTTAAGCATCCAACTTTGGCTCAGGGCATGATCTCACAGTTCGTGGGTTCGAGCCCCACGTCAGGCTCTGTGCTGACAGCTCAGAGCCTGGAGACTGCTTTGGATTCTGTGTTTCCCTCTCTCTCTGCCTCTTCCCCGCTTGTTCTCTCTCTCTATCTCTCAAAAATAAACATTTTTTAAAAAAAGATAATAGCTAGAGGGTTTTAATATTTATAGCCAAATCTGAAGTAATGATATGAATCCCGACACCTGAATTTCACATTGTGTTCGTCTCTCACCAAACCTTTTAAGTAATTTATGCACAGGGAAAGAGCAGTTCACAAAGGGCCAAGAGAATGCACACAGTGTAAGATCGGCCCCGGAGCTGCAAGGGAACATTTATGTAAAAAGCTAGCCTAATGAGAATCTCCCAAACGACCAGTCCACCTTCGATGCCCATACACATTTACACATTTTCCTGAGAGTACTTCATCAATTCTATGTAGGTAAAATATCCTCCTAGATTTTGTTCCCATTTTGAAAAAAACAAAACAAAACATTTAATGACAAAACCTTTCTACTTCATTTTTATGCCTTTCTCTTCCTAGTTAGAGATCAGCAGAAAAACAAAAGAATGTAATGTATATTAGTAAAGACTCATTACTATACTCATGAGCTCCCCCGATGAGATGTTGCAAGAACAAAAGGTTCTGTATCCCAGTAAGTATAGGCTACAATAAGAAACACTACAGGGGTGTCTGGATGGCTCAGTAGATTAAGCATCCAGCTTAGGCTCATGGTCTCATGGTTTGTGAGTTCGAGCCCCACATCAGGCTCTGTGCTGACAGCTCGGAGGCTGGAGCCTGCTTCAGATTCTGTGTCTTCCTCTCTCTCTGCCCCTCCCCTGCTCGTGCTCTGTCTCTGTCTCTCTTTCAAAAATAAATAAACACTGGAAAAAAATTTTTAAAGAAACATTACAACCCACATTTCCTTCTTACAGATTTACAATGCACAATAGCAAAATGAAGGCGCCGGGAAAACCAGAAGCTTTAATTGGCTGTTTCCCAAATAATCTTGAACCTCCCCACATTTTGCATGATATCCACGGACACTGCCAACCCTCACAGCTATCTGGACAGTACCTTCTGAAATATCAAACCTGGGATGTAAAAGCCCAGGGGTGATAGGCATTGTACCCTGGATGGATGGACCAGATCTGTGGCTAGGGATGTTTTCCCTCCGCCAGTATCCTATAGGAGCCTGGAATAGTCACTCTCCTTATCAGTGCTGTTATCTGAACACAAGAAGGTATAAGATGATGGTGATGACACCATCAAAGATGGTGTCACCAAAGATGAAAGAGGACACCCTGGTATAGCTGTACTCATTCTCAAAGCAGAGTCCCAACACTGAAGTTACCACACTACAAAATCAATTTATGCCTAAGGTATCTAACCATGTAGGTATGAGTTTATACTTTAACCTCAACCTGTAATTTGGGTTTTCCTATAATCAAAGTTATGTCTTATTCTAAAGGACATTTTATTTTATTTTATTTTATTTTATTATTATTTTTTTCAATATATGAAATTTATTGTCAAATTGGTTTCCATACAACACCCAGTGCTCATCCCCAAAGGTGCCCTCCTCAATACCCATCACCCACCCTCCCCTCCCTCCCACCCCCCATCAACCCTCAGTTTGTTCTCAGTTTTTAACAGTCTCTTATGCTTTGGCTCTCTCCCACTCTAACCTTTTTTTTTTTTTCCTTCCCCTCCCCCATGGGTTTCTGTTAAGTTTCTCAGGATCCACATAAGAGTGAAACCATATGGTATCTGTCTTTCTCTGTATGGCTTATTTCACTTAGCATCACACTCTCCAGTTCCATCCACGTTGCTACAAAGGGCCATATTTCATTCTTTCTTATTGCCACGTAGTACTCCATTGTGTATATAAACCTCAATTTCTTTATCCATTCATCAGTTGATGGACATTTAGGCTCTTTCCATAATTTGGCTATTGTTGAGAGTGCTGCTATAAACATTGGGGTACAAGTGCCCCCATGCATCAGGAGGGCATGTATCCCTCCTGTATCCCTTGGGTAAATTCCTACCAGTGTTATTGTGGGTCATAGGGTAGATTGATTTTTAAATGTTTGAGGAACCTCCACACTGTTTTCCAGAGCAGCTGCACCAGTTTGCATTCCCACCAACAGTGCAAGTGGATTCCCGTTTCTCCACATCCTCGCCAGCATCTACAGTCTCCTGATTTGTTCATTTTAGCCACTCTGACTGGAGTGAGGTGATATCTGAGTGTGGTTTTGATTTGTATTTCCCTGATAAGGAGCGACGTTGAGCATCTTTTCATGTGCCTGTTGGCCATCCGGATGTCTTCTTTAGAGAAGTGTCTATTCGTGTTTTCTGCCCATTTCTTCACTGGGTTATTTGTTTTTCGGGTGTGGAGTTTGGTGAGCTCTTTATAGATTTTGGATACTAGCCCCTAAAGGACATTTTAAATGTACATATGATTTTGAATAGTCTCTGAGAATTCCGAGTTTAGAATTAACTAATAACCCTATTAACCTTTGATATTTTCCATCCTTTCTCGATCTGAAGAGATGAAATACAGTTTACTTCCCACTCATTCATTCACTGAACAAGTATTTATTGAGAGTCTAGAACATGGCAGGCACATGCGTGGCACTGAATAGCAATACAGGAAACAGATAAAGTGCTGCCTTAATAGATTTTTCAGCTGTGGTTGGAGAGAAGACAGAACTTTTTTTTTTTTAATTCCAGTATAGGTAACATACAGTTATGTTAGTTTCATGTGTTCATTACTCAGGGCTCATCATGATAAGTGTACTCTTAATCCCCTTCATCCATTTTATCCATCCCCCCCCCCCCCCCCCAGTGACCTACCCTCTCGTAGGTAAGTTTGTTCTCTATAGTTCAGGGTCTGTTTTTGGGTTTGTCTCCTTTCTCCTTTGCTCATTTGTTTTGTTTCTTAAATTCCACACATGAGTCAAATCATATGGTATTTGTCCTTCCCTGGCGGACTTACTTCATTTATCATCATATTCTACAGATCCATCCATGTTGTTGCAAATGGAAAAATTTCATTCTTCTTTAAGGCTCAATAATACTCCATTGTACATGTGTCATACCACTCTTTATCCATTCATCTATGAATGGACACTTGGGTTGATTCCATAATTTGGCTACTATAAATAATGCTGCAATAAACATAGGGGTGCATATATCTTTCCAAATTAGTGTTTCATATTCTTTGGGTAAACAGCCACTACTGGAATTACTGGGTCTTCAGATAATCCTATTATTCACTTTTTCAGGAAACTCTGTATGTTTTCCACAGTTGGCTGCACCAGTTTGCATTCCCACCAACAGTGCACAGGGGTTTCTTTTTCTCCACATCCTTAACACTTGTTATTCCTTGTGTTTTTTATTTTACCCATTCTGACAGGTGTGAGATGATATCGCATTGAGATTTTGATCTGCGTTTCCCTGATGTAGTGATGTTGAGCATCTTTTCATGTGCCTGTTGGCCACCTGTATGTCTTTGGGAAATGTCTATTCATGTCTTCTGCCCATTTTTAATTGGGTTATTTGGAGTTAAACTGTATAAGTTCTTTATGTATTTTGGTACATATCACTCGCATACATCATCTGCAAATAATCTTCTCCCATTCAGAAGGCTGTCTTCTAGTTTTGTCGTCCTTTGCCGTGCAGAAGCTTTTAATTTTGATGTAGTCCCAATAGTTTATTTTTGCCTCAGGAGACATATCTACAAAATTTTTGCTATGGCCAGTATCAAATAAATTACTACCTGTGCCCTCTTCTAGGATTTTTATGATTTCACGTCTCACATTTAGGCCCTTAATCTGTTTTTTTTTTAATATAATTTGTCAAGTTGGCTAACATACAGTGTGTGTGTGTGTGTGTGTGTGTGTATATGTGTGTGTGTGTGTGTGTATATATATGTATATATATACATATATACACACACACACACACACATGTGTGTATATATATGTATATATATACATACATATACATATATATATATATATATATATACACATATATAGCGTGCTCTTGGTTTTGGGGGTAGATTCCCGTGTTTCATTGCTTATATACAACACCCAGCGCTCCTCCCAACAACTGCCCTCGTCAATGCCCATCACCCATTTTCCCCTCTCCCCTACCCCATCAACCCTCAGTTTGTTCTCTATATTTAAGAGTCTCTTATGGTTTGCCTCCCTCTCTGTTTGAAACTATTTTCTCCCCTTCCCTTCCCCCATAGTCTTCTGTTAAATTTCTCAAGTTCCACATATGAGTGAAAATGTATCATATCTGTCCTTCTCTGACTGACTTATTTGACTTAGCATAATACCTCCCAGTTCCATTAACATCGTTACAAATGGAAGGATTTCATCCTTTCTCATCGCCGAGTAGTATTCCATTGTATATGTAAACCACATTTTCTTTATCCATTCATCAGTTAATGGACATTTCCGTAATTTGGCTATTGTTGAAAGCACTGCTATAAACATTGGCATACATGTGCCCCAATGAATCAGCACTCCTATATCCTTTGGATAAATTCCTACTAGTGTTATTGCTAGGCCGTAGAGTAGTTCTATTTTTAATTTTTTGAGGAACCTCCACACTGTTTTCCAGAATGGCTGCACCAATTTGCATTCCCACTAACAGTGGAAGAGGGTTCGCATTTCTTCACATCCTCGCCAGCATCTGTTGTTTCCTGAGTTAATTTTAGCCACTCTGACTGGTGTGAGGTGGTATCTCAGTGTGGTTTTGATTTGTATTTCCCTGATGATGAGTGATGTTGAACATCTTTTCAAGAGTCTGTTAGCCATTTGGACTTCTTCTTTGGAAAAGTGTCTATTCATGTCTTCTGCCTATTTCTTCACTGGATTATTTGCTTTTTGTGTGTTGAGTTTGGTAAGTTCTTTATAGATTTTGGTTACTGACCCTTTATCCGATATGTCATTTGCAAGTATCTTCTCCCGTTCTGTTGGTTGCTTTTTAGTTTTGTTGATTGTTTCCTTTGCAGTGCAGAGGCTTTTTATCTTGATGAGGTCCCAATAGTTCATGTTTGCTTTTATTTCCCTTGCCTTCGGAGATGTGTTGAGCAAGAAATTGCTGCGGTTGAGATCAAAGAGGTTGTTGCCTGCTTTCTCCTCTAGGGTTTTGATAGTTTCCTGTCTTACATTTAGGTCTTTCATCCATTTTGAGTTTATTTTTCAGTATGGTGTAAGAAAGTGGTCCTGTTTCATTCTTCTGCATGTTGCTGTCCAGTTCTCCCAGCACCATTTGCTAAAGAGACTGTCTTTTTTCCACTGGATACTCTTTTCCTGCTTTATCAAAGATTAGTTGCCCATACATTTGTGGGTCCCATTCTGGGTTCTGTATTCTATTCCACTGGTCTATGTGTCTGTTCTTGTGCTAGTACCATACTGTCTTGATGATTACAGCCTTGTAGTAGAGGTTAAAGTCCGGGATTGTGATGCCTCCCAATTTGGTTTTCTTTTTCAACATAACTTTGGCTATTAGGGGTCTTCTGTGGTTGCATACAAATTGTAGGATTATTTGTTCTAGCTTTGAGAAGAATGACAATGCAATTTTGATTGGGACTGCACTGAATGTGGAGATCACTTTGGGTAGTATTAACATTTTAACAATATTTGTTCTTCCAATCCATGAGCATGGAATGTTTTTCCATTGTTTATCTTTGTGTATAGTGTAAGAAAGTGGTATAGTTTCATTCCTTTGCATGTAGCTGTTCAGTTTTCCCAACACCATTTGTTAAAGAGACTTTTTTCCCCATTGCATATTCTTGTCCACTTTGTCAAAAATTACTTGGCCATATAATCATGGATTAATTTCTGGGCTATCTGTTCTGTTCCACTGATCTATTTTTGTGCCAGTACCACTGTATTTTGATTAATACAGCTTTGTCTTATATCTTGAAATCTGGGATTGTTGTATCACCAGTTTTGTTCTTCTTTTTCAAGACTGCTTTGGCTATTCAGGGTCTTTTATGGTTCTATATAAATTTTAGGACGGTTTGTTCTAGTTCTGTGAAAAAATGCTACTTTGGTATTTTGATAGCGATTGCATGAAATGTGCCGATTGCTTTGGGTAGTATGGACATTTAAAACATATTTGTTCTTCTAATCCATCAGCATGGAATGTCTTTCCATTTGTTTGTGTCATCTTCAATTCCTTTCGTCAATATTTTATAGTTTTTAGAGTACAGGTGTTTCACCTCCTTGGTTAAGTTTATTCCTAGGAATTTTATTATTTTGGGGGTAATTCTAAATTTTTTTTCAACATTTTTTATTTATTTTTGGGACAGAGAGAGACAGCATGAACGGGGGAGGGGCAGAGAGAGAGGGAGACACAGGATCGGAAACAGGCTCCAGGCTCCGAGCCATCAGCCCAGAGCCTGACGTGGGGCTCGAACTCACGGACCGTGAGATCGTGACCTGGCTGAAGTCGCTTAACCGACTGCGCCACCCAGGCGCCCCAATTTTGGGGGTAATTCTAAATGGAATTGTTTTCTTAATTTCTCTTTCTGTTATTTCATTATTAGTGTGTAGAAATGCAATGGATTTCTGTATATTGATTTTGCACACTGAGACCTTACTGAATTCATTTATCACTTCTGTTTTTTAGTGGAATCTTTAGGGTTTTCTATACATTTGTATCATGTTATCTGCAAACAGTGCAAGTTTTACTTCTTCCTTACCAACTTGAATGCCTTTATTTCTTTTTCTTGTCTGATTATTTCTGCCTAGGTCTCCAGTACTATGTCGAATAAAAGTGATGAAAGTAGACATCCTTGTCTTGTCCCTCCCTGACTTTAGGGGAAAAGCTCTCAGTTTTTCACCATTTAATACGATGTTAGCTGTGGGTTTTTTATATATAGCCTTTATTATGTTGAGGTATGTTCCCTTTAAACCTACTTTGTTGAGGATTTTATCATGAATGGGTGTTATACTTTGTCAAATGCTTTTACTGCATCTGTTGAAATGATCATATGGTTTTTACCCTTTCTCTTGTCGATATGATGTTATCACATTGGTTGTCATATAGTGAACCACTTTTGCATCCCAGCAATAAGTCCCACTTGATTGTGGTGAATGATCTTTTTAGTGTATTGTTGAATGTGGTTTACTAATATTTTATTCAAGACTTTTTGCATCTACATTCATCAGAAATACTTGTCTGTAATACTTTTTTGGAGTGTTTTTATCTGGTATTGATATCAGGGTAATGCTGGCCTCACAGAATTAAATTGGGAGTTTTCCTTTCTCTTCTATTTTTTGCAATAGTTTGAGAAGAACAGCTATTAACTCTTCCTTAAATGTTTGGTAGAATTCATCTGGTCCTGGACTTTTGTTTGTTGGGAGTTTCTTGATTATTTTCTTTTTTTATGTTTTTACCATTTATTTACCTTAAGACACACAGAAAGAGAGCATGAGCAGGGGAAAGGCAGAGAGGCAAGACACAGAATCCAAAGCAGGCTACAAGCTCTGAGCTGTCAACACAGAGCCTGAAGCAAGGCTCAAACCCATGAACTGTAAGATCATGTCCTGAGCTGAAGGTGGCCACTTAACCGACTGAGCCACCCAGGCGTCCCGGGAGTTTCTTGATTATTAACTCTATTTCATTGCTGGTAATTCATCTGTTCAAATTTTCAACTTCTTCCTGATTCAGTTGTGGTGCATTATATGTTTCTAGGAATTTATCCATTTTTTCTAGGTTGTTCAATTTGTTGGCATATAATTTTTCACAATATTCTCTTACAATCCTTTGTATTTCTGTGGTGTCGATTGTTACTTCTCCTCTTTCATTTCTGATTTTGTTTATTTGAGTTCTTTCTCTCTCTCTCTTTTTTTCTGAGTCTGGCTAGAGGCTTACCAATATTGATCTTTTCTTTTTTTAAATCTGTCTACTCCATTATCTTCACCACCACTCTTTTTTGTTTGTTTTTTGGTTTTTAGTTGTTACTTATTTTGGGAGAGACAGAGAGAGAGAGAGAGAGAGAGAGAGAGAGAGAGAGAGGTGAAAGCACACACAGGGGAGGGGCAGAGAGGGAGAGAGAGAGAATCCCAAGAGGCTTTGCACTATCAGCGCAGAGCCTGACACGGGGCTCAAACCAACAAATCACGAGATCATGACCTGAGCCAAAATCAAGAGTTAGACACTGAAAAGATAGCGCTACCCAGGCACCCTTGATTTTTTTCAAGGTACTAGTTACTGCTTTCATTGATCTGTTTTATTGAGGGTTTTTTTTTTGTTTCTATTTTATTTCTGCTCTTATCTTTAGTATTTCCTTCATTTTACTGGTTTTGGGTTTTATTTGTTCCTTTTCTAGCTCCCTTAGGTGTAAAGTTAGGTTGTTTATTTGAGATTTTTTCTTTCTTCTTGAGTTAAGCTTGTATTGCTATACACTTTCCCGTCAGGACAGCTTTTGCTGCATCCCAAGGATTTTGGACCATTATGTTATTTTCATTTGCTTCCATGTATTTTTTTTCACTTCCTCTTTGATTTCTTGGTTGACCTATTCTTTTTTAGTAGCATGTTATTTAACCTCCTGTATTTGTGCTCTTTCCAGACTTTTTCTTGTGGTTGATTTCTAATTTCATACCTACCTTTGTGGTCAGAAAAGATCATCATTTTTTAATTTATTGAGACTTGTTTTGTGGCATAATATTTAATTTATTCTGAAGAATGTTCCATGTGCACTTGAAAAGAATGTGTACTCACCTGTTTAGGGATGGAATGTTCTGAATATACCTGTCAGATCCATCTGGCCCAATGTGTCATTCAAAGCCACTGTTTCCTTGTTGATTTTCTGTTGGATGACCTATCCACTGATGTAAGTGGGATGTTAAAGTCCCCTACTATTACTGTATTACTATCAATTATTTCTTTCATGTTTGTTTTTAGCTACTTTATGTATATAGTGCTTCAATGTTGGGTGCATAAATATTTTAATTGTTTTATCTTCTTTTTGGATTACTCCCTTTATGATTACATAGTGTTCTTCTTTGTCTCTTGTCACAGTCTCTGTTTTTTGTTGTTTGTTTGTTTATTTGTTTTAGTTTTTGGTTTTACAGTCTTTTTTTTTTAATGTTTATTTATTTTTGAGACAGAGAGAGACAGAGCATGAACAGGGGAGGGTCAGACAGAGAGGGAGACACAGAATCTGAAGCAGGCTCCAGGCTCTGAGCTGTCAGCACAGAGCCTGACGTGGGGCTCGAACTCACGGACTGTGAGATCATGACCTGAGCCGAAGTCGGACGCTTAACCGACTGAGCCACCCAGGCGCCCCTGTTTTTACAGTCTTTAAGTCTATTTTGTCTGATGGAAGTATTGCTACCCTTTTCTGTTTTAAAGTCTATTTTGTCTGATGGAAGAAGCTACCTGGCTTTCTTTTCACTTCGATTTACATGATAAATATTTCTCTATCCCTTCACTTTCAATTTGCATGTGCCTTTAGGTCTTTAGGTCATTCTTTACTTCTCTCCCCACATTTTAGGTATATGGTGTCATACTTTGTATTCTTTTATTTTGTGAATTCCTTGACTGATTTCTATAGATATACTTAATTTACTGCTTTAGACTTTCCTACTTTTCTTACTCCTACTTATGGTCTTTTCTTTCCACTCAAAGAGTGCCCTTTAACAGTACTATTGGGCTGAGTTTTTGTATATGTCAGTTTAATTTTTGTTTTCTGTTTATTTAATTTGAGAGAGAAAGAGGAAGTGCATGCATGAGCAGAAGGAGGGACAGGGAGAGAAGAAAGAGAATTCCGAGCAGGCTCTGTGTTCTGTCAGTGCAAAGCCCGATGGGGGCTTGAAACCACAAACCGTGAGATCATGACCTGAGTCAAAATCAAGAGTCAAATACTTAACCAACTGAGCCACTCAGGTTATATGGGGCCTTGGGAGCCTTTTTTAAGGACTGTGGCTTTCGTTCGAAGATGAAAAGTCACTGGAGTGCTGGGAACAGAGAAGGGTCATGATCTGACGCACCTTTGAACACGAACAACCAATTCACTATGTGAAGGAGAGGTTACGGTGGAGCAAGGGAGGGACCTGGGTCAGTCTAGGGGTTCTGCAGTAACTCGGGCAAGATATTTCGGTGGTGGTAGCAGATGAAGTGCTGAAAAGCAGTGGGATTCCAGATCATTTTAGGTTTTGAGCCATATTAGACCACTTGGTGGACTGGATGAGAAGTGTGAAAGAGGAATTGAGAATGACTCCAGGTTTTTGGACTGAGCAACTTGAAAGAAGGGCATCTGCTGAGATGAGGAAGACTATGGGAGAGGTTTTGCAGAACAGAGAGCTTAGGAGGTTCAGTTTTACACACATTAAGTATGAGATGCTATTAGACACCCAAGGAGAGAAGTCAAGTAGACAGCTAGATACACAGATCTGGAGTTCAGGAGAGCAATCAAGGCTAGAAATATGTGCTTGGGAATATCTGTACAGAAATGGTGTTTAAAAACACGGGGCTATGTGACATCCACATCAAGTGAATAATAGATTTAAAAAGGAAAGAAAGAAAGAGAAAGAGAGAGAAAGAAAGTTAGTTGAAAGACTGATCCATGGGGAGCTCCAACATTAAGTGGTCAAGGAGATAAGGGGCAATCAGCAAAAGAAGAAGTGAGCCTGGCACCCTAGAAGCCAAATGAAGAAAATATTTCAAGGATGAGTAACTGATCAACTGTGTCAGTGGTTCTGAGAGGTCAAGTAAGGTGATGACAGACACCTGACCACTGTACTAAATAATGCAGAGGTCACTGATGGCCTTGACAATTTAAATGACATGATTAGGCAGAAAGCCTACTGGATGGGGTTGAAGAGAGAAAGGGAGAAACAGGAACTAATTATCAAAATATGGCCCAGCCTCCCTAAGGAATCCCCAAGACCTTTCAATGGGTCCATGAGATCAAAAATATTTTCACCCCTATTCTCTCATGTGGGTATACTGGAGTTTTCCAGCAACTCCATGACATGTGATGACACTTTTACTGTGACACCTAATGAAATGTCTACCTGTATATTCTTATGCTTAAATTTTTTGTTTTAATTTCTAATATGGGAAATATCAACGAATATAATCCAAATAAACCAAAAGATTTTGAGGTTATCGTTTTTTAAGAGTTTAAAATGGCATACATAAAAATTGGGGCACCTGAGTGGCTCAGTCAGTTGGGCATCCGACTCTTGATTTTGGCTCAGGTCATGATCTCACAGTTCGTGGGTTTGAGCCCCACAACAGGCTTTGCACTGACAGCACACGGAGCCTGCTTGGAATTGTCTCTCTCCCCTCTCTCTTCCCCACCCCTGACTCATACATGTGCTCTCTCTCAAAATAAATAAATGTAAAAACATTAAAATGACATACACAAAAATAAATTCCAAATGAATTAAAGACTTAAATGTAGGACCTGAAGCCATAAAAACCCTAAAAGACAGCACAGACACTAATTACTCTGACATCAGCTATAGCAACGTTTTCCTAGATAGGTCTCCTCATGCAAAGGAAACAAAAGCAAAAATAAACTACTGGGACCACATCAGATTAAAATGCTTCTTCACAGCGAAGGAAACAATCAACAAAACTAAAATACCACCTACTGAACAGGAGAAGATATTTCTTAACTTATATATCTGATAATGGGTTAATATATAAAATATATAAAAGAGTGGTGCCTGGGTAGCTCAGTTGGTTAAGCATCCGGCTCTTGACTTCAGCTCAGGTCATGATCGCTTGGTTCGTGGGTTCAAGCCCTGAATAGGGCTCCATGCTGACAGCATGGAGCCTGCTTGGGTTTCTCTGTCCCTCTCTCTCTACCCCTCCCCCACTTGCACGCAGTCTCTCTCTCTTTCTCAAAATAATAAGCAAACATAAATAAACATTTCTTTTTTAAAAAAAACACTAAATTTCTATATCTCTTGTAGTAAAAAGGAATATAGACTTTAGAGTTCCACGGACCTGAGCTTCACCATTTCCCAGCTGAATGACTTTGGCAAGCTGCTTAGCTTGTCTGAAACTTAATTTCCCCTCTCTAAGAGAAATTTCAGAGCCTTGTGAGGGTCAAATAAAACAGGCTGTACAATGTGCCTAATGAAGTGTCGAGCAGAGGTAGACATTAAATAAATGGTGGATTTTGAAAAAGTAGTTCAGTAATAGAGCATAACCTTTAAATAAAAAAAGTAATATCAGGACACATTTAATAAGCTAAATAAATAAATAAATAAATAAATAAATAAATAAATAAATAGGGAGCTCCTGGGGAAAATAGATACGTAGACATTCATAGTGAAGCTTCCTGCATTCGGTTTGAGGATGAAAAGGACAGACACATTCTATGAAGTGCTTACTCATCCAACGCACATTTGAATGTCATGATGTGGCACACGCTGTGGTAGACAACAGGAATAAAGAGAATGAAGAGACGACTAAATCAGAGCCCCTACTTTCTGGGAAGCTTTCAGTGTAACACAGAAACCACCCTGAACAGAACTACAATACAGAGGGACACTGCTTCAAGGGCCATGCCCTGGGTGCGACAGAAGCCCAGAAGCCCAGAGAGCCCAGGAGCCGCCGCACAAGTCGTGCGGTCTCCTTACACTAACAACCCTTGAAAGTTGTCCCTAAGGAACGTTCCCCCCCCCCCCCCGCACCATCACCACCGTCACACCCCTAGCTCACTGAGTCATGACACAAGAGAGAGCTGGGGCTGTCACTGTGTTTTGAGAGCGTAGTTCTCTGATCCTCATCTTCCCGCATCCGTGAAAACTGACTCGGTACAACAAGTGTATTTTTACATGTGCATGTCTTTTTAGACATTTTTAGCATCGTTAAGAACCCATTCATTTTTATACACGTGATGGGTTTTAATCCACCACAGTCATTATCCCTTCCATGCCGTTAGCACGTATGACATCTCAGGCCGCTGGGAGCACCTTCCAGTTGCCATCTGTACCCTTTGGAAGCGCCCCCCGGTTCGTCTTTGCCAGCTTCCTCATTTTAGGGGATCACAAGATATTCCAGACTCATCCTCTGCATTATCTGTGTACATGAGGACAGCTATTTCTCTAGCAGGCCCTGGCGGCAGGTTACCGTAGTGGGAAACGGGCCACTCCTGTGTGACTGCCACCGCGTCTGTGCCTCTTCGTTACACAGCTGTGCATCTCTCTAGCTGTGGTCATCCTCACGAGGCATCTCTGCAGCCAGGTTAGTCATTTACCAACACCTAGCACCTTCCTTTGCAGACAATGCCATCCATGCAGGACTCTCCCCAGGAGGGCGGTTATTCTGCCAAAACTTAAGAGTGCCCCGGAGGGATAGGCTGTTCCTTCTCTGGTGGGTGATTCTTGGCATTTAGGCCATCTGCCGTCCTTGGAATCTAGAAAGCCAGCTTTGTGATGAGAGACCTGGGAAATCAGCGTTCACGGGCAGCAGGCTTCCTGGAAATTTTCCCTGTGTCCCCTCTTGGGCACATGGCCTGATTCCCTTGCTGTCTCAGCAGAGACCTGAGCAGATGGAGCCGTGTCCTCACGTCTTGTACCTAAATAAAAGGACGTTATGTAAAATCTGGGCTCAAATCCAGCACGCAAGGGCATATGTGTATTCTGGCCAACGAACTTCAGGGTCTACATTTCCCCATGTGCTGTGGGTTTCAGATTGAAATTTCCTCTCCCTTCCAAGTAAGAATTACAAAATACTTCTCTTGGAATTCTCCATGACAACCAAGAGAGATGGCAATTTCCACCTTTGGGAAGCAGCAAGCTACACGTTCAAACGCTTGGACTTCTAAGTCAATGACTCATAATTAAAATAATGGCAGCAGCAATAATTCACACAACTATTTATTGGGTACCGTTTAAGTGAGGAGCTACCCGGGGCTTCGAGGCAGACCCCGCTGTGCTTCCCACTGAATGATGAGGAATCTGAGAATTTGTGTGTCATGTAGCCGTAAGGACACGGTGCCAGAGATTTAAACTCAGGTCTGTCTGGCTCCAAGTTCCAGGCTTGAATCCATTACCTTTTGGGAAAGAGTACACAGATATCCTTTTTCCACTAGGCTGACAATGGGTAGGCGACATAAGTCAGTAACAAGCTTTCAGCTAGGAGGGGAAAGATGCTTAAACCCTGGAACTCTGGCAGGGCACTCACGGGGACTCCTGCAAAGGAAGAAGATACACTTTGATGGTGACAGCAAGCCCTGAGGTCATTTGTGGGACCAGGCCCTGCAGGCACACATCTGGCTTAAGAAAAATACACTCTCAGGGTGCCTGGGTGGCTCAGTCAGTTGAGCGACCGACTTGGGCTCAGGTCATGATTTCACAGTTCGTGAGTTCGAGGCCCGCGTCAGGCTCTGTGCTGACAGCTCTAAGCCTGGAGCCTGCTTTGGATTCTGTGTCTCCCTCTCTCTCTGCTCCTCCCCTGCTCACACGCTGTCTCTCTCTCTCAAAAATAAAGATTAAAAAAAAATTTAAAAAAAAAACAGAAAAATACATTCTCTTGACACACTAGAATCCTTGAAGAAACAATGTGACAGAAGTGCTTATTATACCAGATGTGATGTTCTTTTACATTCCAGACCCCAATTTAGCCTAAGCTTCTAATACACGGATCTATTAAATAGCCTTAGAGTCCACTGCGCCAGTGGAATTTTCTGTCTACTCTAACAGGCTATTTAAATGCAGTGAGGGCTATTTTTGAACATCCCTCATCATTTGAGTGCCATATACGGTAGAATTTCTAAGTCTCAATAATGCTTCAGCGCTGATTACTTCTAATGGGAAAATGAAATATAAATGCATGTTTAACTATGGACTCTGGCTACGCAGAGGATTTCACTTACATAATCCCTAAACCGGGAGGACGGAGAGATTGCAGCTTTCCTGAGAGACCGTTCTCTGAGCTCTTTGCACTCAGACGATGTTCTCACATTTTTCTTGAAATTAGCTTTCATCTTTTTTAACCTTCTTAAATCATCCCCTCCTACAAATAGCGACATGATACATTATTTTTTTTTAGGCTTCTTTTTGTTTGTTTGTTTTTTTCTTTTTCTCCTCTCCTGTTTGTGTTTTTTTGAGGTTTATTTATTTATTTATTTTTTTCAATATATGAAATTTATTGTCAAATTGGTTTCCATACAACACCCAGTGCTCATCCCAAAAGGTGCCCTCCTCAATACCCATCACCCACCCTCCCCTCCCTCCCACCCCCCATCAACCCTCAGTTTGTTCTCAGTTTTTAACAGTCTCTTATGCTTTGGCTCTCTCCCACTCTAACCTTTTTTTTTTCCTTCCCCTCCCCCATGGGTTTCTGTTAAGTTTCTCAGGATCCACATAAGAGTGAAAACATATGGTACGACATGATACATTAAATGATACCTAAACAATGGCTGCATGAAGTCAGACATGGGACGAAAACACACCTGTGATTTCTGAATATTTCAACAGAAAGGCAACCATCCCAGAATCTTTTCAGTGTGGAAATTTTTTATTATGGAAATCCTCTAGCACACACATCAGTAGACATAACAGTGTAACAGAGTCTCATCTCCCCATCACTCAGCTTCTGCCTCTTGTGTTATGTATCCATCCTGCTCTCACCAGAATTTGGTCAAAGGGCATTCTCCAGGTGAAACACACCGGACATTGAAATTCCAGTGGCGTCTGAAATGTGGCATCTGGTAATGGCACGATGTGAAGTGACAGTAACTCCCTCAGACTTTTATCTTGAGGTACTCATCACAGAGTCAACCAAGAGCATCAGCTCAACGTTGAAACCACTCCAGATAGTAACTCACTGGCAACAAATCAAGATATGAAAGTGCTAATTGCTCGTGAGTCAGCTCAAAGCAACACAGACTGATCTTCTCTCTTACATTTACAGCCAAGGTCCAAGATGGTAGGAGTGGGCTGGAGCCAATGCCGTTATACAAGATGAAAGCATGTGACCATACCAGACAGATGAATCCGAACACAGTCTACATGCTAACACGCCAGAGTGGAGACCGCAGGTCCCAACTCTGCTTATCATCATCACGATCCTCATTACCATTTACTGCCTGCCTACTCTAGCCTACATCCCGTGCTAAGCACTCTACCCTCTCTTTTTAATCTCTACCAGAGCAAGCACTTTTATCATCAATTTGAAGATGGAGAAACGGAGGCATAGCAAGATCAGACTGCTCGTTCAGCAGGATCTAGATATAAACCAGGTCCTCCTGATGTCAAAGTCTGCATTCTTTTCCCTGTAACACACTTTGGGTCCAAGTAATAGTGACCCAAATATCATTAGTTGTATGAACACACACACACACACACACACACACAAAGTCCACACCTATTCTGAATCTGCAGGGTGTGCATGAAGGGAATGATCGACATAACATCTGGTTAAAGTCTGAGGTCCTTAACCAACTTTATAGTTCATGACTCCCTTGAGAATGAATAAATAAATCAAGAAGCTGAAACCCTGCCAACCTCTCTGCTGGGCTCCATATCCTTTATTTATTTTTTAAGTTTATTTATTTATTTTGAGAGACAGAGCACGAGAGGGACAGAGAGAGAGGGAATCCTGAACGGGCTCTACCCTGACAGGACAGAGCCCAAGGCGGGGTTCCAACTCACGAACTATGAGATCATGACCTGAGCGGAAATCAAGAGTCGGACACCTAACCGACTGAGCCACCCAGGCGCCCCAAGCCTTCATTGCACTTCAAACCACCTCAGATATCAGGAAACAGCTGTGGTTGCTGGTGCTTCCTACATCGGGTGGGATGCTAGGTTGGCCAGTGTGACTGTTTAGTGCCATCAAGAAGAATTTTGACATCATCCTCGAAGCACTTTGAAGGGGCTACTTCCAAGGGAAACTGTCAGCTTAAACTTCATGAATTATCAGCGGTGTTTAAGTGCAGGTAATAAAAAAAAAAAAAAAAAAAAAAAAAAAAAAAAAAAAAAAAAAAAAAAAAAAAAAAAAAAAAACCTCAGCTATTAAATAACATTTTGTACCGAAAAGGGATTTGGAGAGATTCTGACAGTTAACTAACGAAAAATCTGCAAAAGAAAAAAAGCACTCTTGCCACAGAACCCAAGATATTCACCAGGGGCTGGGAAACGCAAAGTTCTTTGAGCTGAACTCTCTGAATAAGTTATTTAATTGACAAAATTCTCAGGCAGTGACAGTAACCTTCAGCGGGCACGCAAAGGTGGTGACCCTGCTTTCGTAGGCTAAAACATCAAGTCGCAGAGAGATACCAATGCCCTGGGCCCATTCCAAGGGAAAATCTGTACAATTACCGTGACTGCCAGGAAGCCCTACATTTTAGTCGTTAATAATAAGCCCCCCGTTTTTGTCCAGAGTCATCAGCTGGGCTTCTCAGCTTCAAAATTCTGAACTTCAAAACGGGTGAGATGGAAAATATAATCTTCTATAACATCTTCCATGTTACCTCAGTCTTCCCCCAACTTTATTTCTGCACCGTTCGCTCAATGTTACAGACTCCCTTATTATCTGGAATCTTTTCCACTGAATTTGGGTCCCCTAGATAGATAGATAGATAGATAGATAGATAGATAGATAGATAGATATAGATATAGATATAGATATAGATATAGATATAGATATATAAAAGCAGAGGCACTCCAGGCATATGTATAATCATTATCCTGCTTTCCATCCCTTGGGGAACTGATCTAGGTAAGCAAAGGGCACTGCAATCTATGATTCTCTAAATGTCTCCTTTTGCGCCTGACGTGTTACGGCCACCACCTCAAAATGGACCTGTCAAAATGTAAAACTCTGGTTTTTTGCCTATTAATGATGTCTGCATTAATAATGATTTGCCTATTAATGATTTCTAATTTCTTTTGCATTTCTGATCTTATTTTATGTCAAATTGACCCTCCAATTAAGGAAAGCTGTAGTGGATTAATTGTTATGGGTATTTATTACTTTTATAATCAGGAAAAAATATGTTTTCAGAACAACTGTTAAAACTGGCTTTGCTTCTGAAGACTATTATATTTTAACAGATTTTTTTTTTAAAAAGAGAGAGAGAGAGAGAATATGAGTGAGGGAGGGGCAGAGCGGGAGGAAGAAAGAGAATCTCAAGCAGGCTCCACAGTCATCATAGAACTAGATGCAGGGCTCGATCTCATGACCCTGGGGTCATGACCTGAGCCGAAATCAAGAGTCAGAGGCTTGGGGTGCCTGGGTGGTTCTGTCAGTTGAGCGTCCGACTCTTGATTTCAGCTCAAGTCATGATCTCAGGGTTTCCGAGATAAAGTCCCACACAGGGTTTATGTTAACAGCGCAGAGCCTGCTTGGGACTCTCTCTCTCTCTCTCTCTCTCTCTCTCTCTCTCTCTCTCTGCCCCTCCCCTGCTCATGCTCTCTTTCTTTCTCTCTCTCTCTCAAAATAGATAAAACATCTTAATAAAAAAGAGTCAGAGGCTTAACCAACTGAGCCACCCAAGCACCCCAAGACTTTCATTTCTTTACCACCAAACCATCAACATAAAGAACTCTTACGATATTAAATCTAATCTATATTTTACCAAGATTATGACCATAACTGTTCAAATTTAATTGAAGATTTCACGGGCACGTGGAGTTCAAATACCCTTCTCCACAACCCTTCCTGCCCCTCTAAGCCCCCACTGCCTAACAGATAGTCAAATGAGATTAGCATAAGAAAGCCTACAAGAAAGTAGGTGTGCCCATTCTCTACATTTTAGAATAGGAAACAGCATATTTTCTGTCGCTAATCACACTGCAATTTCAACTACTAAGTGTTTTCACTGGTCTGAAATTCAGACCATAAGGTGCAGTACAAGCAGACTCTTCTCGGAGGATGATCCATGCATCCTGCTTGGGTAACTGCGTGCACGGCTCAGGTAGCTCTTGGGGAGGTGGGGTCTCACTTCTGGCTCATGACCCACTCCTACTCCCCCCGTTTACCCCATCCCTCATCCCCACATAGGCCTGTACCCTCATCTCGGCTTGGAGGTGATGCTAAAGCATAAGCACAGAGTAAAGAGGGCTGTTTTATACACAATTTGGTAATTTTTTTCAGGTAGCAAACTGTGTAACAGCTTGGTTTCTAGACTGTCAACAACCCCTGACGTCGAAAACAGCCACATCTAAACCAAATGGTCATGTCGAAATGTCATGAATTCTCGTCATTATCTGAGTTCTCGTAGCATGCGGTTTCTGCCTGACCTGGAAATGAGATTTTGTTAAACAAAATGATTCCTCTAACAATAAAGGGCTTGTATTAGGTTGCTTACACAGGATTTCACACGATGGGGCTCTCAGTTATTAAATGAGAACAGAAATAATACAGTTTGGGGTAGAGATCCTAACCTAACCCAACACCCATCCATACGAGTTTTGTAGGCCCGGAGAGGGCACCTGTGAACACAGGGTCGCACACGCCGCAACTGGTTACAGGCAAGATTTTAGGCATCACTTAATTCTGTGGGTGGAAACGGCAAACCATCACAAGCAAGATGAGTGAAAATAAAATGGGGCCTTACTGCGTAGAATCAACTTATCAGGGAAAGCATCATACAGGTCTTTCAAAGGGTGCTTTATCTCAAACAACCTTAACAGAGTGTTGAAATGGTCAGGGAAACAGAGTTAGAGACCCCAAAAGGTGGCTCCGCTGGGAACAAACACACTAAGGTCAAAGATGCACGGGACGGGCTAAAAAAGAAAAAAATGGTTTCATCAAATGTAAGCAATTTTTCCAAGGTAAGATGTGATTTTATACAAAAGACTTTTAAATATGTTACTAAATTAATACATTAATATTATCTGTTGGCATTCAACTCTTTTAACTATGACCCTGTAAGTTCAAAAATACAAAGGAGAAAAAAATAAAAATGAATCTCCTTGCTGGCTGCCTTATATTCAGGAGGACGTGATACATGACATGGTCATCACTCCAGAGAGGGCGAAACGTACCACACAGCTACTCACCGATGGGAGGGGGAATCTGTGCCCAGGGTGAGCTGTGCCCAAAGCCCACCAGGGTCTTTCCACTGTGCCTCATGAGCCCTTCCAAGTGAAGACCCACTAATTCTTCTCTCTTGAGACCACAGCTAAGTTATCAATTGACTCCCACTCCGAGCTCGCTAGTTTCTTTTTTTTTTTAAGTTTTATTTATTTTGAGAGAAAGAGAATCCCAAGCAGGCTCTGCAATGACAGTGCGCAGCCTGGGGCTCAGACTCATGAACTCGAGATCCTGACCTAAGCTGAAATCAGGAGTCGGATGCTTAACCATCTGAACCACCCAGGTACCCCCAAGCTTGCTAGTTTCTAAAACTACGGCAATTTCCAAGTAAAAAGTACCCCAACCAGGGCGCCTGGGTGGCTCAGTTGGTTAAGCATCCAACTTCAGCTCAGGTCATGATCTCACAGTCTGAGAGTTCGAGCCCCACGGATGGATCTCACAGTCTGTGAGTTCGAGCCCCATGTCAGGCTCTGTGCTGACAGCTCAGAGCCTGGAGCCTGCTTCAGATTCGCTGTCTCCCTCTCTCTCTCTACCCCTCCCCTGCTCGTGCCCTGTCTCTCTCTCTCTCTCTCTCAAACATAAACATTTAAAAAAAATTTTTTTAAGTAACCCAATGAAAACAGAGAATAATGCGCAATGCCTACTTTCCATAAATTCTGTTCTCATACGTTTGAAAAGGTCCCCAAAATGGGGAAACGTCTCCAAGTTCCCGAAGCTCTTATCCCCCTTCTCCTACCCTGTGGACAGTGAGCTGGCAAACCCACAGATGCACCCGGCAGTGTGCCCTCCACCACCTCCACCCTTCTGTTCACTGTCCTACACTGGAGGTCCTTCCGAAGCCAGTCCCCCCAGTCAGCTGTCTCTGAGGTCTCTCCCACAGACAGGATCCTCCCCTCCCCACAAGCATGCCGCCTTCTCGGCCACGTCTGAGTGGAGAGGGACATTTCCTTGGGGTCTAATGACCTTGATTCAAATTCAGTTTCTCCCACTGCAGGATCCTGCCTGCGTGACCCTGACCGGTTACTGAA
Organism: Acinonyx jubatus; assembly: GCF_027475565.1. NCBI lineage: Eukaryota > Metazoa > Chordata > Mammalia > Carnivora > Felidae > Acinonyx > Acinonyx jubatus. The sequence goes on from NC_069383.1 coordinate 92,341,857, forward strand.
GCTCTCAGCATCTCACTTCGCTCCTCACGAAGTGGAAACAGCAATACCTACCTCACAGCTGATTAAATAAGGACAGGTGCTCTGACCTACCCTGAGGACAGGGTCTGGCATTTTCTAGGACCCCCCCCCATGACTATTAAAGCAGCATCTCTTTTATTATCTTTACTCATCTTCTCTTACAGTTGCGTACGAACCTACAATATCTCCCTGACTGAACTGTAAGTTATTGACGTGCAGACATTGTTTTAATACTTCTCTTTACATCTCTGGAAACGCTTGGCACACAGTAGGGATACAAGAAATACGTTTGCCAAATGATATAAATAAAAGGCTCTCCAGAAGCAAAAAAAACATAAAGCAGCTTGATAATGGGTCATTTAATTATGTTTGTATTTATAAAATGATCTATTTCACTCCAGTGAAATCAAATCTGTTCTTTCAGTGTTGAAACGTATCCACTAATTTGCTTTGACATACTTCAAAAAAAAAAAAAAAAAAAAAAAAAAGCTCCAGGAGCTCCCAAGGCACTCTAATGAACGTGTGTTCTAAGGGAGCGAGCACATCCACACATCCAAATTAACCAAGGTTACATCCACAGCACCAGGGAATAATACGCTGTGCTCCTGGGTGGCTCATACATTTAATCAAATAAAAATATTAAAGGACCTGTAATTTTCCCTTTATCGCTTTCGTTCTATCACAGGAGTTAAATGCCTCTCTAAAAATAGCAAGTGTTAATTTGCCAGATTACTTCATAGTCTTCGCTTTTGGAAAGAGGAACGCCACAGCCACTTTAGATCCTACTTGGCAACATGCTTTCATTAACATTTCTTCCTTCATCAACAAACACTGGTGGGGCCACCCACCGAAGCACCAGGTACTGTTCCTGACACTGGGGATAGCGATCACATGGTCAAAAAACTCCTGCCCAAAGCTTACCTGCAACTGGGGAGAGAGAGAGAGATGATGGTAAGACGAGTGAGTAAAACATGCAGGGTGTTAGCAGAAATGCTCGGGATGCACTAAGGGACCCAGAGAGGAGAGAGATGGGAGCGGAGGCAGGACATGGGGTCGAAGAGGCCAGGAGGTGCCAGATCACAAGGACCCCCAGCAGTGGCTTTCACCCCAATGGCACGGAGAGCCACTGGAGGGTTTTGAGAAGAGGCCTGACCCTCTGACCTTGGCAATCTGGTGGTTGTGTGGAGAACAGAGGCCAAGGGCAGGAGTGGGAGAAGTTGGGAGACTGATGCCATAATGAGGCGAGAGAGGACAGCAGCCTGGATCAGCCAGGGTGAGGAGTGGTCGAACTCCAGGCATGTTCTGAAAGCAGAGCTGACATGACTTCTTGATGGACTGGATGTGGGGCGAGAGCTAGGGAGAGGAGTCTAGGATGATAAGTCTGCACACAAGATACACGTATGATCCCAGCGAACTCCACGCTCCTCCTCTCGTGTCGCAAAACACTTTCCCAAAACACACCATCTCCTCTGAAGCCCGTAAGCAGACTCTTTGGGGGACGGTAACCACGCTTCCTGCTTGTGCACCTCATATCAGGCATCGTGGTAGCACCTCCGTGTGTACCTCATCCACACTAACCCACGTGAGAGGGAGGGATGGTCAGCGCACCGTGCAGTCACTGCCCTGTGGGTCGGCTTGGCAGAGGTGACCACGCGGCCTTAAGATGGACCTAGACGACAAGGTCACCTAACAGGGAGGCATCTATTCTAGGCTAGGAGATTGCTGCCAGGAGAGAAAGCCAGGCTGGGATTACCACATCTTCACATTCCTCTAGAGAAACCTGAAATGCAGATGATTACGTGGAATCTCCTGATCTCGAAAGGCACGGTTTTGAAAAACTAACACTAAATGCGCTAAACAAACACACCTGTGTGCCACCTTAGGGCAGTCCATCCCTGCAAGATGGGGAAGTCCATGCTAATTCTAAATTATTTCCCGATTTTTTTTTTATTAGGAATATGTTTTTCAAATGACGATCCTAGGTGCTGCAGAGACTATCAAGGAATCTAAAAAACCCTGCACAAAAATATAAGGCAGGAAGGAGAGGAATCAAAAAAAAAAAAAAAAAAAGAATAACAATTTTATTTTATTTTAATTTTTTTTAACGTTTATTTATTCTTGAGACAGAGAGAGACACAGCATGAACGGGGGAGGGTCAGAGAGAGGGAGACACAGAATCCGAAACAGGCTCCAGGCTCTGAGCAGTCAGCACAGAGCCCGACGCGGGGCTCGAACCCACGGACCGTGAGATCGTGACCTGAGCCAACGTCGGACACTTAACCGACTGAGCCACCCAGGCGCCCCAAGAATAACAATTTTAAGAGTGGCTTCTGGGCCACTGTCGTGGCATGTGTCACAATCCAAATGCATAAGAGAGAAAGGACACAAACGGCCTTTCCCTCCAGGAGAGAAGTTTGCCAAGTAAAACTGGGACAGGAAGACTGCAGAGGGACAGAGAGTAGCAGCCCCTCAGTTACACCTGTAAAATATGAACTCTGATCCCTCTAATGGAAGCTGGCCGCTGCACAGACTCCACATCTACACGTCTCCCTACCCCACCTCCACGCATCACCTCTGCTTCCGGCCGGCCTTCTTGGCAGCAGAGTGAGGGGGACAGACACACGGTCTCTGCTGCGGTACAGGGTGGGAAGCGCTAGGAAAGACTGTCATGTTAAAAAAAAAATGGCCTATGGGGCACCTGGGTGGCTCAGTCAGTTAGGCGTCCGACTTCGGCTCAGGTCATGATCTCACAGTTTGTGAGTTCGAGCCCCATGTCGAGCTCTGTGCTGACAGCTCAGAGCCTGGGGCCTGCTTCGGATTCTGTGTCTCCCTCTCTCTCTGCCCCTCCCCTGCTCACGCTCTGTCTCTCTCTGTCTCAAAAATAAATAAAACATTTAAAAAAAAATTTTTTTTTTAAAGGGCTGTAATGGGGCACCTGGGTGGCTCAGTGGGTTAAGCATCTGACTCTTGATTTCGGCTCAGGTCATGATGTCACCACATGGGGCTCTGCACTCTCTGAATCTGCTTGGGATTCTCTCTTCCTGTCTCCCTGCTCCTCCCCTGCTTGCACGCGTGCACGTGCGTGTATATTCTTTTGCTTTCTCTCTCTCAAAATAAATAAACATTTTTTTTAAATGGGCTGTATAGAAACAGAGCATCTGAGGTCAGGGCTGAGAGTCAGTAGCCCACAGGACATGGCTCTCCTGTAGACAGAAGGGATGTCGGGATGGCCAGTGAATCCAATTAGAGTGCAGACCACGGAGAAGCTCAAGCACCCTCCCAAAGGAATTTAGGACAAATATACATTGGGGTGTCTAGAAAACCCTGACTTGGACTCGGATTGGACATGAGTCAAGTGCAAGAGAGGAGCTACTGGTGTGCAGGGTGGGAAGACCACTGGGAGGGGGGAGAGATCGCTTGCCTGTGGGAGGGAGGACAGGAGTCTACAGACGGGTAGAGCTTGTGCACAAGCAACTGCCTCCCAGAAGCAGTCAAGGGTCCTCCAGCCTCTCCCCTCAGTTCCAGCTCCAACTGGGAGGGTTCAGGGCTCGCCCTTTGGACCTAAGGAAAGAGGCCAGGGAATTCTCAGACCATCAGAAAAAAAGACCCCAGATGAGAAGTGTGGCAGCAGGAAGGGAGAACAGACACTCCCGAGAGGTCCACAAGACGAAGGAGGGCGCTGTTCGCACCGAATCTTAAATTGGGACGTGACGTTATAAAGAAACTCAGAAGGGTGCTTTCATGTCACGGCTGTAGAATTTCTCCCCGCCCACGAGCATGATCGAATGACACTGGAGCTGCCGACAGGGATGGCAGGATGAGAGGGAGGGGAGCCCAGTCCTCTCTCTCCCACGTTTACTTTCCCAAATCAGAAGTCTGAGATTGTCCTGACCATCCCTCCTGCCCACTCCCACATACCAAATCCTGTCAGTCCTGCCTCCCAACGCCCCCTTGGTCCTGTCCACCCCTCTCTAGCCCTCTGCCACTGTCCCTTCACCTGTCCCTTCACCAATGTACTCATCCCTCAGCTTCAGTCCAACTTGCATCCAGACACACCCTCCACCCCATAGTCCAAATGGCCCTTCACTTGACTCTACTCACATTCTGCTCTGGCTTCAACAGCTTCCCACTAACTTTAGAATAAAGCCCGATGCCACCCGGCCCATAACAAGAACACGGCAGTCACTTAATAAATAAAAACTCTGGGACGCCTGGGTGGCTCCGTCAGTTAATCCTCTGACTTTGGCTCAGGTCATGATCTCACAGTTCGTGGGTTTGAGCCCCACATCAGGCTCTGTGCTGACAGCTCAGAGCCTGGAGCCTGCTTCAGATTCTGTGTCTCCCTCTCTCTGCCCTTCCCCTGCTCTCTCTCTCTCTCTCTCTCTCTCTCTCTCAAAAATAAACATTAAACAATATTTTTAAGTAAAAAAATAAATGAAAGATCTAGTTCGGATCATTTCTTCATGTGCTACCCACCCTCTTTTACTCTTAGTATAATCTTCTGAGCTGAATAGTAAAAGGCATACACAGTTCTTTGTCAACCAGTACAGTAAACTGAAAAAAACACAAAAAACAACATCAATTTCATCCTATGGTTCTGATACAATAAATACTTAAAAGCTTCAGATTCACAGTCATCCCTTGTGTTTATTTGCGAAACTGCATGACATATACAATCACAGGAATTCATGCATATTTATGTATATTATTGTACTTCCATTTAATACTACTTCATAACAGAAGTTATGTCAAATTACTGCTCTCTACTGAATATTTGCTACCTAAGAGTAATGGAAGAAGAACTATAATGAATCACTAGGTTCAGCAAATCATGCACCTGACCTAGTTGGGTCTGAATCAGCTCTGTAACCAGGCGTTCGAGGTAAAAAACATACTTTTTTTATACAGTCGATTAATTCAAGAGATATGCTTTGAAGTAATATACTGTCTGGGGTTTCTTAAAATTAAATCTGTGTTTCCCATGTTGAGGTGAATTATCTTTGAAAATTTCTTTCCACAATTAAAATAGATTTTTCTAATCTCTCACAAACAGAGGCAGAAATTACTCCTACCCAACACTAAGAAAATGCACAGAAGGCAGTATTAACGTCTGATAAGCCAAACTAGTCTTAATAACATCCATCCACCAAAACTCAATAGAACATACCACATGCTCTGAGCTATTTTATAATGGGAAAATATTTTTATTTATATTTTAATCTTGTTTATGGTAAGCTTTCTTGTTTTGTTTATTTTTATTTTTATTTTTTATTTATTTACTTTTTAGAGAGAGAGAATCTTAAGCAGTCTCCCCGTTCAGCATGGAGCCCAACGCACGGCTTGATCTCACAACCATGAGATGATGACCTGAGTCATGTGTTTACAAGAGTTGGATGCTTAAGCAACTGAGCCACCCAGGTGCCCCAAGTTATTTGCTTTTTAATATTGCTTAATACGTATCAAACAAATCTACATTTTAAATTCCATGCAGTCAAACTTAGGCGAGTGTTTTGTTGCTTTTATGATTAGAAAATTCGTCATCTTGGGGCACCTGGGTGGTTCAGTCGGTTGAGCGTCCAACTTTGGCTCAGGTCATGATCTCGCCGTTCATGGGTTCGAGCCCTACGTCAGGCTCTATGCTGACCGTTCAGAGCTGGGAGCCTGCTTCAAGTTCTGTGTCTCCCTCTCTCTCTCTGCCCCTCACCCGCTCATATTCTCTGTCTCTCAAAAATGAATAAACATTAAAAAAAGAAAGAAAAAAAAGAAAATTCATCCTCTCCACAGATTCAGTTATATATTCACCTTTAACTTTTTTTAAATGTTTATTCATTTATTTTTGACTGGGTGGCTCAGTGGGTTAAGCATCCAAGTTCAGCTTAAGAGACACATTCTGTTTCCTTCTCTCTCTGTCCCTCCCCTGCTTGTGTTTTTTCTCTCTCAAAAATAAACATTAAAAAAATAAGAAAATCGTAATTGTCTTTGTCTCATATGTATTAATACAATAACTTTCTTACTAAATGATTTAAATACTTGCAAGAGTTTTGGCCGAATATTTAAATTTTTCTTTGTATCTGTTAAACATGTCACATTCATGTTATAATGTTACTTCTATTTCATGCCTCTTTGAATTAGCCCGGAATTCCACATCAACATTAAATAATGTTAATTGGGGGATTCTTTTCATATTTCTGATTTTAAATAGAAGGGATACGATGTTTGGGGCACCTGGGTGGCTCAGTGGGTTGAGCCTCCGACTCTTGATTTTGGCTCAGGACATGATCCCAGGGTTATGAGATCAAGCCCTGCAACGGGCTCTGCAATGAGCATGGAGCCTGCTTGAAATTGTCCCTCCCTCTATGTCTGCCCCTTTCCCCCATTTGCTCTCTCTCTCTCTCTCAAATTAAAAAAAAATTAATTAATTAAAAAAGAAGGGCTATCATGTTCATCATACTACTAATACATGTATTTTTTTTTTATTTTAGAGAGCTCTCTCTAGAGGGTCCTTGTCAGCCACCAGCTCTCTAGCTCCAAAGCAGCCTCTCCCACGGTCAGTTTTGGGTGCGCATTACTGGCCATGCCAAGCCAAGACCTGTCCTGCTTAGATGGAAATCAAAAGAGAATGTCCAGGCACCCAAACCCAAGGCAGAGCTCACAGCTGCCAGTGCTGGCCCTTCCCATTCAGTCTTGCAAGAGCTGTCCCCACCACTCATCCTGACACTAATCGGAAGCACTCTCCCCCAGGAGCAGGTGTCTGACTGCATTCCTCTGTCAAGATCTGCCAAAATAACACCCCATTCAAAGCAGCCTCCTTTGAAAGACAAGGTCAAAGACCTCTGTTTTACTTCACACTTCAAAATTCATTTGTTTCTCAGGGTGCCTGGGAGGCTCACTCGGGTAAGCCTCTGACTCTTGATTTTGACTCATGATCTCTCAATTTCATGAGTTCAAGCCCCGTGTCAGGCTCTGCGAGCCTGCTTGGGATTCTCTCTCTCCCACTCTCTCTCCCACTTCGCGGTTCGCACTTGCTCTCTCTCAAAATAAATAAATAAACTTTAAAAAAATTCAATTTGTTTTTCTTTGCACAATCTAACTAAAGTTCCATGTTGTTAGAGGCCCTTTAAAACCAGTTGTTTTGGGGGGCGCCTGGGTGGCTCAGTTGGTGAAGTGTCAGCTTAGGTCATGATCTTGTGATCCGTGAGTTCGAGCCCCGCGTCGGGCTCTGTGCTGACAGCTCAGAGCCTGGAGGCTGCTTTGGATTCTGTGTCTCCTTCTCTCTCTGCCCTCCCTCCACTCGCACTCTCTCTCTCTCTCTCTCTCCCAAAAGCAAATAAAGATTAAAAAAAAAAAAATTAAGTTTTAAAATCAGTTATTGTGTCATGGCCTAGTGCACTCAAAGGTATGTTCAAATCATCAAATTTGTACAATTTTTGAAAACATAAGATGTGTCTTATTCACGTTCTTACTCTTTGAAGCCCCCGCCATGTTATAAACACTCATTAGATGTTTGTTGGGTTAGAGACGTTAGCATGGTCCACTTTCCCAGGGGTCAGATAGCGTAACGAAGAGACCAGAATCTCAGGGTCCCACTGACCTGTCTTAAAACCCCAGCTCTACTGTGCAATTTTGTTGTGAGTGACTCTAGCCCTCCGAGGGTCTGTTCCCACTTTTGTAAAGTGGGTTCACCATAGCGGCCTCTTCACACTGCTGACAGCTGTCGAGAAGAAAACACATATAAAGTGTGGTGCCTAACAGAGCAAGCATTCTTCTCACCTTCTCCACCCCCCGTCTCATCCTCACAGCCAAAAAAGAACCCCAGAGAGCTGTAGTGGACCCTGTCAATTACTTAGATCCCCAGAGCAAAACTGAATTACCTGCAAGTATCAATGTAAAACCAGCAGCACATTTTTTTTTTAATATATGAAATTTATTGTCAAATTGGTTTCCATACAACACCCAGAGCAGCACATTTTCTACGTGGATCTAAAGGAAAGCCCAGGGGCGCCTGGGCGGCTCAGTCAGTAAAGCATCCGGCTCTTGATTTCAGCTCAGGTCATGACTCAGGGTCGTGAGATCAAGCCTCGTGTTGGCTCCGTGCTGGACGCGGAGCTTGGAGCCTGCTTGGATTCCCTCTCTCTCCCTCTGTCTCTGCCCCTCCCCTGCTCGTGCTCTCCCTTGTGCGTACATTCCCTCTCTCTCAATATAAACAAACATTTTTATAAAACATAAAAAATAAAGGAGAGCCCAAATGAAGACAGTAAACGAAAGCCCTGGGAGCCACTGGTCACCCTACCCTGCCTGAGCCATCTTCTTTTTTTTTTTTTAATTTATTCATTTTGAGAGAGAGCAAGACAGAAAGAGAGAGGCAGAGAGGGACAGAGAAAGAGGAAGAGAGAGAGAATCCACATAGGCTCTACATTGTCCGCACAGAGCCCAATATAGGGCTTGAACTCACAATCCGTGAGATCAGGACTTGAGCCAAAATCCAAGAGTCAGATGCTTAACCAACTGAGCCACCCAGGCACCCCCTTAAGCCACTCTTAATGGAAAATGTTAAGAACAGCCACCTGAGGGTGACCAGGACCGCTCCGCCAGCCAACTGTGGGCTGTACGACAGAGCCCCCTGGGGACGGGGCCCCAGGTCCTGAGGGTTGCAGAGGCCCCCCCCCCCCGCTCACCAGGCGGCCCACCCCCCACCCCCCCGCACTCTTCTTCATGTCCTCTCAACAGCCCAGCTTTCTAGGTGGATCTTTGTATCAGGTTCCTGCTGCAGGTCTGACACAGTACCGCAAAGTCAGCAGCTGAAAACAACACAGATCTATCATTTGTTCTGAAGGTCAGAAGTTCACAATGGGTTTTGCTGGCCTAACCTGGAAGTGTCTGCAGGGCTGCATTTCTTCCGGGGGCTCTAAGACACACACCTGTTTCATCGCCTTCACCAGCTCCCAGAGGATATACCCACGTTCCTTGGCTCCAGGCCCTGATCGTTACAACCTCTGTTTCTTTCATCCCTCTCCTTCTCCGACTCTCTTGTCTCCCTCTTTCCTTCCTAAGGACCCTGCGATGACTTGGGATTTTCCAAGATAATCTCCCCATCTCAACATCCTTCACATCATCACATCCATGAAGCCCCCTTTGCCACAATAGGGAAGATACTCATGGGTTCCGGAAATTAGCACGTAGACGTTACGAGGGTGCATTACTCTGCTTATTACAATCTCCAAGACCTTGATGTGACACACTGAAGTGACACATTGTGAACACTGCATCCCTTTTACAGTGTTCCTGCCCAAATCATCAAATCACAAGGAGACAAGCGTTCTCCAACTGAGTGGCATTCTACAAAATAACTGCCCGAGAGTCCAGAACTGTCAATATCCTGTTACCAAGAAAGGCTGAGGATTGCTTGAGATCAAAAGACACTAAAAAGATGTGGTACCAAAAAGGACACAACTGGGGAAACCCACATCAGGTCTATAGCCTGGACAGTACTCTATCCTGATTTTGAATGTCACTCTTAGAACTTTGCTATAAATCTGAAGCAGTGTCAAAATAAAAAGTTAAAAGAAGGCAGAAGACTATCACATTAAAAAAAAAATCATACTAAACATAATTCTCATTTCTCAAAACTCCCAAGCAAAAGAGAAAGCTATTCGAGCCAGTCTTAAAATTCTTTCTTATTCCCTCAACCTCCTTTGGACGCTGTGGGAGCCAGATTTTTCCTAGCGCCTAAACCACTTTGGTAGCAAGCGAAGCACAAGTTACGGCTATGAATGCGCATGCTTCCGTAGTGGCCTAAAACAAGTATAGCGGTTGGTTTTCTAGAGCGCCCTGAGTGGGCACCATGGAGTAATTAAAGCCACCAGGAGAAAAGCCAGGCTTCCCTTTCTCTCCACCAAGCAGGCTCAGAAATCCAACATGCTAAAAGGCTCGTCAAACCCACTGTGACAGCTAGTCACAAGTCCCCACTAGTTCCAAGCCTCACAGAGCTCCAGCTTTCCCCGCCCACACAACCTGGTCATTTATGTGACACCTCCCTGGGGCCCAACACCATGCCTAGGTTTCAGAGTGCACAGTGCTACCAGCCGAGTTGTATTCAGGCCATGCTCTCGTCCTGGGAACAACGAAAAGAGATGCAGGTTTTGATGAGTATGACACAACATGTGAGTATATGATGTACAGCAGGCAATGTCTTTCTCTCCAGTGGACACAGGACAGACCCATGCCGGATTTAGGTAATATGGCAGAAAGAATTAGTTCAACCTGAGAATGATATTCTTTTTTCGATGGAGACATGGAGGGAATTTCCAGAAAGCTTCAAAACTAGGGAAGTAGGTACAATCGCGCCTGTCTGGAATAGGCCGCCGTGGTCGCTTTATGAAGAGCATGGTGGTAAATGACCTTTCAAATGTTGGCCCTGTTCCACCCGTGCACAAAAATCTTTCTAAAGAGACATTTGCAGTGTCCCCAACAAAGCACACACAGAGAAGTACTATGGTAAACAGACCTAGGGAACAAAGAATAATCACACATCAGGCAGGCAGCCAAAGTTTATCCACCAAAGGCCTGAGACACAAAAGCGGGGACCACACACAGAAGCATTAAGTGTGTGCCCCGAGAAGTTCTTGAGACACAGGGTCGTCAGGTCACTGCTGGGCACCCTGCCAGGGGCTCCATAGCAAATGTCCCCATCTACTGCCTCCCCCCCCAGAGGCTCCAAGCAGAGCCACAGGTGACTCTCCAAGCACAGCCGCAGAGCCGCAGAAGAATCGAGGACAAATGGAAGCTACAAGAGAAAAGGACGGAGTCATAAACCTTCTAACTCCCCAAACCCAAAACCCTGCCTCTTCTGCATGCCCACCGTGTCTGTGAATGCGCTGACGCCCATGTGCTGGGAGTGTTCAGGGTTTGGGATGGAGCAAGGAGACACAAGGAAGGAGGGTGCACACCTTTGCCCGAGGCCCAGCACAGAGCGGGTGACAGCTGAGCATTTGAGTCCCGTGGCCTGGGTTGGAATCCAGACTTGGCCACATTTCACTCATGTATTAAGCCTCTGGGAGCCTCAGTTTCCTCAATCACTGCCTCACGGGGTTCCTGAGATCTGAATGAGCTTCTCACCCAAAGACTCAGCACTTATGATTATGACCAAGAATCCCGCCCAAAATACAATCTCCACCCCCACCAACCGTATTCACTCTTCACCCGTCCAGCAGCCTCATGACGGCTATCAGCTAAAGCAAATGAGAGCCCCCTTCAAAGTGTTTTTCTTTTCTCTCTTCTCCTTCTTCCCATTAGAAGAATGGCATTTTCTTTCATTTATTTCTAATGTTTTTTTTCCTACTTGGAGGTACAAGGTCATTAATCAAAATAGATTATCATTTTTAAGTAACATGTCTCCATCCTTCATTAAAAAAAAAAAAAAAAAGACCAAAAAAAAAAAGACAAAAGATTCACAGGTGATTCGTTTTTAAGACGAGGGAAGATGAAGGAAGGCTATCTACCACATAAATATAAATTTCCTACAACAAGGATAAAACTATCAGCCTTTCTTCTTTGAAGCTGGAGAGCCTTGGGGTGCGGATCAGGGTGGTAGGTATTTCTGCAGAGCCGAAAAGGCCCAGACAGAGGGTAAATTGATACATAGTAGGAAGGTAGGGAGCTCCGTCAAGTGAAAAAGGGGAGAAAAGGAAGGAAGAAAGGAAAGGTGAGGAGACAGTGGAGGCGCACGGAGAGAAGTTCTGGTCTTGAGAAAGAAAGCAAGAAGAGAGGAGGGTGTTTAGGGAGCCACAAGACCACAGTAAACGGGCTGATGGAAAACAGGTGAGGTGAAAAGCATCTCCAGAACCCTCTGCTGTGTTATCACTCCATATATACCGCTTTGGCACCTCTTGAGAGACTTTACCAAAGACTTCCAGTACTCTCTAAGGCGACTTTGGAGGTCACACTTGGTTCTCCAGGAAAACCTAAAGGCAGGATGTATTTAATATCTCTTTTTATTTCAGACTATCTCATGTCTATCACCCTATATCATGTAATCCCCACCACTGGCACCGAGTAAAGTAGAGAAGGCCATTGTTACAAACCAAGAAACAGAAGCTCAGAGAGATTACGTAAGTCCTGCAAACTCACACAGCAAGTGGGTGGTAGAGCCAGGACTCAAACATGGGGAAGTCTAAATCCACCCCCCAATGCCTTTGGATTTTGTTTTGTTATTGTTGTTGTTGTTTTAATTGTGATGAAACCCATGTAACATACAATTCACCATTTTAACCATTTTGAAATGAACCCTTTGGTGGCATTTAGTACATTCATGCTGTGTGCAACTGTCACCACTATCTAGTGTTAGAACATTTTCATCACCCCAAAAGGAAATCATGTACCCATTACGAAGGAAGACCACATTCCTTCCTCCTCCAGCCCCTGCCAACCACTAATCTGCTTTCTACCCATGCAGATTTGCCTATATTGGATATTTCCTATAAACGGAATCATCTAGGGGCGCCTGGGTGGCTCAGTCAGTTAAGCGTCCGACTTCGGTCAGGTCATGATCTCGAGGTTCATGGGTTCGAGCCCCACATCGGGCTCTGTGCTGACAGCTCAGAGCCTGGAGCCTGCTTTGGATTCTGTGTCTCCCTTGCTCTCTGCCCCTCCCCCACTCACGCGCGCACGCTCTCTCTCTCTCTCTATCTCACTCTCTCTCTCAGAAATAAAGATTAAAAAAAATTTAAAAATAAAAATAAATTTTTAAATGGAATCATCTAACAAATGGCCTTTTTTGTGTCTGGCTTCTTTCACTTAGCATAATGTTTTCTAGGTTCATTCATGGTATAGCCTGTGCCAGCTAAACCTTTTTAAGACAGTAATATCCCATTGTATAGATACGCCACATTTTATTTACCATTCCTTATTGGATGGCTATTTGCACTGTTCCCACTTTTAGCTAATATGAATAATGCTACCATGAATATTCATGTCCACTGTTGTTTGGACAACAGTTTTCAATTCATCTGGGAAACCCCATACTTTTCATCACTACACTGACCTGACTCTGCAAAATGGGACTGATCCTCTGCTATGAGGTGTCCAAAGAGGCTCAGAAAGTATTTGTTGATGGGACAGTGACAGAAAAGACACATTCAGAGAAATGTCCTAAATTCTACCGACTGAAACTTTCTCAGTTTCACTCTTAATTTCTGAAGTTCCCAAATAATTATAGAAGCTGTACTCAATACCAAAGAATCTAACCAGCATTAAAGGCACCTATTTTTTTTTTTAGTTACAAACTCCCCTGCAACTCAATTTCCAAAGCAGAACACCCAAAATGCTAAAATACAGGTAAATGTGCCTTGGGTTATACACTCATGACGCAGGTCCAATTTTTGGTAGCAAAGCAATGTTTCAAGCTAACATCAAAGAGCCTACGGTCGAAAGCAAGAGAGAGAGAAGGCCCTTCTAGAAGACATCGGGGCCTCCAGTGAAGTGAGGGCTACAAACAGGTGAGGAAGGGAGGGGACAGAAACCCGGCTCTATTACTGGAGATGGTCTAATGTCTGCTAAGTCATCTATTCCCGCGACCACAGGATGAAATGGACGTATAGGGGGTCTCTGTGCTACCAGGAGGAACACCAGGAACTTACACCGTTTTCCTGGTAAGGGATTTCATTTTGATTGTACATGCCACGGAGGGTACTGAAAATAGAAAATAAGACTTCTAATATCCAGGCCTTCGTGGGACTAATTCCTGACATTACAAACATGAAGTCTATTAAAAACTCCATTTCTAAAGCATTAGGAAAATGACTGAAATGATGAAACTTTCTTTTATTTTCGCCTTCGGCAAAAAGGCTCATAATTAATCAGCCATTTTCTGTGGCTATTCGTGAAACCCCTGGAGTCAGAGTTTCTGGTATTTGCTTGCAAAAGACGTGAGCTTTGCTGGTGTGCAGGACCGTGGGTGTCCAGGTGTGAATCTGGGGGCCAGCTTTCCTAGACGCTGCCTCACGGCCACTGCCCTCTCCACTTCATCTCTGCACCTTGAGGTCCTCACCTCTCTGTCTCCCAGCGCTGCTGTGGAAATTAAGTTAGACAGATCGCCTCTCTTGCCCCTTCCCCCTGAAGTAGTTCCCCACCCTCATCACAATGTTATCACTCTGATTGATCCCTGTTTAGACCTTTCAGGTCTGCAGCACCCCCCTATTATCCTGGTCAGCACACCAAAGAGCCCCTAGACTTAAAAGAAGAAAGGCTAATCGTTTCATCTCTGTCGTGTATCTCTTCAATCCCCCAACGCATTCATGCCACTTACTGTCACTACCAACGCCAAGTATCAATACTGCCATCAAACCACAGAAACAGAGCTGAAGTCTCAGATGGAAGGAAATCAGGGTAAAGGTCGGGTCACTCGCGATGGTCATGCGTGGATTGAAGTCTTCGCTTTGCCTCTCTCTCATGCATGATACAAATGCCTCAGCAGCTCATTTTTTTAACCCACACGCCCAGCCTACAACGGGAATCAAAATCACGCAAGGATCATTTTCCCCTTGGCAAGCTGACATCAGGAAGGCTCCTTATAGAACAGGTGACAAAGAGATCCGTGTTTTCTGAGCAACATAACGGGCAGCTTCAGTGAGCTGTTATCTTTTTGTTACGTATTAACCATACTACCTACAGTCTGTAAGAAGTCATCATGAATCAAAGAGTGGTATTTTCAGCAAAAGTAAAATGTGGGTGAAAGATTCATGGACTCCTGGCACCAATCGCACTCATCTGAAAGGTAAGATGACTAGCAAAGAAGCTAATCATCAAATTACTCGGCCAAGAGAGACACGAGGCAGGCTGCCAAACCCAGTCTCTGCTTTCAGGCCGGACTCTTCAGTAGGAACGCTTTTCAGGGCCTGTGGACAGGATCAGCACAAGCGGGACTATGTGGGCAGCACATACCCGGGCAAAGGCCCAGCCGTCTCTGGATGAACAAGGGTTCTCTTCTTTGATGGAGGTTTTATTTCTGTTTGACTCGGTGCCAATAAAGCCCCTCCAAGCCAACTTGAGAGACACCTGCTGCACTTTCTCCTGATGCTTAGTGAGACTCAGAAATGCTCCTGCCTACGGTCAGCTGTGGTGGCCACTGGGTCACAACACTTCCCGACATCTTGCCAGAAACATCAGACCCAGGGCACCTGGGGGGCTCAGTCGGTTACGCATCTGACTCCTGATTTTGGTTCAGGTCATGATCGCACAGTTCGTGGGGCCGAGCCCTATGTTGGGCTCTGCACTGGCAATGCAGAGCATGCTTGGGGTTCTCTCTCTCCCCCCCTCTCTCTGTCCCACCTTTGCTGCTCATATGCTCTGTCTCTCTCTCTGTGTCAAAATAAACTTTAAAAAAAAGAAGAAAGAAAGAAAAGAGAAAAAAGAGAGGAGTAAAGAAAAGAGAAAAGGACAGGAAAGGAAAGGAAAGGAAAGGAAAGGAAAGGAAAGGAAAGGAAAAAAGGAGGAAAGAAAACAAGAAAAGAAAAGAGGAAAGGAGAGAAAAGGAAAGGGAAGAAAAGAAAAGAAAAGAAAAGAAAAGAAAAGAAAAGAAAAGAAAAGAAAAGAAAAGAAAATGAAATGAAACATCTGGCCCTCTAGCGCCTGGGGGCATCCCTAGAATTCCATGAGGGCAATCGGAGAGGAATCTGGTTCAAACATCGGTCCATCCTTACTACAACCATAAAAACCACATTCTCCAAGGGTACTGAACCAAGAATCTGGTGCTCAGCAGAAAAAAGCTGGAGCTAAAGCTGTAGTCTCTGTAATCTCAATTTTCAAATGCTCTCTTTTTTAACAAAATTGGGGTCAGGTGGCATGAAGTACAGATGCATTTAAAGAGTGGCTATCCCTAATTCATGGGTTGTAGGTTAATTAACGGGTATTCGGCAATTAACATTTGTCACATTCATAACTGTAAAGTCACAATTTCTTAAACAGGACACTTAGTTACAGATCAGACTGAAAACACTCGAAAGATCATCAGTAATTCATCCATCCTGTAACCATTTTCTAAAACTTTCCTATTAAAAAACCAGAGTGAAAGGAGGGTTAATGTAAATATAAAAGAAAATATAAAAGAAATCCAGTGACTTACAGAAAAGAAAAATCCAAAGAGCACATGCAAATAAACAGCCAACTTAGCAGAGATTTTATTCTAAGAGGAATGTAAAATGCTCAATTTACATGATTTACAAAACAGTGCCTACCATGTATGGAGAACTTACTCTATCCTAAGCACTGTGCTAAATGTTTTACCTCCATGACCTACTAATGGTTTCAACAGTCCCTTAAGTGTTTTCCAAATTTCACAAATGACAGAAGTGAAATTCACAGAGGCTAAAGGGCTTCTCTTGAGCCAAATAACACGTAATTGGAAAAGGCACATTTTTTTTAATGTTTATTCATTTTTGAGACAGCGCAAGTGAGGGAGGGGCAAAGAGAGAGGGAGACACAGAATCTGAAACAGGCTCCAGGCTCCAAGCTGTCAGCACAGAGCCCGACACGGGGCTCGAGCCCACGAACTGTGAAATCATGACCTGAGACAAAGTCAGACGCCCAACTGACTGAGCCACCCAGGTGCCCCTGGAAAAGGCACATTTTGAACACAGGTCTGTCCATCTTTACCAGCTCTATGAGTTTTTTTAAAAGGGAACATAAAACATTCAGTAATATACTAAATAAAAATACTATTTAATTTTACCTTACAAGCTCATATAGAAAAGGGTCAAGGAGTATAACAACAGCAGTAGAATGGAAGAGCAGAAAGGAAGGAAATCAGAAACGAGGTGAGGATTACCCAGATGTTAGGTCAAATTTCAGGTTCAATGATCCAGCAATCCCACTTCTGGGTATTTACCCAAAAGAATGGAGATCAGGATCTTTAAGAAATAGCTACACTCCCTTGTTCACTGCAGCACCACTCAAAATAGTCAAGCAACCCAAATGTCCACTGGCAGATGAATGGATAAAGAAAATGTGATCTGTGCATACAATGGAATATTAGACAGCCTGGAAAAAAGAAGGAAATTCTGAAATATGCAATAACATGGGTGAACCCTGAGGAAATCATGACAAGTGAAATAAGCCAGTCACTAAAGAACAGCTGCTTCAAGATTCTGCTCCCGAGGGATATCTAAAATAGTCAAATCCATAGAATCAAACAGTAGAATGGCGGTTGCCAAGGGCTGGGGGAAAGGGGCAATAAGGAGTTGCTAATGGATGGGCATAAAGTTTCAGCTAAGCATGATGAACAGGTTCTAGAGATCTGCTGTAAAACACTGTACCTATGTTAACAGTACTTCCCCGTACACTGAAAATATATTAAGAGGGCAGACCTCATATTGTGTTCTTATCAAAATGAAAAAGGTTTTTAAAAGGAGATAAACTTCGCTTATCTGGGCCCCAGGATTATTATTTTTGTTCTGCACGATTGTGATTATTTGATAAATCCCTGGGTATATCTCTGATTCCTAAACTTTCACTCTACACTGCAGAAGGCACGGCCAATATAGGAAATATTCTTTCAATGTCTATAGCCTGCCTGTACAGTAACTCCACAACTGTTACCTGCAGCAACCCAGAAAAAATGAAACCCCGCAGTTGAATGCTATCCATTCACCACAGGTAGTATCACTTAAGTGCATCTACTTAGATTAGCTCATCTTGTCTACAGGGGTATCAAATACAGAAAAACCTTGGTGTGCGAGCATTCGTTCCAGAAACATGCTTGTAATCCAAAGCACTTGTATATCAAAGTGAATTTGAAGAACCATTGGCTCAGTGGTGATCATGTGACATTCAGCAACACGTATTACTCACATTGCAAGACATCGCTTGTTTATGAAGCTAAAACTTATTAGAAATGTTTGCTCATCTTGTGGAACACTCACAGAACAAGTTACTTGCAATCCAAGGTTTTACTATACACTGGACTGGGTACAGAGGGTTTAACTCCTTATTCCATAAATGTCAGTAAGAAGAGTTAATTATTAAACCCTTAATTCTACTGAGGAAGTAGTCAAGTCACAAGAAGAGAGATGGGTCTGGGTACAGCAAATGTAATAGATCCCAAACGGGGTCTGTCTACACAGCTTCAGCAGTAGGCTAATAAACAAATGACCCAGGTCTGAGGACACAGATCTGATCGCTCACATCTCTTCCAGCTCTACAACTCAACTACAAGTTCAATGAGGAAGCTGGTAAGACTGGTTTTGTTTCTCACCGTTATCACCATGAACACTTCACTAGCATTTCCAAGAGTAAGTTTAGAGCTTCCAGAGGAGACAAGGTTGATGCCTTTTCCATCTTACTCACAGGATCCAGCTCTTCCCTTACAACCTGAACAGTTTTCTCAAAGAGCTTCACAGAGTGGATACGTAGAGAGCTTTGAGAGGAAAGAGAGAGAGAAAATGCCTCTCTGTCTTGGTCTTACCCAAAGCTGGTTCTCTGCATGAATAGGAATCAGGATTCTCAAAAGATTCCATGGGTCTGTTTCCCTAGACCTGAGGATGAGGGCCACACGGGGCCTGGAAGGTACCCGAGAGAAGGCAGCTGTCAAAAGGTCTGTCTCCACCTGTGGTTCTGGGGCACCTCATTAGCACACCTGCGTGTGACCAAAGGAAATAGGTGTTATGTGCCAGGTTCTCTTAATTTAAGCAGGGCACTTCCCCAGTTGCCCCAAATAGATGTGTGGAGTATATCCTTAGATCCTCTTTTTGTCATCGATTCTAAAGGAAGATTAAAGACATGTAAATATAGCACTAATTTGCCACCATGACAAAGACACTGAAATCCAAAGAAATGAAAAATAGCCACCATTTATATTCAATGGAAATACTATATACTGTGCCAATATTTAAAATATTAAGTCAGGGGCACCTGGGTGGCTCAGTCAGTTAAGAGTCCGGCTCTTGATTCGGGCTCAGGTCATGATTTCACAGTTCATGAGATCAAGCCCCATGTCAGGCTCTGCACTGATAGCATGGAGCCTGCTTGGGATTCTCTCCCCCCCTCTCTGTCTCTCCCCACCTCCCCCTACTGTTTGTCTCTCTCTCTCAAAATAAATAAATAAGCTTTAAAAAATACAATAAAATGTTAAGTCAGATTCTAACTGCAGCCTGAAAAATCTGCATCGTTATTTGGCGTTTTCTGAAGTGGAAAGGTAGGTTCCAAAAGACTCGCCCCGAGACTACAGAGCTGGGAAGTGAGAGGTAGGCATTCGAACCCATACCTACTAACGCCAAAATCTCTCCCCACTATCCTGGACTGCTTCCAAATCTTAGCAAATCATTCTGCAGTTCTAGTGACACATTTTTTTACCAAAGACAGCCCTTCTAAGGCATCATGGCTACCTGAAAATAGCCCCTTGATAGCATCATCAGCAACTACCACTGGCACTGGACCCAGTACAGATGGACCTTTAGCATCATCGTGATTCTAATGAAAATACCACCCAGGGGTCAAACCTCAAAGCTGTCCATGGATGTACTTGGCCACTGAGGTAGCTGCCTTCCAACCAATTAGAATAAAAACATCTTGTGATGACTCCAGGGAGGTCTTAACGACGGAGATCAATCTTCTCAGCAGACAGAATCTGGATAATTTCTCAGTAACCAAGCACCTGCTCACTGTCTCTTGCTCTGAACCGATAGTATCTCTCCACCTTGTCTGAGTCATGCTAGCACCCTCCCTAAAGCACTCTCGCCCTTCCCAGTACGCATCCTCAGACAACAGGTGCAAAATCCAATGGAAAAAAAACTGATTAAATGCATGTGTATTCTTCAGCTGAACTGCAGGAAAGTGATGGTATTGGACAATTTTTGATTCACACACCAAAAGATGGCAACCTCAAATGGTTCGAACTCAACCTTACGATGGAGGTTTTGCATAGTGGCTACTGTAGAGACAGAGCTCTCTTGCTCTGTCAGGCAGCTGTTCTAGAGTAACCCAGACTGTTCTGGCTATTCCACAGTGAGATGGACCCAGGCTCCTCCCACCTCATTTTCCTGCCACACTTAACAGGTGAGCTGGCACGATGTTCATTGAACAGTGTAAGGTCTCAGCTCCACCTCCCACCCTGCCGTCCCCATTCACAATGGGGAAGGAGAGCGGGCAACAAAACACAAGCCTCCACCCTTAAGACCAAGATGTAGAAGTTCTATTTGTGTGCCTTCGGCCCACCTCCCTCTGATCAGGGTCAACTCACACGGAGTTGAGTTGGCCACGTGGAGCTGCAAATGAGGTTGGGAAATGCTATCTTTAGCTGGATAGCCCTATGTGCAGCAAAAATTAGGGTTGTGTTACCAATGGGGAAAGGAAGAAGGGATACTAGAGGCAGCCTGCAATTTCTGCCACACACAGGGACAAAGAATAGGAACCGTTACACAACGCTACAGAGTTTCTGTGATAGATCCTACAGAATTTATGGAGTTGGAAGGCTCTAGAAAAACACCTGGACGGATGAAAATGGAGTGATTCAAGGGAGCTGAACTTAAGAGGAACTCACATGCCTAGCATATGCACGTTTCTAAGAAGCAGACCTAGAACACCCGCAAGTTCACTGATGACTTAGGAAAAATGTACCCTTTGTAGAAACCTGCCCTTTGTCGGTCTGGTAGATGACCCACATCTATGGTCGGCTCTCTCCTTCCCTATATGTGAGGCCACACTCGGTGGCACTTCTTCTCCCGCTCCTCCTGGTGCTCAACTTGACCGTGAGCGGTAAAGATTCTATAGGATGTTCATCTTGTAAGAAATGAAATGAATTTAGATATTCAAGGATGCCTTATGACTTTTCCAAACCCACCTTTCGAGGCACAAAGACTCCAAATTGCCGGTGCCTCCTTCAAGGTTCCCCGAGATTCTGGGCATCATGGTTATTAAAGTAATTTGAGCTGCCTGGATAAAACTACCACCTAACCAAAAACAGGTGACTGTCACATAGGTCTTCCCCAGTTTAAGAAAACCTAGTATATAAAATCCAAAAGTTACAAAGAAGGCAACCGAGAGATCCCAGGGATTAAACATGATGATGCATAAAGCAACGAATGACTTGTAAGGAAAAGAGACCGTTTCAGGTACCAGGCCACATACAACTTTTCCCCCACTTTGGACGACTACCGGAGTTCTCAACTCGACACTGCAGAAGAACTTCAATGAACTGATGAAAAGAACACGGCCTCTGCAAAGTTTTTAGTCATTTCAGAAGATGTGGGCTCTCTGGAACCAAATTTCCCAGATCAAGGCCCAAACCCATATTTCACTAAGTGACCTCAAGCAAACCGCTTAGGCTTCTCCTTTCTGGGCTCCAAGCTCCTCATCTGTAAACTAGGGATAGTAATACCACCTACTGCACAGGTATACTATGAGGCTTAACCGAGTTAATGTATGTAAATTGCCCGTAATGCTGCCTAACAGAAAATACCCAATTCGGTTTCTGCTTGTTTAGTGGTTTCTACTGTAATGATATGGAACATAAAATTCACCATTTTAACCATTTCTTAAGTGCACAAGTCAGTGGTATCAAGTCTAATCCCAGTGTTGTGTGACCACTACCCCTATCCATTTCCAGAACTTTTCACCATCCCCAAAAGAAACCCCACATCCATTAAACAGTGAGTCCCCTACTCCCTCTTGTCAGCCCCTGGACACCCTGGACATGTAATTTCTCTCTGAATATGAAATCACCCAATCCTTAATGCAAACCAGATGAGCACAGATGCAAAATGCCTTGAGTGCAAATTTTCCATAATCCTTCATTTCTCTCTTTAGTCTATCACAAATGCTAAAGAGGCAAACAAAGCCAGGATGGTAAGAGTCCTTGCTCCCAAGGAATCAAATGCCTCCTTCACCATGACAGTGGGGCAAGCTCTGTGGCACGAGGATATAAAAGAAGGAAGAGGAAAGCTTTCCCCTCCACGGAGAAGAGAATAAGCGATGGGAGAAAAGTGCATCCCAATTTTCCCCTCTTCCCTTTGGAGTGGGGATAATGTCAAGGGCAAAGGAGAGCTTTGGCCCTCACACCCCACTGGGCACTCTACAAAGATCACTTCTCAGCTTGCCCTTCTCACCAGCCTAGGGCACAGCTACATCACTCCAGCTATACCATGCAACCAGGGGAAACAGACCCCGAAGTTTAAACTCCCTGAGCTGCCCTTGATACTCACGTGGTAAACGCACAGTTCCTTGGAAGTCTGGCCAGGAAAGCCGCCGGATGGGAAGAAAGGCTGGTTGCTGTGGCAGTGACCACGTGGCTCTGTAGCGAGGGCTGGGGATCAGAGCTCAACATCAGGCCAGCCAGATGGGAAAGGAACATACACACCGCCAAGAGAAACCAAGATGAGGTGAGTCAGTCAAAGCACGCCGCTGGGCCCTGCTTGAGCCCAGGGATGCAGGTGATAAGTCATCAAACCACAGACACCTGCAGAGAAAGCCACTTGTGGGCCAGAGACACTGTTCCCAGAGGACAGGAGGCAGAATATAGCGTCCCAGCGAACCCCTGCCACCATGACACAATTTACGCCACCATCTCCTGCCCCACCCCCTAACTACACAGACACCATCTGTACATTTCCTCTGCATGTGTGAACTGTACTGTGAGTTAAAAATGACCGGGGCACCCGGGTGGCTCAGTCATTTAAGTGTCTGACTTCAGCTCAGGTCTTGATCTCATGGTCTGTGGGTTCGAGCCCCGCGTCGGGCTCTG
This sequence comes from Acinonyx jubatus, assembly GCF_027475565.1. Lineage (NCBI taxonomy): Eukaryota > Metazoa > Chordata > Mammalia > Carnivora > Felidae > Acinonyx > Acinonyx jubatus. Next base: position 92,364,601 of record NC_069383.1, read on the forward strand.
TGCTGACAGCTTGGAGCCTGGAGCCTGCTTCAGATTCTGTGTCTCCCTCTCTCTCTGCCCCTCCCCTGCTCGCTCTCTCTCTCTCTCTCTCTGTCTCAAAAATAAACATTTAAAAAAAGAATGGTGTCCGCCCCACCACCACCCAACTTAAACACAATACATTGACAAGGTCCTTGAGAGAGAAATGTTTCCAAGACTATGTATAAACAAATCATTTTTTTTCATTAAGCAACAGGAGTCCTACGCGGATACAGCAGAGAACAAACACAATTCGGTCTGCAACACCAAACTTATCATTTGCAGATACAGGCTTTCTAAACTCTCACAATTGCTGATGGGGGTGCAAGTTTGGTATTCTACTTTGGAAAACGATTTGGCAGTATCTCCTAAAGCTAAATAATGCTGATGAATCAGTAATTCCACTCCCAGATATTACCCCAAGAGAAATCGGTGGTTTTGACCACCAAAAGATACATAAAAGAATGTGTGTGGCAGATTTACACCGAATAGCCAAATACTAGAAACAAATCAAATGGCCGTAAACTGGAGGATGTATACATTGTGGGATACTGTGCCATGTAATGCTATTCATGAATAAAATAAATGAACTCCTACGCACTGCAACATGGATGAATCTTATATATACCGTGATGAGTGAAACAAGGAAGACTCAAAAGAGTACATACAGGGGCGCCTGGGTGGCGCAGTCGGTTAAGCGTCCGACTTCAGCCAGGTCACGATCTCGCGGTCCATGAGTTCGAGCCCCACGTCGGGCTCTGGGCTGATGGCTCAGAGCCTGGAGCCTGTTTCCGATTCCGTGTCTCCCTCTCTCTCTGCCCCTCCCCCGTTCATGCTCTGTCTCTCTCTGTCCCAAAAATAAATAAACGTTGAAAAAAAAATTAAAAAAAAAAAAAAAGAGTACATACAGTATGATTCCATTTATATGAATATAAAGACCAGGGGAAACTAACCTACGAGAGCAGAATCAGAATAATGGCTCACTGGTAGTAGGAGGAAGTGAGCAGAAGAGAAGTAGTACTTTGGAAGGGGCATGAAGGAGCCTACTGGGTTCTAGAAATGCTCTTTACTTCACCTGCATGGCAGCAACACACATTGCATGTTACAGATTTATGTAAAATTTTACCAAGCTATACACCTAAGATTTTTGCAACTTAATACATGCGTGCCATACTTTACTCTAAAAGTTTCCCTCAAAAACCACACACGCCCACACACACAAACTTACATACTGATAGTCTCTATTTCAACTTGAGGAAGCAGGGTCTTTAGTGATGATAGGGAAGTCAACAGCATTACTATGTAACCCCAAAGAGGTTGCTCTATAACCATGCTCTAAAGGGTTTCATCGAGGGCACTTTGAGGATCAGTGTAGATTTCTCCCTGGTCGTCTCCAGCGAATCCCTCTTCGTTTACCTGGGCCACCTCTATACACAGAATTCTAGTTTCTGTGGATGGACAACTGGAAAAACGTAGGCTACAGTGACGTGAAGGCTAGATTAAGAATTTTTATCCCTTAAATAATAGATCAAAATAATTATTTTTTTACAAGTTTTTAAATGTTTATTTATTTTTGAGAGAGTGCAAGTGGGGGAGGGGCAGAGAGAGGAAGAGAGAGAATCCCAAGAGGGCTCCACACTGTCAGCACAGAGCCCGACACGGGGCTCAATCCCATGAAGTGGGAGATCATAACCAGAGCCGAAATCAAGAGGCAGATGCTCAACCCAATGAGTCATCCAGGTACCCTTCAAAATAATTATTTTAAAAGCGTGTGATAAGGAACCTGGAGTCATGGAGGGCATGTGCCACAAATTGATGTTGAAACAATCACAATAACTGGACTAATCTTTTTTTTTTTTTAGCATATTGTTGTGTTTACTTTTTTACGATTACTGAAGTGTAACTGACATACAATGTTGTATCAGTTTCAGATGCACAGCACAGTGATTAGACACTTCTATACATTATGTAGGGATCATCAAGACAAGTGATCTATACCACCTGTCACCATATAAAATTATGACCATATGCTGACTATATTCCCCATGTCGTACTTTTCATCCCCATTCTTTACATATTTTATAACTGGACATTATAAAATATTGATTTATATATTTTATAACTGGGAGTTATAAAAGACTTCACCCATCACCTTACCCACTCTCCTCTGGCAACCATCAATTTGTTCTCTGTATGTATGAGTCTGTATCTGGGTTTTTCATTCTTTGTTTGTTCATTGGTTTAGTTTCTTAGGTCCCACATGCAAGTGAAGTCATACGGTATTTATCTTCCTCTGACTTATTTCACTTAGCACAATACCCTCTAGGTCCATCCATGTTGCCCCGAATGACAACATTTCATTCCATTTTCACGGCTGAGTAATATTCCATGACATATATCGCATTTTTTTTCAAAATCTTTTAACATTTATTTATTTTTGAGAGATACAGAGAGACAGAGCATGAGTGGGGAAGGGGTAGAGAGAGAGGGAGACACAGAATCCGAAGCAGGCCCCAGGCTCTGAGCTGTCAGCACAGAACCCAAAGCGGGGCTTGAACTCCCGAGCCATGAGATCATGACCTGAGCCGAAATTGGGTGCTTAACTGACTGAGCCACCCAGGCGCCCCTCACATCTTTTTTATCAATTCATCTATCATTGGACTCTTAGGTTGCTCCCATACCCTCACTATTATATATAATCCTGCAATAAGTACAGGGGTGCACATATCTTTTCAAATCCATATTTTCATTTTCTCTGAAGAAATACAAAGTAGTGAAAATGCTGGACAATTTGGTAGTTCTGTTTTTAACTTTCCGAGAAACCCCAGAAAGTTTTTCACATACTGTTTTTCACAGTGGTTGCACCAACTTACATTCCCACCAACAGTGCACAAAAGTTCCCTTTTCACCCCATCCCCTCCAACAGTTTTTTGCATCTTGTCTTTTTGATGCTAGCCATTCTAACACCTGGACTAATCCTGCGGGACCGAGATAATCTGAGTCTTCGAGGGGCAAGGACTATGATCAAAACCACAATAAACCATACTGGCTGCCTGTATGCCAGTAGTTCTAGCATCCACCAATGACTTCATTCGTCCTGCTCTTCAAGAATTTTAGGGAAATGTTTAAGCAAAAGAATCCCTTAATACTTTAGACCTGCTGATGTTTAAGCATTTTAAAGTTCTTTCTAAGAATCTGATAAAAGCTACAAGGACCCAGAAGAAAAAAAACAAAACAAAACACAGAACGTTGTACCTATTTTGTTAAGTCTTATGTAATACTTACTAGCTCCTAACTACAGAACTATAAAACTATTAAGAGGAGTCTGAAACATTTTCTCAGTGATCTAAACAGACTAAGAAAATGTAGGTATAGACTTATTTACAATAAAGCTAAAGGCTAATTCTTTACATTACTTTGTTTTTAACTATAGTTATATTTAATAAATATGCTACACACTAGATACTTCCTACCTGATCTTGCTTTAGTCTTCAGAATGGGGAAATAATCCAATGATTACTTAGTAGAGTCGATTTCATGAGAAATATTTTGAAATAGGCAGTAACTTTCATAGGTAAATGTAAAATACAGTATAAATATATTTTTCATTTGTAACTCATTGTTTTATTCTATCTGATTTAAAAGACAATTGCATAAGGCAGCAATAACAAATCTTGTTGATGGATATACAATATGTACATATGTAATTTGAGAATCACAGCACGTAAAAGGGGAGAAGAAATGGAGCTACACAGGAGCAAAATTTTGTATACTATTAAAATTAAGTTAGTATTAAAAATCATCATAAAAGAAACAAGGGAATTAAAATGGCATGCTATAGGGGCACCTGGGTGGCTCAGTCGGTTAAGCATCTGACTCGGTTTCAGCTTAGATCATGATCTTGTGGTTCATGAGTTCGAGCCCTGCATCAGGTTCTGTGCTGACAGTGTGAAGTCTGCCTGGGATTCTCTCTCTCCCTCGCTCTCTCTGTCTCTCTCTCTCTCTCTGCCCCTCCTCTGCTTCCTCATTCTCTTAAATAAATAAATAAACCTTAAGAAACTTTTAAATGGCATTCTATAAAATACTTATTTAACACAAAAAAAGGCAGTGAGGAAGAACTGAGAAACAAAAATAAATAAAATATAAATGGTAGACATAAATCTTACTTTATCAGTAATTATATTAAATGTAAATAAACGAAACACTACAATTAAAAGGCAGAGATCGGCAGATGGATAAAAAATATGAAACTACCTAATGTCTGCAAGAGACACAATTTAGATTCTAAGACACAAATACGTTGAAAGTATAAGAATGAAAAAGATATACCATGCAAAGAGTAACCAAAAGAGAGCTAAAGTGTCTATATCAGACAAAATAGACTTTAAGGAAAAAAAACGTTACTAAATACAAAGCAGGCCATTTTATAATGACAAAAGGTCAATTTGTGAAGAAGATACAATAAATAGAAACACTTATGCACCTAATGAAAATGTACCAAAATATATGAAGCTAAAACTGGTAGAACTGAAGAGAACAGAGAATTCAAAAATAATAGTTGAAGATTCCAATACCTTAGTTTCAATACTGGATAGAACAACTAGACAGAAAACCAATAAGGAAATCAATGATCTGAACACACTATAAGCCAAGAAGTCCTAACACACATCTATAGAAAACTTTATTCAACAACAGCAGACTATAATTATTCTCAAGTGGATATGGACCATCCTCCAGGATAGACAACATGTTAGACTATAAAACAAGCCTCCATAAATTTATTTTTCCAGTTTTACTGAGACGCAATTAGATACGTAACACTGTATAAGAAAGGTGTGCAATTTCATGATTTGAATACATGTATATAGTGTGAAATGATGACCACACTAAGTTTAGTTAACATCCATCATCTCACAGTTACAAATTTTTTTCTTATAATGAGAACTTTTAAGATCCACCTTTTCAGCAATGTTCAATATACAATATGGTATTGTAACTATGGTCATCAAGCTGTACATTACATCCTGTAACTTATTTACCTTATAATTGGAAGTTTGTACCTTTGACCATCTTCATCCAAATCCCACCCTCACAAATTTAAAAGGACTGAAATCACATAAAGTATGTTATCCAACTACAACTGAATGAAATTAGTAACTACTAACAAGGGAAATTTAGAAAATTAACAAATATGGAAATAAAACAACATACTCCTAAATAACCAACATATCAAAGAAAATCATAAAGTAAATTAGATATACTTTGAGATAAATGAAAACAACATAGCAACACTTATGGAATGCAGCTAAATTTCTTAATGAGAAATTCAGAGCTATAAGCATCTGTATTAAAAAGATGTCAAATCAGTTATCTAACCTTCCATGTTAAACTAAACACAAACAAAACCCAAAGCAAATAGAAGAAAGGAAAAAATAAAGATTGAGTGGAAGTAAATGGAACAGAGAACAGAAAAACAACAGAGAAAATCAGTGGAACCAAAAGTTGGTTCTTTGGAGCGATTAACAAAATTGACAAAGCTTTAGGTAGACTGGCCACGGAACAAAGAGAGAAGACTGAAATTAGTAAAACTAGCAATGAAACAGATGACATCTGCAACCAGTCTTACAAAAATTAAAAGTAATACTACCATATAAAAGAATACGATGAACAACTGTATGTCAACAAGGTAGATACACAAACTAATTGAAATGGAAAATTCCTAGAAAGACACAAACTACCAAAACTGACTCAGAAAGAAATAGAAAATCTGCATAGACCTAAGACAAATAAAGATAATTTATCAGCAATCAAAAAACTTCCCACAGATAAAACAAAACGAAGCCTAGATGGCTTCAATGGTGATTTCTACAAATATTAAAAGAATTAACACCAATCCTTCATAAACTCTTCCAAAAATAGGAGAGGGGCCACTTCCCAATTCATTCTTTGAAACCATTATTACTCAGATACTAAAACAAGATAAACCATCACAGAAAAAACCTGTGAAACAATATACATTAGGAATATAGACATGGGGCACCTGGGGGCTCAGTTGGTAAAACATCCAACTCTGTTTCAGCTCTCTCAGGTCTTGGCTTCCTGAGTTTGAGCCCCACATTGGGCTCTGTGCTGGCAGCACAGAGCCTACTTGGAATTCTCAATCTCTCTCTCTCTGCCCCTCTCCCCCTCAAAGAATACAGACACATAAATCCTTAAAAAAATATTTTTAAAAATCTAACTTGACATTGAATGGTCTACTTCCTAGCAAATAGGGTTTCTCCCACAGGACACTAAAATTATCCTCTGAGTTTTGACCACACTCTCTACTAGGCACTTAAGCAATCTCATTACTATAACTTCCATGATAAAACAGACAAACTCAGTGTAATTATAAATAAATCTTTCAAACTCACCCCATCTCCTCTATCACCTACCAAAAATATGCTGCAGTTTTTTGAGGCATTTCTTTTTGTGATTGATGCATTGAGTAGCATCACTCTAAAATTATAGTTTTTTTTTTTTTTTTACAGAATCAGATGACACAGATCCAGCCTTCTATGCTCTACAACATCCCTAACAAGGAAGACATCTGTCCCTTGATGAAACACTTCCAATATTTCAAAGTGACTGATCTCTTTGAAATTTAAGTAAGCTATTTTAAACATAAGGGTATTTTTCAAGCATTCCATAAGGGTTCTGTGCTTCACCTCTCTCTCTTCACTACACTGGAGATAAATTTATAAGTCATGGAGAAGCAGAAGGCTTACTCACCATATTATAACCCCAAAGTGGACCCAGGAGATCATACATCACCATAAATTCTCAACCAAAGTCCTTTCCCTAAAGCAATGTGTTTTGCAAACTTCACTGAGCCTTTGAATTACCAAAGGAAGTTATTAAAAATGCATGTCTTACTTAAGAGATTCTGCTAAGTTTGTAACTAGACCCAGGAATCTGAATTTTAACTCACCTCTTCTGCAAATATTCCTGGTGACACTTGAAGAAAACACTGGAATAGAGGTACTTGATTTCAGATTCATTTTCTATATGTAACAGGAGCAATTCTGGGGATGCCTGAGTGGCTTAGTTGGCTGGGTCTGACTTTTTATTTCAGCTCGGGTCATGATCTCATGGTTCGTGGGATCAAGCCCCACGTCGGGCTCTGTGCTGACAGCATGGAGCCTGCTAGGGATTCTCTCTCTCCCTCTCTCTTTCTTCCCCTTTCCAGCTTGAGCACCTGCATGTGCACTCGCTCGCTCGCTCTCTCTCTCAAAATAAATAAACTTTAGAAAATGCCTTAAAAAAACAGGAGCAATTATGGACCAGTGCAAGTCTCCAGGAAAGCCCTTTCCTGTCCTAACCCACTGCTTCAGAATGCTAGTGGTCCCCACAGCCACAGGCATTTCCTAAAAGGATGAGGGCAGTGTTTGTGTATCATGTCCTAGAGACACAGAGAAGAACCCACTGAACAGAGAGGAGGCAGGAAATTAATATTTTACTAAAGAAATACATAGCTTTAAGAGGCAAGTTTTCTTATAACAGATGTCTCAAATATTGAGGAATTGTAGGATATATGAAAGGTATCATACAGCTCTAGGCTGTGCTACCACAAAATGGGAGATCCTTCCAAGGCTTGGACTATCTGGACTAATCAACCGTTAGCCACCATGATTAGGTAGAGGAAGAGAAAGTCTGCTGCAAAAGATTCTCTTCCAAATTTGATTATTTCCAAGCTGCAAATCACCCCAAACAGATTATTCCTAAATTCCAGACCACTGCCTGTGAAATAATCAAGTCAATGCCTACAACATAATTAAGTCAACTTGGTGCCAGCCTTAACCATGCATGTTCCCTCTGTCCTCTCTCTCTCTCTCTCTCTCTCTCTCTCTCTCTCTCTCTCTCTCTCTCTCTGTTTCTCCCTCTCTCTCATCAAATGCTTGGTATCCAAATGCAATCAAAACCTTTGTTTAAAAGACAAACTAATCTTTGTCGGTGTGTGACATTTTAGGGCTTTCATTTTTATTTGAAATTTCTGACGGCTTGAGGTAAGAGACCCTACAAATCCATGAAAGAAGACCGGGCTGGGAGTTTACTGCCATTGTACAAAAGCATCTTTGGATGACTATGTATGATCTACGTATGTATGTATGCATAATTCAGAGGGCAAGCTGGCTCTGAACCAGTGTCCCACCTCTGTGTCAAGGAGGAACTCAGCCCCACAAAAACCCTTCAACAGGTCAGAGTAAAAATCTGATCACACAACAGGGGGATTACTATTACAGTAGGACCATCCTGGTTAGGGTCCACTTTGCCCCACTAAGCGTGGAAATGGTAGAAGGGGATCCTTTATGAGGCCAGTGTAAACAGTTGATTCAGACTTCTGTATTCCACAACTCTTATTCTGTATTTCTATGGAATTCATCCTGACTCCTACAATCACGAAACCATCACCCCATCCCTCTTGCCTAATAACACAATTCATCCTTTAGATCCCAGCTTAACATCTACCTTCTTCACGTAGGTGTGTCCAATCCTCTCACTCCAGGGGAGTTACCCATTTACATAAAAAAAACTTGTTTTCTCCTCACAGAATATTTAATTATGATCTTTCATTAATAACCATGTAGTTATTATTATGCCCAAAAGTTTATCTCTTGGGGCACCTAGGTTGCTCAGTTGGTTAAGCGTCTGACTCTTGATTTCGGCTCAAGTCATGATCTCACAGTTCATGAAATGGAGCCCCACGTTGGGCTCTGTGCTGATAGTGCAGAGCCTGCTTGGGATTCTCTCTCTCCTTCTCTGACGCGCTCTCTCTCTCCCTCTCAAAATAAAAAAAATAAATAAACATTTTTTTTTTTAAAGTTTACCTCTCTACCAACTCCTGCTGGTCGATATGGTCAACCAGAATGGCTTTGTTGACTGCTATATTGTAAGTAGCTACCAAGGGTCTTTCACGCATTAGAGTCTTAATAAATGACTGCGTGAATAAATGAATTCTACCAGATTGACTTCACAGTAGAATATATCACTTTTAGAGTAAGTTTAGCATTCTTTACTCAGTATTACGTGCCATAACAAGAGTGCACTTACGTATGGGCCCATGTGTATTTTATTAAATTCTTTTTTAAAATGTTTCTTTATTTTGAGAGAGAGAGAGGGCCTGCACACACGAGGGGAGGAGCAGAAAAAGATGGGGAGAGAAAGAATCCCAAGCGGGCTCCGGGCTCAGCACAGAGCCCGACGAGGGGCTCAATCTCATGACTGTGAGATCGTGACCCGAGCCAAAATTAAGAATCAGGTGCTTAACTGATTGGGACACCCAAGCACCTCTAAGAAATTATTATAGGCACTTTTAAGATACAAAAAACTATATGGCATAGATATATTCAGGTTCTTTCCATGTAGGAACTAAACTTTCAGCTAAATAACTTTATGACAATAAGGTGAAATGATCAACTTGGTGGTTTTCTGAGTTTGGTACATCTGTTCTAAGTTGTTTCAGGGCAATCAAAATTGAAATATGGTTGTAGCATAGCAAATGTTTCAAAACTAAGATCTTACCCATGGCTTTATCCAGCATCATTCCTAATAAGGGATTCACTCAATATGTATTCAGGAAATGCATCTACTGAAGTACTACACTTAAATTTAGATTTTGAATCAATAAGAATGAAGTTTCAGCATTTCTATATTAAAAGTTGGCCCGTGGATGTGTTCTCAAGCAACTGTGATTACTATCACTTTAATTTCGCATAATGCTATGTATATAGTCTTATTATATTTTTTCATGGGTAAATTCTTTAACTCTGTGATGATGGTACTTTCATTATGTAAATCTTAGCCATTATTGAGACTCTCTAGAAAATTGTATCTGTAACACAAGAGATCTTTACATGTAATAGTCCTTTCACGGAAGCCCACAGGCCCTTATTTCCTCAGAATCTCTATTTAGATGGCCCCTCGAAATCACTAAAAAAATTGTGTTTGAACAGTAGAGTTGAAATTCTCAGACTTTAAAAAGCCACAAGAACAAATTATTTTTTAAATACTCTCTCTTCGCTACTCAAGCCCTCCCAGAGTGCATTACAGTATTTTTTGTTTGAAACCTAATCATAGATACATACACACACATACACACACACGCACACGCACACGCACTCACACCCATCCACCCATCCCTGAATGGACTGAAGAGACCCAAAAGAAAGTCAACATATAGGAAAAGATGCTGGAGGGCCTCTAGGGTAGTATTTTCAAAGTGTAGTCTTGAGATCAATTCAGTATGGTCCCAACAAGCATTTTATTAGAAATGGAACAGACTGCAGTGGAATGGAATGGAATGGATAATCAGTGTTTGGTAACATCAAATCTCCCAACTTAGGAACCCTGGCATCATGGGAAATCTTGGAGCAGGGCAACTATGGGTATACATGTGCAGGTGTATTCGGAAATGATACGCCCATGGATCATACACGTGGGGCTCAGGCATGCTGCAGCACAGAGTGACCACAGTGGGAAATAATCTAGAAAGAAAGGCTTCCTGCCTCTACCATTACTGTGGGAACTGTTAGTGGGGGCGCTGTGTTCCTTGATCACTACAATGCTCATCCAGGGGACAAGAATGACATCTGAATGCTGGATACCCTTTTGGGACCATTTTCCATAGGGCCATAGTAAAAACCACTGACTGACTCCTTTAGAGACAGGGAACTTCCCCCCTAGGGTTGCTGAATTTATCACAAGACAGAACCCCAGAGAGCAGTCAGAGATTCTTATGATACATTGGATGAGATGCTGAAGTCATTTAATGTGAATATTCAAAGAAATGGGACCTCGTTTTATACCCCAAATAAAGTAGGCCACATCATTTACCTAAGTATTTCAGGTATTTTAAGTTGTATAGGTCCATAGACAAGTTGGCTTCTAAAGTAAGACTTAGGAATCTCACACACATACATGCCACACACACAATATGCTATCCTGTAAAGGAGAAAGGTAACTTTTACTAATGTTAAAATCGGAGATCCTATAGTTTTGATTCCCTATTGTATTGATTCCTGGAGAAAAAAGGATGTGTGGGTATTTGAGTGTCTGTTAAAAGAAAAAGAAAAAGAAAGATGAAAGCCTTACTGTGTCAAGAGTATCCTTGTGTTACTTTAAATTTGGCTGTTTTTAATATACTCAGAGAAAATTATCTTAGTGGCAGGGAAGGCATAAGTTTGCACAATGTAGAAGCAGGCAACAGAAAGCTTCAGATGACCTTGAAAGAGGAAACCTTGGATTGCCACAGAGATGCAGGCTCCAAAGTGTCTTCAGATACAAATGTGGTCATAAAATCCACACTTCTAGGAACAGGCCCCATGGATAGAATCTCCTGGGGGCTCCTGGGTGGCTCAGTCAGTTGGGTATCTGACCCTTGATTTCAGTTCAGGTCATGATCCCAAGGCCGTGGGATCCAGCCCCACATCAGGCTCTGCACTGAGTGTGGAGCCGGTTTGAGATTGTTTCCTTCTCTCCCTCTGCCCCTCTTCCCCACTGTGCGCTCTCTGTCTCTCTCTCTCTCAAATTAAAAAAAAAAAAAAAGGAATCTTCTGGACAGAGCAAGGTTTTCCCTCTATTGTATTTACATCTAACATACACACACACACACACACACACACACACACACACACACACAAGCACATGCACACAGAAACATCATCCACGTTTCTCTTTGAGAACAAATCTGTGGGCATCAGCAAGGCAGTAATTTTAAAAAAATGTCATATAATTAGGTATATGGGAAGAAATGACATTGTTTTTCTTGCCATATCACACAATCAATATTGGGCTGAACCACATGACTGTACCAATATTTGGCTGTTTGACTTATAAGAATGACAAGTTAGCTCAGTTCCATCTAATATTGTTTGGAGTCCTTACCATGTACAGAACCTGTAAGAATAATTTATTTCATATAATACCTTCACAAAATCACAGAGAAAATGACAGGGATGCACAGTGAAACCTTTATGATAATTTCACAAAAGACAGAGAAAGAATAATGAGGAAGGAAGCTTTACAGGGGTGCCGTATGAACAAGCAAGAACACAAAAGTCAAATCAATGCATCATCACTGAACACGTACCATTCACAAGACACGTGGCCCTTGTCCTCAAGTACCTTCAACTTAGTTGGGAAAATACAATACATGAAAAACATTACACCTAAGACTGTCACGTAATTTTCACTTGGGGCAGATAAACTAGCCCAAAGAATATCAAACTGGACACTTCCTGAGAATTTAAAAAGTAAGAATTTAAATAAGTAGCTCCCTTAATAAAACAGAAATAAACAAAAACAATGCCTAAAAAGTTTCATATTATAACATACCAAAAGTTTCCCTGCTCACAAAAATCATGTTAAAATATATCTAATGTATAAAAATGTTTACAGTTGTCTACCAATTTAAATATTGCACAGAAGTCAAGGATGCTAAGACCAAATAAATGTCACTGGATTTCACAGAAGGAAGAAGACGGACAAAAAATAGATCTCAAAGGGATTAAATATTTAAGTAGAAAGGCTTATGGAAAAACAGATAGATTGGCTGTGTTTATTTCCATCTCCTCCCAAAACCTAAATAAAATAGTAGAGGCATAAGATAGTACAGGCATAAAGAAGGTATGAGCATACAATGACAAAAACAGGGGAGGCATCATAGTAGATCAGAGAGTTTAATACATTTTAGAGAAGCAGAAAAGAGGATGGAAGAATGGAAACAACTCAGCAAAGCAGAGAAAGGTAAAACAAACCAAAAAAAAAAAAAAAGTGCCTGTACACAGCAACCAATGAAAAAGCAGCCAATTCTCCTTGCACAGTTACACACACAAATACACTCAAGCTGAAAACCCAGTGCAACTAAGTACTGTATACAGTTGAATATCAAGCACAACCCTGATGATAGAGGACTATTTGAAAGCCTGGGATATAGAATAGATGAGACTTCAAGCCCTTCTTAACCCCAACACTGGCAAGTAAAGACAGAGGATGACAGATTTACAGCAAGCAGGCCTAGAAAGAAAATCAGCCCAGATTACAGCAAAAGGGCAGAGGCCCCAAAAGGGGGTACAGAGGGGTCCTTCAGTTGGGGAAAACAGAACAATTACATTATCTTATATACTGAGACTTTGACAATAATATTGATGGGCAATGACAGACCTGATGAAGTAAGAAGAAATAATTCTAAATAGTTCGTAGGAAAATAAGCAAATAAAAAAAAGCAATTATTAACTCCAGAGAAAACAAAAAGCTGAATGAAAAACTTAATCCTCAGATACAACTTCATAAAAATTTAAAACTTCAGTTTATCCAAGGACACCATTAAGAAAGAAAAAGGCAAACCACTTTCCTCAGGAAAACACTTGTGAAATGTCTACTTGACAAGATTCATATCCTGAATATATAAATAAGTTTCTCAAATCAATAAAATGACAAGCCACCCAAATAAAAGCATAGCCAAAAGACTTTAACAGACACCTCACAAAAGAAGCTATCAAAGTTACCAATAAGAACATGTAAAAATGCTTATCTGGGAAATGACAGTAAAGGAATTTAAAATAAAGGAATTTAAACAGATAAAGGACAGGAGAAACATGAGGGATGATGGTATCTGGCAGGATAAAAATGTTCTATAATTTGACCTGGGTGCTAACTATGCAGATATCCATATACATAAAAATTCCCCAAGTGGAATACTTAAGATTTGTATATTTTATTCAATAAAAATTATACTTTATAATTTTTTAAAAGATAATCCTCAGCAATCAACAGTTTGTGCCATAATACATGACTGAAGGATGTGGAAATACAGAGATGAAGGTAAGACAGCTAAATCTTTACCTGTATTCACTAAATATTAAACAATAGATCAAGTAGTTATTTTATACAAGCATATTTTACAGAGATGTTGGGGCTAGTCATAGCTACCTCTGGGGAAACAAGATGAGGCTGAGAGGAGGGGACAGAGGCCTGCTACTTTTCAAAATAAACGTTTTATATTATTTTATTATATTTGATTTTTTAAACTGCATACATTAATTTGGTAGGAAATTTTTTTGGCAAATATTAAATTGTAAATTATAAAATACATGACTATTTATATAAACGTGGGAAGACAAGTATGCCTCAGTGGATACGTTTTATTTTGCCAGTGTAGCATTCAGTCCCCCATCTATACTCTGATTTTCCTTCCTTCTCTACAGCAGTCCATATGTTCTGGAGGGGGCGGGGGGGCTTCTCCAACCCAGTGTTAGTAGTAGTCTGTGACTCAGGCCCAATCCAACCTATGGTCCTGGTCCTTGGCCAGAGAGATTTCTTTCCTCCCAGGAAGAAGCATGAGGCCCAATTTGGGCCAATGAGAGCTATACTGAGTTCTATATAAATGTTGAAGGAAAAGCATGCTCTTACCTAGAGCTGCTGACAGCCACCCTGCCACCAAGACAGAACTTGCCCAAAAATGGGCTGTCATCACTCTGTCTCTCTGTGTCTCAAAAATAAATAAATAGATAGATAGATAGATAGATAGATAAATAAATAAATAACGGTGGGGGGAGCGCCTGGGTGGCTCAGTCAGTCCAACTCAGGTCATGATCTTGTGGTTGACGAGTTCAAGCCCAGCGTCAGGCTCTGTGTTGACAGCTCAGAGCCTGAAGCCTGCTTCGGATTCTGTGTCTCCCTTTCTCTCTGCCCCTCCCCCAATCACACTCTGTCTGTCTCAAAAATATATAAACATTAAGAAAAAAAAAACTTTATAAAAAAGAATGGAGCTGCCAGAATGAACAGCAAGAGGAGAGATGGGGAGAAGGCATGTGAGCCCTGATGCCTGTGGTTGAACCCCCAGTTCCGGTAGGTCTGAAGTTTGTCTACCCCTGCCTTTTTCATTAATTGTAAGAGGCAGTAACACAAAATGGAAAATCACTTGACTGCATGGGTTCAAACTGCGCCTTTACTACTTACTAACTGTGTGACCTTGGCATGTCACTTAACCTCTTCTTCATTTTTTTTTAATGTTTATTTTTATATTTTAGAAAGAGAGAGAGCGTGCGCGCAGGCACACAAGAGAGAGGGAGGAGCAGAGACAGAGGGGGAGACAAAGAATCTGAAGCAGGCTCCATGCCCTGAACTATTGGCACAGAGCCCCACAAGGGGCTCAAACCCAGGAACTGTGAGATCATGCCCTGAGCTGAAGTCAGATGCTCAACCGACTGACCAACCCAGGTGCCCCCTTCCTCATATTTAAAATGAGGACAGAGGGGCACCTGGGTAGCTCAGTAGGCTGAGCACTGATTTCAGCCCAGATCTTGATCTCGTGGTTCCTGAGTTGGAACCCCCCATCAGGCTTGCTGTTGTCAGCATGGAGCCTGCTTTGGATCCCCTCTCTCTCTCTCTCTGCCCTTCCCCCACATGCTCTCTCTCAAAAATAAATAAACGTTTAAAAAAACTTTTTTTAATAAAATGGGGGCAGAAATAACACCAACCACATAGAATCCAATGAGTTAAAATATGTAATACACACACATATGCATATATTTACATATATGTATATGTATAAGAACAGTTATAGTTTAATATACATTTATATGTTAAAATCCCATTTAGATTTGTATGTGCAAGAGCCATATTTTTATTTTTAGTAATTACATTTCCCTTTTTCCTTAAACCAGTTTGATCGGTGTTTTCCACTTTTTACAAGAGCCAGGACCCTGATTAATTCAATACCCAAGAGAGAAGCCATACAAAATCAATGGAGAGATTTAAGTAGTTATACATAAAACGTAAACACAACATAAACATAAATGTTCTCTATGGCAGAAGAAAATCATCAAAAACTACAAAGTAAATAGAAATGGAAGAAACCATATTTGTAACCTTTAGAATTGATAGTTTTTGCCCTTACACAGAACAGGGTGCAGATGCTAAACAAAGTGGGCAAAAAAATAAATAAATAAACACAATTCACAAGTGAAAAAAAAAACAGGAATACAAAAAATAATGTTTGGTTTTCAATAATCAAACAAAACGAACAGGAACTCATTTTTTTCCAATGACACAGCTATCGATTATTTTAAATTTTATTATCCAGTGTTGGCAAGTGTCTCGTACCACCGGTGAGAATGTTAATTGACACAACCATTTGGAAAGGCAATCTAGCTATAATAAAAATCAGCATACCTTTGACACAATCATTCTTCTAGGAATTTATCTAAGGAAATACTTCAGGGTGTATACAAACATTTTCCCTACAAGTTTACCCCTTGTAATTATATACAGATTTGTATTTATATACAGAAACATTGGAAATTGAATGTCCAAAAAATAGAAGATTCATTAAAATCCAGGGGCACCTGGGTGGCTCAGTCAATTAAGCGTCTGACTTCGGCTCAGGACATGATCTCACAGCTCTTGAGTTCAAGCCCCGTGTCAGGCTCTGTGCTGACAGCTCAGAGCCTGGAGCCTGCTTCAGATTCTGTGTCTCCCTCTCTCTCTGCCCCTCCCCTACTTGCACTCTGTCTCTCTCTGTCTCTCAAAAATAAATAAACTTTAAAAAAATTTTTTTAAATCCATGAGTTCCAATACTGTTTAGTCATTTAAAATGTTAGCAGAAAATACGTACATACTGAAGAATGTTCATGATTATTAAATGAAATAAACAAGTTAAAAAACTTTGAGTATGAGCCTGTTTTTGTTGTAAATATATACGTGTAAAAATGGGAAAAGATATACTAGAATATGCATCAAACGATAGTGACATTTCTGGGTAGTAGAATTATGGCTGTCCTAATTTGTTGGTGGTTTCATTTCTCGCTTATATACATTTCACTTTCTCCACTGAACCTTCACAGACCTTCAATTTAAAAAAATGTATTTTGGGGCGCCTGGGTGGCTCAGTCAGTTAAGCTTCTGACTTTGGCTCAGGTCATGATCTCTCGGTTTGTGAGTTTGCACCCCGGCGTCGGGCTCTGTGCTGACAGCTCGGAGCCTGGAGCCTGCTTCAGATTCTGTGTCTCTCCATCTCTCAGCCCCTCCCCTGCTCATGCTCTGTGTCTCTCTGTCTCTCAATAATAAATAAACGTTTAAAAAATTTATTAAAAAAATGTATTTTAAATTCATTTAAAAAAATCTTAAGACCCCTCTAGGAGTAGCTTCCGTCATGCATTTGGAGCCAAAATGTATGCAACCATTAGGTGTAGCACAGAGAATGAGAAACTTAAGCGAGCAGACTCTCTTTGGGGAAAATTTAGTTGTAAAAACAAGAAGCCAAGGTCTCAAGAACACGTGTGGTATACAGACACTGCGATGGAGCATCTGCATCAGAGAAAAGGAACAGTCCAAAGACAAAACAGGAAGGCATCTCTGGGGGAGATGTCCAATGCCTTCAGCAGTCACTTACTGTGTTTTCCACCCTCCAGTAGCTTCTCTTCAGGCTTGGCTGGGCTACCTCACCTGGATTCCCACCTGCCCTTTCCCTAGTGCTGCACAGGCTCAAGAAAGAGACAGAACTTACCCACCAGTGGAAACCATACTCTCAGCCTTTTGGTGTCTTAACGCCCTACATTTGGTACAGCAGGCACTTTCCATCAGCAACTTCACCCAGGGAAGAAAACAGGATAGCTGAAGCCCTATACAAGCCTCCCTTAGACCTCCCCTCCCATGGAAAAGTAACCACCATCCAGAACTGCAGTCGTAATACACACTTGACCTTAATAACGACAAAGTGAGTTTTCAACAATTCACAAGGGCTTGCACGCTCTGTAAGACAGATTACGATACCTTTTCATTTATTTTTAGCATATTAACAGCTGGTGACCCAGATTAAGAAATAATGTAATATGTGAAAAGGCAGACTATACCACTAAATTCTTTCACAGATGGAAAGTGGACTCCGTAAAAAGCTTCAGACCAAGGATTCAAGTAATTAGCTGGAAGTGGAGAGCGGGGAGGAATACCTACAAGTGGGTAAAGTGAAGCATGGAAAAACGATGACAAAACCTGGCTGGGATCCCAGCAGATCCTTAGCTACTTTCTGGACAAGTAACTAACCAGGGACTGGTAGAGGCCAAGAAGCCCTGCTAATGCAGCTGCCGAAGGAGCGGCTGGAGGAGGTTCTCCTTAGTTGAGGATGAGCTTGGGTAGATATTAAAAGAAATACAATCC
The DNA here is from genome assembly GCF_027475565.1 of Acinonyx jubatus. Classification (NCBI taxonomy): domain Eukaryota; kingdom Metazoa; phylum Chordata; class Mammalia; order Carnivora; family Felidae; genus Acinonyx; species Acinonyx jubatus. The sequence continues at coordinate 92,382,814 of NC_069383.1, forward strand.
TCTTACTGCACTGGGAGTGTGCGTGTGTGGAGGGAGGGGCCAGTGGCAGCCACACAGCCTCCGGTCCTGGGGACAGGCAAAGGGATCAGTGCCCCCTTCCGCTCAGTTCCTCCAGGTGGGTGGGAACCGAGAGCAGCCTGAGCCAGGGTCTGAAGAGGGAAATTCACGGTCATTTTGAGCAACGCGGCAAATCTGACTTCCAGTAAAAGAGGCAAACACTAAACACCCAGAATCCCAGGGACGGAAAACACTGCCACATGAAAGGGAACACAGTTCCACTGACACAAACCGTGGGGCTCAATTAGCCGGCGTTCATTTTCAAGTACGATGCTTAAGCTGCAATATGAATGTCCTTTGGCTGGAGACACAAATGAAGACCTCAGTGCTCACAAGGTCTTGACGACAAGCAGTCTCGAGGGGAGCCAGGCGAGCCCAGCGCCTGCCACAATACCTCAACTGCACAGGGCTGCGCTTGGGGTAAACCTGGGATTCATCTGTGCCCATCTCTGGGAGAGGAAAATAAATTACTGAGAGGCCAATGTGCTGAGGAGCTTGTAAAACACTAGGGAACACAACCTAAGTGTGCAATGTGGATTTTTTTTTTTTTTGTTTTTAATGCAATAAAACGCCCTCTTTGTGCAGAAATGTGCAAAGAACTGTTAGGTTCAGGTCACATGTATTTCTGACCTTCCAGAGAAGGACACCGACGTCCAAAGGGGCACACACAGAGAGGACCCCCCCCCCCAAAAAAGAACACAGAGAAAGAAAAGTGTGTATCCACATCTCTATTTTGAACTCCAGGATTCACTGGACAGACTGTATTAAAGCCATGGGTTTTCTGAGATGAGCCCGATCGATCCGTACAGAACTGGGGGGTGGCCTCTGCGCTGCACCAGCCGTTTCTGCCGCACTTGGGTCCCCAGGAGACCCCCCGGAGGGAGGACTGCTGCCGCAATCTCCCGCCCGGACCCGCGGACCAGCGGGGAGCGGGCGCCGCGGGCGGGGAGAAGCGCTCGGCTCCGGGGACCGCGGGCGAGCCGCCGCACCTGCCACCGCTCGCGCCCTCGCCCGCCCGGGAGAGCGGCGACCGCGGCCAGCAGCGCGGGGGGCGAGCGCGCGGGGAGACTCGGGCGGACCGCGCGCCCCGGGCGCTCCCGCCTCCCCGCCCGCGGCCGCCTCGCTGCAGTCGCCGCGGCGCAGCGCAGGGCGTCCCCGCGCCCCCGGCCCCGGCCTCCGCCGGTCCCCCGGCCCGCTCGGCCCTCGCCGCCGCGCGCCCCCGCCACCTGCCCTGCGGCCCGCCGCCCGCTCTGACCTTTTCCTGCGCGCGGTTGAGCCGCTTCTGCACGTTCTTGGCGAAGATGCCCGTCTTGATGTCGGCCATGGCTGCGGGTCCGGGAGGCTGCGAGGAGCGGAGCGGAGCGGGCGGCGGGCCGGCGGCGGCGAGGACGAGCGGGAGCGCAGGAGGAGGAGGAGCGGGAGGGGAGGAGGAGGAGGAGGAGGAGCGGGAGGGGCTGCGAGGAGCAGCCGGGGAGCGCCGGCTGGGGTGAGGGAGGGGCGCCGCGCTAGGCACCGGCTTAAAGCGACAGCGCGCTGGCGGGACGCGCGGGGCCCGGCTGCGGGGCGGCGAGAAAAAGCGAGGGAAGAAGCCCGAAGTCAAAATGCCCCGAGAGTGCCCGCGGCGGTGGAAGAGGAGGTCGGGAGGGGAGAGGGGAACGAGCCCAGCGGCAGTCCGGGGGCCCCGAGGCAGCTCCGGGGTTCTTTCGAGGCGGAGTTTGCGTTGGGGGAGGCCGAGTGGGGCACGATTCTTTCCAGAAAAAAAAAAAAAAAAAAAAGGAGGCTCGGGGGAGGGGGGCGGGGGGCGGGAATGGGGAAGCCTGGATGGGAGGTGCTCTGACGTGTAGGCGGGGGGATGGGCTCTACCGGAGAGTGCACCCCTCCCTGGTTGTGTGTTCCAGAAAGCTGGGCCTCGCCCTGCCCTCAGGAGGCACACAGCCCGAGGAAAGGTGACTGGGAAACCAAGTCAGTGCGGGGTTTAGAGCTGTCGTGGAGAGGAAAGCGATGCCCACACTTCCCCAAACTTTGAAGACGAGATTTGGGGCCCGCGGTAGGGAGGTTCCATGTTGAGAAGGGATGGTCCCTGTAAGCAAGGTGCTGTGCTTTGGTGATCTGGGTAATTGCTGCCCCAAGGACAGTCAGGTCCTTGATTGCCTCACGTTAACATCGCAAGACCTGGGCCTCTTGCCCTGTGGCTTCCTGCGAACCTGCTGGCAACCTCACAGGGATTCACTGTCCTAAGTATGCTTAGCAGAAGGGAGAATAATAGGGATAAGTTTGTCATATACTTTACACAGAACTCTTGAAGGCCCTGACCAGTGGTGAAACCATTCTGAGTGTGAGGCAGTGTGGCCGGTGGCCCAGCAAGCAGGTCAGAGGTAATCAGGCACCTGAATCCGGTGAGTCCCAGTGAGCATCTCACTGGAGCAGACTGTCACCTGTGGAGCACCCCTGTGAACCACCCCTTGGTATCCACTCGGTGGGAAGTCCCCCCACCTTAGTTGTAGAAGGGCACAGTGACTGGCTTTTGCCAATAAGATGTAGTAAAAGTACACTGGGCCAGTTCCAGCCTAAGCCTGGAGAAGCTGAGCGGGTTTGGCACTCTGCGGAGCCCTGTGCTACCGTGTAGAATTTCTCCCTGCTGCGAAAAGCCTCATGGAGAGGCCACGTGGAAAGGGAGAAACCTCAGCCTCCATCCGTCTGACCCACTGACTAAATTCGCATCAGCAAGACCACCAGAAGAACCGCTCAGCTGATCCCAGCAGAGCACAGTGTGGTGAGTAAACAAAATGATAGTGCTTTTCAGCCACTAACTTTTGCAGTGGTTTATTAACTGAAATATCCAGCCTGTTCACTTGGCTCTTATTTCCTCTGGATGACTATTCATCCCCGTTTGCCTGGGAATGAAGGGGTTTCCAGGAGACAGGACTTCTAGTTCTAAAGCCCAGAAATCCCTGGGTACACCTGGATGAACTGGTCACCCTACTTCCAACATCTGAAGTAAACAGGAGTTTACTTCAGAGGGAAGTAAAGAGAAAATCCCTCTCTTGGTCAACACTCAGTAGAAAAGACTGCCCAGGGGGCTTGGGTGGCTCAGTAGGTTAAGCTTCTGACTTCGGCTCAGGTCATGATGTCAGGGTTTCTGGGTTCAAGCCCCACGTTGGGCTCTGTGCTGACAGCTCAGAGCCTGGAGCCTATTTCAGATTCTGTGTCCCCCTCTCTCTGCCCCTCCCCAGCTCACTCTCTCTCTCTCTCTCTCTCAAAAATAAACAAACAAATATTAAAAAAAGAAAAGGAAAGAAAAGAAAAGGCTGGCCAGAAGACAGAAATTGAGTCATGTCTCTAAAACACGGGGCTTTAGAACCTTAGCTCGGCCCTGAGATCTTGTCTTGAGGATACCAGCCTCAGAATGCTGGAATACACCAGAATGTTCTGGAGCATATCAGTCTGTGGGCACAGTCCATGGGGGTCCCAAAGCCCCCTCGGCTCCCATCCTGGGCCTGGCTATAGCTTCCCTCACAAATGTCACTGCCCTCTTTCTGAACAAGCAAGGGACAGAGTTCCAAGCAATAAAAACCAAGCAGGTTTACTTTTCCTCTGCTTGCTGAGTGCCCAAGCCATCCATTCCCACTGCACCAGGCTTTGTCTCTCCTTGCAATTACTCCCCCACCAATTTTTGGAACACAGCAAATATCTTTTGAACTAAAACTGCAAATGGCTAGCTTTTCCCACGGTTCAGATGCCCAAATCTAGTTCTGGAATGGGGGTAGAAAGGGGAAGCGAGTCATTTCTTGATAATTGTATTTGAAATACATGCCGAGCATGTTACAAAGTTGTTATGCGCAAACGTATCAAATTAGTGCTCTCCAGCTGAGAGAGAAAACCGTATCCATTTTCAGGTTGCTATGAGGGTCATTCTAGCCTCTAGTCTAGAATAGTGATGAAGCACTTAGCTGCTACTTAGTAGGTGCTTTGCAAATATTTGTTGAAAAAAAAATGCATGGGTACATGAGACTAGATATTGGGCACCCATCTAAGCTGTTTCTTCTCCTAATTCTGCAATAATGCTCCTGGAACGGCAGTGTGTGGAAGGGGCCCCCAACTATGATGATTTTTAAATATTGTTATGCCATACAGTAGAGGCATTTTTCATACAAAATCTCCTGCAGGACCCAAATATATTAATCAGATGGACCCCTCTCTGGTTGTGGAGGGTGTGAAGTGACCAGAGCCCCACCCATGAGGCCACCCAGTTATTGCCTGCATCTGTCTCTAAGGAAGACCTTCAGCGCTGCAGACTTCCCTGCCCACAGAGGAAATCCACAGCGGAAGTGACCTCAGAGGCACCTTCCACCTCCAGAGTCACAGGAGCCATGCTTCTGTGTGCATTTCCTTCACCCACAACACCACTGAACCCACCTCCCAACTTTCCTTGCTTGCCGGTGTTTCTTCCTCCTAGTTTTACCCCCCATTTTTCTCCTCAGTCAAGGAAAAACAGGGCTTCTACAGTTCCATGTAGATTTCACTGTTAATGAGGAATAACCCCAGTTCTTTCCAGCGTTGAGGACAAGCTTAGGTGTCAAGTTATAGTTGATATTTATTCAGGTAAGTTTCATAGACAGTATCATGACTCCAGCCCCGCCCAGATCTTCTTCATCCAGGCAAGGAGGAAGTCCTGATTTTTCTTTTCTTGTTTTTGAGAGAGAGAGAGAGAGGGAGTGAGAGTGCAGGTGTACGCAGGGGAGGGGCAGGGAGAGAGACTCTGAAGCAGGATCTGTGCCCAGCATGGAGCCCAGCATGGGGCTCGATCTCATGACCCTGATATCATGACCTGAGCCAAAATCAAGAGTCAGATGCTGAACCAACTGCACCACCCAGAAGCCCCTTCCTGAATTATTTTTAACTTCCAGTTTTTCTTTCTTCCTAAATTTAGCTTAAGATTGGTTGATAAGTAAAAAATGTGAATTATGCTAGGTTCTGATAATTTGGAATAGGCCCGGAATCACTACTGTGTTATCACAGAACTCATTTTCCATATTTTAATGGCACAGAGCTTTATGCTCGCCAATCTTTGTATCTTGTAAGTCCAATTTAGACCCTTAAGGAAGGAGATTTTTAAATCCATGTTTAAAGGTATCTAGTTATTTGAAGCTCTTACAAGAGTTGAAATATATGCTATGGTGTGTCATTAGCCACAATCTCTTTGCATCATTGTATCTAATGAAGGAGGCATTTCCTTTAAACATTTGGTGGAGCCTACCTGGAATTTCAGCCCCAATCAAATCTTGAGTAGTTGTTACACTTCCCTCTTGGTTCAAAGACTCAGATGCAATTTTATTTTCTCTCACAAATGTTAAAGTAGCAGCGGATGGAGCACGTTCTCTAGAAAGATACATATTTTGACCAATTATCTTCTACGTTTCAAGTAAAAACATACAAGTGCAGATTCACAGTCAACTCTTCAAAGTATGCCAATTATTTACATTCTAGTCCCACATACAGTTTTAGTAAATTTTGCCTGTATGACTGCCCTCTTCTATTCCTAATTTAACCAGGTCTAAAAATGGCAACTTCCTCACTACATTAATAATGCATCACTAATGCATCCCAAAATACTAACTAGGAGTCAAGAGCTTTGTTTTTCATAGACAGAGCCATTGGCCACCAAGAAAAACAATCACAATGTATAAATTGCCTAATAACTGTAATGTATTTTGACACCATGCTTGATGCTTTTTTGCAGAGTAGATGCAAAACAACTCCCATATCCCAAACAAATTGCTAGAACATCACTTAATAGCTTATAAGCCAATCGAGAGGTCAGGGAGCAAAACAAAATGGAAATTCTAATTAGCCACAACTCTTTCTGAAGAAGGGGACAAGTTCCTGCAAATATTTTAAGCTATTTTCTATCCACAAATAAGCTCTAAAAATTCCACATCCAAGGTGGATATAAGCATATTTGTCTGGGCAACCGAGAGCACCCTCTTAATAGCTTCAAGAGCTGGATTATCTTACTGGGAATTTTCCAGCTTGGACAACCCCCGCTTCATAGCAGGGACGTTCTTCAAAACCTCTTAAGAAATACTTAATTGTATCATGTATTGGAAGAGAACTTTTTGGTTCAAGGAACTTATTTTTGGTTAAATTTGCCCGTGTTTATATTTTATAAGAATAGAGCTATCCACATGTGGCTGCCTTTGACTGCCTGGCCACTCCCCTACCCTCACCTCTTCTGTCACCCCTATACTTCTGTCTCCAAGGTGGCTCCTAGAGCTGTGGCCACCAGCAGAGTAGAGGTCCTACTTGAGACCATAGTGTGGGGATCCTTGGACCCCCCACTGCAAGCCTGCATGCACTTCAGCCAAAGCCCCTGGTTAAGGAGGCCAGTCCGGGGTCATGCTAGGATCTTATGTTCAGGAAGCCTGGACTAAGCATCGTGTTCTCCCAAATATCTGCCTGCCTACTTCCCTGCAGTAGAGCCTCCGAGCTCTCCAGAGGCCACGTGACCTTCTACCTGTTCTCACATCTCAAAACCCCCTCACTCCACCACTCTGCTCTAAAGACCCCCAGCATGCTGCTGTTTCAAGCCACCTGCAAGGAATCAGGCAGGTTGGGTGGTGAGGGTGGGAAGAGTCCCTGTATTACGCTCAGCGTTACTGCCGTCGTTCAACGGTATTGGGCTTACACAGGCTTCAGTTAGCTAGTCTAGGACACAATTTGTCATGGATTGAGTTGTGTCCCTGTGATATTGTCATTTATAATAAGAAATATTATATTTGGTCCCTGTCCGTGTTTCTGGCACAGAGCTCCTAAAACCCTTGGAACTCCCCCAAGTGATGAGAGCAATAAAGGCATCTGGCTATCCAGAAGCAGCTCCCTGTCAACCATACCTGAATGTCTGTTAATGAGGTGGCTTTTGGAAAACTCTAAGGATGAGGGCCGGTTGCCAGGGGACCTAACCATGTGATTAGAATATTGGAACTGTCAATCCCCCACCCCTACAAGGTCCCCTCCTGGGGAGGAGAGAAAAGCTGGAGAGTGGTTTCAGTCACCTATGGCCAATGATTTAATCATTCGTGCCTATGTAATGAAGCCTCCATAAAAACCCAAAAGGACTAGATCTAGAGGGCTTCTGGGCTGGTGAACGCAGGGAGGCGCTAGGAAAGTGGCAGTCCTGGAGGGGCAGGGAAGTTCTGCACCCCTTCCCCATACCTTGTCCTATGTGTCTCTTCCCTCTGGCCGTTCCTGTGTTATATCCTTTTATAATAAACCAGCGATCTAGTAGGTAAAATGTTTCTCTGAGTTCTGTGAGACGATGCAGCAAATTGATTGAATCCAAGGAGGGAGATGTGGGAACCTCTGATTTACAGTAAAACCTTGGATTGTGAGCAACTTGTTCTGTGAGTGTTCTGCAAGACAAGCAAATATGTCTAATAAATTTTAACTTGCTAAGCAGGCGATGTCTTGCAATACGGGTAGTACCTGACACCGAATGTCACGTGATCACAACTGAGCCAATGGTTCTTCTCTCTCCCTCTCTCTCTCTCTTTCTGTGGGATTGTGGGTGATCATCTCCCATGCTCCAATGCTCAGTCTCAGGCCATGGTGTTTGGCAGAAATCAGTGATTTTTCAGAACGTTGAAAGGTGCCCACAACTGCACTACTGTATTTTTTTTGTCACTTCAAAGCACCTATGGACAGTTCTTTGCTTTTCCAGACAAGAGTAAGCTTAGGAATGCTTTGCTTCATTCTAGGTCAGGCTGCCTGCAGATACAGACCCTGTCCTTGGCTGCCTTCTTGCCATTAAATACAGTATACAACAAGTTTATTAATACTGTACTATAGTCAACATCCATGGGAGTGTATACAATGCCCCCATGCAGAAAAAGATTCCATTGAGCCAATAGATAGCAGTGATTCCGTTAGTGATTGTGAAAGTCATCTTACGCGATACCCCTCCTCTCTCTTGTCTCCCTCACACTAGCCACGAAGGTTTTCAGAGGTAAGTGCAGGTTAATTTGTTTCTTTTTCTTTATATTTTGCATTTTCTTTATTATTTTGTTTTGTATTACAGTATTGTAGCCATTTTTATATGAGTATTTTTAGGTGTAGAACGAATCCTCTGAGTTTCTATTATTTCTTATGGCGAAATTTGCTTTCATACACAAATGCTTTGGATTACAAGCGTATTTCCGGAACGAATTATGCTGGCAAAATAAAGTTTACTGTATTTATAAACAGTTGGTGAGCAGCACCGGTGACAACCGGGACTTATACCTGGTGTCTGAAGTGAGAGGCAGGTGCAGTCTTGTGGCACTGAACCTTTAATGTGTGGGATTCGATGCCAAGTCCTCATAGATGGGGTCAGGACTGAACGGAATTGTAGGATACCCAGCCATTGTTGCAGAATTGCATGGTAAGGGGAACCTGAGCCCTCCTCCCACATTTGGTGGTCAGAAGAAGTATAGAAAAGAGACACACGGGAGGAATTTTTTCCCAGTTCCCACAAGGGATGAAGTCATAACCACTGGTACCTGTGAATATGACCTGATTTGGAAATAGGGTCCATACGGTTGTAATTGAGCTATAAATCAACATGAGGTCATACTGGAGGAAGGTGGACCCTTAATCCGACATAACTGGTATCCTTATAAAGAGAGGGGAGATGCAGACACAGACACACACAAGAGGAAAATGCCCCGAGCAGTCAGCGCCAGTGTGGAGATGGAAGCAGAGACCCAAGTAACGCAGCCACACACAAAGAGCCCCAAGGACCCCCAGCAGCACAGAGGCAGGGAGAGGGAGCCTAGCCCTCCTCACACCTTGATGGTCCTCTAGCCTCCAGAATCGAGGGAATGGCTTGTTGTTTGTTACCGCAGGCCTAAGAAACTTTTACACAGAATCCGGCCTCTTTCTTCCTACCAGCCTGCATCTTGGAAAACTGTATCCCCCAGTCCAAGTAACTGACAAACAGATCTCCAAACAGGAGCTTTTCATTAGTTGGAACAGTCTGTGTTCATCTGTTGCTTTCTTCGGAAACAATGTCTTTTTAATAAGCATATGATCTGTCCATATTCTCCTTAATTTAGTAGGAAAAGCGGTAGCTTTTGAGGGAGCCTGTGGCAGGTCGGGTCCTTCCGAAGCAGGGGCTGGGTTTGGGGCGCAAGCTAAGTAAAGCATTGAACTGTGAGAGGCAGGAGGAGGAAGGGTTGGCAGAGGAGAAAGTCCAGTGGCCAGGCAGGCCTGACGAAACCTTGACCAATCTGGGAGGGGCTTTGTCTGTCGTGAGCATAGTGAGTGCCTCTGTTTGACAGGGGCTGGGCCATTACCGCCCTGCCCACTGGCCACCCTAGGAGGGGTGTGAATGGGGCCAGGTGGTTCTCTGCCTGGGGACTGCATTCCCTCAGAGGGAGGCAGCAAGTCTTCTCGAAGGGGGGGTCTGGGCAGCGGATCCCACTCCTACTCTCTGTGGTCCAGATAGAGAGCTCCTGGGCACATACTAGGCGCATGCGCTTCAGTCTCTCCAAACTGTCATTCTCTCTTTCTTCAGCTCTCCATGTTCTCGCGCCCCCTATGGGCACTGAGACACCAGAAGGTTCTGAAGGTACCTTAACACTTCCTGGGTCATCCTCCTCGAAGGCCAGACTTTTACATTTAAACATGGTCCATTTGTCCCTAACGGATGAAGTCAGTTACAGTCACCTGTGTTGTCAGATTTCTCCACTCAAAAGCTACCACTTCCCCACTTAAATAAGAAACTTGTAGGTAGATATTCTGAGACTATATGCAAACTCCTGTCAAACTCTCGCTCCCCCAATTTGGCATGCATGAGGATTCTTGCCTAAATCTGTCTTTACTAAGATGATTTTTAAATGGTAATTTTCCAATTCCATCAGTGCTACTGTGTTTATTAGTCAGCATTCTATTTTGCGGAACAGGTCACCTTTTCTTCCCAGGTATTTTTTAATTTACATCTGTTATCAAGGTGGACTCCTGGATCTGTGATTTATTCACTCTATTTCTGTTCTTATTCACCTTAATGCTCAGTTATCCCAGCCTTGGCCAATGAAAGGCCTTTCATTTCTTTTTCTTATACCCTCATCATTCTTTTGGCACTTATTTTCTGGCATAATAAGATGTTCCAGGCTCATCTTGTATTTTCTGGGCTTTGAATAAGCCATTTCTCCATGAACTCCTCGTTCATTTCTGTGGAGAATTATATTTAGAAATGAAGGTCTTGGCTCAGGCTCTACTCATTGCAACTGAATGTCTGAGTGTCATTGAAATAATAAATTTATACCAATGCCTCTAATTTGAATCCACCCTAGGTTTTTGCTTGCCTTCCCCCCATTCTATGTTCCTACCTCTATCTCCCAACTTCCATATTCCTCTGGCTCCCAAAAACCTCACTGTAGTCCCTCATTTGCTCAGTTCTGCAGTAGCCACAAAATGATTTCATAATGTTCATGTCACTACAACAAATAAACCTACTGAAAGGAGTCAAGGTTGGTTTACCTTTTTTTTTTCCTTTAGATTGAAGTCAGAGTACTATGTTCCAAACTTATTTGGGGTACTGGCATAAAGACAGACATACAGACCAATGAAATCAAAGAGAGAGCCCAGAAAAAAACCTTCACATGTATGGTCATATGATTTTTAAGAAGAGGGGCCAAAGCCACTCAATGAAGAAAGGACAGTCTTTTCAACAAATGGTGCTGGGAAAACTGGGTATTGATATGCAAATAGATGATGTTGCACTCTTACTTTATACCATATACAAAATGGATCAAAGGCCTAAATGTAAGACCCAAAACTAGAACACTCTTATAAGAAAATATGAGAGGAAAGCCTCTGTGATACTGGGTTTGGCAGTGACTTCTTGGATCTCACTAACATCATGGACAACAAAATTAAATAGGTAAGTTGGAACACAACAAAATTAAATGCTTTTGTGCGTCACAAAAAAACAACAGAGTCAAAAGGCAAACCAGGGAACCCGAGAAAATATTTGTTTACCATATATCTGATAAGGGATTCATATCCAGAACATATAAAGAACTCCTACAAATCAAGAACAAAAACAACCTGATGAAAAAAATGGACAAAGGACTTGAATAGACTGTTCTCCAAAGAAGATAACAAATGGCCAATAAGCCCATGAAAAGATGTTCAGTATCACTCACCATCAGGAAATGCAAATCAAAACCACAATGAGATGCCACTTTATGCCCATTAAGACAGGTACTCTCAAAAACAGAAAATAATTGTTGGCAAGGATGTGGAGAACTTGGAACCCTCGTGCACTATTGGTGGGAATGTAAAATGTTACAGCCTCTGTGGAAAATAATGTGGTACTTTTTCAAAAAATTAAGAATAGAATTACTATATGATCCAGAAATTCCACTTCGGGATATATACGCACCCTCCAATTAAAGTAAGGTCTCAAAGAGATATTTGTACACCCATGTTCACAGCAGCATTATTCGTAATAAACAAAATATAGATAGAAGCAACTCTAGTGTCCATTGACTAATGGATAAACAAGTATGGTATATACATACAACAAAGTTTTATTCAAACTTATAAAGGAAGGAGATGCTGGGGCGCTTGGGTGGCTCAGTTGGTAAAGCTTCCGACTTTTGATTTCAGCTCAGGTCATGATCCCAGGGTCGTGGAATAGAGCCCCCCCTTTGGGCTCTGCGCTGAGCATGGAGCCTGCTTGGGATTCTCTCTCTCTCTCTCTCTCTCTCTCTCTCTCTCTCTCTCTCTCTCTCTCTTTCTCTCTCTCTCTCTTTCTCTCTCTCTGTCTCTCCATCCCTCCGTCTCTCTCAAAATAAATCAATAAACTTTAAAAAAATAAAGGAAATCTTGATACAAGCTACAACATGGATGAATCTTGAGGACATAATGCCAAGTAAAACAAGCCTTTCACAAAAGAACAAGTACCACGTGATTCCACTTATATAAAGTACCTAAATTTCAGAGGGACAGAAAATAGAACAGTGGTGCCTGTGACTGGGGGCAGTGGGGATTTGCTGTTTAATAGGTACAGAGTTTCAGTTTTATAAGACGAAAAGAGTTGCACAGGTGGATAATGGTGATGATCATACAACACTGTGGATGTGCTTCATGTCGCCAAACTACACACTTAAAAACTGGCTAACATGATAAATTGTATGCTGTTTTACCACAACGAAAAATGAAAACCTTCTTCAGGCAAATCACTTTATTCATTGGAAACAGGCTCATTTGTTCCTGTTTTCCTTTAGTTTGAGATTTTTCTCTCATTCTTGTTATTAAATCTGTAGAACGTTAGTACAAATTCTATGCAACATTGTATAGAAAGGTATACCCAGGGAAGAGTCATCCCTTTGCCTGTCCCTACAATCCCTTCATCTCCATCCCTGTGGGTAACTGGTTTCATTAGTTTTTGTTTTATCTTTCTTGTATTTATTTTTTGCAAAATTATACAGATGTGTGTAGTTTTTACATTTTCTTCTACTTTAAAAATTTTTTTTTCCAATGTTTATTTATTTTGGGGACAGAGAGAGACAGAGCATGAACGGGGGAGGGGCAGAGAGAGAGGGAGACACAGAATCGGAAACAGGCTCCAGGCTCTGAGCCATCCGCCCAGAGCCTGACGCGGGGCTCGAACTCACGGACCGCGAGATCGTGACCTGGCTGAAGTCGGACGCTTAACCGACTGCGCCACCCAGGCGCCCCTCTTCTACTTTTTAAAAAACGTTTATTTATTTTGAGAGAGAGCGCGCGCGTGGAGGGGCGGAGAGAGTGGAAGAGAGAGAGTATCCCAAGCTGACTCAGCGCTGTCAGCTCGGAGCCCCATGTGGAGCTCGAACCCACGAGTTGTGAGCCTGACCTGAGCTGAAATCAAGAGTCAGGCACTCACCCAACTCAGCCACCCTGGTGCCCCAATTTTCTTCTACTTTTTATAAAAAAGGTGGCATACCACATGTATTTTTTTTGCATTTTTCACTTAAAATATATTCTCAAAACGATTCCCTTTCAGTTCATAGAAATTTTCCTCATTTTTTTTTACTGGTTCATAATACTCCATAGTATGTATTTCCCATACTTTACTTATCCAACAATTATTGTCCTAATTTATCTTGATGCTCAAATTGTCCCAGATTTAGCCACTGAAAGCAGTCTCCCACATTTGAGCATTTAAGTAATTGGCAGTATTTTGTCATTACAAATGGTGCTTCGATGAATAACTTTTGCATATGAATAACTTTTTGCATATGTATTTTCATGTTGTTCAAAGTGTATCTTCAGGATATTCCTAGAAGTGAAATCTGTGAGTCAAAGAATACACACACATGCATGGAGTTTTGATCAGTATTGTCGAATTATTTTCCTTAGGATAGTACTTTTTTTCATTCTAATCAGCAAGGTATAAAAGTGCCTATTTCCCCACAGTCTTGCTAATTTTATCAAGCCTTTGGATTTTGTCAACATGAGGGATAACGAGAAAGCTGAAGGAACTGTAATGCTGAAATAAATGAAAGATTATTTCTCAAATATCTCTCTAAAGTGAAGACGAGATTATGAAAGTTGTGTCACTAATTCCAATATCTGGGTCATCTGCATCTGTAGGCTGATTCTATCAACGTTTGTGTTTTTAAAAGTTTTTTAGGTTTATTTATTTGGAGAGAGAGGAAGAGAGTAGGGGAGGGACAGAGCGAGAGGGAGAGAGAGAGAGTCCCAAGCAGGCTCCTCACTGTCCATGCACCGCCCAGTGCGGGGCTCAAACCCACAAACCATGAGATCGTGACCTGAGCTGAAATCAAGAGTCGGATGCTTAACTGAATGAGCCACCCAGGCGCCCCTCAATGTTTTTTTTTTTTTTTAATGTAGACTACAAATCATGTCTCTTACTTACACTTGCATGACAGACATTGTGTATAAATGAGTAGACATTGAAGCAAATAATCTTTTGCCCCAGAATGGTACACCCTTTTCTGTTAGGCAGCTAAGGTAAAAGGATGATTTCTTTCATCTTATTGGGAGTTAAGCTGGGTAGGGAATCAGTAGCAGCTTCAGATGGTTGCAGTTTACCTGTGGTCCTCTTGAGAATGAAGTCAACCCTCTCCCTCCAGTGGGGCCTTGCAAGTGATTCACCAGAATACGATAAGACCTTGGGATCTCTCTCTGCTTTCAGCTTCTTACACTGTGGAGGGCCTGACCTCCTTGATCTCATTGGGAGTTGAGCAGTGGTAGCCGGGGTTTTGATTCAGTTATCTTCTAGCATCAAGTATTTTGAGGCGATGTCAGGCCCCTCCAGCCTGTGACACAGGCACAGTGGGACTAAGAGATACCTCTGTCTTCCAGCTCCAGCTCTGGCCACCACTAATTCAGAAAAAGCGGGAGAGATTGTTGAGTGTGGAGGGCTAGATTTATGTTTGAGATTTGCATTAGCTTTCCATGGCTACTTTAACAAATTACTGTAGACTTGGTGGCTTAAAACAGCACAGATTTATTACCTTATGATTCTGTAGATCAGAAGTCTGACAAGACTTCAATGCACCAACGTCAAGGTATCAGCTGGGTGCATTCCTTTCTGGAGGCTCTAGAGGGGAATCCCAATTCTTTGTCATTTCCAGCTTCCAGAATTCCATTCCTTACCTTATGGCCTCTTTCTCCATCCCAAGAGTCAGCAATTTCAACGTTTTTTATTTATTTTTGGGACAGAGAGAGACAGAGCATGAACGGGGGAGGGGCAGAGAGAGAGGGAGACACAGAATCGGAAACAGGCTCCAGGCTCTGAGCCATCAGCCCAGAGCCTGACGCGGGGCTCGAACTCACGGACCGCGAGATCGTGACCTGGCTGAAGTCGGACGCTTAACTGACTGCACCACCCAGGCGCCCCAAGAGTCAGCAATTTCAATCCCAATCCTTCTCTTCCCATGCTGCCATCTGTCTGGTTCTTTTTTCCAACTCCCTCTTTTACTTTTAAGGACACTTGTGATTACATTGAGCGCATTAAAATAATACAAGATAATCTCCCCATTTTAGAACCAGCTGATTAGTGACCTCAATTCCATTGGCTATCTTAACTCCCCTTTGGCATGTAACCTGACATATTCACAGATTCTGGGGATTCTGATGTGGATGTCTTTGAGGGGCCATTAATTGCCAACCACGGGTCTTTTGCAGATTCCATTCTATCAGCCAAGTCTCATTCAACATTCAGCTGATTTCCTATTGTGGAAAAGTTGATTTGACTCTGGCAGACCCTCCACTACCCATGCCACAGGCTAGGTTCTCAGGGAAGCGGACTCTAAGATGGCGCTCGGTGTTCAGGCTGTTTACAGGAAGTGCCCCTGGGGATCAGTACCTGTGAAAGGAAGTATGTTAGTTTCCTGGGGCTTCCATAACAAATTTCCGCAAACTGGGTGACTTAAAACGAGAAATTTATTCTCTCATATTTCTGGACAGCAGAAGTCAGAAATCAAGGTGTTGGCAGGTCCCCGCCCTAAACCCGTTGGTTTAGGGCCCATCTTGGGGTACTAAAGGAGGTTCTATTCCTTATTCCTTGCCTCTTCCAGCTTCTACTGGCTATTAATATTTTTGGCCTATAGCTGTTCACACCAATCTCTGCCTCTAACTTCACAGGGCCTTCTCCCCCTCTCTTCTCTGCGTGTTTCTGTCCTCTATGTCTCTTATAAGGGCACCATTCATTAGATCTAGAGCCCACCCAATAATCCACGATGAACCCATCTCGAATCCTTAGTACATCTGCAAAAACCATTTTTACAAGTAGGTTAGCATTCAGAGGTTCTAGGGATTAGGCAATGGACATATCATTGGGAGTACCAGAGAGTAGGAAGCAGGATTGGACACGGGAGGAAGCTGAGCTGCAATACATGTCCCACTGCCTCAGCAAGCCACACAGAAAGCTTTGGACCTGAAATGGTCCATCAGATTTCTCCTGCCTTGTGAAGAAATGTCCAGAAATTTATACCCATGCCTTAAGCAGTCATAAAATGCGGGCTGCCCCTGGAAGGGCATGGTGACTCTCTGTAACTGAGGTAATCCCTAAAGGCTGGCTGTACCTCCAGCAATGGGGATAGCAGTCCTTCTTTTAAAGGGAAATTGGATATTGCATCTCCTGTGCAGCCCAGCTCCACTTCTTCATATGCATTTGGGGAGTAGCTCTTCCAACCTTGTGTCATTGTGATAAGCACATCCACCAGTCTTCTAGGCCACCTTCCGTTGTTCCAGAGCTTTGTCTTCCCCATTGGTCTCATGGCCTAGTTCTACCTCCCTTAAGCCCCAGTCTGCAGAGGAGGCCACCAGTGAGTTTCTTAGTGATGTCACTGCACTCCTGATGACTGTGGCACATGGTGGGTCTTCCAGGACTTCCCATCAAAAGTGATTATCTGTTGAGTTTTTGGCCTTATGTAGTATATCCACTCCAGCTTGCCCACTTCTGGGAGTCTTTTAATCCCTCCCTCCCATTGCCTGCCACAGTAGTTCTGTTTTGTTTCTTCCCCACTTAGGCCATTACTTTTCCCATGCTTCTAGGAGCCATTGGAGTCCTTGCCAGGGTGTTAAACCCTGTATCTTGGGAAAGTGCAACTAATTTATAAACCTTCTCTTATCCAGTCTTAAGTTCCGGGTCCACTTTCTCAACCACGTTCAGCCTCCAGACCCACACACCCTCCCCCGGATCTTGCCAGTACGTGCTATCTGGGACCGACCAACAGTGCCTTTGTGGTACACTCCTTTCCTCCTTTTTCACACCCCACACCATTGCTTGGGATATCACATGACTTCACCTGAATTCCAGGCCTAGTAGCCAGGACTGAAGTGAGGGGCATATCCTGGGTGCATCCTTGCCTCGCAGGGGGAGACCTTTGAATGGTCTTCAAGGGAACAGAGTGCTAGCTCTCGATGGGGGGATGGGCCACTTCTGAAGGCTCAGAAGTTTTAGGGAAATTTGTGGATTTAAGATGTTCAGGGTTTTCAAAACTTAAAAAAAAAAAGATATTGAGGGTTTTCAATTTAGATATCTCCATCTAGAGATGGAGAATGTGTCAATGTCCTATTCTTTTGCAAACAAGGCTCTAATCTTGGTGCTGAAGGCTCTCCGGGGCTGAGAGTTTAGCCCTGGGAGCTCTGCTTCTCTGGTGATTAAGTCCTGGGCCCAGGCTCAGATTGCACTTGCCACTAAGATGCTTTTCAGAGCCTCCTACATTCTACCAAGAGGGTACCCTGTCTCTCACTCTGGGTTTTCAATTGACAGTGAATTGCTTATAGTCTTACATTTTTCCGGTGTGTCAATCAGTTGGGCAACAGGTATTGTACTCCGTAATTGTTTTACTTACTGTTTCCTATATATTTTCTTTAAACATTTTTTTATTCTGACTTCTTTCACGTAGCACAATTCCCTCCAGTCCCATCCATGTTATTGCAAATGGCAGGATTCTCATGGCCAAGTGGTATTCCGTTGTATATCTAAACCACATCTTCTTTATCCATTCGTCAGTTGATGAACCTTTGGGCTCTTTCCATAATTTGGCTATTGTTGAAAGTGCTGCTGTAAACATTGGGGTACATGTGCCTCTATACATCAGCACTCCTGTATCCTTTAAATAAATGCCTAGTAGTACTATTGCTATGTCACAGGGTAGTTCTGTTTTTAATTTTTTTGAGGAACCTCCACACCGTTTTCCAGAACGGCTGCACTAGTTTGCATTCCCACCAGCAGTGCAGGAGGGTTCCCATTTCTCCATGTCCTCGCCAACATATGTTGTTTCCTGGTTGTTACTTTTAGCCACTCTGACCAGTGTGAGGTGGTATCTCTTCGCGGTTTTGATTTGTATTTCCCTGATGATGAGTGATGTTGAGCATCTTTTCACATGTCTGTTTTGGCCCATTTTTTAAATTGGATTATTCATTTTTGTGTGTTGGGTTTTATAAGTTCTTTATAGAGTTTGGATACTAACCCTTTCTCAGGTCATTTGCACACGTCTATTCCCATTCTGTAGGTTGCCATTTCGTTTTGTTCACTGCTTCCTTTGCTGTGCGGGAGCTTTTTATCTTAATGGAGTCTCAGTGGTTTATTGGCTTTTGGTTCTCTTGCCTCAGGAAACATCTAGAAAGAAGTTGCTATGGCCAATGTCAAAGAAGCTACTAACTGTGTTCTCTTCTAGGATTCTTATGGTTTGGGGTCTCACATTTAGGTCTTTAATCCATTTTGAATTTATTTTGGGGTATGGTGTAAGAAAGTGGTCCAGTTTCCTTCTTTTGCACTTGCTGACCAGTTTTCCAACACTATTTGTTGAAGAGACTCTCTTTTTCCTATTGGATATTCTTTCCTGCTTTGTCAAAGCTTAATTGACCATTTAGGTGTGGGTTCATTTCTGGATGTTCTACTCTGTTCTATTGATCCCTGTGTCTATTTTGGGGGCAGTACTATATGGTTTTGATTGCTACAGCTTTGTAATATAACTTGAAGTCTGGAATTGGGATGCCTCCAGCTCTGCTTTTCTTTTTCAAGGTCTCTTTGCTATTTGAGGTCTTTTGTGGTTTCATACAAACTTTAGGATTGTTTTTTTAGCTCTGCGAGAAATGCTGGTGGTATTTTGGTTGGGATTGCATTCAATGTGTAGATTTCTTGGGTAGTGTAGACATTTTAACAAAGTCTGTTCTTCCAATCTGTGAGCATGGAATGATTTTCCATTTCGTTGTGTCATCTTCAATTTCTTTCATCAGTATTTTATAGTTTTCAGAGGAGAGGTCTTTCACATCTTTGGTTAGGTTTATTCTTGGGTATCTTATGGTTTGGGTGCAATTGTAAATAGGATTGATTCCTTAATTCTCTTTCTGCTACTTCATTATTGGTGTATAGAAATGTAACAGATTCTATACATTGATTTTGTATCCTGTGACTTTACTGAATTTGTGGATCAGCTCTAGCAGTTGGTGGAGTCTTTAGGGTTTTCTGTATAGAGCATCATGTCACCTGAAAATAGTGAAAGTTTTACTTATTCCTTGCCAATTTGGATGCCTTTGATTTCCTTTTGTTGTCTGATTGCTGAAGCTAGGACTTACAACACTATATTAAATAACAGTGGTGAGCGTGGACATCCCTGTCTTCTTCCTGACCTTAGAGGTAAAGCTCTCAGTTTTTCCCCATAGAGGATGATATTAACTGTGGGTTTTTCATAGGTGACCTTTATTATGTTGAAGTATGTTTGCTCTAAATCTATTTTGTTGAGGGTTTTTATCATGAATGGATATTGTACTTTGTCAGATTCTTTTTCTGCATCTATTGAAAGCAAGGTCATATGGTTCTTATCCTTTCTTTTATTAATGTGGTATATCACGTTGATTGATTGTGAATAATGAACCATCCTTGCAACCCAGGAATAAATTCTACTTGATTGTGATGAATGATTTTTTAATGTATTGTTGGATTCAGTTTGCTAGTCTTCTGTTGAAAATTTCTGCATCTATATTCATCAGGGATATTGGCCTGGAGTTCTCTTTTTTAATAGTGTCTTTATCTGGTTTTGGTACCAGGGTAATGCTGACCTCATAGAATAAATTTGGAAGTGTTCCTTTCTTTTCTTTTCTTTTTTTCTTTTCTTTTCTTTTCTCTTTCTTTTTTTTCTTTTCTTTTTTTCTTTTTTCTTTTTTGGAATAGTTTGAGAAGAATAGGTATTAACTCTTCTTTAAATTTTGGTAGAATTTACCTGTGAAGCCATGTGGTCCTGGACTTTTGTTTGTTGGAGTTTGTTGTTGTTGTTGTTGTTGTTGTTGTTTTATTACTGGTTCAAGTCTTTGTTGATTATTAGTCTGTTCATGTTTCTTGTTTCTTCCTATTTCTGTTTTGGTAGTTTATATGTTTCTAGAAATTTATCTATTTTTTCCAGTTTGTCCAATTGGTTGGCATTTTTCATAATACTCTCTTATAATTGTTTGTATTTCTGTGGTATTAGTATTATTTCTCCTCTCTCATTTGTGATTTTATTTATTTAGGTCCTTTCTCTTTTATTTTTGATAAGTTTGGCTAGAGGTTTATCAATTTTATTTTTTCAAAGAACCAGCTCCTGGTTTCATTGATCTGTTTTATTATTTTTGTAGTTTCTGTATCATTTATTTCTGCTCTAATCTTTATTATTTCCTTCCTTCTCCTGGCTTTAAGCTTCATTTGTTGCTCTTTTTCTAACTCCTTTAGGTGTAAGGTTATTTGAGATAACCTTATTTGAGATTTCTCTTCCTCCTTGAGGTAGTCCTGTATTGTTTATTCTTCTTTCTTAAAACTGCTTTTGTTATACCCCAAAGGTTTTAGACTATTGTGTTTTCATTTTCATTTGTTTCTATGTATTTTTTTATTTCCTCTTTGATTTCCTGGTTGACCCATTCATTGTTTAGTAGGATGTTGTTTAAACTCCATGTAATTGTGGTCTTTCCAGGTTTTTTCTTGTGGTTGACTTCTAGTTTCATAGCATTGTCTCAGAAGAAGTGCATGCTATGACTTCAGTCTTTTTTATTTCTTAAAAATTTTTTAAATGTTTATTTATTATTAAGAGACAGAGACAGAGCATGAGTGGGGGAGGGGCAGAGAGAGAGGGAGACACAGAATCCAAAGCAGGCTACAGGCTCCGAGCCATCAGCACAGAGCCTGAAGCAGGGCTCGAACTAACAAACCGCGAGATCATGACCTGAGCTGAAGTCGGACGCCCAACCGACTGAGCCACCCAGGCACCCCTGTCTTTTTTACTTCTTAAGGCCATTTTTTTGCGTGTGATCTAATATGTGACCTATTCTGAGAATGTTCCATGTGCATTTGAAAAGAATGTGTATTCTCCAGCTTTAAAATGGAATGTTCCAAATATATCTGTTAAGTTCATCTGGCCCAGTGTGTCATTCAAAGCTGTTGTTTCCTTCTTGATTTTCTGTTAAGATGACCTGTACATTGATGTAAGTGGGGTGTTAAAGGCCCCTACTATTTTTGTGTTATTATCAATTAGTTCCTTTATGTTTATTTTTAATTGTCTTATGTATTTGGATGCTTTCAGGTTGGATGCTTAAATATTTATAGTTGTTATATCTTTTTGTTGGATTGTCTCCTTTATGATTATATAGTGCCCTTCTTTGTCTATTGTTACAGTCTTTGTTCTAAAGTCTAATTTTTCTTTTTTTAATATTTTTTATGTTTTTTTTTTTTGAGAGAGAGAAACACAAGCACGAGCAGGGGAGGGGCAGAGAGAGAGGGAGACACAGAATCTGAAGCAGGCTGCAGGCTCTGAGCTGTCAGCACAGAGCCTGATGCGGGGCTTGAACCTATAAGCCATGAGATCATGACCTGACCCAAAGTCAGATGCTCAACAAATTGAGCCACCCAGGTACCCCTAAAGTCTAATTTTTCTGACATAAGTGTTGCTTTTCTGGCTTTTATTTTGACATCCATATGCATGATAAATATTTCCCCATCCCCTCACTTTCAATCTGCAGGTGTCTTTATGTCTAAAATGAGTCTCTTATAGGTAGCATGCTTAGTCCATTTACACTGAAAGTAATTATTGATAGATAATATATTTATTGCCATTTTATTGCTTGTTTTGTCATTTTTTTCCTAGAGTTTTTCTCTGATTTTTTTTTGTCTTTGTCATTTTTGGTCTCTCCTTTGCACTTTAAGGGTCTCCTTCAATATTACTTACAGGGCTGGTTTAGTGGTCATGAACTCCTTTGGTTTTTGTTTGTCTGGGAAACTCTTTATTTGACCTTCAATTCTGAATGATAGCCTTGCTGGATAGGGTATTCTTGGCTACAGATGTTTCCCATTCAGCACTTTGAATATATCATGCCATTCCCTTCTGGTCTGCCAAGGTTCTATTGAGAAATCTCCAGCTAGCCTTATGGGTCTTCCTTTGTAAGTTAAGGACTTCTTTTGTCTTGCTGCTTTTAAGATTTTTTTCTTTATCACTATAGTTTTCAAATTAATTACTATATGCCTTGGTGTTGGCCTGATTTTCTTGATTTTGATGGGAATTATCTGTGCCTCTTGGATCTGGATGTCTGTTTCCTTCCCTAGATTAAGGAAGTTTTCTGTTGTTATTTCCTCAAATAAATTTTCTGCCATCCCCCTTTGTCTCTCTTCTTCTTCTGGGACTCCTATAATATGAATGTTATTATGTTTAATAGAGTCACAGAGTTCCCTAGGTCTATCTCATATTGTGTAATTCTTCTTTCTCTCTTTTGTTTAGCTTTATTACTTTGCATTGTTTTGTCTTCTAAGTAATTAATTTCTTCCTCTGCTTCTTCCACCCTGCTGTTCATTGCACTGAGCCTGTTTCCAATCTCATTTCTTGCACTCTTTATCCCTGATTGATTCTTTTTTAACTCTTTTGTCTCTGTGGTAAGGGTCTCATTAATGTCTTCTACTCTTTTGTTAAGCCTGGTGAATATCCTTATGATCGTTGCTTTAAATTATCCATCAAGCATATTGCTTATATCTTTCACTTAGATCTCTGACTGTGGCCTTATCTTGTCTTTTCATTTGTGATAAGTTCCTCTGTCTTCACATTTTATCTAAGTCTTTGCCTTCTTCTCTGTGTTAGAAAAGCCAGTTGTGTCTTCTGTTCCTGAAAGTAATAGCCTTATGAAGAAGAAGTCATGTAGTACCGAAGGCCTGGTGCTTCAGGGAGTGTTTCCCTTGTGTGCTGTGTTCTCTCTGCTATTGTGTTTGGCTGCTCTATCCTTCAGGCTAGTCATCTGCATAGGCTCTCTTTGCCTGCTGTCAGTCCCCCACCTGAATATGGCAAGTTTTAAGTAGGTGTGCTCTGGTCTGCTTGTGAAATGAGACCTGACACTACCTCCACTGAGGCCCTGCAGAACTCTCTGGTTGGGAGATGTGTTGTGGTCAGGGGTTTGTGCTGGTCTTCTGGAGTGAGGTCTGCCGCACTGGGACTGAGACAAGTGTGCTGAGAAGAGCAGCCACGCCAGAGCACAAGGGGATGGGCCTTGGTGTATGTAAGTTAGGCGGCCAGTGTGGACACTGACCTCCTTCCCACAGGTGGCTCTCTGTTTATGCTAAGGGGTGGTGGAGGGAAATGGCACTAGCCAGCTCCTTTGTTCCTAGAGAGGGGTCTCTGTGAATGTTGCCTCTCAAGGATGCATTCTGAAGAGCAAATAATCTCTCCATCGTGTGCCCCCACTGCTTTTCAGATCACAGTTTCCACACTGTCATTCCCGGGGTCATTTGCCTACATTCTCTCTAGGAGTGGTGTAGTGCCCTCCAGGCTCTATCCCAGCTGAGCCTGCGGACCTTTAAAATTCCAGGCTTTAAGCCCCACTGGGTGCATGAAATTCAGCCCCTGTCAGTTTTGAAGCCAATGGCTTTAGGGAAATGTTCTCCTTGTGTGTTCCCCTGTGTGCTCCTCTGTCTCTCTCACCCTCTTCCATGATCACAGTTCCCTCCCCTCCATAGCACACATGATCCATTTCTCCCCTAAACCATGTCTCCACACTTCCTACCTTCTGCTTGTAGCCTCCACTCTCCTTTTAGTTGTGGAGTTTGTTCTGTCAGTCTTTAGGTTGATTTCTGGGGTATTTAGGATGATCTGATAGTTAACTAGTTGTGTTTGCAGGACGAGACCAGTCTATGGTCCTCCTAGTCCACCGCAATCTCAGTCTCTGATTTTTGTACATTGATTTTATATCCTCCAGCTTTACTGAATTTATTTTTCAGTCTTAGCAGTCTTTTTTCTCACACCATAGTAGTTTCTTATGGCGTCTTCAGGATTTTCTATAAATAAGATCACGTCACTGCAGGCAGGGACCATTTTACTTCTTCCTTTCCAGTCTGGATGATTTGTATTTCCTTTTTCCTATCTGACTGCTGTGGTTAGAACTTCTAGTACTGTGTTGATTAGAAGTGGTAAGAGTGGGCATCCTTGCCTTCTTCTTGATCTTAGAGGAAAAGCTTTTTAGTTTTTCACCAGTGAGTATGATACCAGCTATGGAATTTTCATATTCAGCTTTAATATGTGGAGGTCCTTTGCTCTCCCATAACTTTTCAAACATTGGCTGATATATTTGACCAGCTAGTGCACTTTTCCAGGTGTACCGTCAGCATTCATCACTGCTGAAAGTTTTAATAACTCTCTGTGCTCCACTTATCACCATGATGGAGTCCTCATTGCCAGCTGAAGAGAGTAATCTAACTCCAAAACCTCACTTTTTAAAGTGTATTTATTTATTTTTGAGAGAGGGAGAGCACAAGCAAGGGAGGGGAAGAGAGAGAGAGGGAGACGCAGAATGCAAAACAGCCTCCAGGCTCTGAGCTGTCAGCACAGAGCCTGACAGGGGGCTCGAACTCATGATCTGTGAGATAATGCCCTGAGCTGAAGTTGGACACTTAACCAACTGAGTGACCCAGGTGCCCCCCAAACCCCACTGTAAATGTTCACTTTTTTGGCCACTCATGGCAATAACTCTCACAGCTGGAGTTCTCTGTACAGCAGTCTGAGACGAGAGTCTAATGGACAGTATGTTTATTAGGAATTGACATGTATGGAAGAGAGGAGGGAGAAGTGGGTTTAGATAGAAAGATAAATCAAGCTGCAATGCAGACCCAGTATTCTCAGCCAATCCCACAAGGAGTTATGGAATAAAATGGCCAGTCACCATTTTCTTGTGTTGAGTCAAGATGCCTAATCAGTCATTAGATAAAGACCATCCTCAGAAGAGCATGATGCTAGGCCACTTGGCTTTCTGCAGTTCAGGCAATCACTGAAGGATTTAAAAAACAAAGTCTGTCTTCTGACAGCATTCCCAGTCCCTAAGCCAATAAGTCCTTCCTTGAAGATTTTGAGTGGCATATCCATGCTACCAGACAGGACAATTACTCCTACATATGAAAATAGCTGCCGCTCATTCCTCACTTGGAAAGGGCTTGCCATGTTCTTCAATATAGGTCATTTAGACTTTATTGTTTCCCCAGCTCTTCAATATCATTTTAATGCAATTTTAAAATTGAGATTTTGCAGTTTATCTGATATGTTGCTTGGGCAGGAAGTGTGATGTTTCATAACATCGGCAGCCTGATCAGCAGTGAAACTATTCCTCTGAATTGTTAATTTCAGTTATGTGTCTTTCAGTTCTGGAATTCCCAGTTGGTTATTCTCTGTAACATCTGGTAGGTGCTGAAATTCATTATTTTGTCATTTAATTTCTTGAGTGTATTAATTACAACTATTTTAATATTCTTTTTTCAATTTTTTTAATGTTTTTATTTATTTTTGAGACAGAGAGAGACAGAGCATGAGCGGGGGAGGGGCAGAGAGAGAGAGAGAGAGAGAGAGAGAGAGAGGGAGACACAGAATCTGAAGCAGGCTCCAGGCTCTGAGCTGTCAGCACAGTCTGACGCAGGGCTCAAACTCACAGACTGTGAGATCATGACCTGAGCTGAAGTCAGATGCTTAACTGACTGAGCCACCCAGGTGCCCCAACTATTTTAATATTCTTATCTGAGAACTCGAATATTTAAATTTCCCATCCAAATATTTTCTTGTTTTTTTTTCTCCTTCTTTCTTTTTTACTCCCTTCATTTCTCTTCCCTTCCCCTTCCTTCCTTCTTCTTCTTTTTTTTGTCATAGCAAGTTGTTTTTGGTTGACTATGCATCACATATGATATATTGTCAAGATAAATTGAGGCTCAATGATATCTTCCTCCAGCTAGGACTTTCTTTTGATTTTGGTGAACAGTTAGAGAAATAAAGATCACGTTGATTCCAATAGAGATTGAACTCATTCAAACCTGTTTTTCGTAAAGGCTGGGCAGTTTATGATTCACTGTAATTTGGAGTGTCTACACTTTTGGAATGAAATGGAATGATTCCAGCTGTCTTGTTCCTTTTTGGGCTTGTACTCCAGTGTTTATAACCAAGCCCCCCGAGCCTTCTAGAAATTCTACTCAGCTTCTCTGTCTTATAAACCACAATTTTCTCAACTTCCAGACTTGCAGCTTCTTTTTTTTTTTTAATCAATAAAAGTTCCCAGCTAGAGCAGGGAGTAAAAAAAATGGTGCCAAATCTCAGTGTCAACAGCCTCTTTTCCCTAATTTATAGAATCCTACCTCCTTCAGTCCTCACTGACTTGGTAGCTCTCTGATACCTTCAGATGGTTTGTGTGTGTGTGTGTGTGTGTGTGTGTGCGTGCATACATGTTTAATTCTGTTCGGCTTTTCTACACATTGTTGGTAAGAAGGTGAGTTTACTACAAGATAGTTCATCATTGTCAAAAACACAATTCCAAGCTCTTGCTTTATTGAGTTTATGTTTTTAGTAATTGTTTTATAGCACAAAACAGCCCTGAGGAGTTTCCTTCCATTCTCTGAGTTACATTTTTATTTACTGGACTGGGTTTGTCTTTGGTAAGGAAGAGTTGAGTTTTATGTGGGTTTTTTTTTTCTGTAGTAGGTTTACAGGTTCCTGTTCTGTTTCTTTTATCTTAATTATATCTCCCTGACCCTTCTCTGACATCCTATTCCCTCTGTCATAATGTGAGTGATTTCTTTATTTTCTTCCCATTGTATGGAACACCTTGTGTTCTCTCAAAATTTCAATTTGAGAAATTTGAGGCCTGAACAGTTCATGTGCTACTTGCTTTTTAAAAGCGAAAAGTGGCAAGATACGGAGGAGAATTTCGAGGAGGCCCTGTGCAGCCTTTGTTTAAATCCCTGATCTCTTCACTCATTCATTCATTTGATAATTTTTTTTTCATTGTTGAAGATGTACCAGGCAGTAATCTAAGTCCTTGGGATTTCTCAGTGAACAAAGCATACAAAAATATCTGTATTTATGCTTTATGTTTTAGTGGATGAGAGGACGATAAACTCTAAGACCAATAGATAAGCACATTAGAAGATGATGAGTATGATGAATGCGTGAAAATGGGTAGGGAAAAAGTATTGGAAGTGCAGGGAATGGGATCCTGGCAGTTGCCATTTTGACGTTGGTGATCAGTGTGAGTCTCTTTGGGAAGGTGAGATTTGGGCAGACTTGAAGGAGGAGTCTCTTGGGTATTTGAGAGAAGGTATTCTAAGTAGTGGGAATGGCCACACCTAAATATAGTCAACTGATCTCATTTTTTTTATAAGAAGATATATACATTATTTTAGAGAGAGTGTGCTAGCAGGGGAATAGGGCAGAGGGAGAGAGAGAGACAGAGACAGAGAGAATCTTAAGCAGGCTCTACTCTCAGCATAGGGCCTGACACAGGCTCCATTCTATGACCCTGGGATCATGACCTGAGCCAAAATTAAGAGTCGGACGCTCAACTGGCTGAGCCATTCAGGTGTCCTTCAACTAATCTTTGGTAAAAGAACAAAGGCAGTGCGATAATGAAAAGATAACTCTTTTCAACAATCGGTGCTGGCACAACATCCACATACAACAAATTAAATCTAGATTTGAACTGTAAGCCATTCACAAAAATCAACTAAAAATAGATCACAGATCTAAATGTAAAATGCAATCCTATAAAACTAGACAGTAATATAGGAGAAAACCTGATCACCTCAGGTGTGGCAATTACTTTCTATATAGAACACCAAAGAGAGGATCCATGAAACGAATGATTGATAAGCTGGACCTGATTAAAATGAAAAACTTTTGCTCCGCAAAAGATGATGCCAAGAAGAAGGAGAAGACAAGCCACAAACTGGGGAAAATATTTTCAAAAGACTTATCTGGTAAAAGACTGTTAGCCAAAATACACGAAAGCATCTTAAAATTCAACAAAAAGTAAAACAATCCTATTAAAAAATGAGCCAATGACATTAACAGACAGAAGATAAACAGATGGCAAATAAGCATATGAAAAGATACCCCACATTGTATTTCAGCAGGGAAATGAAAATTAAAACAAGATACCGCTACACGCCCATTAGTGGCCAAAATCCAGAACACTGACAACACCCAACGCTGGCAAGGATGTGGGGCAACAGGAACTCTCATTCATTGCTGGTGGGAATGCAGAAAGGTACGGCCACTTTGAAAGACATCTTGGTGGTTCCTCACAAAATTAAACACACACTTGCCATAGAATTCAGCAGTCGTGCTCCCTGATATTTATCAAAACAATTGAAAACTTACATCTGCACAAAAACCTCACACCAATGTTTACAGAAGCTTTATTCACGGGGCACCTGGGTGGCTCAGTCGGTTAAGCGTCTGAATTCAGCTCAAGTCATGATCTCACAGTTTGTGAGCCCGCGGTGGGCTCTGTGCTGACAGCTCAGAGCCTGGAGCCTGCTTCGGACTCTGTGTCTCCCTCTTTCACTCTGTCCCTTCCCTACTCTCACTCTGTCTCTGTTTCCCAAAAATAAATAAACATTTAAAAAATTCAAAAAAGAGGGGCGCCTGGGTGGCGCAGTCGGTTAAGCGTCCAACTTCAGCCAGGTCACGATCTCGCGGTCTGGGAGTTCGAGCCCCGCGTCAGGCTCTGGGCTGATGGCTCAGAGCCTGGAGCCTGTTTCCGATTCTGTGTCTCCCTCTCTCTCTGCCCCTCCCCCGTTCATGCTCTGTCTCTCTCTGTCCCAAAAATAAATAAACGTTGGAAAAAAAAATTTTTTTTAATAAATAAATAAATAATAAAAAATTCAAAAAAGAAACTTTATTCATCATTGCCAAAACCTGGGGGAAAGTAAGGTGTCCCTCAGTATATAAATGGACAAACTTTAGTACATATAGACAATAGAATATGATTCAGGACTAAAAAAAAATGAGCTATAAAGCCCACAAAAAGACATGGAGGAACCTAATGCATATTACTAAGCAAAAGAAGGCAATCTGAAAAGGCTACTTACCTTATGATTTCTGGAAAAAGCATAACTATGGAGACATTAAAAAAAAAATCAGTGGTTGTCAGGGGTTGGAGTGGGAGACTGATGAATCAGCAAAGCAGAGAGGGTTTTTAGGGCAGTGAAAATATTCTGTATGTTACCATAATGATGGATACATGTTATTATGTTTGTCCAAACCCATAAAGTGGATAACATAAGAGTGAACCATATGTAAACTGTGGACTTTGTGTGTTTATGATGTGTCAATGTAGGTTCATCCACTGAAAAATGCACCGCTCTAGCGGGGATATTTACAATGGGAGGGGTTTGCATGTGTGGGGGCAGGGGTTTGTGGGAAATCTTTGTAACTCCCTGAATTTCGCTATGAATCTAAAAGTACTATAAAAAATTGAGTACAAATTTAGAAATAGTTAAATAATAAGAAATGTTGGTGAATATGTGGATAAATTAGAACCTTCTTACGCTGCTAATGAGAGTGTAAAATGCAACAGCCACTTTGAAAAATAGTGTGACGGTTTATCAAAAAGTTAAACACTAGAGTACCATGTGACCTAGTAATTACACTTCCAAGTATATACCCAACAAAAATGAAAAAATACGTCCACAGAAAATTTGTATAAAAACGTTCATAGTAACATCATTCATAACAGCCTAAAGGTAGAAAGAATCCAAATATTCACCAACTAATAGATGGATGAATAAAATGCAGTATATCCACACAATGGAATGTTATTCACTTATAAAAAGGAATTAAGTATTGATTCATGCTGTAATTAATGTAGGAATTAAGTATTGATTCATGGGTGTACCTTAAAAACATTAGCTAAGTGAAAGAAACTAGACACTAAAGGTCACATATTGTATGATTTCATTTACATGAAACGTCCAGAATAGACACATTTATAGAGAAGAAAATAGATTCGTGGTTGCTTAAAACGGGGGGGGGGGGGGGGGGGAGGAGGGTACAGTTTATTTCTGAAGTGACAAAAACATTCTAAAACTGATTGTGGCCATGGTTGCACAACTTTGGAATATATTAGAAACCATTGGTTTGTACACTTTAAATTTTTTTTAATGTTTAGTTTTGAGAGAGAGAGAGAAACAGAGCATGAGCGGGGTAGGGGCAGAGAGAGAGAGAGAGACACAGAATCCCAAGCAGGCTCCAGACTCTGAGCTGTCAACACAGAGCCTGATGCGGGGCTCGAACTCATGGACCACAAGATCATGACCTGAGCCGAAGTCAGACACCTAATCAACTGAGCCACCCAGGTGCCCCGAGGTTTGTATACTTTAAATAGGCACATTGTGTGGTGTGTGAATTTTATCTCGATAAAGCTGTTACCAAAAACAAAAACAAAAACAAAAGAACTTTCATAGCATACTTAAACCAAGTAAATAGAAATAGAAATGGCTTAGGGACACCTGCGTGTTGCAGTTGGTTAAGCATCCGACTTTTAGTTTCAGCTCAGGTCATGATCTCATGGTTCGTGGGTTCGAGCTCCATGCTGGGTAGTGCAGAGCCTGCTTGGGATTCTCTCTCTCTCTCTGCCCTCTCCCCCAACTCATGCTCTCTCTCTCAAAAATAAATAAATAAAACATAAGAAAACAAAGAAATACAAGTAGTCTATCATTCTATCACTCCAATAAATCCTGATTACATTTTTTTTTTTATTTTAAGAGAGAGAGAGAGCACAAGCAGCAGAGAGGGGCAGAGGGAGAGAGAGAGAGAGAGGGAAATAGAATCTTAAGCAGAGTCCAAACTCAGCATGGAGTCTGACAGGGGGCTGAATCCCACAACCCTGAGATCATGACCTGAGCCGAAATCAAGAGCCCGACACTTAACCAACTGAACCACCCAGGTGCTCTACCCCGATGACATTTTAAGAATGAAATAATGTATGTATGTGATTAGAATATTCAAACAAGAAAGGCACAAAACGGTGAGAAATATGTTACCCTTTTCCCTTTGCCAGTTGAAGTCCTCAAAAGTAACAAGTATTAAAATCTATTTTCAGAAAGTATTTTACATACAGACCAGCATATATTTAGTACATATCTTTATTTTTGTCTTTGTTGAGGTATAATTTACAAGTAACAATTGTATGTACTTAAGGCGTACAACTTGATGCTGTGATTGACATATACACCCACGGTAATTATCACATCCATCACCGACATAGTTACCAAAATCTTTATTTATTTATTTACTTTTTGTTGTGGGAACCCCTAAGATCTACCCTCTTAGCAAATTTCAAATCCATAATACATTATTGGTAACGATAGTCACCACGCTGTATACTAGATCTCTAGAACTTACTCATCTTGCATAATTGAAACTTTGTACACTTGACCAACATCTCCTAACCCCACTCCCACCCCCTCCCTAGTCCCTGGTAACTACCATTCTACTCTCTGGTTCTATGAGTATGACAGTTTTAGATTCCACATGTAAATGGACTCATGCAGTATTTGTCTATGTCTGGTTTACTTAGCATGATATACACAAAGTTCATCAAAGTTGCAAATGGCAGGATTTCTTTCTTTTCTACGGCTAATAATCTCTCTCTCCCTGTGTGTGTGTGTGTGTGTGTGTGTGTGTGTGTGTGTGTATAACAATTATATACAACAATTTTTGAATTTTTAAAACAATTGCTTTGAATTTTTCATCAGACATCCCGTAGACTTACAGTTCTCTTATGTCAGTTCCTGGAAATGTATTGTCTTCCTTTGGTGGCATCATGTTCCTTATAGGCTTGCATTGGTGTCCTCACATTTGAAGAAGTAGTCACCTCTTTGAGTTTTTTTTTTTAACGTTTATTCATTTCTGAGCGATGGAGGGAGACAGAGCATGAGTTGGGAGGGGGGCGGGGCAGAGAGAGAGGGAGACCCAGAATCCGAAGCAGGCTCCAGGCTCTGAGCTGTCAACACGGAGCGGGACGCGACCCGGGGCTTGAACCCGTGAACCGTGAGATCATGACCTGAGCCGAAGTCAGACGCCCAACCGACCAAGCCACCTAGGCGCCCCTCACCTCTCCAAGATTTTATGGACTGACTTTCATAGGGAAAAACTGTCACTCGTGAGTGGATGTAAGGGCCCTGGCCCAGTGGGGCGCCGTGTTGTGCCTAGTCCGCGGGGTCCAGAGTCACGTGGGGGTGCCAGGTCGCAGTGCCCCCGCTCCAAGAGTGCAGGGGCACCAGATACAGGGTGCGCGTGCGCAGTGGCGCCCTTGCTGGGCTCTGGAGGGGCTCGGTGAGATGGGCTCAGGGAAGCTCTAGCACCGTCCTCCGTGTCAGTGAAGGACGCGGTGAAGGTCCTGCGCGGTGAAGGACTTGCAGGGTTGAGGGGGGAAGGCGCCACCACAGCAGCGAGGGCCGTTGGGGTCTTCCGTGGGTTCCTGCTTTCCTTTTGTGCGTGGAGGGAACTCGTGTCCAGGGAGAGGGGTTTTTGGGTCCCGGGGATGGCGTGATGCAGGTAAAAGGTTTCCTACCTTTCTGCTCTGTTTTTGGGCTCTACTCTGTTGCCGCCGCTCCCGTCTTCCAGGGCAGTGCTACTTCAGTCCGTGGATAGTTGTTACGTCATTGTTTTTGTGGGGAACATGTGCTGGGACCTACTATTCTCACACCTTGCTGACCTCACTCTGCATATCTTTATTTTGATTTACACAGAGGATCTTCCTTACGCATGATTTCGCACCTGGCACTATCCACTCACATACTTTTAGGGACATACACACTTTCCTCTTTTCAGGCTTTCCATTCTTTCTTGCTTCTCTTCCTCCTTGTCTTCTGGTCTTCCTCACTTCCCACCCAGAAAGAGAAATTTTGTGGGGGTTTTTCACTCACACTTCGCAGAAAGTGCAGAGAAGTTTAAAAACTGTATGATTTGGGGAACGCCTGGGTGGCTCAGTCCGTTGAGTGTGTCTGACTCTCGAATTCAGTTCGGGTCATGATCCCAGGCTCTCTACTGAGCATGGAACCTGCTTAAGATTCTCTCCCTCTCTCTCTCCCTCTGCCCCTCTTCCCCATTCTCATGCTCTGTCTCTAAAAAATAAAAGCTGTATGATTTTTTAAAGCAGAAAATTATACTGTAACAATTTCTGGGTTTGTTCCTTTAAAGTCATTCAAGTTTGTTCCGATCACATAAATAACACCTCACTGCAACAAAATAAAGCAATGTGTGAACATTTAATTAACAAAGACTTATACACAGCTTACTGTGTGCCAAGCTCTGTTCTAGATGCTTTAAATATTGACTCATTTAATTAAATTCTCATAACAGGTCTGTGAGTTAGGTATTATAAATCCACTTACCAATGAGGAAACTGAGGCACAAGTAAATTTCACAGCTAAAAGGCAGCCGAGGTGGACTTCAAATCCAGCCCATCTGGCTCCAGAGCCCATCCTCATACCCACTCTGCTCTGTGGCCCACCCCAGACTCACATGCCCCTAGGGTCACTTACAAACCTCATGTCCCACAGTGATCACTGGTGACCTTTTGGTAATTATTCTTTCGTGATTCTTTGGTGCACATATTTATGAACATGTATATATTTACATAAGCAAGTCACACAAATATGCAGTATACATACACACACGTATATAAAATCAAGGAGGGTTTTTTTGTCATTAACTTTCACAAAAGTGAGATTGTCTTATACACCTTGTATTTCTGCACCTTGTATTTCTGGTTTACCAGCCTCCAAGTCGACTAGTGTAGCTCTAATGGATTCTTTCATACCTGTATCATATGCCTTGGTCAGATGTATCTCAATTTATGTAACCATTTCCCTACTGACCTGTACTCACTTCCTTTCCAAGATTCTTAGTACTACAAAGCATGCTGAAACAAACATCTGAGTAGTGTTTCTTTTTGCATTGCTGCTCTTATACCTAGAGATTGGATTTCCAGGTGTTAGGTTGCTGGGGGTTTTTCTTAGACAGATTTTGCTAGACTGTTTTCACAAAAAAGCAGAACAGTTCACATGTTAACCAGCAGCGAAGGAGCATTCCCTTTTCCTGACAGTAAGACACTAACCGTAGACAGAATGTCTTTTTCATTTTTGCAGATATCATCGGTTTACAGTGATACTTCATGATCACTTTAATTTGTTTTCCCCTGGCTACTAGAAAGTTTAATGACCTTTTGTTTTTGTTGATCTTTCAAGCCATTTGGAATTATTCTTCTGTGACTTGCCTGTTGTCCATTTTTCTACTGAGTGGTGTTTTGGGTGTGCATAATAATCTGTTCTATTTGTTTGTACATAATATACCCTTTAGCTAATACAGTTGACTCTTGGACAGTGTGGGGGTTAGGGGCGCTGACCACCATCCCCAACACAGTTGAGAGTTCATGTATAACTTTTGATCCCCCCAAAACCTGACTACTAATAGCCTACTGTTGACCAGAAACCTTACTGATAACATAGGCAATTAACGTGTTTTGTATGTTACATGTATATATACAGAATACAGTACAATAAATTAAGCTATAGAAAAGAAAATGTTATTAAGAAAATCATACAGAAGGGGCGACTGTGTGGCTCAGTCAGTTAAGCATCAGGTTCTTGTTTTTGGCTCAGGTCATGGCCTCACCACCGTTCATGAGTTCCAGCCCCGCATTGGCTCTGTGCTGACAGTGCGGAGCCTGCTTGGGATTCTCTCTCTCTCTCTCTCTCTCTCTCTCTCTCTGTTCCTCCCCGACTTGCGCTCTCTCTTCCTCTCTCAAAATATATAAATTTAAATATTTTTTAAAACATCGTGAAGAAGAGAAAACACATTTACAGTACACTAGACTATAGTTATCCAGAAAAAATCTGCGTCTAGAGTGGATCTCTGCAGTTCACACCCATGTTGTTCAGGGGTGAATTGTACAACCATTGCAGAAGTCTTTTTCCATTCACAGTTTGTATGCTTCTTTTATATTTTGTTACATTTTACCTCTTACAATGTCTTCATATTTATAAAATAAAAATGTGTTTAATTTTTTCATAGCTTCTGAGTTTCCTGCCTCTAGCTTGTGTATACGGCATCTTGCATTTACTTCCAGATTTTATTGTTTTATTTTTTACATTTAAGATTTGACTCTATCTGGAGTTTATTTTTGTGTGAGAGACAGAAATCGAATTTATCCTTTTCCAATGCATAGCCAATCTTGCCCGTATTATTTATTAAATAAATCATCATTCCCTGTTGAGTTAAAATGTATTTTTCACAGATCAATTTCCCACAGGCAGCAGAGTCTATTTTAGACCATCCTGTCCTACTCAGTTCTGCTAATCTTGTTGCCTATTCCTGTGCTAATATCATGCTGCTTGTATTACAGAGGCTCCACTTGATTTAATATCTTATAAGGTCCCCCCTTTTCAAAGTTTTCTTGGCTTTTCTTGAACATCTATTCTTCCAAGTGAACTTTAAGTTCATTTAGTTCAAAAACCCCCACACATACGAGGGTTCTAATTTCTATTTTAATGGGAGAATTCACATTTCGTGATATTAAAATATCTCATTGAGGAACATGGCACCACTTTCTGTGTATTCGTGTTTTCTTTTGTGCCCTCATTTGGCACTGACCCCCATATGCTCTCCTATGAAGCCACGAAGGGTAGGCTTATGCAAACACTCACCTGAGATAACCCTGCAATCAGAGGAAATCGCCTAGGACTTTTTGCGTCCATCCGTGCCTCCCTAATGGTGACTTTAGCTGATTTCATCACACACTCTGCCTCTTCTAAGATGCTTTTATACATTCTCATCTCTTAAATGGCTTCTTGCTCCCAATTCCACTGTGTTTGTATGGGGGCAGCGGTGGGGTGTATGAGTTCCCACATCACCAACAATACTCTCACTCCAGTTGAGTGTCCTACAAAATCAACCCAATTCTGACACTGTCTTCGCAGAGATAGCATCAGATTCCGCAGGTTAAGCATTTAGGCCTACAAGACTGCCCTCCACTTCAAAGTTTGTTTGTTTGTTTGTTTGCTTGTTTTTAAGAGAGAGAGAGAGAAAGAATCCCAAGCAGGCTCCACACAGTGCAGAATCCAATGTGGGGCTCAAACTCGCAAGCTGTGAGATCACTGCCTGAGCCAAGATCAAGAGTTGGATGCTTAACCAACTGAGCCATCCAGGTGCCCTAAGGCTGCCCTGCACTTTAGATACCAATGGAAAGCTCCCGAGCTTGTTAACTGTGTTTCTGACCAACTGGCTACAAATCAGAGGTTCCCACAACCCCCTTGGGCTCAGTTAATTTGCTAGAATGGCTCACAGAACTCAGAGAAACTTTGTACTTACTGGATTGCTGGTTCATCATAAAAGCATATGACTCAGGAACAGCCCTATGGAGGAGACGCATAGGGCAGGGCATACAGAGAGGTGGGGTGGAGCCTCCATGTCCTCTCCTGGTGTGCCATTCTCCCCAAATCGCCATGTGTTCACTGAACTGGAAGCTCTCCGAACCCTGTCCTCTTGGGTTTTTGTGGAGCCTTCTTTACATAGGCATTACTGATTAAATTATTGGCTATTAGTTATTGACGTAACCTCCAGGCCCTCTCCCCTCCCTGAAGATGCTGGTCGGGGGGCGGGGGGGTGGGGGGAGCATGAGACTGCAAGTTCCAACCATCCAATCACATGGTTGGTTTTCCTGGCAACCAGCCCCCATCCTTAAGTGAGGTCCAAAAGTCACCTCGTTAAAGTAACAAGAGACACCTTTGTCATTCTCAGCATTTAGGAAATTCCAAGGGTTTACAGGGCTATGAGTCAGGAAATGTGGAGGATGACCAAATATACATTTCCGATGATAAATGCTGTATCACCCTTTTTCATAGTTTTGGGAGAGGGGGGTATGTCTTCCTTCTGGCATCTTCTCCAAAGCCTTAGAACTCACCCGGCTCTCTCCCAGTCCTTGCTGTACAGTCAATGACTTCCAACTCTTTTATTTTATTTTTAATTTTTTAAGTTTATTTATGTATTTTGAGAGAAAGAGGCAGAGAGAGAAGGAGAGAGAGAATCTCAAGCAGGCTTTGTACTGTCAGCGCGGAGCCCAACACAGGACTTGATCCCACGAACCGTGAGATCGTGACCTGAGCTGAAATCAAGAGTGGGAAGCTTAACTGACTCAGCCACCCAGGCGCCCCATCCCCAACTCTCTTACAGCTTCCTCGAAGTGCATACTGCAAGCCCCAGTTACTCAGATGCCCTGCGCTCTCTGGGAAGTGAGGTGGCAGCCCCAGCCTTGTCCTAGGGAGCCATGTCTAAAGGTCCTTGGCCCAGATCCACAAGAGGTTGGGGAGTGGAATGATTCTGACCCTACAGGCCTCCAGAGGGATCCCCCGCACCCTTTAGGGAGTGTTATTCCCACTGTGATCCCCCATGGTCTCATGGGAAGTTCTTACCTGCATCTCTGGGATCCTGGTTACTGAGCTGCCACAGAACCTTTACAGCTGCCATTCACTGGCTCCAGTGGCCTTACACATTTGTCCCCCAATTTTTCTGACACTAATGCATTTTCTGAGTGTATTTCTGTTTTCACTAACACAGTGAACTTTGGCCTCTTGTCAAGCCTTTCCAATTCTGGATCTATCACTTGAGAAGTACGTCTAGCTAAATTAAGAATGCCCTTGCTTTTTCTCTGTGCACGCTGTCTTCACAGAGAGGAGAATGATCTATCGTATCATGTTTTCTGAGACACACATAGCTGATGACCCAAAGGGTCCTTGAATCCACACAAAATGCTAAGAACCCATGTGCAAATGGATTAAGGACCTAGGATCACAATCTCCCCTTGCTTCCAGATTCCACGGTACCCCAACTTTTGAAAATAAAAAAACTCAGCCCCACAAGGGTCTGTCAGCTCTGCAGGCTAAGAGGGATTTGGTTTATATCTACAATGTGTTCAGCAGAACCTGCTGAATCTCAAGACTTGGATAGATAAATATACTCACCCAAGAAGGAAGCGGCCTTCAGAAGGGACAGATTTGCAAACAATGGTCCGTCCCCCCCCCCCCTGCCTGCACTGTCCCAGCTCTAAGTCAACAGCCTTCCCATTGAGAGTCTTTCTTACTTCTGGAAGTTGGCAGGCTTTCTCCCACCAGTTATCATTTGTTCATTTTGTGGAGTACAGTACGCTTCCTTTTCCATGGCTAAACCCATTTCATATTGGAAAAGTTGATGGCACAGCATTAATAATCTTGGGCTGGTTCCTTGGCTCTTCTGCTCCAGGTTCCTCATCTCTAAAATTGGGATAAAGATAAAAAGATTGTATTAAGGATTAAAAGAGTTACTGTATATTAAATCATTGGAACAGTACCAAGACCATAATCAGTGCTATATAAATGTGGTTATCCTCATTCTGATTGTCACTGAGTTTCACCCCTACTCTTCCTTCTTTACTTTTCAGCCTCCTATCCGCCCTTTCACTTCCCCTCTGTTACTGTTGCCAGCATACCTCCTTTGTGATCTTCAAGGGAGTGGATAGAAAAGAAAGGTCTGTTTGTAGAACCTGAGAATAATCTCATGGTCCTCGGGGGTCCTTTATATTCAGAAGAGCAGGCATTGCACCCTTTAAAGCCTATCTCAGAGGAAGGGACTTGCACCCAAAGCATATACAGACGAAGCCCCTGGCCATGAGATACTGTCTCACATACCTTCCTGCCTTCGTGTTACCCCAGTGACTCATATCCCTTAACATACTGTTAGCAAGAGAAGCTTCTAAGCAAAAGAGGAAGGTGATGGGAGGCTTTCGGTGTTCTCTTAAGGAACAGTTTTCCTAATACTCCTCCGTGGGTGCCCAGCATCCCATTCTTTGGGGCTTTACCAGCCCCACATCAGTAGAGTATCCAGTGTGTGACAGACGTCCACCCTTCACTGGATATTAGCCACACAACAAAACAAAAACACAAAATAACACATCCCAGACTCCCAATAAAACAAAGCATCCAAATTACTGAACATTTAACATAGGGAGTAAGTATGTCGCAATACATGCTAATCATTAATTCATTTATGATGATACGCACATGCTTTTTTTTTTCTTTTCACATTTTTACTTAAATTCTAGTTAGTTAACATAGCGTGCAACATTGGTTTCAGGAGTAGAATTCAGTGATTCATCACTTACCTACAACACCCAGTGCTCATCATAAGTGCCCTCCTTAATGCCCATCACCCACCTAGCCCATCCCCCCCCATCTCCCCTTCAGCAACCCTCAGTTTGTTCTTCATCTTTGAGAGTCCCTTATGGTTTGTTTCTGTCTCTCTATCTTTTTCCCCTTCCCATATGTTCATCTGTTTTGTTTCTTAAGTTCCACATATGAGTGAAATCATATGATATTTGTCTTTCTCTGACTGATTTCGCTTAGCTTAACACACTCTAGCTCAATCCACATTGTTGCAAATGGCAAGATTTCATTCTTTTTTTTTAAGTTTATTTTTATTTATTTTGAGAGACAATAAGCAGGGGAGGGCCAGAGGGAAAGGGAGACAGAATCCCAAGCAGGCTCTGAGCTGTCAGCGCAGAGCCCCATGCAGGGCTCGAACTCACAAACCATGAGATCATAACCCGAGCTGAAATCAAGAGTTAGATGCTTTAGAGACTGAGCCACCCAGGTGCCCCTGCAAGATTTCATTCTTTTCAATGACTGAGTAATATTCCAGTGTGTGTGTGTGTGTGTGTGTGTATGTGTGTGTGTGTGTGTGTATACCATATCTTCTTTATCCATGCATCAGTTGGTGGACATTTGGGCTCTCTCCATAGTTTGGCTAATGCTGTTAATAAACATCAGGGTGCAGGGGCGCCTGGGTGCCTCAGTCGGTTAAGCATCCAACCTCGGCTCAATTTCATGATCTCGCGGTTTGTGACTCAAGCCCCGTGTTGGGCTCTGTGCTGACAGCTCAGAGCCTGGATCCTGCTTCGAATTCTGTGTCTCCCTCTCTCTCTGCCCCTCCCCTGCTCATGCTCTGTCTCTCTCTCTCTTTCTCTCAAAAACAAATAAACATTAAAAAATATTAAAAGAAAATAAACATCAGGGTGCATGTACCCCTTTGAATCTGCATTTTTGTGTCCTTTGGGTAAGTACCTAGTAGTGCAGTTGCTGGGTCGTAGGGTAGTTCTATTTTTAACTTTTTGAGAAACCTCCCTACTGTTCTACAGAGTGGCTGCACCAGTTTGCATTCCCACCAACAGTGTAAGAGGGTTCCCCTTTCTCCGCATCCTCCTCGACACCTGTTGTTTCCTGTGTTGTTAATTTTAGCCACTCTGACAGGTGGGAGGTGGCATCTCATTGTACACACGTTTTAAACAGATATTTTTGAGTGCCTCCTCCATGGGTGTCAGGCACTACAAGGGTGCCACTAACAAGGGTGGTTCTGTGGGAAGGACAGTTAAGAGTCTAGAGGGAGCCCCAAAGATTTATCAGGTAATCGGGCTAATTAATAAATGCAAACTTTCAAGTTTAGGTAAATGCTCCAGGGCAAAAGAATGTAATATAGAAAACCGATGCAGGTTTGTAGGAAATGGTAGATTTCTCCGAGGAAGAGACACTTGACATATGAATAATGTCTGGAGTTACCTTCAGGAAAGAGAAGAAGGAAGAACATTCTGTGCAGCTAGATTGAGATGTACAAAGGTCCTGTGGTGGAAGAGAAGATGGCCAGAAAAACAGGTATGAGGCTTCTTTGAGACAGAGACCACTGGCAGAAGACCAGAATTGTGGGGGAAGAACCCGGGTTTGGTCTTGCACATGAGGTGCCTAAAGTGCCTTTGATGCTAAAGGATGATATTAAGTAGGTAGTTGGATATATGTACTCGGAACTCAAAGAAAATGTGTGAGCCTGAGGTATAACTGGATATAAACAGCTTCGAGATAGCAGTTAAAACTAATGATCTTGGATAGGGTTGTGTAAAAAGAAAGCATATATTGAAGAAAAAAAGAAGACTTGGCCTTGTAAAACTCTAGATCTAGTGGCTTAGTGGAAGATGAGTCCACAAAGGAGGGCTAGGAAGGGGCCGACAGAGGGGTAGAGAGAGGGGAAGGCAGGAGACTGTGGCAGTGTTGAAGGCAAGGGAAGAGTCGCAAGGAATCAGATGTGGTCGAGAGCATTCAGGAACACTGCTGAATTGTGCAGTCAGACAGGGTCTGAACAGTATCTGCCATTGACATAGGAGACATCAGTGCTGACCTTATCAGAGCCAGCTCAGAGGAGTGACTGGGGAATGGTAATGTGGGAGCAGGTAATGTGGGAGCAGTGTCCAGCCTGGAACAGGTTAAGGAGAAACTTAAGGAATTAAGACAACAGGCAGAAAATACAGACTTCTCTTTTTTTCCTCAGTAGGGTTTGTTTTCTATTGTGAAATCAATATATGCTCATTGTAGACATCCTAGGAAGTGCAGAAAAACAGTGAAGAATAAAAGCTCATTAATTCTATCACCAAAGGACAATTATCATTAATAATATATTTAAGAGACAATTAGGGTTAATAATACATTATTTCCTTCTGGTTTTTATCCTATGCAAAGGTGAGATCACATTATCCAAAAAGACAGGATTTGAAATTGCACATTTAACACGTTGCAAATGTTACAATTCATTGAGAGGGGAAAAACGTATGGTTTCTTAACTCTGAGGTTGAAGACCCCCTCCAGCTCCCTAATGTCATGATCTAAATGAAAAACACAATATCAGACATTCAATTACTTTCTAGAAGAAACAATGTTCTCAATTTTTACTGCCTAAAGAGGCAAAATATTCACAAATAGAAAATAACAGACATTTCTTTCAAGAAGGCTGGTTGTGAAAGAAAAGTGAAATGTGGTGGTAGGGTAAATAATGATTTGTGATTGAGAGGCTTGGTTTTGTTTTGCCTTTTGTTTTATCTTTGGAAAGAGAGAGAGAGAGCACACAAATGGGGCAGAGAGAGGGGAGGACACAGGATCCAAAGCAGAGCCCAACGCGGGCTCAAACCCACAAACCATGAGATCATGACCTGAGCCAGAGTCAGATGCTCAACCAACTGAGCCACCCAGATGCCCTGGTTTCGTTTTGCCTTTTCAATTATGAAGAACTCACATACACAAAAGAACATATGTAATGTGTGTATATTTTAAAGTATAAAAGAGGGGTGCCTGAGGGGCTCAGTCAGTTAAGTGTCCAAATCCTGATTTCAGCTCAGGTTGTGATCCCAGAATTGTGGGATCAAACCCTGCATCAGCACAGAACCTGCTTAAGATTCTCTTTCTCTCTCCCTCTGCCCCTCTCCCTTGCTCTCTCTCTCAAATTAAAAAAATAATAATAATTAAAAAAAAAGAATATAATAAACAAATACCCATGGACCCACACCCAACTTCAGGAAAAGAACATTACCAGAATTTTAGTATGTGTTTCCTCCCTAATCACATCCCACTGAAGGGAAGGTAATATTAAAAACCAAAGAGACTTGAGCACATTTCAGTGGTGTTGGGAAAGGTCTAATTGGGAAGAGTTGCTTGGGGATGCAGAGGGGAAATTTTTTTTTTTAAGTTTATTTATTTATTTTGAGAGAGAGAGAGAGCAGGGTATGGCAAAGAGAGAATCCCAGCAGGCGCCACACTGTCAGTGTGGAACCTGACACGGGTCTCAAACTCATGAACCATGAGATCATGACATGAGCCAAAACCAAGAGTCGGATGCGTAAGTGACTGAGCCACCCAGGCGCCCTGGAATAGGGGTATTTGATAGTGTGATGGCAGAAGCAAGGAGGGTCCCAGGCCCGGAAGAAGGGGGTGGCCGGCAGGGGTAGGAGCACCCCGATGGGTGTGGATGTGCGTGGGTTACGTAGGTTTCGTATCAGGAAGCTGAAGGAGCTCCTGTCTG
Source organism: Acinonyx jubatus (assembly GCF_027475565.1). Classification (NCBI taxonomy): domain Eukaryota; kingdom Metazoa; phylum Chordata; class Mammalia; order Carnivora; family Felidae; genus Acinonyx; species Acinonyx jubatus. The sequence continues at coordinate 92,425,557 of NC_069383.1, forward strand.
GTGGCTTCAGGGTTCTCAGTCAGATGGGGAGTGGGCTTATGTGCTGAGATGAAAAGCCTTCTCAGAAGAACGAGGCATGATCTGACATAGTCATCGTTGGCAGCAGGAGAAGGAGTGGATGGGAGAAATTTAGTAGCACTACTGGTCAGTGCTGGGGCATCTTTGAGGCAGGGAGAGGCTGCCCTGGGAGGCTGGGGAAGTCTTCCGGAAGAATCGTACTTGCAGAGCTCTGTGGGCCAAAGCAAAGGAAGGCAGGAGAAGGATGCAGAGAAAACATCCCAGGGGCTGGGCGGAGCCCAGGCGATGCCTGCGGCATCTATATTTAGAATTGGCTTCAACCTTCAGGGGAGGGTTTCGTTAGTTCCTTCCCGATTCTGTACAGAGGGCAAGACTGGCACGGGATGTGATGTGCTCCCTCCCTCACCAGTGCTTGTCCCCAGACATCCCCTCTTCCAGCTCTTCCAACAGAGCCTGTATCTCAGCCACATCTGAGCCAGACATGCAGCTCTCACGCTCCACACACCTTCCTGGGTCCCTGCCACCTCAGGTCAGGCCAGTGTGCCGTTGCCAGCCCTGTCTCCTTTGTCATGTTACTCTTCGGTTTGTGTCTCTGCATACGTCCACGTGTGTCTGTGTGCACACACGTGTGCATGTATGAAGGCATTAGTCTTTGGGGAAAGGGAAGCATAACTCACCATTTTGGTCTCAAAATCATCCATTATTCATATCTTGCTGTAAAACAGGAGTGGTGCCTTTTAAGTTTTAATTTTTTTATGTTTATTTAGAGAGAGAGCGCGTGCACACAAGAAGGGGAGGGGCAGAGAGAGAGGGAGAGAGAGAGAATTCCAAGCAGGCTCTACGCTGTCAGTGCAGAGCCCGATGCTGGGCTTGAACTCATGAACAATGAGATTACGACCTGAGCCAAAATCAAGAGTCAGATGCTCAACCCACTGTGCCACCCAGGCGCCCGGGAGTGTTGCCTTTTGAAAGTCCATCCGGCACTCCCTTCCTTCATTTGGGTGTTAGATGATCTTAGCCCAGATTGTGGGACAGGGCCTCGGGCAGAGGCGCCATATTCCCTTTAAGCTGCTGCACCTTTTCTCCTGCTGTCCATACATCCTGCTGTGCCAGCCCTCTGTTCACCGCAGCTCATGCTGGGTCTCTCTGGTGACGTTCTTCTTTCTTGAAAACCTGCCTGTAGGCACACCAGTCACATTGGTTGAGGTATATTTAATTATATGCATGTTATGAGCTAAATGGCCAGGCTAGGGATTTCCTACATCTGCCCTACCGGTCACAGTGCCGCATCCCCCCCAGACACTGTGCACCAGAATCGCACCCACAGGGCAGTGTAGCAGGAGGAAAATTGAAGTGATGCTGTACGAAATGAGGGAATGGACAGAATTAGGAAGCATTCGCCAAGGTGTTTCCCATGCCTCCCTGTGCTCTCTCCTCCGCGATCATTATTAGCCACTAGATGGGGCCTCCGTTGCTACAGGGCAGAATTGTCACAGCGGAAACAGAAAAGCAAGGCATCAGATTCTTTAAAAAAAAAAAAAAAAAGTTTATTTTTTTTATTTTTGAGAGAGAGAGAGAGCAGGAGAGGGGCAGAGAGAGAGAATCCCAAGCAGTCTCTGAGCCATCAGCACAGAGTCTGACAAAGTCAGACACTCAACTGACTAAGCCACCCAGGAGCCCAGAAAATATTTTATCGGGGCGGGGCAGAGGGGCAGAGAGGGAGAGAGGGAGAGAGGGAGAGAGAATCCCAAGCAGTCTCCATGCGCAGTGCAGAGCCCATCAAGGGGCTCTATCTCAGGAACCGTGAGATCAGGACCCGAGCCAAAATCAAGAGTCAGACACTTAAGTGACTGAGCCACCCAGGCGCCCCTAAGGCATCAGATTCTTAATTCTAGTCTTAGAGTAACTTGTATGCCTTCTGTAACAGTAGAAAACTGTCTTTTTGATGCCTCTTTTCTTGTAACATTAGGATAAACCTCCAAAGCCCAGTTTCTCTCTCCTGTTTCCTGCTCTTTTCAAGCAGATCCGCTGAGACAGAATGGAACACTGCTTCCTCGTTAGCACATGTAGGGCTGTGCAATAGACCAGACTATTTTTACTCCTTTTCTCTTTACTTTTGCACTTAAACATTTGTTTTCCCAACACAGTCATCCATAAGGTATCTCCTAGGGTTCTCCGCGATAAGGAATGTGAGCGTAGCAAGTCCTGAGTCTATTAGAACATCCGTTTGTGCCCACCTCTACCCCTCCCACCTATCAGATTGAGGCACTTTTACCCTGGAAACATCCTCCCACTACCTGAACATCTAACCACAGCTGAGACTACATTGCTGCAGTCCTGCCTGGCTTGCCTCTGCTGTGTTTTTCATCCCCTTCTTCTCTGGGAGTCCTATAAGCAGAATGTCCAGACATACGTAGACTTTTTTTCTTTTTTTAATGTTTATTAACTTTTGAGAGAGTAAGAGAGACAGAGTACAAGCAGGGGAGGGGCAGAGAGAGAGGGTGACACAGAACCCGAAGCAGGCTCCAGGCTCCGAACTGTCGGTACAGAGTACAGAGCACGATGCAGGGCTCGAACTCATGAGCCATGAGATCACGACCTGAGCCAAAGTATTTTGCTCAACCAACTGAGCCACCCAGGCACCCCTAATTTTTTTTTGCTAGCCTTTGAGTTTATAAAAATTATGTATTAGTCAGGATAAGTCAGATTATGCTACAGTAACAAGAGACTCCAAATCTTGGAGACATACAGCGATAATGATTTATTTTTGACTCACATTACCTATCTATTGTGACGGGTTGCTATGGGTTTGCTCTGTGACATCTTCATACTAGGACCAGGCTAGAAGAGCCGCTTCGACCTGAAATATTGGCAGTTGCTGTGGTAGAGAGAGAAGAGACATGGAGAATCACCCACTGGCGCTTACAGCTTCTGCTTAGCAATAGCACACATTTCTTCTGCCCTCGTTTCATTGGTCAACATAAATCACGTGGGCACTCCTGACTTCAGCTGTGGGAGTATATAATGTGCCAGAAAAGCACATAAGGCGGGAAAGCTAAAATATTTGGCCAAGAATAAGACAACCTATCAGAATCCTCCTTAGTTCGGGATGATGTATTCCTCGTATAACAAGGCCATCGCCTCTCCTTATCTACTTGCTGATAAAACAGATTCCATCATTCACTGTGATTGAAACCACAGCCCGGGTCATGAAATACTGGACACAATGAAGTATATGTGATCAGCGATCCCAAGTTGGGGAGAAGGAGGAGGTGATTCAAGAAACCGCACAGAAGCCACATGATGTCAAGACGTTGGTCTCATCCCGGTTCCCTTCTTGTCTCTGGATGCACCATCTGGGAACACTGATCCAGGGCCACCTGCCTAGGCCCACAGCTAATGCACCAAGGCCCCCAGCATCGCTCAGGGAGAGCCCTGAGGCATATGTGACAAGTAGACGCTTTTTGCAGTTAAAGTTGCTATAGCTGCTGGGGCTGAGACACAGATGAAAGAGGAAAACAAGCTGTGACAGCAGAGCAACATTGCCTCCCTGCTGCCTGGGAGCCCGTGTAAAGCTCTGCCTGTTTTGAAGTCAGCCTTAAATGGAACTGGAAGAATCTCATTTCCCGATGGTCTCTGCCACCCCATCAGTGTCTCCAGCCGCACAAAGGGGTGTAGCTTTCCCCTGAAGCCTGCAGGCCTTGGAATGCCCGCTCTAGACGGTGTCCTCCCAAGACTGGGCACGAGCACGTTATGATTCACAACCCGCTGCTCGTGGATCAGCAACCAAATGGGGAACGTACCAACTTTATAAATAGCTAAGCATATAATTAATCATCTAAACAAGAATATTTTTAAGACAGAAAAAGTTTGCTAAGAACGAATCATGTAAGTTGAAATATGTATTTATTGGCCCCTAGCTGGTTTTATCATGTTTATGGGCTTATAAAGTAATTCTATAAAAATTCTTTTTAAAAATAAGATACTTTCGGGGTGGCTGGGTGGTTCAGCGGGTTAAGAGTCCTACTTCAGCTCAGGTCATGATCTTGCGGTTCGTGAGTTTGAGCCCCACGTCGGGCTCTGTGCTGACAGCTCGGAGCCTGGAGCCTGCTTTGGATTCTGTGTCTATCTCTCTCTCTGCCCCTTCCCCCCTTGGGCGCGCTCTCTCTCTCTCTCTCAAGAATAAGTAAACATTAAAGAAAAATACTTTCTAGAGAAGGTAACAGATTTCTACATATATTAAAGCAAAATTTATAAAAACTCCTTTTTATTGATTCTTTAACCCTTTGAAATGATGTAAGGAAAATAATTATTCCTGCTACACATTCACTTACTTTAATCTGCTTCTCCGCCATATCTGTTTCTCTGTCACCAATAGTTGTCTGAAATACTTTTTAATGATTTAAATATTTTTTCACAAAATTGCCAGTAATCTTCAAATGCACGTTTTTATAAAAATAAATTTAAAATTGTTCACAGCTCTACTTGATTCTTCTCTGCATACCATAATATATATTTTAATTAAGAAAATAATAGCTTTACAGGTACTAACATGCCAAGAGAGTACAGAAAAAATTCTGCTAAATGGAGAATATGTTCATTTCAAAATTTTTCATGTTAAAATGTGCAAATAGGAGTGCCTGGGTGGTTCAGTTGATGAAGCGTCCAACTCTTGATTTTGGCTCAGGTCATGATCTCACAACTGTGAGAGCCTGCTTGGGATTCTCTCTCTCCCTCTCTGCACGTCCCCCACTTATATGTACTTTCCCTCTCTCTCTCTCTCTCTCTCTCTCTCTCTCTCTCTCTCTTTCAAAACTAAATAAATAAACTTAAAAAAAGAGAAATATGTAAATATTTCAGTCCAAATATTCATAGGTCTTGGCTTTTTCTTCCATACAAAGTATCTTGTGTTAAAATTTTTATTTTGTGGGGTGCCTACGTGGCTTAGTTGATTAAATGTCCAACCCTTGATTTTGGCTCAGTTCATGACCTCACGGTTCATGAGTTCAAGCCCCCCATTGGACTCTGCACTGACAGCATGGAGCCTGCTTGGGATTCTCTGTCTCCCCCTCTCTCTGTCCCTCCCCCACTTATGCTTTCTTTCTCTCTCAAAATAAATAAACTTAATTTTTTTTTTTTTGTATTTCGCCTTTTTAAATTACAGCGAAATACACATAAAATGTATCACCTTAACCATTAAGTACATTCGGGCTACACTGTTGTGTGACCATTACAGAACTCAACTCATTTCACTGTGCAAAACTGAAACTGTACCGTTCAGCAAACAGCTCCCCATTCTTCCCTTCCCCGAGTCCTTAGCAACCACCATTCTACTTTCTGGTTCTAGAAATCTGACTCCTCTAGATAATATCACACAAGCGGGACCATACAGTATATGTCTTCTTAGGACTGGCTTATTTCGCTTAGTGTTATGTCTTCCAGGTTCATCCATGTTGTAGCAAGTGTCAGAATTTCTTTCCTTTTAAAAACTGAATGATAACTCCATCATCTGTATGTTTCACATTTTCTTTATCCGTTCATCTGTCTGTGGACATAATGAATTACTTCCACTTTTTGGCTGTTGTGAATGATAATTCTGCTATGAGCATGAGAGTGCAAATATCTCTTGAAGTCCCTGCTTTACGTTCCTTGGGATAGAGACCCAGAACTAGAATTGCTGGGTCATATGGTAGTTCAATTTTTAATGGGGGGGAACCGCCACATTGTTTTCCATAGTGGCTGTACCATTTTGCATTCCCGCCAATGGTGCACAAAGCTTCCGGTCTGTCCACATCCTTGCCAACACCTGTAATTTTCTGGGGTTTTCTTTTTTCCTGTTTTTGATAGTTGTCCTAATGGGTATGACATGGTATCTTATTGTGGTTTCAGTTTGCATTTCCCTGATGACGAGTGATGCTGAGCATCTTTTCATGGTCTTATTTGGCATTTGTACAGCTTTGGAGAAATATCTATTCAAGTTTTTTACCCATTTTTAAACAAAATTTTAATGTTTATTTTTGAGAGAGAGAGAGAAAGTGGGGGAGGGGCAGACAGAGAGGGAGACACAGAATTTGAAGCAGGTTCCAGGCTCTGAGCTGTCAGCACAGAGCCCGATGCAGGACTCGAACCCACGAACTGCAAGATCATGACCTGAGCCAAAGTCGGATGCTTAACCGACTGAGCTACCCAGGTGCCCCAAGTTTTTTACCCATTTTTAAAAAAAGTTTGTTTATTTTCAGAGAGACAGTGCAAGAGGGGAAGGGGCAGAGAGAGAGGGAGAGAGAGAGAGAGAGAGAGAGAGAGAGAGAGAGAGAGGGAGAGAATCTGAAGCAGGCTCCATGCGGCCAGCCTGGTGTGGGGCTGGAACTCATGAAACTGTGAGATCATGACCTGAGCCAAAACCAAGAGTAGGACACTTAACCGACTGAGCCACCCAGGCACCCCTACCCATTTTTTAATTGGGTTGCTTGTTTATGTTATTCTTATTGAGTTGTAGGAGTGCAAGTATAGTTTTCAAACTACAATTTAAATCAAAATCCAAAACTTCATAATGCTGAGATTTGGGGGGCTGCATTTGCTTAATATTCTAAACAAAATGCAAACCAACTTTAGGTTACTACATTACAAGAAAGTTTAATACCATTTGTAGGACACTGAACTTGATTTACAGAGTAATTCTTCAAAGGCTCAAACATTTCTAAACTCCAGTTGATGACAGGAGGCAAAGAGATTAAAAACTTGAATTGCCCTTTATCAGTGGTTTTGTTTTCACTCTCAGCTTCCACTCCAAAAAAAAAAAAAAAAAAAAAAATGCAGTTCAGTCGTACTGGCATATATACAGTATTTGAGGTTTAATGAGTGCAGCTGCTATTGTGATTTCAGGGTTTTTGAGTGCGATTGTGAATTATATGCTGCACAGGTTTCTTAATTTAATAAGAATTTAATATTGTTTTTTTTTTTTTACTCTGTGCTGTGTCAGCAAAAACAACCCCTAAATACTTTTATCTTGTTCCCAGTAGGATTTCCCCCAGGAACCAGACACTGAGGCTAGCACTGAGTGCACAGCGTCTATTTGGGGGTTCGGGAAGCCATCAGGAGAATGGGAAGGTGATGTAGGATAAGGAAGGAAGCCAATAACAGGTCTGTTCCTAAGGCAGCTAACACAGTGGCTTCGTCTTATGGGAAGTTCTAGGGATCCCTGTAAAACACATGCCTTGGAATTATCCTGGCCACGGGGCAAGGGAGCTGGGGTATTTATACCCCCATTCCCTTGTATTATTGGTTAAGTGATGCCCCTGAAGACTGTTCTCCTGGGCACCTCTGGCCTGGGAGGTGGGGATCGGGGAGGGGCAAAGGGAGTGGAGCTGCCTGAGGGCAGCCTTCTGATCCGTGTGCAGCACCACCTGCCAGCAAACACATTCACTGAGGTGTGAGCAGAGTGCTGACAGTTGACACATTGTATTGGATTATATTACATTACATTATATTATAGCATGTATAATTGACAGATAACGTTGTGCAAGTCGAAGATGTACAACACTGTCGTTTGATATACGTATGTATAGGGAAATGACGACCACGGTTGGGTTAGCTTTGTGACTAAAGTGTTACTGTAACAGCCACACCGATGCTTCTGCGCATGGACAGTGATTGCTTTCGAGTACAACAGCAGGGGGAAGTCGTTGTCACAGAGATTGTAGCCTGCAGAGTCTAAAATAGTTACCATTTGGCTCTTCAGAGCAAAAGTTTGACTGCTCATGATTTAAGATGGTTATTAAGCTATGGTCAGAGAGGACCTTGGAAGACCTCAAAAGAAGTCAGAAGCACTAAAGGAAAATACATAAGGAAGAACAGACTTGGAAGGGGCCCCGTTCCCAAGGCTTGGCTCAGAATTCATTGAAGAGGGGAGGGGTGGCGGAGAAGTTGGTGGGTTGTTTGGGACAGAGCTGGGCCACAGATGCTGGGCAAGCAGGGAGCAGCCTCTGCATGCACACGAGTCAGGGTGGGTGGACAGGTGGGCAGCGAGTGTGGAGCATGTGGTGTTTGAATCAGGAAGGCCACAGAGACCAGTCTCCGGGGCAAAGCTTAGCCACGGCTGGTGGCCTGGTACACACAGGGCGTCAGGGCCCGGCCACTGTCGCTGCTGTAACTGGGAGTGGACGTAGCCACCTTCTGCAGGAGTCTAGCGTGCCTACATGCGTGGCTGGGGCTGCACGGCTTGGGAAACTATCAGGCAGCCAACTCACTAGGCGACCAGCCCTGGACACCATGTGCGCACATGGCTGGGGGTGAGGACAAGGTGCAGAGAACAGTGACCCGGGCTGCAGAGAACAGTGACACGAGCCTAAAGTGTCTGGGACTCCTGGCTACTTTGTCGTCGCCCGAGTTGAAAGATGCAGCAGGCAGTGTGGCATAGAAATGCCAGAGACAGCTGCGCCCTGCGGGCACCTGGCATCGAAGGAGCAGTAAAAACAAAAGTGGCTCTAGGAGTGGAGCTGGTGAGCCCCACTGGAGCCTGGATGTCTCATCGGGCCTCTCTGCCTTAAAAGCTTACCAAGCGGACAAAAGGAAAATGCTTACAAGGCCCATTTCCACCATCACGGAACAGGCAGAAAGGGTGTCTCTGGAGCTGAGAGGCAGCACAAGGCCGATGCTTCCTCGGTAGATGTGCTCCTGACGTCATGCAGCCACTGAACGCCACGGCCCCCACACCAACCACAATCGTGTGTCAGCCAGCACGTTTACCATCAACGGGTGGACAAATAGAAATACTTAATTTTTTTTCATGTTTATTTATTTTGAGAGAGAGTGAGAGCAAGCAGGGGAGGAGCAGAGAGAGAGGGAGAGAGAGAATCCCAAGCAGGTTCTGAGCTGTCACGCAGAGCCTGATGCAGGGGTTTGAGCTCATGAACTGTGAGATCATGACCTGAGCCAAAATCAAGAGCTCAACCAACTGAGTCACCCAGGCACCCTGCATGGTATCTTTCTTGATCTCAAAGTACAAATCCCAAACATTGATAAAAAATGTGGCTTAATTTCTTCTTTTTTAAAAAAACTAAGTTTTGGGGCACCTAGGTGGCTCAGTCGGTTAAGCATCAGGTCGTGATCTCGCGGTTTGTGAGTTCGAGCCCCGCATCGGGCTCTGTGTTTACAGCTCGGAGCCTGGAGCCTGCTTCGGATTCTGTGTCTCCGTCTCTTTCTGCCCCTCCCCTGCTCATGCTCTGTCTCTCTGTCTCTCAAAAATAAATAAACATTAAAAAAAAATTAAAAAAAAAACAAAAAACTAAGTTTTATTTATTTTTTTAAGTTTATTTATTTTGAGAGAGAGAGCGCGTGCGTGCGCACACGAATGGGGGAGGGGCAGAGAGAAAGGGGGAGAGAGAGAGAGAGAGAGAGAGAGAGAATCCAAAGCAGGCTCTGCGCTGTCATTATGTGGGCTGCTGAAATCAAAAGTCGGACACTTAACTGACTGAGACACCCAGGTGCCCCATCTGGGGTAGTTCTTGCAATGAACAAATAGTGATTCTCTGTCTCAGAGGCACTGAGTTCTTGGGAGTGGGGTACAGGGACCTATCTAATGCCCTCCACCTTAGGACCTCCACAGTGTGACCCCAACCCCACTTTCTCCTCCCCACAGCCTGTACACCCGGCAGCCACATGCACTATTTTCCATTTTCCTGCCATGACACACACTTTCGTGCAGGGCAGGTTTTTTTCCAACATCTTCTCTGGCATGTTCTTTCCTGCTTTCCTTGTCCAGATACTTCAACATCTAGCCCCAGGAACATCTATGCCGTGAGGCCCTTACGTACCCGGTGGGAAGAGGGGGTCTCTCCTTCATGTCCTACAACATGTACCGTACTTAACACCAGTCCTATTTTTCTTGGAGTTTTAAGGGGCACAGTAAATAAATCTCTCTTCCTTACCTAGTTCTAACAGAGGGACATGGGGAACATTGGATGGAGATCAGACTGCCAGCTCCGTTCCCTTTACGCTGGACCCTGGAAGATGAAGTTTACGTGTGCGGTCATGTGGGCTGACACCAATAAGGGCAGAACCTCCCCTCCCAGGCTTCCTGGAGTTAGATGGCCGAGAACCTAAGGGCAGGGGCGAGGTGACGGAGAGGGAGAGAGCAAAGAACCAAGTCCAGTTTCCTCTTCCGATTACCAGGTAATCCACCCGTGGCCCGGTTTCCAGTGAAGGGAAGGGGTGGAGAAAAGCCTCGGGTTGTCTAACACCAGTTCCTCATGAAAACGTAAGAATTGGGAAATATACGTCCCCTTGGGGGTGCCTGGGTGGCTCAGTCGGTTAAGCATCCAACTGCAGCTCAGGTCATGATCTCGCAGTCTGTGAGTTCAAGTCCCGCATTGGGTTCTGTGCTGACAGCTCTGAGCCTGGAGCCTGTTTCAGATTCTGTGTCTCCCTCTCTCTCTGACCCTCTCCTGCTCACACTGTCTCTCAAAGTAAATAAATAAGCTTTAGAAAATAATAAATCAGGGGCACCTGGGTGGCTCAGTTGGTTAAGCATCCGACTTCGGCTCAGGTCATGATCTCACAGTTTGTGGGTTCAAGGCCCCCCTCCCCGTGCCCTTCCCCCCCCCCCGCCCCCCTTTCCCCCACCCCTTCCTGGGCCTTGGGTTCTGTGCTAACAACACAGAGCCTGGAGCCTGCTTCGGATTCTGTGTCTCCCTCTCTCGGCCCCTCCCCTGCTCACACCCTCTGTCTGTCTCCAAAATAAGTAAACATTAAAAAATGAATAAATAAATAAATAAGTGCCCCCTTCAGAGTACTGTACATATTTTTATATGATCCCCTGTCATTCTGCTTCTTCAGACTCTTAGAATCACAGAGATGCTTTTATTTATTTTTGCATTTCCTATGCCTGATCTCAGGTCAGCAAATATTTGTCAAATGTGTACTTCACCTGAAATGCTATTTTAGCACTTTTGATTTAAAAAAGTTTTTTAATGTTTATTTATGAGAGAGAGACAGAGCATAAGCTAGAGAGAGAGAGAGAGAGAGAGAGAGAGAGAGAGAGGCAGAGAGAGACACAGAATCCAAAGCAGGCTTCAGGGTCTGTCCTGTTAGCACAGAGCCTGACGTGGGGCTTGAACTCACGAACCACAAGATCATGACCTGAGCTGGAGTCCGACACTTAGCAGACAGAGCTCCCCAGGCCCCAGAAGGGTTCACTTTAGATTAACGAGTAGAGCTGATTGGTGCACAGGTGTTGCCACTTTAGATAACTACCCTATGACCTCACCACCATGCCCCTCGCTCTATAAAAGCCGGGCTCTGAGGTCTGGGTTGGGTAGAGGATGGGTGTGTATGATCTGGGTTGTTCTTCTGCTCGCTTGCCCCCACCAGTAAGTTACCCTGGGTAAATGAATATGGTACTCTGAAAACGGGACTGTGTGGCCTCCTTCTTTCAGTCTTAAGGGGCCGTCTAGTCTGGAGGACACTTTACGGACCTTCTTCCACCTTCTAACAATGGGAGAGCCCCCAGGAGACTGAAAAGGAAGCAAGCTCGGGTAAAGGGGCCGTGCTGGGGGAGAGCCATTGCTTAACCCTGCTGTTGGTGGCTGAAACCCCAGCTGGCAGCCACTGTGATGGGGGGAGACTTGACTGGGTCTTTTGAACACTTCAGACAGTGTGTGAGTACGGGACGCCCCAAGACACCCAGGGGCTCGTTGGATCTCTGAGATGGTGGGGAAATGGAAACGGAGGAGCCAAAGTGAACAAGCTATTCCGGCGGTAGCTTGCTCATTGATCTGTGATTTGCCAGACTCTGCGGCCGGGGAGCTTCCCATAAGGAGAGAGTTGGGATAGACAGAGAAGCGTGGGCTTTAGAGACGAAGTGGCCAGCTGTGGAATTGGGGGAGCCAACCAGCCACTTTTGGCGGAGGTCTGGGTGCCAGAAGGGCCGGCAGCCTGGGCGTCTCCACCTGGGGATACTGGGGGTGATGGTGTGGTGTTGAATGGGTTTGGGATGTCGGGACAGCCTTGGTCAACTGCGTCGTGATGAAGTTTCCATGCCACAGGCGTGGGCGAGAAGAGCAGGCCCTTAACTAATTTAATGATTGGAAAATGCTATCTGTTAAGATAACCTGGCCTAACAAGGGGGATATTCCCTCCCGTCTGTCCTGCTGGACCTCTGTGGAAGAGCTACAAGAAATTGTGGGTGAACTAGGAATGAAACCTGCCTTCTATGCCAGCATTTTATTGGCCCACAAGAAAAATTGCTTCCCCCTTGTGTGAAGGACCCTATCCCACAGCCCCCCCCCCCCCACCGCGGGGGGCATGGTAGAGGCCTTCAGTAACCGTCCTTACCCTGTGGTTCCTTGGCCCACTGTTAAGTCAACCACCAAAGCGGCTGCCCTAAGTGAACCCCAAAGAAATTGTCACGAGGGAAAGAGATGGGTTGGAAAATGGGGAAAAACCAAGGATCTTGCCATCAATAAGATGGTGGGAAGGGAACTCATCAAAGTCTCTCCTAAACAAGTGTGGCAAGATCTAATGTTATCTGGGACCCCGAGAGAAAATCTAGACCAACAACCCAATTAGGTCTTGCTAAACCTATGGAAGATGTGTCCTGAGGGAAAGAAGTTTATCTCCTTGGGGGAAGGCTCAAAAACTCCAGGTGTGTTGCTAAGAGCCCTTCCTGATAGTAACAACCAGAATTTTGGGAGTGGCTACCCACCCCCCACCCCACCCCTAGAAATGGGACTAGGCCTGTGTTGCCCTCTAGTATGAGCAATAGGAGTCTACCAGAAGAGGCCCCGTGTTGAATTAACTATTTATTGGTCTTGTTCTAACAGACTGTATTAACTCTGATAGATGCTGGAGCTAAATGTACACTTACCTATGGAAACTCCTTGAAATTTCAGGGAGAAATAAAGGCTGCTGATGGGTATGGGGGACAAATTATCAAGGCCAAACTAGTCTTCCTACAGACTGGCACACTTCCTCCCTGCTATTTTCTCGTGCATATTTCCCCCATTCCTGAGTATTCTTTGGGCATAGATGTTTTACAGAATCTGGATCTAACCACAGCTTTGACAGGAGAATTCAGCTTGCTTATCCCAGTAATGAAACCCATTGTCATGGGTCATGCAGAATGGGAACCTATACTGTTGCTAGTTCCCTGGAGAGTAAGAAATGTGAAACAATATAAGCTACGGGGCGGGGGGGGGGGGGCGCATAATGAGATCACCAAGATCACTGCCACCATTAAAGAATTGGAAAGGGGAGGGTGGTAATTAGGCCTGATCAAAACCTATTCAATAGTCAGGTGTGGCCTATAAAGAAATCTAATGGGGTCTGGCCAATGACAGTAGGTTACAGGGAACTCAGAAAATCACTCTATCCATCCTTGCCATGGTACCCAATATAGTCTCATTGTTAGAAAAAATCATGACACACAAGACATCATTGTATACAGGCTCTATCTACTGCCTTCTTCAGCATTCCATTAGGACTTGAATCCCAAGACCAATTCACTTTCACATGGGATGGGAGACAATGGACCCTCCAGGGGTTGCCCCAAGAGTACTCCCTAGTCCCACAATTTGTCAAGGCATGATAGCCAGGGATTTGGAAAAATGGATCTTGCCAGAGAAGATGGTGCCTTATTGTTCTGTAGATGTCATGTTAACCTTTCATTTATCTTCTCTGTCTCAAATAGCCTCGTCCTTACAGGTGGACTTAGTCATGAAGATGAGGGCGAGGTCAATAGGAAAAGTTGTGATCACATAAGACAAAAGAGATGCCATAAGCGGTCATTGATAAGATAGAGTAAGCCTTCCTAGTCCCTAAAATGGTAATGAATTACAGGCTTTTATTGGTTGGTTGGGTTACTGGAAACTTTTTATTCCCCATCTAGCACAAATACTAAGACCTTTGTATGTCTTGGTTAAGAAGGGAAACCATTTTTTAAAAAATGTATTGTCAAGTTGGCTAACCTACAGTGCATACAGTGTGCTCTTGGTTTTGGGGGTAGATTCCCGTGATTCACCACTTACATATAACACCCAGTGCTCATCCCAAAAAGTGCCCTCCTCAGTGACCATCACCCATTTTCCCCTCCCCCCCCTCCACCATCAACCCTCAGTTTGTCCTCTGTATTTAAGAGTCTCTTATGGTTTGCCTCCCTGTCTGTTTGAAACTGTTTTTCCCCTTCCCTTCCCCATGGTTTTCTGTAAAGTTTCTCAAGTTTCACATATGAGTGAAAACCTATCTGTCTTTCTCTGACTTATTTCACTTAGCATAATACCCACCAGTTGTATCCATGTTGCTGTGCATGGTAGGATTTCATTCTTTCTCATTGCCAAGTAGTATTCCATTATATATATAAACCACATCTTCTTTATCCATTCATCAGTTGATGGACATTTAAGCTCTTTCTATAATTTGGCTATTGTTGAAAGCACTGCCCAAAACATTGGGGTGCATGTGCCCCTATGCATCAGCACTCCTGTATCCTTTGGATAAATTCCTAGTAGTGCTATTGCTGGGTCGTATGGTAGATCTATTTTTTAATTTTTTGAGGAACCTCCACACTGTTTTCCAGAGCAGCCGCACCAGTTTGCATTCCCACCAACAGTGCAAAAGGGTTCCCATTTCTCCACATCCTCACCAACGTATGTTGCTTCCTGAGCTGTAGTTTTAGCCACTCTGACCCATATGAAGTGGTATCTCAGTGTGGTTTTGATTTGTATTTCCCTGATGATGAGTGATGATGAGCATCTTTTCATGTGTCTGTTGGCCATCTGGATGTCTTCTTTGGAAAAGTGTCTATTCATGTCTTCTGCCCATTTCTTCACTGAATTAATTTGTTTTTTGGGTGTTGAGTTTGGTAAGTTCTTCATAGATTTTGAATACTAACCCTTTATCCGATATGTCATTTGCAAACATCTTCTCCCATTCCATCAGTTGCCTTTTAGTTTTATTGATCGTTTCCTTTGCAGTGCAGAAGCTTTTTCTCTTGATGAGGTCCCAATAGTTCATTTTTGCTTTTATTTCCCTTGCCTTCGGAAATGTGTTGAGCAAGAAATTGCCGTGGCTACAGTCAAAGAGGTAGTTGCCTATTTTCTCCTCTAGGGTTTTGATGGTTTCCTGTCTCACATTTAGGTCTTTCATCCATTTTGTGTTTATTTTTGTGTATGATGTAAGAAAGTAAGAAGGGAAGCCATTGGGAGTGGGGTGCTAACTAACAAGAGGCTTTAACAGCCAAAATGGTAGTAAAACAAATACAGTCCCTTGTTCTATTCATGCCAGATACGAGTTGTGAATTGGATGTAAGTTTATATCCAGGCAGGGTTGGCGGGAGCTTGTGGCAATGACAAGATGGAAAATCAACTATAGATCTTTCCATAAGTTCAGTAAGAATGTTCTCCTTATAACATTACACCATTGGAAACATTTTATTACCAAGGCTGTGAATGCAATGTTCTATTTGATAGAGACGTGTACAGGCTCACATATGAGCAGACAGCCTTAAAGAACAAAGGTTGACTTTATGGAGCCAATGAAGCTCCGTGGTAAAAGTTGGCCTGGTACTTTGATTACAGGATTTGGGAAAGCCTTACCAAGTGAGTAAAGAAGGTCACTTCCTGGCAGGCTCTGGAACCTCAGGAGATCTTGGGGACCTCCAGAAGAAAGGAGGCAACCCAAATCTATAGGTATTGCAGGCGAGTCTGAAGGCAAGTATTTGGCTTGGCTCTTAGCCTTGGAGGGCTGTTGTTAGAGGCTCACATCTGAAATTCCTTATGAGAAGTTCCAGCAAAGCAGATCTAAAAGCCTAAATGGCCAGTCTCCATTCTTGTAGCACTTACATAAGTAATTAGGCTAACTTTGTTAAAACTTGTTCCACAAACAACTTAGTCTTAATTTGGCTACCTTTGGAAATGAAGGTGATTTTAGAAAGGAAAAAAAAATGGTTTCAGTAACACACCTTCATGTGTGTTAGACTCTAGTTATGATTAACTGTCCTTGAATGTTTGTTTACCTATAAAACTAGGCTGGATCCTGAGTTCTTCCGGTTTCCCTGCGTATCTGGCTAATTTTCTGCCTGATCGCTTGCACACTATAGGCTTGACTTTGAAAGCCCACCTGCAGGACCGCCTCCTGCAGTGAGACCACTGTTGAGCTGAACTGACCTGAATGACCTTGTTAGGAAATGTGGAATGAGATCCTGTTTCAGACTGTATACGAAGGTTCCCAAATCACGGCTCTAATGAAGGATAGGGGCTCAGCTTCGTACTGGGGAGTATCTGCCACTGGATGCAAGGCAGTTTCATTCCTCAAATCCTGGTCTACAGCCCTTTTCAGCAGGAAGTTAACGAGAGCGGTTCTTGTCCCTGCCTCTCAAGAATTAGGAATGGCAAAAAGCCAGGGTGGTGTCGGTTAATCTCCTGTTGCTGTTTATATGGCTGCTGTGGCATAGGGATGCTAGCCCCTCCCAACATCTGGCTCTGGGGCCATCTTGGAAGAACAGTGCGTGAACATTGTATGGGCCGTAAAGATGGGGGGTGCGGAGCGTGGGAGTGCTGGCAGTGCTTACTCCCTCTTTGACTCTCCATCTTGTTGATGCCCACGTGGTGACCACCCTTGGGGCCACATGCTCCAGGCCCCACGGAGGGTAATGTACGCCCTGCCCAGAAGGCAGGCAGGCTTGTCCTGATGTCCCTGACGTGGCGCACAAAAGGTCCCGCTTCAGATGTCGAAGAGAAATGACAGGTGCCCAGGTGGCACCACTTGAGAAAACTTTGACCTCCTCTCCATGCCCCCCACCAAAAGCTGGGGATTAATGGATGGAGAATAGGGGTGGAAGATCACTGCATACCATCTGAATCATCCATCCACCTGACCTCTGCCCGGAGTCAGTAAGTTACCCTGAGTAAAGCTTTGTGAAAACGGTATGGGGTGGCTTGCTTTGTTTTTCGGTCTTTTTGTTTGTTTTAAATTTTTTTTAAGGTTTATTTTTGAGATAGAAAGAGACAGAGGGTGAGCAGGGGAGTGGCAGAGAGAGAGGGAGATGCAGAATCCAAAGCAGGATCCAGGCTCTCAGCTTTTGGCAAAGAGCTGACTCAGGGTTCGAACCCACAAACTGAGATCGAGACCTGAGCCAAAGTTGGACATTTAACCCACTGAGCCACTCAGGTGCCCCTTTATTTTTCAGTCTTAAAGGGCATTCTCAGTCTGGAGGACACTTTCCTGGCCCGCCTCCACCCTCCAACTACAGTTACAGTTCAAATTTCTAAATCAAATAGCTTCTAGTAGTTTCTAATACCCAGCAGTCTCTCTAACATAATTACATGTCTTAGTGGTTATATTTGGACAGTCTCTACAAGTGTTATTTGTAGATTTTTCTCTCCAAATAGCTGAGTCTTCTATCTATTTTTAGTTGCTTTCTTAATTTAAATTCAGGACAAAAGCCAGCAGCCAGTGTCCTGCTGCAGTATACAGTTTAAGAATGACTTCTAATTATTTGTTGGCTTCTGTAAAAGGAAAAAAAAAAAACCCAAAACCTTGGGAAGCATCCCTTATCCAGACTAATTGGAACCAGATGAGAACCATATAATAATCCTCACTCCCCACATCCTTCACTTGGGAGAGGGGCTGGCAGGTGACCACTGGAAAATATCCTTCTGAGTTAGAAGGAGCTGATAAGCAAGCCAGACAATAGCTGTGGAAGCGTCTGAGCATCAGTAGAAGTGGGGAGAGTCTAACGCTGACCCTTGGCACCGGGGAGTTGAGTAAACGAGCAAAGGCATCGAAGCCAGAAGACCCCCAGGTTGGGGAAGGTGGACAGATCTCTTCTTTCAGAATCTGTCTGCTCATCTCTGAGAGGGACTAATAATCTCACTTTTCCAGAGTTGGCCAGGAGTGCCGAGAGAGAGAGAGAGAGAGAGAGAGAGAGAGAGAGAGAGAAGTGTGGTGGCTGGAGCCAGCAGACCCCAATCACTGTTGTTTGTATCTCAGGCTACAACATGTCAGTGTCGTGGAACATCAGCCTGTTCCCTGCAGACATGGGTGGACCTATTTTCTGAGCAGACTGGTGTCCCCAAAATTCCTTCTGAGGCATGGCCCATATGTTCTGTGGTTGATTTCTTTTTTTTATTTGAAAATGTAAACTTACATTTGGGCACTGTCACCACATTACCACAGCCGTACTGTTTACCTCGTTTGCTGAACACAAGCTGTGCGTTTTGGTGCTCATCTGGTCCCCTTGGCTGGGGGGATGACTTTCATGCCACTTAGAAATGGTTGACATTTAAATCTTAGCAGCAACTATTGGCACACTTTCAGGTTACTTCTGGAAAGTTGATTTAAATCCAGTTGTGTGTGTGTGTGTGTGTGTTCCCCACTGAAAGGAATCTGAAGACACTATTAACAGTGGCTGCTTTTTGGTGACAGGGACATGGGGGGGGAAGGGGGTGTGACTGGCAGCCTCTATGATGATGCCACCTCCTGGTTCTTAAACCCCCTTCTCTTGCGTGTAGGCTGCTCTTACTGATTGTCTCTAATGAATAGAATTCAGAAGTGGTGGATGTCACTTCCAGGATTAGGTTCTAGAAAGACCAGCTTCCATCTTGGATTTCTTTTGCCCTCTCTCCAGTCTGCTCACTTGGAGGGGAGCTGGTTATTATTTGTGAGCTGCCTGATGCACAGTCTCAGGTGGCAAGGAACTGAGGGGCGCCAGCATCCAACAGCCCATGAGGAGCTGGGGCCGTCGGTCCATTGTCCATGAGGGAGTGAATCCCACCCACAAGTGAGCATGCTCCCAAGGAGCACGGAGCTTCCTGCGCGGAGCAGTTACAAGAGACTGAAGTCCAGTCGACAGCGGGAGCCGTAGAGCACCACCTGCTCAGTGCCTAGATTTCCGACCCACAGGAACAGGGTAAGTGTTTTGTTTCGAAAGCTGCCTCGTTTGGGGTTAATTTGTTATGCAGCAATAGATGACTAATACAGGAAGAGAGGATGGAGAAGAATTATACGAAGCAGCTTTACCTTTAATTTTATGCCTTCTGTACTGTATGAATTTTCAATTTGTATATGTGTATTTGTATTTTACATCCTGGCAACTGTTGCTATTTAGGCAGGTAGGTTATGGCAAATCCTGTAAACTGGCTCACTCAACCCAAACTCGAACACCCTCTATTGCCTTCCTGTACTATAGAAGCTGGAAATCTTTTTTGGGTTGTTGTTGTTGTTGT
Source organism: Acinonyx jubatus (assembly GCF_027475565.1). NCBI lineage: Eukaryota > Metazoa > Chordata > Mammalia > Carnivora > Felidae > Acinonyx > Acinonyx jubatus. The sequence goes on from NC_069383.1 coordinate 92,444,792, forward strand.
TGTTGTTGTTTTTAAGTAAACCTACATTTCCCAGACCCTCTTGCAGCTGGAGATCCATATGTGACCTAGTTTTCACTAAGCAGACATACGGCCTGTATAAAACTATGAAGAAAAAAAAATTTGTAAATTTTTGTAATTTGCAAATGCAAATTGAGGCCCCTTCTGGCAAATTTGTCGGTGGAAATGCCTCTTCTGCACTAACTGGCAGAGGTTCTGTGGTCTAGGTGTAGCTTAGACTCAAACCCTTAGCATCACAAGTGCCAAGCAATAGGGACAATGGAGTTTCCAGGAGAACAGCTTTAATAGAAGAGTCAGGCATTGTTTGATGCCATTGTTCCTGGTGGGTTACATCCAACATAAGGATTAAATTCACTTTAACCCTTCTTTCTCCTCTCCCTCTGGCTTTTCCAACTGCTTATTACCAAAAGAAAAGCTAAATATAATGGATCTTCAAACCTTAAATAATACACATAAAACTGGCCTTTTTTTGGTTCAGTTACCTTTATCTTGACTTCCTTTAAGCTCCCCATAAAACCGTTTTCTCCAACTTTCTTCACTGTTGGCTTCACTGAGACACTTTTGAGAGTGAAAGAGGCATTACTAATAATTACCCTGGAGCAAAGGTGTAATCAAGTGGACCTTTGGTCATGCCATCGAGATGGGGTTATATTCCCACCAAATCACTGCACCTGACCTGGAAAATATATTTAGTTTTTTTAAGTTTATGTGGGAGAGGGTACACATGTACAGAGGAGGGGCAGAGAGAGAGAGGGAGAAACAATCTCAAGCAGGTTCCACGTTGTCAGCCCCACGCAGGGCTTGAACTCAGGAGCCTCGAGGTCATGATCTGAGCCAAGATCAAGAGTCAGATCCCTAATTGACTGAGCCACCCAGACACCCTATTTCTACTAATAAAAATATAAGATCAAAATTGAATTATGTAATCTTTCTCTCACCAAGTTAAAATCCAAAGAAAAACGTAGGAAGTATGCAAAATGTTAGCATTGGTTACTTCCAGATGGTGAGATGATGGGCAATTTTTATTTCCTTTTTTTTTTATGTTTGTTTTTGAGAGAGACAGCACATGAGTGGGGGAGGGCAGAGAGAGAGGACGATACACAGAATCTGAAGCAGGCTCCAGGCTCTGAGCTGTCAGCACAGAGCCCGACGCGGGGCTCAAACCCACAGACCGTGAGAGCATGACCTGAGCCACCCAGGTGCCCCTATATCCTATTTTTCTATTTTCCATGCTTTCCTAATTTTCTCCATTATGAGGGTATTATTTTTAAACTAGGAAATTTGCTGGAAAATTAAAAAAAAAGAACCTTCCTTACAACCTAAGTGAACAAAAATATTAACGATAGTTTAGAAAACCTGGTATTCAGAAACCAGGTATTTTTCTCTAAAAACTCAGATTATAAAAAGTAACTAATAGATCACTTTAATCTTGACCAAGCTGAAGGAGGAGTCCTGTACAGGCTGCAATGGGAAAGGAGGGAAGCACAGGGATTTTCTAAGGTCCTACTAAGAATCCCCAATTTGGAGGATGGAGATTAGATATCTGGAAAAACTGAGGGAGAAAACGGGGTCGGGCCAGTCCCTCAACACAGAATGACCTTGGTGGCAGGATGGAGTAGTAGCCAACGCCATGTGCCATGTTTCATTTTACAGACCCTGGCTCTCTCAGAGGCCAGATCTGTGGTTGGCTCCCCACTATTTTAACAGATGCATATAAAGAATATGTAAGGAGGCGCCTGGGTGGCGTTGGTTAAGCTTCAACTTGGCTCAGGTCACGTTCTCCTCGTTGGTGAGTTCGAGTCTGCATCGGGCTTTGTGCTGATAGCTCAGAGCCCGTTTTGGATCTTCTGTCCCCTCTCTTTCTTCCCCTCCCCTCTTTCTCTCTCTCTCTCTCTCTCTCTAAAATAAACATTAAAAGAAAAGTTTATTGTGAAACGAAGTTCCCAGAGTGCCTACTTTCATTCCCAATGCAGCACTCCTCTGGGAAGATGAGCTGGGCCCAGTAGGACATCTCACCAAGTTGTAAGACCCCGAAGAGAAGTGTCCTGGCTGGGGTCTTAACGGTGGAGAACCAATGTGTGCATAATTTGGTGTTGCTGCCTCGAGTAGAGGACAGAGAACAAATGAAACAGGAATATATACTTAAAAATACTTTCAGAAAATTGTTTTTTCTAAAATAAGTCCAGGCCATCTTCTTCAGCTCGGAAAAAAGAAACCTTTACAGTGGGCGGACAATGCCGTGATGATATTCCAGTGAATTTGCTCAACTACAAGGTTAAGGTCTGAATCGCATAACTATGCACATGGCCTGTTAAGTTTGAAACCAAAGATAAATGCGGGCATCTTTTAAGTGGCCTGAAATCCTCATAGGTCTTGGAGCAGCTTTCCCAGCAGTGCCTCTCTGTCGGTCTGTAGGGTGCCAGCTTCACTACTGGGCATCTTCTTAGAACATTAACTCCCAGAGCCCTACCCTCAGTTTTCCGGAGGTGGGGTCCAGAACTGTGTTTTTGTTCGTTTTTAAACTGTGTTTATTTTGGGGGTGCCTGGGTGGCTCAGTGGGTTGAGTATCTGACTTCGGCTCAGGTCATGATCTCGCAGTTCGTGGGTTCAAGCCCCACGTCGGGTTCTATGCTGACAGCTCGGAGGCTGGAGCCTACTGTGGAATCTGTCTTCCTCTCTGTCCCTCCCCTGCTCACGCTTTGTCTCTCTCTCTCTCTCTCTCTCAAAAATAAACATTAAAAAAAATAAAGTGTTTATTTTGAGAGAGCGCAGGCAGGAGGGGCAGAGAGAAAGAAAGAGAGAGACAGAGAGAGAAGGAGAATCCCAAGCAGGCTCAGCATTGTCAGTGCAGAGCCCAGTGCAGGGCTCAAACTCAAACCACTGAGATCATTTCCGGAGCCAAAATCATGAGTCAGACATATAACTGACTGAGCCACCCAGGTGCCCCAGAAATGTGTTTTTAATAAACCCTCCAGGTGACTCTGACGCATGGTAAAGTGTGTGAAACTCTGCTCTGGGGTGTGGTTTTTTGTTCGTGTTGTATGTTTTTTGGATACATTGCAATTCCTGAATTCTGCACCGTGCTAAGTTGTCATTTACACAGAAAGGTAACAGACCACCGTCTCTTCTTTGTATGGACTCAGGACATAGGTTTCTCGTGAGTATTTGAAATGAGAAACTGAGTAAAGAAAATTGGTTTCACACTTGATATAAGAGCAGCTCATGTAGGACAAAGAGACACTTTAAGATTAGCAATAACAAGGGGCGCCTGGGTGTCTCCATTGGTTAAATGTCAAACTTCGACTCAGGTCAGGATCTCACAGTTCATAAGCTCGAGCCCCACATCAAGCTCTGTGCCGACAGCTCAGGGCCTGGAACCTGCTTCAGATTCTGTCTCCCCTGCTCTGTCTGTGTTTCAAAAATAAACAAACATTAAAAGATTAGCAATAGCAAGAAGGGACAGTAAGCCTTCTTGGTGGGACGGAAGACCCCAGGGGCCAGTCACCTGAAGGGAGCTGTAATTCTAGCAGACCTAGAATGGAGCTATTGCTTGAGACCCAGGGGGAGTTGGTGTTCGAGATCCTGCTGGAGCTGGACAGAGAAAGCAAGAAATACTGTTTCCCGGTACTCCATCCTTTTCATTCTGTGCCATCCTCTCCCGTTGGCCAAACCTGGCTGAAAACCAGCTGACTCAATCTGGTAAAATCTCTTGCAGAGGGAAGGCCCTCTATGGATCAGAGTTAGTAGAAGGGTGAGGAAGAAATCTGAAGGCCAGCAGGCCCGAGACTGGTACAGACTGGTCTTCATCCAGTAGACCAAATGATAAAGCAGAATAACGGGGGTCGGGGGTGCCTGGGTGGCTCAGCCGGTTAAGCATAGGACTTTGGTGCATGTCATGATCTCACATGCTTGTGAGTTCGAGCCCCACATCTGGCTCTCTGCTGTCAGCACAGAGCCCACTTCAGATCTTCTGTCCACCGCCCTGCACCTCCCCTTCTCGTGAGAGCTCTCTTTCTGTCTCAAAGTAAACATTAAAAGCTTATTAAAAAGAATAATCAAGAAGCCGCATAAAAAGTGTGCAGCAGGGTTTTCATGAACTTTGATCGGTGACGTCACACAGGGCTTCATGCTTAAAAGTCCCATGGAGTTTCATGCTCGACTGTTGCCATTTCAAAATTCTCGACTTTGGAACAAAGAGCTCTATGTGTTCATTTTGAACAGGGCCCTACAAATTATGTAGCTGGTCTTGATGGACCGTAAACATTCCATTATTTAAACTTAGAATAACCATGTTTATAATACAGAGTGTAGGCATTATACCTATTTACAGAAAAACCTCATGATGTTAAAAATAACAATTATGGGGACGCCTGGGTGGCTCAGTCGGTTAAGCGTCTGACTTCGGCTCAGGTCATGATCTCACGGTTCGTGAGTTCGAGCCCCACATTGGGCTCTGTGCTGACAGCTCAGAGCCTGGAGCCTGCTTCGGATTCTATGTCTCCCTCTCTCTCTGTCTGTCGTTCCCCTGCTGGCTCTCTGTCTCTCTCTCAAAAATGAAAATAAATAAATTAAAAAAAATAACAATCATGGGCAAAAGTCCTAGTATATCCCAACAAAAACATGGAGCTGATATCAGAAGGCAGTCTAAGAGGGTGAATTTCCTTACCTTCCATAGGGAGAAGTAAAGAGAATTTGCTCTGCTTCTGAGGTTGAGTGAAGTTGACTTAAAATATTCATATTTAGGTATGTTACTTAAAGTTGAAATAAGATCATTCTTAATAATTTCAGACTGTCAGAGGGAGAAAAGCAAGATGGACTCCCGGAAAACACAGGCCGTGTAGCGGGGATGGGCAATCAATGTACACTCACACAAATATCCGTGGAATTGTAGTAATACCACGTAGAAGTGGCATTTACTCAGGTATTGGATCACAGATTGAAGCCAATGAACTAATGTCTAGTAGAGGGACCATTAAAACAGGTCATTAAAACATGTCTACAAGAGATGCTTTTAAAACCAGAGCAGTCAAAATGTTAAGTAAAAGCATAGGCACAATAGGTCAGGGAATTGCAAACAAAAGCATGGGTCATAAGATTACCACCAAGTTAAAGTTAAGCAAAGAATTTGAAACATGCCAAAGAGTCACTTTACGTGGCTGGGTCAAGAAGTTCCAGAAGGTCCTAAGTGCCAAGAACCTATAGCATTAAAATGTCATGCAGATGGTTCTCTTTTTAAAATACGTTCATGAAAAAATTTATGAAAACGTAACCCGCCATTCTGGACAGTCTTTTAAGTTACAAAGGAAATTTGTTCCAAGACCACTAAAATATGGTAAGCATCCTAACTATACCTGGCCTTCTAGATCTGTGCCGTCCATTACGGTAGCCACTAATCAGACATGAGCTTGGGAGTGGTTGAAAATGTGCTGGCCTGAAGGGAGACTCAAAGTGTAAAATAAATAGTAGCTTTTTTTTTTTTTTAGCAAGTATTTTATTTATTTTTAATTATTTTTATTAGAGATCTCTAATAAATGAAATACTTATTTTTTATTATAGATCTCTAATAAATGAATTACTTATTTTTTATTAGAGACATCTAATTAGACATCTAATAAAAAATAAGTATTCCCCCACCACCAGTGGGGAAGAGGGGCAGAGGGGGGAGAGAGAATCCCAAGCATGCTCCGCACATAGCACAGAGCCTGAGAGGGGGCTCAATCCCCCAGCCCTGGGATCATGACCTCAGTTGAAATCAAGAGTCAGATGCTCAACTGACTAAGCACCCAGGGACCCCTAAGAGTAGCTTTCTAAGTCTTTTTATAAAAAATGCATCCCCATATTAGAAATTTTAATATGCATTGTATGTTGAAATGATGTATACATCAGGCCAAAGAAAATATATTAATTTAATTTGTATTTTTTACCTTGATGTAGCCGCTAAAACTTAAAATTGAGCTGAGTGGCTTGTATGCTGTTCAACTGGACACTACTCCTCTACACGATCATCTTTCTTAATATGATTTTGACATAATTCATCTAATTTTGCTTTGTTTTCATGATAAATGCCTAGTTGAAGCTAAGGATTTGCTGCTTTAAATATACCTGGTGAATTTTTCCTTTATTGTGATAGAATTTATTATTAGCACCAACCCATTTATGTTTCCATGTCTCAATTATTTTTATAAAATAAGGTCAAAATACAATTAATATTGCAAATAACTGCAGACGACAAAATAGTAACAGTAGCAAAAGTGAACTGTTGGCTGGCTGACATATGAAAACAAGAAAAGTAACACTAAGATATCACCTCACATCTGTCAGAATGGCTGAAATCAACACAACAGATGTTGGCAAAGATGTGGAGAAAAGGGAACACTCTTGCATTGTTGGTAGGAATGCACACTGGTGTCACCACTCTAGAGAACAGTATGGAGATTGCTCAAAAAAATTAAAAATAGAAATACCTATGATCTAGTACTTTCAGTACTGGATATTTACCCAAAGAAAACATTAATTCAAAAAGATACATGCAATTGTGTTTATTGCAGCATGATTTTCATTCACCAAACTATGGAAGCAACCCAAGTGTCTATCAGCTGATGAATGGATAAAGATGTGGGGTGTGTGTGTGTGTGTGTGTGTGTGTGTGTGTGTGTGTGTGTGATGGAATATTGGCCATTAAAAAGCATAAAATCTTGCCACTTGTAACAATATAGATGGATCTAGAGAGTATAATGCTCAGCTCAGTGAAATAAGTCAGAGAAGGCAAATACCATATGATATTACTCCTTTGTAAATTGAATAAACACACAAACAAACAAACAAAAAAACCCAAAATAGACTCTCAACTACAGAGAACAAACTGATGGTTACCAGAGGGGAGGTGGGTGGGGGGATGGGAGAAATCGGTGAAGGAGATTAAGAGTACGCTTATGATGAGCATTGAGTAATGTACAGAATTGTCAAATCATTATAGTGTGTACCTGAAACTAATATAACACTTAACTATACTGGAATTAAAGTTTTTTAGTTTATTTTTTTAAATATCCCTTCATATTTTTCAAAGAGCATATGTTTTATTTTTAAATGTTTTATTTATTTTTGAGAGCGAGCAAGTGGGCGGGGGGGGAGGGGCAGAGAGAGGTGGGGACAGAGGATCTGAAGTGGGCTCTATACTGCAGCAGAGAGCCCAGAATGGGGCTCGAACTCACGAACTGTGAGATCATGACCTAAACTGAAATAGGACACTCCATCGAGTGAGCCCCCCAGGTGCTCCTGGAATTAAAATTTTAAAAACTTAGATTTTGAGGAAGCTCACAATCTGATCTGGCATATCAGAGCGGATGGAGAGGAATCAGTAATCATTTAAAAATGTATAGAAGTTCAACTTCTATGAAAATCAAATGTAAAAATATCAGGATTACCTTTAAGATAAAAATTGCTGAAAATGTATTACAACCTAATCATAGAGATGTAAATCTCTTTCCATCATTGACAGATTATACAAATTATTACAGCTGAATAATAAATATAATTAGTAAATACATATATTCTATCCTTTATTTTGAAAATATGCCTCTTTAAGAAAACTTATTAGCTAATCTTCTGATTGGGTCCAAAGAGTCAACGTTGTAGAAATGTCACCTCTTCCCAAACGTATCAAGAAATTAAATGCAGTCACAAACAAAAGTTATTTTTGTGATTTGATGAAATATACTTTTTAATGTTTATTTTTGAGAGAGAGCGAGTGAGCACAAGAGCACGAGCAGGGGAGGGGCAGAGAGGATCCAAAATGGGCTCTGAGCTGACAGCAGTGAGCCCAATACAGGACTTGAACTCATGACCTGTGAGATGAAGTCAGACACCCAAATGACTGAGCCACCCGGGTGCCCTAGTGAAATAATTTAAAAGGTCATATGAAAGAATATGTAAGAGAATAGCTGGGAGAAAATCTAGAGATAAAAAAAATTAGGTAGATTTTACCCCTGCACATGAAAACCTATGAAAATGTAGTGATTATAATAGGTAAAGGATGAGACAGTGAATGAATCACAGGATACCAGCTTAGGAGGAGGGTTATTTGTAAATTACTCATGAAAAACAAAGCTTAATTCCTACTTCCTTAAAGCAAACAAAGTTCCAAAATGGATCAAGGTATGTGTTATAAAAAATGAAATTACTGAAGTGCCTGCATGGCTCAGTTAAGTGTCCAACTCCTCATTTCTGCTCAAGTCATGATCTCACAGTTCCTGAGATTGAGTCCTGCCTGGGGCTCTGTGCTGACAGTGCAGAGCCTGCTTGGGATTCTCTCCTTCCACCCTTCTCCCAGCTCTTGCGTGCGCTCTTTCAAAAAAAAAAAAAAAAAAAGGAGAGATCACCATATATATATAAATGATATCTATAAATGGGGACTTGCATTGCATTATTTTTATAGTTTGTGTTTTATGACTTGTTTACACATGTCTTTAATCCACATAGGATCTAGTCTATCTCCGTGATAGCTATCCCTGTTATTAGAACTTTATAATGTATTCTAAGCTGCTAGGGACAGTTTGTCCTCACTACTTTCTTTTTTCAAACATTCTCCGAATAGTCTCACAGGCTTATTCTTCTATATTCATTTTAGAATTAATTTTCATCTAGTGTTCCCAGTAATCTTTTGGGATCTCACCTGGAGTTGTGTTAAATATACAGACTATTGTGGGAAGGGTTGATCTTAATAATTTTGAGACTTCCTATCCAGAAATCCAAGAGGTCTAGGTCTATTCAATTATTCAGAAGTCTCTATACTGCTCTCTTACATTTCTTTTTACATCTGTGTGTAAGTATCTTATAGTTTGTTACTATTATAGTTTCGTTTTTCCTTGTAGTTTAATTGTAGACGCTCAGGTTAATTACACTCCTCAGTTTGTTGCTCTGCACCAGCTTCTTGCTCATTTTTGTGCTGATGTGTTTATTCCTTAGTTATTAGTCACTGTACCACTGGCGTGTGTACATTTCATGGGACCAGGCAGTGCTCTCCAGCATGGCTGCCTCCCTCCAGCTGTCCCGCCCTCCTGCTGTCCCCCTGTCCCACTCTGCCATGTACACTCTAGCAGATGCCTCTTCGAGGAATGTGGGTTCTCTTTCTCTGCAGTTCCTTTTTCTCCAGGATCTTGAGTCCTCAATTCCTAGCTGACTGGGTAGCCCTGAACTCCAGTGTTGATCTCACCTGTCCAGTGTCAGACTGCATTAGGTCTCTGTGCCCTGTACTGTGAATTAGCAAACACTCTGTGGATGAAAACTCCAGCTCCCCTCCTTGAGTTTCCCTTCTCTTTTCTAAGTCCTGAGTATGTTGCTGCCCTCCGATGTCTTCAAACTGTTTTGTTAGGTCTCCGGGTTGTTGTTGCTTTCTGGCTTTTATTGTTGGGTAACTCAGAGATGAGGCGCTCTGCATGGCTCAAGTTCAGGGCCCTCTGGTTAGCTTTTAATTAGTTAAACTGCACTGTATCCTTTCACTGGGGGTGGGGGGGTGGGAATCACAATTGTGCTCACATTTTTATCAAGTGGGAAACTTAAGTTAAGGAAATTCTCCTAAACCATGAAGCCTAGATAGTGTGTCAAGATTGCATAACCGGGCAGACATCTGTTTTAAGAACCCAGGATTTTGGAGGATATTTCTTAATTGAAAGTCTAGCCTTGTGGGATGGGTTTCTACCCTCTTCTCCCCAGAGCAGATCCACTTTTCTGTCCATGGTCCTGGCAGGGACTAAAGCTTAGATGACAGGGGCCTCCGTTCTGAAACTCAAGATGAAGAAAGGGACACTCTTTTCTACATAATACTCACAGAAACTATACATAGGGGGTGATCGTGAAATACTGAATTATCTCTTAGGTAGCCAGCTCCCCTCCATTCCTTGGATCTGGGGGGATTCCCCCTCCATTCTGGCTAAACCAAGTGGAGGCAAATTCGCTGACAGCTTCTGTCAGAAGCTGTGCTCACGCCCTCAGAGTGTGGGTGGTAGACATCTGGCTAAAATGACTCTTTGGCCAGGGAAGAGTGAGGGTGAGGAGGCTTTCCCTGCTAAGTATGATAGATGGCCATGCCTGTGACCCTGAAGGGATTAGCTTTAGCAAATTTTCTGGAAATTTTACTGCTATAAAACCAATTGTTGGACCTGGGAAGACAAATTGGAGTAGAGAAATGTGTCCATATTTCCTCACCATATTTCCAGCCGGGGCTGGAAGAAGCGAACTGGATTCTAAGAAAAGGACTGTGTGCACCTTCTGTATTCTATATATACCTAGCTTGCTTTAGTGACCACGGGGCTTCAGGCATCCTGGGTCCCAATGAGACCATCTCCTGGGTGCATGTGATTGGCAGGCTACAGAGTTTTTCAGTCTGTCTCATGAAGACAGGCTTTCCTTTCCCCAAATGGGGAGCTGTGTAAATGTGGAGAGAGTGTGCAGGAGATTTGCAGCAATTGGATGTCTGCTGGAGTAGTGTTTGCCATCAGAAATTTCCAGGGAGTCCTGAGTGCCCAGTCTTTGAGACCGAGAGGGAGAGAAGGAGAGAGAGAGCGCGATGGAGAGAGAGAATCCCAAGCAGCCTCCATGATTGGCACAGAGCCTGATGCAGTGCTTGATCCCATGACCTTAGCTGAAATCAAGAGTCGGATGCTCAGTCGACTGAGCCACCCAGGTGCTCCCTGTCAGTTACCTTTTCAAAGAATATGGGTCTTTTAGGGAACCATGCTTATTATACTTTCTTTTGTTGCTGTTCTTAAAGTTATTCTTAGAAAGTTAGTAGTGGGTACATCATCTTTGATTTTTCACACTCTTACTAAATAAACAACTAATAACTTATATATGCTTGGGGAAGAAAATCTGGCCGCTCATCAGAGACATGGAATAGTGAATTTTTTTAAACATTTTTTTTCCTCTGGACGCCTGGGAGGCTCAGTTTTATAATATAGTTGTTTATTAGGATGTATTTGCTTCAGAACCATATCAATATACAAACTGTGGAGGATGACAAGATTACTTTTCACATTGCTTACAAAGTTATTCAGTAACCATTGGGTTGCTTTCTTTTTTTTTTAATGTTTGTTTTTGAGAGAGAGAGAGACAATGTGAGTGGGGAAGGAGCACGGAGAGAGGGAGACACAGAATCTGAAGCAGGCTCCAGGCTTTGAGTGGTCAGCACAGAGCCCAATGTGGGGCCTGAACTTATGAATCCTGAGATCATGACCTGAGCCAAAGTTGGATGCTTAACCAACTGAGCCACCCGGCATCCCCATTGAGTTGCTTTCTTTTTTTTTTAATTAATTAATTTACTATTTAAAAAAATTATATCGAAGTTAGCATATAGTGCAACAATGATTTCAGGGGTAGATTTCCTTATGCCCCTTACCCATTTAGCCCATCCCCCACTCCCACAACCCCTCCAGCAACCCTCAGTTTTTTCTCCATATTTGTGAGTCTCTTTTATTTTGTCCCCCTCCCTGTTTTTATATTATTTTTGCTTCCCTTCCCTTGTGTTCATCTGTTCTGTGTCTTAAAGTCCTTGTATGAGTGAAGTCATGTGATATTTGTCTTTCTCCAATTTCGCTTAGAGTAATACATTGTGGTTCCATACATGTAGTTGCAAACAGCAAGATTTTATTCTTTTTGATTGCTGAGTAATACTCTATTGTATATATATACCACATCTTCTTTATCTATTCATCTATCATTGGACACTTGGGCTCTTTCCATACTTTGGCTATTGTTAATAGCACTAAACTAAATAGCTATAAACATTGGGGTGTGTGTGCCCCTTCGAAACAGCACACCTGTATCCCTTGGATAAATACCTAGTAGTGCAATTGCTGGACTGTAGGGCAGTTCTATTTTTAATTTTTTGAGGAACCTCCATACTGTTTTGCAGAGGGGCCGCACCAGTTTTCATTCCCACCAGCAGCGCAAAAGGGTTCCTCTTTCTCCACATCCTCGCCAACATCTGTTGTTGCCTGAGTTGTTAATGTTAGCCATTCTGACAGGTGTAAGGTGGTATCTCATTGTGGTTTTGATTTGTATTTCCCTGATGATGAGTGATGTGGAGCATTTTTTCATGTGTCAGTTGGCCATCTGGATGTCTTCTTTGGAGAAGTGTCTATTCATGTCTTTTGCCCATTTCTTCATTGGATTATTTGTTTTTTGGGTGTTGAGTTTGAGTTCTTTATAGATTTTGGATACTAACCCTTTACCTGATATGTCATTTGCAAATATCTTCTCCCATTCTGTCGGTTGCCTTTTAGTTTTGCTGATTGTTTCCTTTGCTGTGCAGAAGCCTTTATTTTGATGAGGTCCCGGTAGTTCATTTTTGCTTTTGTTTCCCTTGAGTCTGGAGACGTGTTGAGTAAGAAGTTGCTGTGGCCAAGATCAGAGAGGTTTTTGCCTGCTTTCTCCTTAAGGATTTTGTATGGCTTCCTGTCTTACATTGAGGTCTTTCATCCATTTTGAGTTTATTTTTGTGTCTGGTGTAAGAAAGTGGTCCAGGTTCATTTTTCTGCCTGTTGCTGTCCAGTTTTCCCAGAACCACTTGCTGAAGAGACTGTTTTTATTCCATTGGATATTCTTTCCTGCTTTGTTGAAGATTAGTTGGCCATATGTTTATGGGTCCATTTCTGGGTTCTCTATCTGTTCCATTGATCTGAGTGTCTGTTTTGTGCTAGTACCATACTGTCTTGATGATTACAGCTTTGTAGTATAGCTTTAAGTCCGGGATTGTGATGCCTCCTGCTTTGGTTTTCTTTTTCAAGATTGCTTTGGCTATTCGGGGTCTTTTCTGGTTCCATACAAATTTTAGAATTGTTTGTTCTAGTTCTGTGAAGAATGCTGGTGTTATTTTGAGAGGGATTGCATTGAATATGTAGATTGCTTTGGGTAGTATTGACATTTTAACAATATTTGTTCTTCCTATCCAGGAGCATGGAATATTTTTCCATTTCTTTGTGTCTTCTTCAATTTCTTTCATAAGCTTTTTATAGTTTTCAGTGTATAGATTTTTCATCTCTTTGGTTAGATTTATTCCTAGGTATTTTATGGGTTTTGGTGCAATTGTAAATGGGATCGATTCCTTGATTTCTCTTTCTGATGCTTCATTGTTGGCATATAGGAATGCAACCAATTTCTGTGCATTGATTTTATATCCTGCCACTTTGCTGAATTCATGGATTAGTTCTAGCAGTTTTTTGGTGGAATATTTTGGGTCTTACATATATAGTATCATGTCATCTTTGAAGAGTGAAAGTTTGACCTCCTACTGACCCACTTGGATGCCTTTTGTTTCTTTGTGTTGTCTGATTGCAGAGGCTAAGACTTCCCATACTATATTGTATAACAGTGGCGAGAGTGGACATCCCTGTCTTGTTCCTGACCTTAGGGGGAAAGCTCTCAGTTTTCCCCCATTGAGGATGATATTAACGGTGGGTCATTTATATATGGCTTTCATGATCTTGAGGTATGATCCTTCTATCCCTACTTTCTTGAGGGTTTTTATCAAGAAAGGATGTTGTATTTTGTCAAATGTTTTCTCTGCAACTATTGAGAGGATCATATGGTTCTTGACCTTTCTTTTATTGATGTGATGTATCACAGTGATTATTTTGCGGATATTGAACCAGCCCTGCATCCCAGGTATAAATCCCACTTAGTCGTGGTGAATAATTTGTTTAATGTATTGTTGGATCCAGTTGGCTAGTATCTTGCTGAGGATTTTTGCATCTGTATTCATCAGGAAAAATGGTCTTAGTTCTCCTGTTTAGTGGGGTCTTTTTCTGGTTTTGGAATCAAGGTAATGCTGGCTTCATAGAAAGAGTTTGGAAGTTTTCCTTCCATTTCTATTTTTTGGAACAGCTTCAAGAGAATAGGTGTTAACTCTTCCTTAAATGTTTGATAGAATTCCCCTGGAAAGCCATCTGGCCCTGGACTCTTGTTTTTTGGGAGATTTTTGATTACTAATTCTATTTCTTTGCTGGTTATGGGTCTGTTAGAATTTTCTATTTCTTCCTGTTTCAGTTTTGGTAGTGTATATGTTTCTAGGAATTTGTCCATTTCTTCCAGATTGCCCATTTCATTGGCATATAGTTGCTCATAATATTCTCTTATTATTGTTTTTATTTCCACTGTGTTGGTTGTGATCTCTCCTCTTTCATTCTTGATTTTATTTATGTGGGTCCTTTCCTTTTTCTTTTTGATCAAACTGGCTAGGGGTTTATCAATTTTGTTAATTCTTTCAAAGAACCAGCTTCTGGTTTCATTTATCTGTTCTATTGTGGGTTTTTGTTTTTGTTTTTTGTTTTTTGGTTTTTTTTTTTGTTTGTTTTAATAGCACTGATTTCTGCTCTAATCTTTATTTCCTGTATTCTGCTTGTTTTGGGTTTGGGTTGTTCTTTTCCCAGCTCTTTAAGGTGTAAAGTCAGGTTGTGTATCTGTGACCTTCCTTCCTTCTTCAATACAGAAGGCCTGTATTGCTCAATGGAGTATTACTTGGCAATCAAAAGGAATGAAATCTTGCCATTTGCAACTACATGGATGGAACTGGAGGGTATTATGTGAAATTAGTCAGAGAAAGAGAAAAATCATATGACTTCACTCATATGAGGACTTGAAGAGACAAAACAGATGAACATAAGGGAAGGGAAACAAAAATAATATAAAAACAGGGAGGGGGACAAAACAGAAGAGACTCAAAAATATGGAGAACAAACAGGATTACTGGAGGCGTTGTGGGAGGGGGGATGCGCTAAATGGGTGAGGGGTATTAAGGAATCTACTCCTGAAATCATTGTTTCACTATATGCTAACTAATTTGGATGTAAATTTTAAAAAAGAAAAAATAAAATTAAAAATAAAATAAAGGGTCCCTGGGTGGCTCAGTCAGTTTAAAAAAGGAAAGAAAGAAAGAAAGAACGAAAGAAAGAGAAAGAAAGAAAGAAAGAAAGAAAGAAAGAAAGAAAGCAAGCCTGTATTGCTGTATACTTTCTTCTTAGGACCACGTTTGCTGCAACTCAGAGGTTTTGGGTTGTGGGTTGTGGTGTTATCATTTTCATTGGCTTCCATGTACTTTTTTTTTTTTTTTTTGAGACAGAGAGAGACAGAGACAGACAGAGCATGAACGGGGGAGGGGCAGAGAGAGAGGGAGACACAGAATTGGAAGCAGGCTCCAGGCTCTGAGCCATCAGCTCAGAGCCCAACGTGGGGCTCGAACTCACAGACTGCGAGATCGTGACCTGAGCTGAAGTCGGACGCTTAACCGACTGAGCCACCCAGGCGCCCCAACTTCCATGTACTTTTTAATTCCCTCTTTAACTTCTTGGCTAGCCCACTCATTCTTTAGTAGGATGTTCTTTAGTAGGATGTTCTCCAAATATTTGTTACCTTTCCAATTTTTTTCTTGTGGTTGACTTTGAGTTTCATAGCGTTGTGGTCTGAAAATATGTATGGTATGATCTCGATCATTTTGTACTTGTTGAGGCGTGATTTGTGTCCCAGTGTGTGGTCTATTCTGGAGAACATTCCATGTGCACTGGAGAAGAATGTATATTCCACTGCTTTAGGATGAAATGTTCTGAATATATCTGTTAAGTCCATCTGGTCCAGTGTGGAGTTGCTTTCTTATGTTAGGTATGACGCTGGAAGGCAAGGATGTAGAAATTAGTGAAAAGCAGCACCAGATTTCCAGGGCACACTGCTGTGTGAGGGATAGGGCTACGGAAAAGTGTACAGCAATGGGGAAGGGCCATGAAAGAAGTCACTGGAAAACAGTCTTGTGCTTGGGCTCCAAATCCAGGTGGATTGAGCCTCCGTTGTTTTGTCCAAAAAAGGAGAGCACGAAGTGCCTCACTGGGATGTTGCTGTGCATACATGAGATGGTGTCTGTAGACTCCTTGTGCACTGCCTGGTGCGGGACGGGCAGTCTGGGCTTGAAGCTGAAAATAAAAACTAGGATTAGTATCATTCACCAACTCTTCTTAGAGAAAAGGAGCTTTCTTGGAAGAGTAGATGATTAGGCTGTGAATTAAAAGTGGGAAGAATTTTGGGATGCCCAGGTGGTTCAGTCTGTTAAGCGTCCGACTTTGGCTCAGGTCACGATCTCACGGGTCATGAGTTCAAGCCCCGCGTTGGGCTCTGTGCTGACAACTGGGAGCCTGGACCCTTCTTCAGATTTTTTGTCTCCCTCTCTCTGCCCCTCCCCAGCTCACACTCTGTCTCTCTCCCAAAAATAAAATAAACATTAAAAAAAATTTTTTTTTAAGTGGGAAGAATTTCACCAAGCAAAATAGGAGACCAGATCATTCTGCAGCAAGGACTACAGAGGGCAAAATAATGAGATGTTCCACATACAGGAGGGTGCTCAAAGCACAGAGAAGTGTGAGGATGGCCCAATCGTGTAGAAAATTGCTAAGGAACTTGAATTTTTATTCTTCAAATCAGTGAGCCCCAAACTAAGGTGTGTGACCTCTTAAAAGTTACCTCAAATGATTCATTTACTGGTTTGCTGGGATATAAAATTAGAAGTTTTGTATTTTAAAAATTTCATTCTTTAAAATTTTTACAGGTTGCATGTTTGAACGTCCAGGTTTTGTATAGTAGCACATCGATGCAGTTTATAAATGGACCTATATTGCGGGGGCTCTAAAAACTGTAGGCACGTAGGGGTGTGTGCACACAGATGTTGTGAGACGTGGTGAGGGGTTCTAGGCAGGAAAATGATGTGTGCAGCTCTGGTTTTCTGATGGACCTTTAAGAGAACAGGAGGAGCACAGATAGAGCGTGACAGAGGTAACAGCAGGGCCAAGAGGGAGGAGTCCGCAGTAGCCCAGCTATATTTCCAGATTCCCAACAGGCTAATCTTGGAATCTTTGTGATTCACGAACAAGAAGAGGAACGTCTCTGGAATGTCCATGAAATCCCCAAATCATAAACCATTCTGTTTTTCTTAAAAACAAATTCTATTTATGTTTTTAAATAATGAGTGACCATAATAAGTGGTAAATATTTTTTCTGTGATGGGGTTATTTACTTGCTCTTGATTTTCTGCTATAAAGATATAGCAACATGTGAATAGTTGTTTTTTTTATTGCTGAGAAATATATTGTAACAAGAGGACATAGGTAATATATGTAAAATAATATGTAATTTATGTAAAAATGATCTCCACTTAATATATCTGATGACAAAAAATGTAAGATGGGAATACGGACACAAAAGCCAACTGAAAATCATCTTAAAACACTTGAAATGCCATATTTAGTATTTATCCATTTGCCCACTTTTTATTTTTTAAAACCTTTTTTTTTTTAAATGTTTGCTTATTTTGAAACAGAGAGAGAGAGAGAGAGAGAACGGGGGAGAGACAGAGAGAGGAAGAGGAGAGAGAATTCCAAGCAGGCTCTATGCTGTCAGTGCAGAGCCCAACGTGGGGCTCAAACTCATGAACCGTGAGATCACGACCTGAGTTGAAATTAGGAGTCAGGTGCTTAAGTTGTTTTTAAATTGTAGTTGACATGCAGGGTTCTATTAGTGTCAGCCAGTTGTCCATTCTTTAAGTGAAAACTTTAAAACCACACAGCACCAATTCCCCTGTTGTACAGTCTTGATCCTCATTTCGTGACGGCTATCCCAGAACCAGAAAATTTTCTTCCATTTCGCATTGACATTAGTTGAATTTTTAAGAGTGCGTCCAAAACCGTCTTCAAATTGGGCATTAGGGTCGCTGGCTGCTTCACATAAGCTTATTCCCTTTTACTGATGAAAACATTTTGTCTCTTTGCCCTGGCTTGGGATTTGCTATCAAACGTATAATCTGCGTTGCTCTGCTGATTCAGTTTTCCATCGGTTTCTAATTCCCCACTGGAGTATTCCGCAACAGCATTCCTATTTTCTTCTGTTTGTATTTCTTCTGTCAAAGTAACCTATAGCATGTAAACACTGGAAAACTGTGAACACGACCGGGGAGTGTTCAAATAACAGACGTGTGGATCTTTTAGCAAGGTTGATGCCACTAGACAGAATCATGTGTTGAAGTTCCAGAATGTAAGGACTTATTCTGCTTCTTAAACGTGTTACTTCTTGGAATCCCACTCACAGGATTTATATGAAATAGACCGTGTGTGTAAATTTATTACCATTGTTTCCACGAATGGCTCCTTGTCAGCAGACCATACCTCAGACACACTTGTAACATGGCAACAGCTACGAGTCAGACTGTGTGATTAGACGGTGAACTTCCCTGCTCCATGCTCCAGCCCCGGTGCCTGAAAATGCCGTCCTTACCATTCGATTCCCTCATCAGCCTTTCCTGCCCTTGACATCAGTGGATTCCCTTGAAACCGTAACATCTCTGTGTTGACTGTGAAGCTGTGAGTGTCACTGCATTCTTTTTTTTTCCATTTTTCCTAATTTCTTGACTGGTTTTTTTCCCCCTCAGGATTTGTGACAACAGATTTTGCAGCCAGTACAGAGAAGGAATTCCTGAATGGAAACACTAAGTCCAAGTACAAAGTCACAAAGAACTGAACTAGAGAGTAGGGCTGGATCTGAGCATCTCTGAGAGGTATGAGGCAAGAGCATTTTGCCTCTGCTAGGAACGTAAAGAGCAAGGGGCGCCTGGGTGGCTCAGTCGGTGAAGCACCTGACTCTTGATTTCAGCTCAGGGTTAGGTGGGATCGAGCCCCGTGTAGGGCTCCGTGCCATCAGTGGGGAGGCTGCTTGGGATTCTCTCTCTCTCTTGCCCCTCCTCTGGTCCTTCATTTTCTCACTCTCCAAACAAAGAAATAATCATTAAAAAAAAAAAAGTGAAGAGTAAGAAAGAGACTGCTCCAGAATGACTAGAATAATCTATTTCTGTACAGACAAGGCTATCTGTCCTAGGCAATGCTCAAGAGAAATGTGATTAATTAATGTCCTGGTCATCTATTTCTGTGTCACTAATCATCCCCAAACTTAGCAGCCTTCAATAGGGAAATGCGAATCAAAACCACAATGAGATATCAGTCCACATCCGTTAGGGTGGCTATCATAAAAAAACAAACAGAAAATAAAAAGTGTTGGCAAGGATGTGGAGAAATTGGAACACTTGTGTATTGTTGGTGGGACTGTAAAAAATAAAGACTACCACATGATCCGTCAATACCGCTTTGGGATCTATAACGACTTAAAGTAGGGACTTGACCAGATACTTTCACACCCATGTTTATAACTGCATTATTCATAATAGCCAAAAGGTGGAAACAGCCTAAATGTCTCTTGATAAATGAATGGATAAATAAAATGTGGTGTAAACATGGAATGGAATAACATCCAACGTTAAAAAGGAAGAAAATTCTGAAACATGCGACAAAATAGATAGACCTTGAGGACCTTGTGCTAAGTGAAATTAGCCAGTCACGAAAGGACAGCAACTGTAGGATCCCACTTATATGAAGTACCCAGAGTCATCAGACTTCAGAGACCGATAGTAAGATGGCAGTTCCCTGGGGCTGGGGGCAGTGGGGAGTTGCTGTTTAATGGGTGCACAGTTTCCAAAGGGAGGATAAAAAAAGTTCTAGCATTGGATGGCCGTGATGGTTGCACAACAGGTGAATGTACTTAATGCCACGGAACCGAGCGCTTAAATGTACTAAATGGCTAAATGTTCTCTCACCAGTAATGTTTGCGAACATGAACATAATCTGCGATCAGCGGAGCTGGTGTAGAAAGTCCATAGGCTTGGAAAAGTCTGGGAAGCCTTTTGGAATCTAGAAATGTTATGTTTATTTTACCACACTCACACAAAAGAGAGCAAACTGCTGTTCTTGACCAGAGTGATGACCCAGCAGTGGGGTGCGGTCATGGCCTGTGTCAGTCCCAAGTGACGAACAAGAATTTATAGATGCAGCTTGGGTTCCTAGTGCAGGTTTCTCCTAAGTGCCGGAGGGGGAAATGTGTCTTGGGCTGGCTGTGCAAGTTGGACAGGCCATTTCCCCATCTGGAACAAGAGGCTGGGATGGGGTGGCCTTCCAGGAACCTCCAGGGCTCCCTTGCACCCTCCGAGGGGACAGGCCATCGTGAGAAGAGAGGTCAGGCTCTAAACTCTCCTGGATTTGAACCGCAGACTGCCAGCTCCCAGGTTGGGTGGCCTTCATAGCATTCTTTAATTGTGTCACACCCACCATCTTTTTTTTTTAATGTTTTTATTTATTTTTGACACAGAGACAGAGCATGAGCAGGGGAGGGGCAGAGAGAGAGGGAGACACAGAATCCGAAGCAGGCTCCAGGCTCCGAGCTGTCAGCACAGAGCCCGATGCAGGGCTCGAACCCACGAACTAGGAGATCATGCCCTGGGCTGAAGTCGGACACTTAACCGACTGAGCCACCCAGGCACCCCAACACCCACCATCTTTAATAGGCTGTTTGTGAAGTTTAAGTGACAAAACATATGTGTAATGCTTAACATACATTTAGGTCTACAACCTAATAATTGCTTAAGAAGTATAATTCTCACTACTTAAAAAAAAAAAAAAGAAGAAACCTAGTGGCTCAAAACAATAGCAATCATTTTATTATCTCTGATGGTACCGGGAGTCGCCTGGGGTCAGCAAGGCCTTTCTCATTTGGGACTGCATTTGGGGGTGGCTGGGGTAGAAGTCACCATGAAGCCTTCCTCACTTACATGCATGATGGGTGATACTGGCTATCTGCTGGGACCTTGGCTGGGGTTGTCACCTGGACCGCTTATTCAGAGCCTCTTCATGCACGTGGCCTGGGCTCGCTCAGAGCATGGTAAGGTAGAGGTCTAAGAGAGCAACGTGGAAATGCATGGCATTTTTATGATCTAGCCTTGGTCCCCTCTGCCACCCTCTAGTGGTGAAGGCAGTTATATTGTAAGGAAAGTATGTGAGAGACACAGTGATAGCCATTGTAAAAACTTTTACTAGTGGTTCTTTTTTTCCTTCCTCTGTTTAAAAAAAAAAAATTTAAAAATGTTTATTTTTGAGAGAGAGACAGAGTGTGAGTGTAGGAGGGGCGGAGAGAGAGGGAGACACAGAATCTGAAGCAGGCTCCAGGCTCGGAGCTGTCAGCACAGAGCCCGACACAGGACTCAAATCCACAAACTGTGAGATCATGCCCTGAGACGAAGTCAGATGCTTAATGTGGGGCTCGAACCTGTGAACTGCGAGATCATGACCTGAGCCGAAGTCAGACGCTTAACCGACAGAGCCACCCTGGCGCCCCTCCTTCCTCTATTTTTAAGTCCCCTCATTCATGAAGTACTTGAAGAAGGCAGAGAACCGGTTGTTTTCCCAGATCGCAAATTGTCGCAAGGATGGCACTGGAGACCATTCCTGTCCTCTGTGTATTTCCGTGTGCCTGTGTCTTATCTGTCAGTGGTGGTGACATGTACATGAGAGGAGACCCCACAAATGGACAGAACAGCTTAGCGTTTCTGCAGCTGGAGCAAACAAAAGACCTTAGATACACGCACACCCTTCCATATGCTGAGACCAAGAGCTGCCGTGAATATTCTCCTGAAAATCATTGCAAAATAGTCTTCCCTCCAACATTCTTATTTACGATCAACATATTGGAATGAACATTTTCTTCCCCTCTCCTGTTCATCTTTCTGGATCTTCTGTAGATTTCTTTTGAGAAGAGAAGATCACGGTCCATATCGTGATGTTGTCTGGTGGATGAAATTTTCTAGATCATCTTCTTTAAAGGAAAGACGACAGAAACGTGATTCTGCTTTTTCAAATATAGCTGAAAATCAAAATAATTTTTCATCACCGATCCTAGTAATTTTCCCAACTCTGGTCACAAGATACACAGATTGAGAAAATAAAATCATGCCTTCCCAAAGAAAGCAAGCCAAGTTTTGCCGCCTCCTTAAAAAAAAGTACATCACCCACAAACCTGATGATATGGCAGATCCACAGCTTGAGTTGGCTCTGAGAAAATGCCATAGAAGATTCACCAAGTCACAGTGGTACCTACACATATCCAAACAATAGCTGATGGAAGTATTTGCTTGTGGTGTCATTAATACACTAACCAGTGGCACTCGATGCAGAGTTCTTCCCAGGTCAGGATGAACTTGGCATTGAACTGTTGGACGAACGAACACGACCATTTTTACTTCATAGTCAAGTAAAACACTGAGGGTCCTACTAGACATGACACGATGCAAAACCATAAGGAGTATTTACTTTTGAGGAGAAGTAGACCCTCTTTACTGCTGAAAGGAAACTGAGGACTGTCAGAATATTGTCGTGCTACTGCTGAGCCTTTAAAATTTTGTATATTTCTTAGTCACCCAAGTAATATATAAATACATTCCTTTTTGTTTTGTTTTTATATGTCTATTTTGAGAGAGAGACAGAGACAAAGAGAGACAGAAAGAGAATCCCAAGCAGGCTCCGCACTGTCAGCGCAGAGCCCGACACGGGGCTCGGACTCATGAACCCTGAGACCGTGACCTGAGCTGAAATCAAGAGTCAGATGCTTAACCGACTGAGCCACCCAGACACCCCAATATATAAATACATTCTTATACAAAGAATATAGACAGACAAGGCCAAAAGATTGCCTTCCTAGTTATTTCCCCAGTGTCCCTCTCCACCTGAGAGGCAACTTCTTGCTGTTATTTCTGGCCATTTACCGCTTCTACATCTACCTAAAAAACACGATTGCTTTGCTTTATTGTACATGGGTGGGACCATTCTGTATGTACTGCTTTGTACCTTGTTTATTTACACTTTATAATGTGTCCCAGAGATTGGTCTACTTTAGAGATTGCTCTGTTTAAGTGCCGGGGCTGTTCTCTAGAATTCCAGAACATGAACCATGGATCAGGCAGACCTTTACTGATGGACATTCACAGTGACCATCACTGATCGTGCTTTTTTGTGCACAAGTGTGAGAAGTTCTCTAGGATAGACATCTACAAGTTGAATTACTGTGATGAGACTGTATTTTTAGTTAATGTTGCCAAATTACCTTCCAAAAAACTGTGACAATTTACACCTCCAACCTACAGTATATAAATGTATCTGTTCTCAGTACCTTGCCAACAGCCTGAGTATATTTCATTGCATCTACCGACATATTAGTGACATTGGGCTTTTTCTATCCTTTTGCCCTTTGTCTTGCTTTTTGGTGAATCGCTTCTATGTCTGTTTCTTACTTGGGTTGTTGGACTCTCTTTCTCAAATTTCATCTTAGTCGATTACATGCTGTATATATTTAGAGGGCTTTCTAAACTTTTGGAAGGCAGGAATCATGCTTTATTCCTTTTTAAGGACCTGGGCGAAGTTATTTTTATGAAGTTTCCAAAATTAAAGACTGTTTTTGGGTAAGCCTCCACTACTCGTGAGCTTGCAAAGCCATGCGAGAAAAGTAGACGTAACATAGTCACTACTCTAAAAGTCAGTATCCTGGCGAGGACCAGAACTGTGCAGAAATACCTGGTCAGGAGATGAAACCAACCTAACACGTTTTCATGAGGAAATTGGCATGTCCTCTTTATTAGAAATTCAGACAGGAACGAGGGTAAAACCCCCAAAGCAAATGGTGTTCAAGGACAGACAGAGTTTGGTTTGCACCCTCAGGAAAGCTCGAGGTGAATGGACTGGCTGATGAAAGGGCTTTAAGTCCCCGTTGTTGAGAAAGCGCTGTTCCTGTAGGCTATGTCAGCGGAATTCTCCAGTAGTCGTCCCCTTCCACTGCTTACAAAGGTTTCTGTTGGACTGTGGACACCTCCTGGCTCAGTAGACCATCTTCACATGGCTGTGTGAGAGGCTGGTGGTATCCTCTGTTCCTGTGGACGGCCTACCTTCCTCTCTGTCTCCCCCAGGGCTCACTTCCTGCTCTCCTGACATCCCTAAGCTTCCAGAGGGCTTCCCTGGTCTTTCCAAACCAAGTCATTTTCTAGTCTAGTCCCACCAGCCATTGAAGATTATGTTCGTGCTCCCAAACACTGCTGGCGAGGGAACAGGTTGGTAGTCTTTCTGGAGGGCAATCTGGTATTATGTTTCAGAAATCTTAAAAACGGTCATGTTGTAGGAGCTGAGGATTTATTGTAAGGGCACAGTGCCACAGAGATCTATATTCCACTGGAGTGGGTAAGACGCCAATGATCGATCTCTCTGCAGTGGTGTTATTTTTTCTTTCTGTTTAGTCTTTACCTCAAACTACATTAGGAAGGAAAGCATACCAAAATGTTGATGAAGTTGGATACTAGGATTCCAACTTAGGGTGATTTTAAAAACAATGATGAATTTTGGCATTTCTCAAGCTTTTTTCAATGCCCATATGCACTTGCTTTTATGACTGGAAGGAAGAAGACTTATTGAAAACTATCAGCAAATAAATTCCTCATAGAAAAAAAAAGGCGGAGGGGAACGTTTAGATTAAAAAGGAGTTGGGAAACATCAGTGTGACTTATTTGGCTCATGATGTGAACAAACTGTAAAAAACAAAACAACAACAAAAACCATAAGACCATTAGGCTAGTGTGACCACTGAGTGAATATTTGTAATTATGAAATTATTAATTTTTTAGATATGAGATTGTAGTCTTGGTATTAAAAAGCTCATGGGGGAGCCTGGGTGGCTCAGTCAGTGGTTAAACGTCTGACTTTTGATTTCGGCTCAGGTCATGATCTCACGGTTCCTGAGATCAAGCCCCACGTCAGGCTCTGGGCTGACAATGTGGAGTCTGCTTGGGATTCTTGCTTTCCCTCTGTCTCTGCCCCTTTAAAACTTTAAAATAAACTTTAAAACTTTAAAATAAAAATTCATGACATGTATATAAGTATTTATGAATGAAATAATATGTGTAATACTTCTTTAAAATTATCTGGTGTAGGGAGCAGAGGGCGTCTACAGAAGAAACAGGTGGACTAAGAATAATTATTGAAGTTGGGTAATGAGCACTTAAGGACTATAAACTCCCTCTTTTTGCACATGCTTGCAAACGTGTGTAGTAAAACATTTGCAAAAGCCAGCAACAATGGATGTCACCCTTAGACCCCCTGGCGCACGGCAGGAATATGTAGGAGCGGCATCGGGGCAGAGGCCCGCACTTTGCAATTAGTCCGCGAAGCCGGTTTTGGTCTGTATCCCTCCTTGTCTCTGTCTCATTCCATCCGCTAGTCCGCTCAGATTTTTTCACCTCAAATTTGAAGCAGTTCAATCTCCCAATTCTCCCCCTTCTTGCTTCTGTCATGGGCTTAAAAGTGATTTCTCTGCCTTGGCCAAGAGCCCACTGGCCTGATCATCCTGTCCCCCCTCAGGTGTCGTAGGCAGCGCTGGTGGGGCGTAGGCCATGCCCGCTGGACTTGCTCCCTCAGCCCTGGAAGTGTGAGGTAGATGTCTGTCGTCAGGGAATGCTGGCAGGGGAGGGTGCAGAGCACCAGCTTTCTCTAGTTCCAGGTTGGTGTTCTGGTTAGTGCATGTTGGTGTTACCATTCAAAGGAGGATGCCAGCCTTCTGAAGGCGAGCATCGGTTCCCTGAAGATAAATATGGTGGCTATGTGTTGTTCCATCATCCATCCTTAAATGACTCCAGAAGTTCTCCTATGAATGTAAACTGATAATGGAAGTGAGCTGTATGTTTTCCTTATATATGCTTTCTTTCCTTAAAAAAAATTTTTTTTAATGTTTATTTTTGAGAGAGGGGGAGAGAGAGAGAGAGAGACAGACAGAGCATGAGCAGGGGAGGGGCAGAGAGAGAGAGAGAGAGAGAGAGATGCAGAATCCGAAGCAGGCTCCAGGCTCTGAGCTGTCAGCGCAGAGCCCAACATGGGGCTTGAACTCCCAAACCATGGGATCATGACCTGAGCTGAAGCTGGATGCTGAACTGACTGAACCACCCAGGTGCCCCTATAAGTTCTTTATATACATTGCATCCTAACCCTTTATTAGATCTGTCATTTGCAAATATCTTCTCCCATCTTGTAGGTTGCCATTTAATTTAGTTGATTGTTTCCTTCACTGTGCAGAAGCTTTTTTTTTTTTTTAATGTCTTTATCTCTGAAAGAGAGGGAGGGGAGGGACAGAGCACAAGTTGGGGAGGGGCAGAGAGAGAGGGAGACCCAGAATCCGAAGCAGGCTCCAAGCTCTGAGCTGTCAGCACAGAGCCCGATGCGGGGCTTGAACTCAAGAACTGTGAGATTACAACCTGAGCAGAAATCAAGAGTGAGATGCTTAACCGATTGAGCCACCCGGGCGCCCCATATTTAATTATAAATCATCTGTTCTCTTACATTTTTCTTCATCTGACTATAAAATGCATTAGGGGGAGATGTGAATGCAAGTGAAATGTACAGTTTTGGGTTCCCTAATGATTTCTTGTATTTTGGGAATGCTTGTAATTATTTTCTTTTTATAATTATTTAGAGAGAGAGAGAGCAGGGGAAGGGCAGCGAGAGAGGGAGACACAGAATCCGAAGCAGGCTCCAGGCTCTGAGCTGACAGCACAGAGCCTGATGCGGGGCTCAAACTCACAAACTGCGAGATCATGACCTAAGGTTGAAGTTGGACACTTAACCGACTGAGCCAACCAGGTGCCCCAATACGCTTTCTTTTCTGTTTCATTCCTATTTTAAAAAATCATGACCAATTGCAGCAGCCGGGTAGGCATGAGGAGGCGTGGGGCTGGCGGGGGAGTGAGTGTGCCTCTCACATCTTTTCTCTCACTTCTCAGGCTTTGATGAACATGCGTGTCACCAGCCATGTCAGCCTTGAACTTGTTTCCAAGGATCTATGTTGCTTCCTAAATATACTGAATTCTCCATTTATAAATACTCTCAAGTGGGACATCTTCATGCTACGTGCAGTGTCAGAGTGAGTTGGACCACGGCTTCCCCCAAGTGGGACGAAACTCCTGTGTAAGGTGGGGAGCCCTGCATGAAGGGTGCTCTGATCGACCCTAAGGGTGTCCGAGTCCCAGATGCTGGTCTCGTGGCTGCCTTGTTACCACTACCCTCAGGGGCGTATAGGGATCGTCCTGATCTAGTCTCTCCTAAAATACTTTCTCCAGAACATAGGTTAGTCTGACCATGTCATTCCCTGACCAAAATCCTTCAGGACTCTCCCCACCCCCTGGGCACACTTCAGACCCCCCAGCGTGGCCTGTGTGGCCTTCACTTTCACCTTCTCACCTCACACGGTGCATTTCCTTTATAGGACAGACCTCATTTCGTCTCACACAAGCTGCTGCCTCTACTTGAAGCCTCTCGCCCCTTTATTTGGTACGTAATACTTGCTGAACGAAGGGATACATAAATGGCTAAACTATATGTATCTTTCCAGAACTGGCTCCGGTGGTTTTCCCCAGCCTGTATGTGGGTGGGATGATTTACTTACACACTCCTGTAGCATTTCATACGTTTCCTGTTTTGTTAGCAATCTGCTTGCACTGTGGTGCTGGTATTTACCTGTTGTGTCTCAGCCCCACATCTGCCCTCCGCCCTTTGTTGGGGCTGGAAGTCTGCAAACTATAGTCCCTAGGCTCTATTTCGGGCCACATTCTTATGTCCTGCCAATAGAAAGCACAAGGGGGGAAGGGTGGGGGCGCCTGGGTGACTCAGTCAGTTAAGCATCTGACTCATGGTCTTGGTTCGGGTCATGATCTCACACTTCGTGAGTTCGAGCCCCCCGCGTCAGGCTCTGTGCTGACCGTGCGGAGCCTGCTTGGGATTCTCTCTCTTCCTCTCCCCCCTCTCTCTCACTCTCAAAAATGAATAAACTTAACTGAAAACAAAAAACACAACCGGGAGATCAGAAGGCAGGAGGAGGAGAGAATCTCCTGACCTCTGGCTCCAACGCCACAGGGGCCGCCAGCTCAGCTGGCGTTTGTCGTGGCTGCCTGTGCTGCCGCTCCAGTGGTAGCAGGTTGGAGCAGTTTCAGATGCCAGGAGCACCTTTCGGCAGCTCCACAGCTGCGGCACATCCAGAACTGACTGCGGCGGCCTCGCAGCAAGATGGCGGCTCACACCCTCTGGTGGAGCACAGCTGCCCAGAGATGCTGGAACCTTCTCCTCTCTGGGTGTCCCCCTGCCTCCCTTTTGCCTCTCCAGTCTCCCTCATTCTGCCCTTTGCTCTTCTAGCCTTTAGAGCATCTTTGTCCCATACTTGCCTGGGTTAAATTTCCTGTTGGAAACAGACCAGGAGAGTTTCTCTGAACCTGACCAGTTTCCCTCTGAGAGAAACTCTACTTAGTTTCTTGAGGGCAGGGACTGTCTTATTCATTTTTATTTAAATGCTTCTGCCCAGTATAGTACCTAGAACACTAGTCTGGCAAGTGAGGAGGTAGACTGTGGAAAATTCTTGGGGAACGTACGGTTCTTTTGGAAATTTATACAGGTTATTTAAATGTATTAAAAAATGTATTCACTTTAACACCTCCTCCTAAGCACAGCCACCTTCTCACTCTCAATCTGTGTGGTTTGCATGGGACTGACTCCCATCCAGTGGCTCCAAGTGTGCATATAAACCAGTTTATGCCAATCACTGTCCACAGAGAGAATGTTCTGGAACTGTTGGAAGAGGAACTCTCTGCTCTCTGAATCTCGGACTCAAAATGCATTTCGGGGGGGGGGGGGCGGGGGCAGAAACCTTAGCTCAAGTCTCCAGAGGTCAGTATGTCTCTTTCATTCAGGAACCTCACCATTTGTTAGTGAAAAAAAAAAAAAATGAAGTTTCCATTATTTTTGTGGCCGCAAAGAAAAATGATCTTGATAAAATCTTAGCTGTGGCTACTGCCCGTGACCAGGCTGCTGACGTTATTAAAGTCATTTTTCTATATTAAATGAATGTAAGAAGCACTTTGGGAAGAAAACTGGCGTCTGTTTCCAGCGATCTTGAAGGAGTACCCTAACCGTGTGAAAGGTGCAGCCTTGAATACAGGGTCATCTGCAGGTCAGGTGGCAGGGAATCAGAGGTAGTTCAGATAGGAGTGTGGTTGCTGTTGTGTAGTGAAGAAAGCCAGCGCAAAACCAAGCAGTAGTTTAGTTGCTTTGTGGGTCTTCCATATTGTGCATCCAACAGAGTGGTGCCCTCTGGGAAACAGTCTTCTTCGTCCTTCTTGGACGAGTGAGACCGAACCCTCCTTCCGCGGTCCGGCTCTGCCCCTGAATCTGCTTAGCAAGATGAAGGTGTTAGCAAGGGACAAGCCCTTACACTTGAACCAAGAAATATATGTGGAGAAACTACTGTGTGCAAAATACTTTGGTAGAACATTCTTCAGCTTTCACTCTTTATTTTAAGCCCGTGGCAGGATGGTAGGTTGGCAGAGAGGAAGAGAAAGTCCAGCATGAAAACGTAGAGCCTGGAGTGGGACAGTCACATGGCCCTGCTGACAACTTCGGATTCTGACACTTTCCTTTGGGTAAGGCATTTTACCTTTTTGGGTCTCAGGCTTTGTAAAATGAGGCTCATAGCACTTATCATATTACAACGATGATATGAGATCATCCATATGCCTGGAAGAGAGAAATGAATTGGAAGAAACCTATTTATGCCCTGATGGTACAGCCTAGAATAAAGGGTCATCTAAAGTCAGATAGAACACACACGCCCTGCGATCTCTGGTGCTGTTGTCTTCTTTTCCATCCACAGAGTATCAGTATCCTATTTATTAAGCCTTGAAACTGTGAAAAACATTTTAAATAGGCCCTGAGGGGTGGAGATATCTATGCACACATATACATGACACAGTCTTTGTCGACTTGAGCAGATGGACACTTTGATCACTATCATAGGCTATGCCAGAGAATCGTACAAGATGGTAGGTGAACACAGAAAGTGGAGAGGCAGGGGCGCCTGGGTGGCTCAGGTGCTTATAAGCGTCGGACTTCAGCTCAGGTCATGATCTCGCCGTCCGTGAGTTCAAGCCCCACGTCGGGCTCTGTGCTGCCAGCTAGAGCCTGGAGCCTGCTTCGGATTCTGTGTCTCCCTCTCTCTCTGCCCCTCCCCCACTCACGCTCTGTCTATCAAAAATATTTTAAAAATTAGAAAAGAAAGGGGCGAGGCAAACCCTGACTTATTTTGGACCTTGAAAAACCAGAGGTTCTGGAAAATGGCTCACTTTTAAGGAAAGTCCTCCATCATCAAAGAGTTCCAGCTCATGAGATGCTGTTCCCTTCATTGTAGGTGATAGATCTCTTTGACCTCCCAGTTCTAGGACCAATGTTCTTTTCTTCCAGTTTCCTTCTGCACCTTCCTCTTCTTCCTCCTCCACCTCCTTCTCCTTTTGTAACCTCTCCACGGCACAGAAAGGGTCATGCCCGATTCTCCGGACGATCTCAAAACCACAATGGCAATGTTGCTATACTTGACCACTTGACCAAAGCAGACAGAGATGCATGAAGACTGGCCCAGGATTAGGCTTCTATGTGTTAGGGGCTCACGTGTCCTTGGCTGTGTTACCTTCAGCTACTGGATTTGGGCCGAGTAGAGTGGAGCTGATACAGAGTCAGCTCTGTTTTCTCACCTGTCGGCAAACCTAGTTGAGTGTCTTTCATATAGAGCCCCCTTAGCTAGGCACTGAGGAGAGAACTAGAATTAAGCGGACAGTCCCTGCTACCTGGGGATTTGTGGTCTAATGGGAATCAAGCGGGTAATTAACTTCAAGAGTTCGCAAGTCTTTGGAGAAGTCCAGGTTGCCATGGAGGCACGTACTAGGGAAGCTAGACGTACGTGGAAAACAGAGACCACCACTCTGGGGAAGGGCTGTTGAAGCTGAAGGATGTGCAGGGATGAGCGAGGAGGCATCTGGCGACTCTCCTTTTCTACCTGCCATCACTTCCTCCTCCAGTATTAAGAAGTGGAGCCCAGATGCTATCCTTGCTCGTGGAGAGTGGCCCCCGCTCTTCAGCGGACACGACTCACAACTGAGAAAGGCAGAATGTGAGAAAGCAGTGCCAGCGCCAGCTCGCATAGTAGTGGGCCGCCCAAGCTCGCAGCCGGGCTCCTCTAGGCGGCCGTGGCTGCTTCTGGGTGTGCCAGTCTGTTTCCCTGGATCGTGCAAGGGGGGTCGATGGTGGGTGCCGCCTCCTCCAGGAAGTCCACCTTGTGTCCTCAGGCTGCGGGAGGCTCTTCTCTTCAGACTGGCCTCGTCAGAGTTCCTGCAGCCCAGGCACAATGCCGGCCTTCTTCTAATTCCACGTCCCTTGCACTAAATTCTCCATTTTGACCGAGCTTAGTTGAGTTGCGTTTCTCACACAACCAAGGGTCCTGACTGATGCAGGTATGTTAACGTTTGGAGGGGCTGAAAGTACGTATCTTGAACCTAAATCTTAGCACAAGCCTTTGTAAAAATTGAAGCTAGAAAGAATCTTAAAAGAAGCTACTTACATCAAAATGAACTTCATATTAATGTGATGTCATCTACAAATATTTTATTAAGTTCTTAAAAGCACCTCTTCTAGATTTTTGGAATTCAGAATGTATGTTCTTATGTCCTTATACACTATTTAAAAAAAAAAATTTTTTTTTAATTTGAGACAGAGAGCAAGGGAGGGAGGGGCAGAGAGAGAGGGAAACAATCTCAAGCAGGCTCCGCACTGTTAGCAGAGAGCCTGATGCGGGGCTCAGACTCACAAACCGTGAGATCATGACTGGAGCTGAAGTCAAGAGTCAGACCCTTAACCAACTGAGCCACCCTGGCGCCCCTACACTGTTGAGACAATTCCTGTTATACTTTCACCCGTACATTTTGGCGGAGAAGCCGGGCACCAAGCAGTCAGAGAGGAAGTGTGATCATAAGTAACACCTGGAGGAATGAGAAAGCCCTAGGACATTCTGAAAAGGGGCCCGGCATGTGAGTGGGCTCAGGGAGCATGCCCAGTGTTTTGAGAGGCGCAGGCAGTGGTCTCCTGGACGGAGACCAGCAGTGTGTTTCTGCGGAGACCAGCCCCTTTATGGAAGGAGGGATTAGTACATTGCATCCGTCAGCTAGCACAATACCACAGGTTGGACAGCTTAACCAACAGAAGTGTCTTTTCTTCATAGTTCTGGAGGCTAGCGGTCTAAGACCAAGGTGTCAGCGGGTTTAGTTTCTTGAGGCCTCTCCTTTAGTTCAGATGGCTGCCTTCCCACTGGACCCTACATGGTCTCTCCTTTGTGACTGTGTCCAAATTTCCTCTTCTTCTAGGGACACCAGTCACCTGGGATTACAGCCCACACCCTAGGACTTCATTTTACCTTAATTACCTCTTCAAAGGCCTCTTTCTGAGTCTAGTCCTATTCTGAGGTGGAGGGGGGGACTTCCAACACAGAACTTTTAAGGGGACACGACTTGGCCCATAACACGTGTGGAAACGTAGTCATGCTCCTTTTAGGTTTAGGAAAATGCCCCCAGGCACATAAGTAAAAGCAATGTTGGCAGCTCTACAAGAATTGGCATGATTACGAGCCAAAGATCTACGTTTGTCTGGCAAAAAAACGAAAAGAAGCTGTAACGTGGTCAGATGGGAGACAAGTGGGTCTTGCCTGGCAGGGGGGATGGGAGTGAGGACCCTGTAGTGGCACCGAATTAATGAGCCAGCCAAAGACGTGGGTATTCAGACGCACGACAGATGGGCATTGGATCTGAGTATAAAAATAACAGCATGTGAGAGTAACCGATTAAATGTGCTGTTTCTAGAGGGATTTGGCTATGCTTAGAGGGGACAGGGGCTTAGAATCGGCTACTATAATGGGCAGCCCAGAGGCGAGCCCATGGGTCTGACTGGTGGTCAGCAGCCTTGGCTGGAACCTGGCCCACCTGCAGGAAGTGGCCCTCCGAGGGGGCACGTGCCTCCATTGCTGGACATCTCAGAGATTAGAAAGTTCTTGAGTTTACATCTTTAAAAAAATTTTTTTAACGTTTATTATTTTTTGGAGAGAGTGTGCAAGTGGGGGAGGGGCAGAAAGAGAGACACAGAATCAGAAGCAGGCTTCAGGCTCTGAGCTGACAGGGGGCTCGAGCTCACCAACAGCGAGTTCATGACCTGAGCCAAAGTTGGATGCTTATCTGACTGAGCCACCCCGGTGCCTCAACACTTTTTTTTTTTTTCTTTTAAACATAATCCCTGGTCTTTTTTTTTTTTTTTTAAGTTTATTTATTTTGAGAGACAGAGACAGCATGAGTGAGGGAGGGATGGAGAGGGAGAGAGAGAATCCCAAGCAGGCTCCGTGCTGCCAGTGTGGAGCCCAGTGTGGGGCTTGATCCCAGGTGATTGTGACCTGAGCCGAAGCCGAGAGTTGGACACTTAACCGAGACACCTAGTTGCCCCAATACAGTTTTGTTGTTGTTGTTAGAATGAGCGGGGGAGAGGGGTAGAGAGACAGAATCTTGAGTAGGCTAAACACTCAGCACGGAGCCTCACATGGAGCTTGATCCCACGACCCTGGCATCACGACCTGAGCCCAAATCGAGAGTTGGACGCTCAACTGACTGAGCCACCCAGGCACCTGCACTCAAACCTCAGCGGTTGGACTTCTAAAGCAACAGAAGCATATCTCCTCTTCCCCTTCGTACGTGACCTACTTCTAAACCTTGCAACACCCCTCAGTTTTCATGTGTTTGAAGCAATGTGCTATCCAGTTCCTTTGCTTGTTTCTTAAGTGGTAGGATTTCAAATTCTGTCCTCTCCACTTTGTCAAAACGTCTGCTAAAACAGGTCCCCAGCAAAATGCTCTCACATGTGGAACGGATGCTGCTTCCCGTGAACAGGACCGACAGTCCACCAGAAGTTTGCATTTGTTTTTTTTTGTTTGTTTTTTTTAGTAGTCACTGATGTTCTGTATTAGTGGTCAAGCAGCAGAAACCTGGGTTAATTTTGGAAAAATGCAAGCTAATGATTGGTAAGCACTTGCTGTATTAATTATCTAATGCCGTACAACGAATTCCCCCCAAGTTTAGCCACTGAAACCAACATTCATCACCTCCGTTTCTCAGGATCAGGAATCTAAGAGTGGCTTGTGGGGGTGGCTCCAGCTGAGGGTCTTTCCGGAGTCTGTGGTCAAGATGTTGGCTGGGGCTGCAGACTCGGATCTGGCACGGGAGAGTCACTTCCGAGCTCCCTCGGAAGCTGCTGGCAGGGGCTTTGGCTCCTCGCCACGGGGCCTGTCCTCATGGCACGGCTTCCTCCAGGGTGAATGATGCCGGGCCTCAGTGTCTTTTATGACCTCATCTCGGAAGTGATGTACCGTCAATTCTGCCACACTCTATTGGCCACAGACCAGCCCTGGTAGAGGGTGGGGATAACGGGGGCCACCCCAGAGGCTGACCTTCATGTAGCATTCGCTACAGGCTGGTTCCTTTTTCCGGTGCTGGTACCAGCCGAGCCCTCTCCATGCGGCATCTCATTTAAGGCATTCCACATCCTCCAGAAGAGGTGCGGCGATCACCCCGTTTTACATTTGAGGCAACGGAGGCTCGGAAGTGCTAACTGATTCAACTCGTTTCTTAGTGACAAGAGCGTGGATTAAAATGTAGGCTGACCTTCAAGAGTGAAATGCTCCTGCTTTTTACCCACGGTCTCTATTTGGACTCCTAACCAGGTCTTTTCCTAACCCATCTTTGTACAGATAATTTTTCTGAGTATAACTGAAGAATTTTGCATTTCACCTGTATTAAGTTTTACATGCTTATTCAGTATTACAGGGACACTTTCATTCTTAATTCTTTTATTTTTTTTTCAGTTTTTAAAATTTTCACTGATTTTGAAAGAGACACGAAGAACAAGCAGGGGAAGGGCAGAGAGAGAGAAAGAGGGAGCGAGCGAGCGAGGGAGGGAGACAGAAACCCAAGCAGGCTCCATACTGTCAGCACAGAGCCCGATGTGGGGCCTGAACTCAAGAACCGTGAGAGCACAACCTGAGCCGACATCAAGAGTCGGGCACTTAGCCAACTGAGCCGCCATCACGTCCCCATTCTTATTCTATCATTTGTGAATTCCTTCGGCCATCCTTGCACCATCCACAGACCCCATCTACATGTAAGACAACCATGAAGAGATCAGCATGCACAGATGTGCCTACAAAACTGGATAAATATTAGGATCAGAATAAAAGCCCGGCGACAACACGTATGTAGTTTCTGAAGTAAAATTATCTACAAAATTGAAGTTTAATTTTGCTCTCCATAGCCACGTCTTGTCGATACGGACCCGAATATGTAACTCAGTTGTAAGTGAAGTCACCCAGTCCGTCCTTTCACGTTTATATAAAATTGGCTCAGGGCCTTCATCTGTTTCCCTTTAGGAAGACCAGCCTTTGCTCCCCCAGCATGCCAGCAAATCCGGGGTTTTTATGTTTTTGTTGTCGCACGCGGGTCTGAACTCCTGTTCTCAGTCAACTCCGACTGTTGCCTCCTGTGGGTGTTCTGCTCCCTCTGCTGTTCAGGGTCCTGGATGTAGAACCCAGCTCCTCAGTTTCCCCTAGAACCTACTCACAGATGACCCTATTTATACACCAGACCTTACTGAACACGCAGCGGGGGGGTAGGAGGGTTCGGCATCAAGGCAACATACAGTTGAACAGTCTTTTCTAAGATGTTTACTTTTGGGAAGGAGAGCGAGCAGGGGAGGGGCAGAGAGAGGGGGTCAGAGGATCTGAGGCGGGCTCTGTGCTGACAGCAGAGAGCTGGATGCAGGGCTCGAACTCCCGAACTGGGAGATCGTGACCTGAGACGAAGTCAGAAGCATAACTGAGCCACCCAGGCGCCCCTGGTCTTGTCTTAAATCCCTTTGATTATCCCAGTTGCTTGTTCCCCTTCCCTAAAATCCTCACCTCTCAGTGCCCCTCCCTTAGAAAGCAGAGCATCTCAGCTCTTGGCCCCAGACAGAGCTCTGCTTTTATTATGTAAAAGTGTGCAGCCAGGAACCTGCAGAGGTTCTCAAGTGTTGATGCTTCCTCTTGCCCCCTTGAGCCTCTGTCACTTGGCCCATCAGTCTCTGTAAGTGCAGGCGAGGAGAAAGGTTTATGTTTTCAGCGGTATGGCCCCTCCAATTGCCTTTAGAAGACAGAACCTGTTGTCAGCATTGGCTTTTAAGCAGCATCGTTTTCTTCAACTCTGTCACACGTAGTGTTGAGCCAGTAGTACTAGGCGTCAAAAGAAGGGTGACAGGCTTCTTAGGTTGCCAGGGACTGTCACGTTGGCTTGCGGTGGTTTGTAATAGCACCCCCTCACATTCTCAAAATGCCGTGCTTGGAGTCATGAATTACATGATCATTACAGTCGAGGAGCAGTTGATGAATTTTGAAAAGCTCTCGTTGATGTGTGAACATCAAAGAAAAGAGGGAATTGAGGCTACTTGGAATAATTGGGGCAAGAAGCTAGATTCATTTTGGAAAAAATGCTTTAGCCTAACTCATTTGAATACGTTGACCTGTGGTGACCTGACCTAGTCAGGCACTTATAATGCTGGGACCAAGGACCTTCCTAATGTCTTTGTTTTTTGACAGTGAATAGAATGGTTTATTTTTCAAAAATCACAGCACAAAGAGGGGACTCTGGAAAGCAGATGTATCCATGTTGCCATTAGGTATCCAGAAGGAGAAAGCACAGGAACTGCCCAAGGAGGCCTCTTCTCTTCTTTGTGCCATAATATCACCAACACTCCTTCCAGAGGAAAGAACCCCACGCCCAGCAGGAGAATGAGGTCTTTGTTCAGTCCAGTAAGGGACATTTACTGAATGGCCTGTCTGTAGCATGCATTTGGTGACGAACAATTCATGTATAGGTATGTATCACAAATACCATTGTCTTGCTTCTGCCAGGGCCGTGGGAGGTTGGAGTGCAGACTGCTTTAGGTGGGGGGCAGACTACGTTGGGGAGGACCTGGACCTGGGGAGACATTAAGTTAGACTCTGAAGCTATATGGGATCTAAACTGAGGAGTTGGAAGAGGGGAACCGAATACGTGGAAAAACGTACTATAGAGAGTGAGAGAGTGTTAGCACTGGGAATAGCAAAATGTCTGGGAACTTGACTGGATCAGTCTGGAAGGGAGATTCATGCAGAAACTGAGTGCAGGATAAATCAGAAGTGTGGGTACTGCAGGCAGGAACACCAAGAAGGGATTGGTTCTGATCCATCTAGAGGCTTGATGATAGGAATCTGGGTCAAGACCATGGCAGTGAGCATGGAAGAGAGAGGGAGATGGGGAGAAAAGATGGCGGACTGGATGGGGAGACACAGGAGGAAGGGCACTCAAAGAAGGATTTTAGCACTTGAGAATAAATCATACCGACTGTGGAAGAATGGAGACAAAGGAGACTTGTTGATGGTGGCTGTGAAGACCCCAAAAGGGAGGAAGAGACAGTGGGTCTCTGGATGAGCACATCTACCACATTTACAAGTCCTGTCCCTCATGTCACAGGATGCTGGAAGGTGTACGTTTCTCGACCTTGAACAAGGGAGAAAGGCTGGACTTCCATTCAGCAGACATTGTCAGGTGCTTGGGTGCCCCTCTACCAGGGGAGAGGGGAACACGGTATGTTCCTTGTTCCTGGTTCCCAGTCCACTGTAGAGGCAGACATATTTTAAGTTCTTATTAATTCACAGAGCCAACAGCCTGCAGGCCCCTCAGCCTTTGGGTACCATCACAATACATAACGTGGCAGCCAGTTCCACTGCGCCTGTAGGAAGCACTCAACCAGACTGGGGGAGAGCCCGAGGAGACCGGTCCCGAGAGAAGAGAGCTGAGTGGCAAGGGCCACCTTGCTCTGAGCCCCACACTGCGGTCTCAGCAAAGATGGACTCAGCAGATAGCTATGTGAGGGTCCCCACCTCCTGTTTCCTCTGAGAAGCAGCCAGCCTTACAAACCAACACGTACCCTGTCCCTGCACACCTACCACGCACACTCTTGGCAACGGCAAGGAGGCAACAGACGGATACCAACTCGGTTGACCAGACTGAATTTCCCAGGTACCAGGGCCACGAGGCAGACAGAGGCTTGGTGGTCAGGAGCAGCAGGGGCAGTACGAGAAGCGGGGACCAGGGACAGGCTGGGACTGCAGAGATCTGGGAGATGCCCGCGGCAGATGCAGGGGAGAGCAGGTTGTGGGGATGGTGGCCTTCCAACCAGCGCCAATGTGGACAGAGGCCAACTGACGAGATGCCTTCTTCTCATGGATACTGGACGCACTGAGATGATCCCTGCCGCCACCACAGAAGAAGAAGGCATCCCTAAACTACAGCAAAGGCCGATTTATCTGAGTCTACCATGAACTCAGATGAACTTCACACCACAAGGTAGACTATGGATTCTAGAAGACTGATTGATTTTAATGTTTTTTCATTTTGGAGAGAGAGACTGAGCACGAGCAGGGGAGGGGCACGGAGAGAGAGGAAGACACAGAATCCAAAGCAGGCTCCAGGCTCTGAGCGGTCAGCATAGAGCCGGACGCAGGGCTCGAGCCCAAGTTGGATGCTTAACTGACTGAGCCACCCAGGCACCCCCTCGAGAGAGGATTTAAATGTTACTCTTTTGCAGACCTGAGTCTGTGCACATGGACCGCTGCAGTGTGGTATGCCAGAAGCAGACGGAGCCCGGGTGCCTTCTAGGACAGGTGAGCCATCTGAGGAGGCCAGGGTGGGTGAGGAGTCAGTCACACTGAGCCCCGGGACTGTCGGCTAAAGGAGAGCAATGGGAAAGCAAGGGGAACCGAGCTCGGGGACCAAACCTGAAGTCCCTTCACATCCGGGGCACTGGGATTCCTGAGGGTTCAAAGAGAAGCGACATGACCCCATTTTCATTTAGAATCACCATTCTGGGTCTGTGTAAAGAAAGGCCGGGCATTGGCGAACTCTGGGATCCCTGCTTCTGGAAGCCACGTTTTTCATTCTCTCTCCTATCGTACCTGTGTCCCTAACATCACACTGATTCGAATCACTCCGACAGGAGGTGTAGGAGGAAAGGCATTTCTTTCCAGATTTTATAAAGTGACGATCAGCGGCAAGCCCAGGATGGGTGTCTGGGAAGTCAGTTACTGCTTAGTATCGAAATTGGCGGAGTTTCAATAGCCTGAGTCTTGGTTAGAGAAGCCAGAATAAACTGGCGTGGTATTTAGCACATACAAAGGTTTCCTACACAGACGTGCACACATGATCCTTATTCAGTGTTGACTGAGCATGAAAAGAAACTGAGAAATGTGCCTACTTTTATTTACACAGTTTACTTAAAAGCGGTGGTTCACATGCTCTGTGTCGCCTGTCCTCTGACGGAGGTTGGGCTGGGGGTGCCCTGGGCAGCCCAGTTCTGTGGGGGGGCTTTGTGACGTGTTCCTGTACGCCCTCCCTGCATCTGCTTCCTCTGTCCTCTCGATGATTCAGTAAGCCACTGGCTACTTTATAACAAATTCCCTTCTAGGACTGGAGAGGATTTTGTTTTCTATGTGCTGACCACCACAGGTCAAATGCATACTTTAAAAAAAAAAAAATCAAATACACAGCGGTTAAGATCACGGCCTCTGAAGGCCGCCTGCCTGCTACCTGACCTGAGACAGATGTATTCGGCCTTACGGGCTCTGGCTTCCTCTCTGTTAGATAACAAGGTTGGTGGCGGGGGGGGGGGGGGGTCCTGTTTCGGAGTTGGGACGAAGAATACAAATGGTGCTTGCAACAACGCCCGACCCACAGTAATTGCTCGAATGCTTGTTTTTAGAATATGAAAATATATAGGTTAAGATTATAACCACCAAGTTAAAAATTTGTCAGGGCGCCTGATGGCTCCGTCGATAAAGCATCCAACCCTGGTTTCAGCTCAGGTCGTGATCTCGTGGTTTCGTGAGTTCAAGCCCGGGGCGGCGGGGGGGGGGGGGGGGCTCTGTGCTCACAATGTGGAGCCTGCTTGGGATTCTCTCGCCCCCTCTCTGAGCCCCTCTCACCTACTTGTGCTGCCTTCTCTCTCTCAAACTTAAAAAAAAAAATTGTTGAGAACTTTTCATTTTTAAACTAGTATAAAAATCCTTTTGACTAGAAGAAGAAAACAGGCTCTCACCAGAGAACCTTGAACTTGGCTGTTTCACCCTCAGAGTGGCTTTCTGTACAGGGGTGGGAGGGAACATGCATTTTGCAGCCACGCCCCTCTTCCCCAAAGTAAGTGCAGCAGCTTTGCTTTTTACGTGTGCTTACAAATTGGCTTTACTTGTGAGTTTTTTGGTGAAATAAGGATTTCTCTGGTTAGAACACAAGGAAAACCAGCAGAAACTGGAACAAGGGAATGGGATACGGAGGGGTGCTGAGGACTTTCTAGTTTGGGATCTGTAGGAGTAACAGGAAAAGCCTGATGTCCGCTGGAGAATGTTGGGGCTCTGCTGCGGAGACCTACCATGCATTTCCTCTGAATTTGGCCCTCTGCCCCGATTTCTTACAGGGAGCCATGCCCTGGAGCTCGGCAGTCACCTCTGCAACCGTGATGATGTCTCCCTGTTTCAGTTGCTCGACAGGATACTGTGGGATGTGGTATGTTCTTCCTGGGGGGGGGGGGGGGGTGCCTTATGCATGAAACGAGGTGCTGCCGGTGGGAAGGCGCTCAGTACGCATGAGCATCCCGCCCACTCCCCAAAAAATAAAGCAGAGAGCTGCATTTATTCGTGTCTGTGGGACTAAGTGTGGTGACGGCATGTGTTTTCCACCCATGGCAGGAGGTCGGCACAACATAGCCCAGGATGGATGAAGCCAACCGCTGCAAGATGGTCACAAGTTCGGATCCTGTCCCTGCATCCTCCACTCTGCGTTCCCCGAGGGCTGACAAGACTGCAGTGTCAGGCCCAGGCCCCGCCACTGGGTGGTCCCATTTCTCCTGAGACTCCCTCTCAGACTCTCTAACATCCCTTCCCTCCTCCCAGCTGGCAGGACCCAACCATGACCCTTCACACCTCACTGAGGTGAGCCAGAATTCGCTACAAGGAGTCTTTTGTAAGAGCGAACATTTATTCAGTCAACAAACATGGGCTGTCTGCCAGGGCCAGACACGGCTGGTCGTCAGGACACAG
This sequence comes from Acinonyx jubatus, assembly GCF_027475565.1. NCBI lineage: Eukaryota > Metazoa > Chordata > Mammalia > Carnivora > Felidae > Acinonyx > Acinonyx jubatus. Next base: position 92,485,805 of record NC_069383.1, read on the forward strand.
AGAACACGTGATCAGTCAACGTGAAACAGCATGACGTCAGCCTGCGCCTGGTATTCCCAGATGTCCTTGACTAAGTGACAATTTACACAGTGTTTCATTAGATGCCTATTAAGAAGAGAAGCACAGCTGATGCCATAAACCGAAGCTACCCCCAGAATGGGAGGGCTGATTAAGCAGAGGCCGTGGAAACAGGTCCAAGTTGCCGGGCAGGTCCTGGAGCTGCGCCCAGGCAGCGGGGACGGCTCTCGGCAGTGCACTCGACGGCCGGAAAGCCTCGCTAGGGTCCAGAACCTCACTTCCACCCCGCTCTTCTCTTCTGTTCCTAAAGAACGAACCCAGCCAACGACCGAGTGTGGAGTGTGAGCCCCAGGCAGGGACAGGGGGGAACCCTAACGTCACCTGCAGAGAGAAGCCCCGAGCAGGCAGGCAAAGATGAACACACCTCTTCTGAGTGTGACCTAAACACGCTGATCTCTGAACAGCGTTGGTGTCCACGAACGCTGCCACTGTTGCAAAAACAGTCTTGGAGAGCACGGGGAGGAGGGGTGACCAGCCGAACCGGGCTATTTCTTCAACTCCAAGATGGCACTTCCTGGTCCGCGGTGCTTGGCGCTGCAGATGTTGCAGAACTGTGCGGGCGAATTCTAGAAACGTAATTACAAGACACGGGTTTTAAAAAAGCTTTTTTGGCTGCCTGGGTCATGATCTCACGGTCCGTGAGTTCGAGCCCCGCATCGGGCTCTGTGCTGACAGCTCAGAGCCTGGAGCCTGCTTCAGTTTCTGTCTCCCTCTCTCTGCCCCTCCCCTGTGTGCTTGCTCTCTCTCAAAAATAACCATTAAAAAAATAAAAATTCTTTCTATTCTCATATTCAGAAATCTTATGGGAACATTGGTCAGGGGGTGGGGAGGAAGCTAGGAAATGTCCCTCCATTTCCTGGAGATTTTTGCTGGGTCACAGAGGGTTCTGTGAGACTCCAAGAACCCCCCCACAGCAGAACAAGTCTAATGTGACCAGGGGGCACATGGGGGACATGACTTGATACTGAAAATAGCAGTGTCACGATATGGAAATCGGGCTGAAAAAGTGAACACTAGAAAATGGTTTTCACTGTATCTCACAGCTGTATGGCTTGACCCTCATCAATTGTACCTACATGAATCCACTCGATTTTGGGTTTAGCACAGTAATCCCCCTTTATCCATGGGGGTATGTCCCAAGACCCCCGGGGGATGCCTGAAACCACAGTACCAAACCCTAAATACACTGTTTCTTCTGTACATCCCTACCTAGGATAAATTAGGCACAAGATTGATAACTAATAAAACAGACAATGATAACAATACACTGCAATGAAAGTTACGTGAACGCGGTTTACCTTGTACTGTACTCACCCCTCTTCCCATGAGGAGGAGGAGGAGGAAATGCCTGCCTGAGGAGGTGAAGTGAGGGACGAAACAGGCATTGTGTAGACTACTACTGACCTGGCTGTTCGTCAGGAAGACAACCGCCTGCTTCCAGACCGCGGGTGACCACAACCACGGAGAAGGGGGCACTACTGGGTAGTATACTAAGCGTCTTTACCCTTGAGGAATAAAGTCATTTTCTCGTGGGATCTAGAACGAATTCTGAGAAGCCACAGAGCCACGGGATGACACATTAGACTTGGGACTTCCCACTCACCATGCTGGGCACGGGCAGGCACTCCTTGTGGAACATGTGGCGGCAGTGGAAGGCCACCACGCTGAAGGACTTAGCGGCATCTGGGGGGGGCACAGGGCAGAAAAGAGAGAAGAACCCAATGAAACAGGCAGATCGGGAACTGTGGGAACCGCTCCCGACTGCAAGTCCAGCTGTGGTTCAACGTTCCAGCAGGAAGCCGCCGTAGGAGGACCGCACGGTCACAGAGGCATCCCCGAGGGGTGCTGGGAGCAAACGCACAGCAGCTACCACAACCGAGCTGCTCTGAGTCAAGGTCACAGACCTCCACGTCAGTTACGCCTACAAACCGGGGACTGCTTCCCAGCGAATGCAACCACGTTTATTTTAAAAGTTAGGAGGAAACTGGGTGGCTCATTCGGTTAAGTGTCCAGCTCTAGATTTCGGCTCAGGACATGATCTCATGGTTTGTGACACTGAGCATCGCATCAGGCCCTGTGCTGACAGCACAGGGCCTGCTTGGGTTTCTCTCTCCGCCCCTCCCCCATTCTAAGACTTAAAACAAATTAGGATGTGTATCCCCTCTTCCCTTCCCTGTGCCCTCACACACACTATACACACCATATCCCTCAGTCCATTCCGTGGCTTTAGAAAAATCCTGCCAGTTCACCTACTGCCTTGGCCAGGACCACTCAGTGACTTGGGGGCAGAGCAGGGTGACAATCCTAGGCTGTGACCTTGCACCGTGCTGCGAGCACTTCTGCAGAATTTAATTACACACCGCGGGTGCACTGGTCTGCAGGTCTGTTAAAGCACGGCCTAAAAACACTGTGAAAGCTCACTTTTCCTGCGTCCGCTGCGGTTTTTAACATGAGCACTTCAAACCCATTTCCTCTAGAAAAGACCCTGGGGGGAACAGACTTCTCATGTTGCTGTTAGATTATCCCTTAAAGCTAAGTAAACCCTGCAGCAGCTAGCTCTCTTGGTACTTCTGTGTGCTGAATTTGTATCAAAGGAGCACTTTTTTTTGCATCCCGACAGCTATGCTTTAATTGCTATTTTCAAATTCTGGAATTTCCTCTTCTGTCCTATCCTTACGTAAGGCGCTCCGATTACACACGACGATATATATATTATATCTACCAACTATAAATAAACACGTGCTTGTGTTCTGAGGAGGCGGCACATAGTAGGTTTCCGTCGAAATCGGGGATAACTTAGGGGCCCATAATCACAGAGCAGAGAAAAAGTTTAAAGAAAAGGGAAGTACAATTTTTTTCCTAGATACACATGATTCTTATTCCTTGGAATTTAAACATGTTGATGGTAGTTTTTCCATTCTATTTTACTCTAAAGCCATGATTCTCAAAGAATGGCTCCCGAAGAAGCATCTATGTCACCCGGGAATGTGTTGGAAATGCAAATTCTTGGGTCCTGCTCGGGAACTACTGCCTCTGCACGTGTTGGGGGGGTACCAGCACTCTGGGCTTCCCGAGCCTTCCAGGTAATGCGGGCTCACTCTAGGATGAGCGCCTCAGCTTTACAAAATGGTGGTGCCGGCCTGCAACTGGGTAGGGTTGTGGGCTGAAATTCTGTACACAGATTATTCCAGAAGTTATAGATTAGCTAACGTCAAAATTTTAATTCTGGGGCGCCTGGGTGGCTCAGTGGGTTAAATGCCCGACTTCAGCTCAGGTCATGATCTCACAGCTCGTGAGTTCGAGCCTGGTGTTGGGGCTCTGTGCTCATAGCTCAGAGCCTGGAGCCTGCTTCGGATTCTGTGTCTCCCTCTCTCTCTCTCTCTGCCCCTCCCCCACGTGAACACACACACACACACACACACACACACACACACACTCTCTCTCTCTCTCAAAAATATACAAAATTTAAAAAAATTAATTCTCCTCATAAACACATATTTGGGGGATCTCCGCCCGCCAACCATCTTACCTGACGGAAGAATAGGGGAAAGGCACGACTCACAGATGTTTTCCTCTGCAAGGAAACACACACATTTGGGATTAGACAGCCTTTCTGTTTGCTCTGTCTCTTCTGAAAGCAAGGCCTATGGTTCCAATAGGATTATTTCAATGATACCCACCATCGACCAGAATGCCTTTCATTTGAGTCCGGTGCATCCTCTTCAGTAAGGACAAAGAGTCGGCTACGAGAATCTTCTTGCAGCCTTCACGAAGCAGGATCTAATGCATTCGTTGTAAAACAAAACAAAACAAAACGAAACCCGCATCTTTAGAAGACTCAAATATGGGGGAGAACCCTCTTACTGGGGATTCAGAAAATTGGTGTTTGAAGCTGCCCGAGGAAGCACTCACTGCTTGCCGGCCCTCAGTACACTCTTCCCTCCAAACCTGTCAGACCAACCTTTCCAGCCTCCGTGCAGTCACAACTGCACTTAATGTATGGCCGTTCCTGTAGCGCTTGTGAAATGACATACGGATGTAAAAGTCTGGCAAGGAAGGCTGTATTAATGAACCCTGACGTTATCTTACAAGGCTTCCTAACTCAGACTCTGCCTGGCAGTTCTGCCCCTCTGTGACCTGCTCATTCCAGGATGGAAAACCAGCTATTCCAGAATGTTCCATTTGATAACTCCGTCTATCTACTGCACTGATCTATACGGGGTCCATATCACAGACAAGGAACAGGGCACAGAGCAGCTAAGCAGACAGGATCTCTGTCTTAACCCCCCTCCTGGCCGCAATCCCTCTCTTCTCCCATCCCAACTGTTCAGCGCAGTGCTAAGGGTCTCAAGTGTCTCTGTTAACCCTCCAATTTGGGGACTCTTAAAGGGGGCGGACGACTGAAAACTGACCACAGATGTTCATATTCTGTTACAAGATCCATTTTCTTCATCCCGGTACTGCGCTTTTTCTTTATGCATTTTTCCTGCTACTTCGTAAGTTACATATTTTCTCCCTCGCTGCCTGGACAACGAGGAGAGGCAGGGACCCCCGCAGCAGCCTCACAAGTCACGACACCTACAGTGCAGGCCAATGCTGCTGGGTGGCACCCACCTTGTTTCAGAGCCGGGGTGGGATGGAGACAGAGTGCCCACCTGCTTGGGGCACAGGAGACAGACCACCCGCCGTACCTTTTGCCCCGTTCCATGGGCCCCAGTGAGAGTTTCCAGCCTGTTATGGGTTTTCCGAGGTGTTTTGTTAGAAATTGGCAGAGGCTGTGTGAGGTGTGCTTATGCCAAGTGCCTTTTTTTTTTCTGAACCAGAACTTGTTGCTTTTCTAAGAGGGGGACACTCAGGGCCTGAAGGGCAGTGAGGCTCTCTGTGGCAGGGTCTGTGGCTCGCTCTTCTGGCTCGATGGGTCTTAATGCACGTTTCTGTGCGGTCAGATGTAACTGTCCCGGAAATTCACAGAATGATGCCCTCACCGCCTCCCTAGGTCCAGCTCTGGGTCACAGCAAATGCTGCTCTCAAGAGGTGCGTCCCACCCTTCTTCATACTACGCATGTGTCTTGCTTTTCAGGTTTTCAATTCATGCCACTGGGCCACCTGGGCTCTGCTATCCCCGGTGTCTACACTAATACACGCTCCTCTCAAATCCTGGACAGCATGGGCTGGGGGAATGCAGCCCAAGGGCTTGCTCCCCAGTCCTACAAAAGCAAATACTCAAGAAAACAGAGCTGATGCCCAGATCTAAGTTCTGTACCTGCCATTTCTAGTACTGCTGAACAGGAAATAAAGCTCTACGATTTCTACATTAATCGAGACACTGCCTATGACGTTTTCTTCTTCAAAATGCTACTAAAAATTGGATTTTGGATTATTTAAAAAAGGCATTAAAACTTTAATGGGTATCATTAAAGCACACAGGAAGAGAAAAATATGGTAAGAAAGAGATCTAGGAGATACTGATACCAGGGGCGTCTGGGTGGCTCAGTGCATTAAGCGTCCGACTTCGACTCGCGGAGTGTCTGACTCCTGCTCTCACGGTTTGTGAGTTTGAGCCCCACGTCAGGCTCCACACTGATGATGTGGAGCCTGCTTGGGATTCTCTCTCCCTCTCCCTCTGCCCCTTCCATGTATGTGCTCGCTCGCTCGCACTCTCTCTCAAAAATAAAAAAAAAATACTGATGTTAGTAACTTTAGGAAAATTGATAACCAAGCATAGAAAACTGCTCTGCCTCCGATACCAAAATAAAAACTTAAGAAAAACAGTGTCAAAGTATCTTTGGTAAAACGTTTCAAAACGAGCTGGCTCTGACCCTGAGTGGGTCTCCCGCACGAGTGATATAGGAGGAAAGGCAGACCCAGCAGTATGGACAGAAGCCACAGTGCCTGCAAATTTAAAAAAGAAAATGCAAAAAAACCCCTGCAAACTGAGGAGGAACCGTTTCTTTACCAGGATTGCGTTTTTCTAAATAGGTACAATCCGCCTGCCCACAGCAAGGCATTTTCTAGGAAAAACTTCAGTATTCACAGGCCCTCAGCCAGGAGAAGGGAAAATACACAAATACAGCGTAGTATATGTTACTTTATACTTCATCTGCCCAAAACCCAAGCCTCCAAAGCAGGAAAACACAAAAACGGTTTCTCATTTACGTGATACCAGGCAGGTAGGTAGAGCACGAAATGCAGCTACCATCGGTGCAGAAGAACCAGTTATCCCACAAAACCGGGAGTACTCCGAGGGCAATCAGAGCAGGTGAGTGAAGCCCACACAAGAACACCGTAGCATCAGATAGGTACTATTTTCAGCGTCAGACATGACAAGGCATTAGGTTGACCATGGATCATCGCTGTAGCAACCATCAGTGACTCGTGAAAAATCGGCTGTAGTGGTCACTGATTTATTTCAACCTTAAAAGTGGATACTTGGTGTTTCCCACGAACGCCTTTATTAAAACATCGGTGGCGGAGTCCAACTCCGTCCTCTTCAGCCCTCTCTGACCTTCGTGATTTCCGACAACTCCCATCTTCCAAGGTGGTCACACGCAGCCTGCTCCCACCTGTGGACGCTCACCTCCCACGGTCTCCAGCCTTGCAGACCTGGCATTATTCACGTCCGTGGGGCACAGGCACGCTTTCCTGCCATCCAGGTCTTTATGACCAAAATGCCATCGAGTCACTGCCAGTCACGTTTTGAATATATCCTCTGCCACTACTTTGGGCTACTTTCCGTTTTAAATCGTGAAATACAGCAAACAGAGAGAATAAAATATACTCAAGTCTCTGCACTTAGATTGAGCAAAGCTATTAAGGTGTTACCGTATGCTTCAGATCGATTTCAGAAGAAAAAGAAAAGATTTCAGATCTAGCTGACACTTCGGTGCCCGCTACCTTCCCTCCTCCTTTTTTACAAACATGACTTCAACTATGTTCAGTGTGTCCCCAACTAAACCATGCAGCTGCCTGGGACTCATGCAACACAGATCTAGCCAATGAGATGAACGTAGAGGCTGGAAAGCCATCCTTTCCCAAATAAAAAAGCAAAGCCTCATCAGGAAAGAGCCCTTTGCTTCCCACATCTTCCTGCCTGGAATGTGGATGTGCGGTCTGGAGATACAGCATCTGGTTTGTGACCAAGAGGCAGCAATTTGGAGATATACTCTCCTGTTGATGGATATCTAGGCTGTTTCCACTCTAGGGCTATTAGGGATAAAGTTGCAAAGGACATTTTTTGTACAGTTCTTTTGTGGACCTACTTTTCATCTTGGATAAATACTTAAGAGCAAAACTGCTGGGTTATGAAATAGGTATATGCCTAATTTTTAAAGTACCTATCAAATAGTTCTGCAAAGCAGTTACACCATTTTACGTTCCCACATATTATGTTTTAATATCTCATAAATCTCCCCTCCTTATTCTTCTTAATCTTAGCCACTTTGTACAAAAACTTAGGACAGTAAAGAATTCTTTGGGGGTTTTGATTAGAATTGTATCAAACATATAGATGATGATTACTTTAGAGAGAATTTATGACATTTATGGTTATGTACATACTGTCAACAATTAAAGGGTTAGATTCAGTTAGGTAACGATTTGTGTAGCCTTTCTGCATTTGTTAAAGAGACAAGGCTCTAATGGTCTTAGATTGCCCTCCTAGGACGCTGGAAAGGTTAGACTAGCATCCCCCAGGGAACTGAAGAGCTTTTCTATTCTATCCTCTGGAAAAGTTTATGTAAAATAGGGATTGCTTGGGTTTGGTTGTTAGGCTTTATTCTTTATTTTTTCAGATGAGCAGCAAAGCAATCTTCAAGATGTTGGGTTTCTCTCTGGAATGAATTTTATGGTTCTTTTATTCACTGAATCAACATGGCAGGGCTGTGACAGCTTGGCTGGCCACCTCCCAGCATTGTCCTCCTCTTCCTGGAAGCTGATGGGACCTCAGGTGTCAGTTGGGTCCATCGTGTCCTGAAGACAGACCATTTCTCACCTCCTTTGCAGGGTAGAAATGTTGCCCTCTTCTCCTCGCAGATCCTGGCTTAATTAAAAGGTTAACTACAAAATATATTTGGGGACTGCCTGTGTTTTAAAACTTTGATAAAACCAATCTCTAAAGTTGACTGTGGATTAGTGCTTTTATTGTGGCTTTATGTTCTGACTACTGATTTAATGACTATAGGGCTATTTGTTCTTGAGTAAATACTGGTAATTTATATTTTCCTAGAAAACGGACTTTTCTTTTTTAATATGAAATTTATTGGTTTCCATACAACACCCAGGGCTCATCCCAACAGGTGCCCTCCTCAATGCCCGTCACCCACCCCCCCTCCCTGCCACTCCCCACCAACCCTCAGTTTATTCTCAGTTTTTAAGAGTCTCTTATGGTTTGGCTCTCTCCCTAACTTTTTTTTTTTTCTTCCCTTCCCCCATGATCCTCTGTTAAGTTTCTCAGGATCCACATTAGAGTGAAAACATATGGTATCTGTCTTTCTCTGTATGGCTTATTGCACTTAGCATCACACTCTCCAGTTCCATCCACGTTGCTACAAAAGGCCGTATTTCATTCTTTCTCATTTCCAAGTAGTATTCCATTGTATATATAAACCACAACTTCTTTATCCATTCATCAGTTGATGGACACCTAGGCTTTTTCCATAATTTGGCTGTTATTGAAAGTGCTGCTATAAACATTGGGGTACAAGGGCCCCTATGCATCAGCACTCCTGTATCCCTTGGGTAAATTCCTAGCAGTGCTACTGCTGGGTCATAGGGTAGATCTATTTCTAATTTTTTGAGGAACCTCCACACTGTTTTCCAGAGTGGCTGCACCAGTTTGCATTCCCACCAATAGTGCGAGAGGGTTCCCGTTTCTCCACATCCTCTCCAGCATCTATAGTCTCCTGATTTGTTCATTTTGGCCACTCTGACTGGCATGAGGTGGTATCGCAGTGTGGTTTTGATTTGTATTTCCCTGATGAGGAGCGACGTTGAGCATCTTTTCATGTGCCTCTTGGCTATCTGGATGTCTTCTTTGGAGAAGTGTCTATTCACATCTTCTGCCCATTTCTTCACTGGATTATTTGTTTTTTGGGTGTGGAAAACTGAGTTTTCAAATATACGGATGTAAAATTTTGTAACATTTAGTTTTCAAATCTTGTCTGCATCTAGTTGTCATGTTTGTTCCTAATATATATGGATTTTTTTTTTCTTTTTCTTGATCAACTTTGTTAGAGGTTTCCCTATTAGCCTTTTCTCTCCTCCAGAAGTCCTGTGGTTGAGGACATACACATTCTCACCTCCCTGTCTCCATTGGCCACTCTTTTCTATGATCTCTTAATTACTCTGTGCTGCATATACCATTTCATCAGATCTTCCAGTTCATTCTCCCTTTCAGCTGAGTCCAATCTACTATTGACCTTGCACTGAACTGATAATTTAAATGAATACCCAAACAGTTTCAAAGAGTTCTATTTGGTTATTTTTCAAGTATTCCTATTTTCTATCATAGTGTTCTTTTTATTATGGGATGTATTTTTTCATGTCTTTTTTTTAATGTTTAATTTTGAGAGAGAGAGAGCGTACCCACGAGTGGGGGAGGGGCACATAGGGGAGGGGGGAAAGAAGATCTGAAGCAGGCTCCCTGCTGATAGCAGTGAGCCCGATGCAGGGCTCGAACTCACAGTCCACGAGATCACGACCTGAGCCCCAGTACGATGCTCAACCGAGACTGAGCCACCCAGGTGCCCCTCGTGTCTTTGTTTTAAATGACACTTAACTAATAATGCCTTTCGGTTTGATGCAGTATTTTAGTTCTTGAAAATACTAAGATTGTCACGCACTTCTCATTCTTCTGTGTAATCCACATCTCAGACTAGAAGCTCCAGTTCATGTTAGAATTTCACCAAGGGCAGTACACCACTGGTCTTTTCTTTCCTCAACCTCATAATGGCGTCAAGCTTTCATCTCAAAAAGTGTGTGTGGGCGTTGCTTAGCAAGTACAACATTTCCTTTCAGAGATTCATTTTGCTTATGGGACGTTTCCTTATTTTTTCTCCCCACACTCTGTTCTCAACTCTTGTTTTCTCACCATTGCACTGTTTTCTCCATAGAGCAAAGCTTTCCAGCATTACCTTTACTTTTTCGTCTTCACCACTTTCAAGACAACCAACCAGCTGTAGGATCTAGAATCGGTCTGTTGTAAGCATACCTTGTTCTACTGTGAATTTAAAGAACGTATTTATAAGACAGCTGTCAAAAACCAACAGAAGACTCTAGATAGAGTCTTCCGGTTTTTCCTGATTTCTCTGCAGTTCATCATCATTGATTATCATCCCGGTGCAAAGCACCAGACTCATAGATATTTTATAAAGCAATAAAAGAATCGTACATCAGTGATGTTATTATGCTTCATTGGAGACGGCTGCTGTGGGGGGAAAAATGCCATAAAAAATTGCCGAGTTTCTGATATTTTTATTTTAAAAGATTCTCGGAGTGTTGAATTTTTTGCTGACGTTGCCTTGTTCATACTGCAGTGCTTGTCATTAGAATTGCAAAACACAGAGAGTTACCTGGGTTTACAAGCCCCAATACGATACCAATCCCGGAGCTAGCCGGGGTAACCATTTTGCCTAATTTCTAACCCATCAGGTAGGCTATGATGCTATGGGATGTGAATTCTAATTGAAAACGCTTTGCTTTTTGTTGAGATTATCATCAAAGAAGATGAAATGCAGAGAAATAAGGAAAAAACAGAAAGGCTCTAAGGTCTCATGTTGGGAGTTCAAAAACAATATTACAATTGTATTCAATTTACAACAGCACAAAGTATACACGTGCCAGATTGATTAAAGAAGCTACACCTGGTAGTCATAGGCCATCTATGTCACCTAAAAGCTGCTATGACACCAAATGGAAATCATTTGAGAGGGAAAAAAATCCATTTTAAATCCGTTTAATCCACTTTAAATCCATTTCAGAGATCTATAAATTAAAAAAAATATATCTCTTGGAAGAAATGAAGAGTTTATGTACTTTGAACAAGAAACCACCCATCTGAGCCCCCAAAAAAGGTAGGTAACAAGGGTGCCTGGGTGGCTCAGTTGGTTAGGCATCGGACTTCGGCTCAGGTCATGATCTCACCCATTCGTGGGTTCGAGACCAGCGTCAGGCTCTGTGCTGCCAGCTCAGAGCCTATTGTCTGGTTCGAGGATTCTGTGTCTCCCTCTCTGCCCCTCCCCACTCACACTGTGTGTGTGTGTGTGTGTGTGTGTGTGTGTGTGTGTGTGTGTCTCTCTCTCTCTCAAAAATAAACATAAAAATAAAAAAAGGCAGGTAAGAAAGAAGTCACTATTTCCTCTTAATTTATTTGTCTCTGGATTTCAAAGCAGAGATGAGGAAGAAGAAGAAATGGCACAACATAAAGGCGTGTTTCTGAAATGACTCTCTGAAGAACTTGAGAGACGGAAGGTACTTTAGAGATCATCTAATCTCCAAGTTCCTAAATGCCGAATGTCAACGCACAGACTTGCGCCAGGCTTAGCGATTAGGAACATCAGAGTGGATTCAGTCCCCTAGTCCTCCCCAGGAGATTCTAATCTAGCAGATCTGGAAGGCTTTATTTTACTGAAACAAAGTAAGTTTTAAAAGAATTCAGGGAAGTCGGGTGTGTAGCCAGGCTGGCAAATGTTGATTTAATCGAATGGGAAAGCTGAGATCCAGAAGGGTTAGGTGCCCTCCCAAAGGGCCACAGGCTTGTTGGTGACAAAGCCAGGACCGGAGTCCAGCTCTGCAAACATCACGTCCACTGCTTTCCCAAGACAGCAGGCTGCCTGGTCAATCTTGGATACTCCTCTGTTGTTGTAACCTGCCGGGGCCGCAAATGCATCTCCAGAGACCAGCGGAGCAACCAAACAGTAAGGAATACACAAGATGGAGTCAGAAGACCTGGGCTCAAACCCAGTTTCACCAGCTTCCCAGGCTGGCAAATCCTTTGAGACAGCCTTCCCATCTGTGATATGGGAAGTAGTCCCTAATGACCACTATGAAATGGCCGTCAAACAAGACCATAGGAACAAAAGTGCTAGGACTTTTCTGGGAAAATAAAAACAGAAACGGATATGAATGCTAAATTTAGAAATAAAAATATTTTAAAAATATAAAGTATAAACATGAAAAATCTATAGCATAAAAATAATTTGGAAACTATTGTCAGTTTCATGTAAGCACTGAAATGTCATTTATACCATACTGTTTTGAAAATAATCTTACATTACACAAAAGCTTTTTGTCCTTGAAATCAGGCTCAGGAACATTTTTTTTTTTTATAAATTTTTTTTTTTAACGCTTATTCATTTTTGAGAGAGACAGATTGCAAACGGGTGGGGCAGAGAGAGAGGGAGACACAGAGTCCGAAGCAGGCTCCAGACTCTGAGCTGTCAGCACAGAGCCTGATGTGGAGCTTGAACCCACGAACCATGAGCTCATGACCTGAGCCAAAGTTGGACGCTTAACCGACTGAGCCACCCAGGCGCCCCAGGACTAGGAACATTTTAAGTTTATGAAATACAATCAGGACTACTTTCATCTTATGGATTTCATGAAGCTTGTAAAATGTGTTGAGTCATTATACGAACTGTGTAACAAGGTACAAAAACATGACAATAAAGTAAATTTTAAAAATGTAAACACCAACATCACGGCCGAGGGGAAATCTTCCTTCACTTTAATGATGTCACAGAACGCTAACGCGCCTCATGCTGAACTTCAGCTGAGGAGAGTTGTTGCGTTTTGGAAAACATCAAATTTTAAAACCAGAGGAGATACTTATTTTAAATTTTTTCCCACAACTTTTCCTGCTTTCTGTTTCCAATTAAGCTATTGGCTAATGAGTGCTCTCCCGAAGCATTCTCAGTGGCGAAAGACATTTTACAGTGCAGCACATTTTACTGTAAATCTGCCCAAGACATTCCCAACGTGGAGGAGCCCTTTCCCTGACATCTGACCGTGGATCCTTGTTTACTGAATGGTCCGCGATATCCGCCAGGGGCCTTCCCCTCCGCCCTGCCTCCAACAGAGAAGGTTCCAGGTCCTCGCAAATACATGCATCTGCAAAATTTCCCCCCAGTTTGGGAGATTAACGGAGCTAGCCATTTTTATCCTGCGAGAACATGTAAAAATCAACTATATACTTTTATGGAACAAACGAAAGAGACCAAGAGTAAAAAATATGTATGTGAAACCTTTCTGGAAACTTCCAAATGCTCTATAATCTAGAAGTAGGCTTAAGTTATTTTTAACAGGTGGCCTGGAGAAAGAATATAAGTGGCCATTAATGACAGACAGTAGCCTTTCGTATAAAAAAAACTTCTAAAGTCTTTCTTCACATATAAGAAGGGAGCGTCCCCTGGAATTGTTTGAACCACCTGCCCGAGTTCAGTGTTTCCTCTCTGTACCCTCCAGTGAGATGTCCGAGCTCCAGGGGAGACCCAGGTGCAGTTCCCAGAGGCTCTGCAACCTTCCCCGGGGGTCCCGCCCCTCGTCCCAGAGGCCACTCCCTGGTCAGGCTTACAGGATCCACTGGAGAAGGAACTCCCGGCCTCCTCAACGCATCACCAACTGCACACTTACATGTCTTAAGGAAAAGCTCTCAGTCCACTTAAAAACATAATTAAGAGGATAAAATATTGATTTAGCAGCTGTTTTAGTGGATGATTTTTTAATATGGAATTCATTTTGCATCTAATAATTTATTTTTATTCCTGGCTGACTCAGAACAATGCAATTTTACTCATAAAAAATGAATGAGGAGTGAAATCCAGTCAGGCCCGGGAGTTTGGTTCTCCGGATTAAGAGCCTAGTAAGAGGGATTTATTAGGTGTGTCTGTCGGCACTGTAGAGCCTGGGAAAACAGGCACATTTTCAACCGAGAGGCTAAGCTTGATGCATTTGTAATCTGGAGGACAGAGGACTGATCATTTTGTCGCCTTCCATGGGGCAGAGATGCTCAGGGACACCGCACCTAAATGACTTCTCAACACATCCTGACTTGAAACTTCGAGCAGGTCCCGGCACACCCGGGCCTGGGAAGAGCCCGTGAAGTACACAGATCATCATCAGGCTCACTCACATGCAGGGCCTTATGAGGTCAGACGCTGAAACCACTTTCCCCAAAGCCCGGTTCCAACCTCAGAACTCAGGAAGTGTTCCCCCGCCTGGACCACTTTCCCGCAGCCCTGGGGCACCGCCCACAATGCTCACCTAGTCACCCATCCCAATTCTCTCTCCTTCCCGTCCGGCTCATTCTCTGTCCTGAAAACCTTTCCCCGGGCTGTCCGCAACCTCCCAGTTCCTCTGTAAATAAACACGTGTGTATCTCAAAGCTTGGCACACAAGAAACCCTCTACCTCTGCCTGCACCAAACACCCATCTCTCCCGGGACCCCGACTTCCCGCAGGCCCTCCTGAGGAAGGCCGCTTGTCTTCTCGCGTCCTGCCCTCAGGAAAACCCCTTCTCATTTAAGCTGTGCTACTCAGTGCTATAGCCCCAGAAGGCCGAGAGGCTGGCCTCCCAGCTCATGGAGGCTGCTGGGGCCTGGCTCCAGCCCTCCCACCCACATCCCTCAGCACCCTCGGGGAGGACTCACTGCCCCCACAGTCTCAGGACTAATTCCACACTGACGACCCTCACCCTTCACCCTACTTTTTGAAGGACCCCTTTGGAAATTTTACGAGGACGCGTTTGGAAATTTTAATGTGACCACACCCCACTTCCGGGTCCCACATTCTTGTCCCTCTGTCCTGCTTTTCCACCTGTCCCTTGACTTCCTGTTGCCATCAGTCTTTCTCAACTTCTCCTCTTACCTGCGCCCACCAGCCCAAGTGCAGCGGGCAGCCCCCCACTCGGCACCCCTCACAGCGGCCAGGGGCCCCACAAATCCTCGTCATGACGCTCCTCTCCTTACTTAACCTGCCAATCACTTCTCTCCCCAGAACCTTATCCTCTGGCTCTGCCTGCAAAATCTTTGTGTTTCCAAGAAAGCAATTTCCCTCTATCCTAATAGAAACTCATTTTCAAACGAAGTAGAGAAAGAAGAGTCCAAACTGTTAAAGAAATGTGCTTTCAACAGTTTCAAGTTCTGTGGAAGCTACCAGCATCCTGGGAAATAGTAATTGTTAGGAGTCCTTTTAGAGAAAAGGGGAGGGTGCTTTCTAATTAGCATGTTAATTACTTATATGAAAATAAGGCATTCCATTGCTTTTATCACCAAGTTCTGAACTATTACAGACAACGAGGTTGTACTGGTCGGGGAAGCAGACAAAACATTAAATGAGATCACGTATTCAACATGTTTCAGGCAATGGGTTACTGAGAAACTTCAAGGAAATAAAAGAATTATTTGAAAAACATGTTTTTTATTCTTCCCAGTGGACACAATACTCATTCTACTCAAAACTGGTTTGAGTGGCCCAGGAGCCAGTGCAACCACGCCTCAGCCTTGCAAATGCCATGTGACATCAACCACATAAATGGAAGAATGACTGCGTATCAAGAAGAGGAAATTTGGGAATGGTTAAAACAATTCAGTAGCTTCTAGGGAGATTTCTTATTTCTCTACTCCATGAGTTTCCCAAATATCTGGGCCGAAAGCAAATGTAGTTATCCAAATGAATTCTTAGATATCGAAAATAACCCTACAAATGTTTATCCGGAAGTCGACTCATCCCACCCCCCCAGGCGGGTTTGTCCAAGAAAGGATACTTACTTGCAAATTGTAGTCTTGCAGAATTTTAACCAAGGAGTCTCTCAAATTGGGAATCTCCATTCCTTCCTTAATACGATGAATCAGGAGAATTGGGTCTACGTGCGTGCCAATGTTGTTTAGTAAGCCAGTAATAAATGCTGCAAAATAGCACATGCGATAATTAGGACATAAGCAGTTTACATAGTGCAGTTTTAGGCCAAAAGTGACTCAAATAAAAACTTATTTCCTTTATTTTTTTTTAAGCTTATTTTTATTTTGAGAGAGAGAGAGAGAGAGAGAGAGAGAGAGCGCGCGCGCGCGCGGCAGGGGGGCAGAGAGAGAGGGAGACAGAATCCCAAGAGGGCTCTGCACTGTCAGCCCAGAGCCCAATGTGGGGCTTGAACTCCCAAACCACGAGATCATGACCTGAGCTGAAGTCAAGGGTTGGACGCCTAACCAACTAAGCCACCCAGGTGCCCCCCAAATTATTTCCTTTAAAGGAACAGCTCGAGAGCAGATGAGGACTTCAGAACACAGCCTGCCATGCTGATGCCTAACATTTACCGAGAGTTTACACTATGGCTTGGCTCCCCCTTTTCTCCAATGTTCGGCAAGGTAGCAGTGTTGTTTGCCTCCATTTTACAGAAAAGGGAAATGGGGTGGTTGCCTGATTCATCCAGGGCCACATACCTAGCAAGTCAAAAGCCAAATTCACTCCCAGGCCAGACCCCGGGCCAGGTCATGCTGTGCTCCGTTTCACCCACCCTGCCTCCTTGAAGGTCGGTAAACGACGACTTTCTCACACTGAGTTAGATTCTCAAAGATGCACGCGCATGTGACAATCTACATCTGCAACTGACTTGAACCGCATTATCCTCTTGCATCTCTGATAAAAAGACAATCCCGAGAGCAGTTTCTAAAACTTGAGAGCCTTGGAACAGAGAAGCCTTCTTACTAAAATAGCGAAAGGAAGGGAGCAGACTTTGAACCACTGTTGCCAGTTTTGGAATCATTTCTAGATCTTCAAAAGAGGGCCTGGGTTACTGCTGGGTGATTGCGTATTTCTTTCCGAAATGGGAGCCCTGGAGGCGGACAATCCCGTGGCGGCGACACACTCATGCTCCTGGAGCTACACTGAGGCAGTACAGCGGGACGGAGAGACGCCAGTTACTGTCCCAGCAAACATCCAAGGACCGTCAGTGTCTAGTGACAGTTCTAGGGGTCCATAAAAAGGCACTGGCAAGGCTTTACATTTTCAAAATAAAGGCCCCTGTATACAAATTGGAAAAACAAAACTCAGCCGGATCACATTTACTGAGTTTGGTATGGTAGGTAAGAAGATGTTGACCGGGACACAGTGAATATCATCAGGTTAACCACCTGTTTATCACATTCAGGTCATGCAATGTGATGGGGCCCCAGGCTTCTCTGCGCAGGAGAAGCACTGGAAGTCGTTACAAGGTACTTAGCCTATTTTTATCACAGATACTTCGCCCTATTTTCCACCCAGTGGGTCTTGAGATCATTCTTACTCTAGATGTCACTGGCTGTATTGAGAGATAAGAGGCCTGATCGCAGATGGGCTTTTCTGCTTACGCGGTTTGTCGATGGAATATAAAATCAGGTCTTCCCAGAGTTCTCCGTCGTCTTGCTCCTTGGCGAATTCAATCGCTTTATCAACATCGTGCAACTCCTCCGTGATCATCTTCAGGGCACTTCGGCTATTGCCCATTCGGCCTAGCAAAGATGGGAGAAATACTTCATTTAGAATCTTTTTTTTTTTTATTAAAATTTTTTTTTAACGTTTTTATTTATTTTTGAGACAGAGAGAGACACAGCACGAATGGGGGAGGGTCAGAGAGAGAGGGAGACACAGAATCTGAAACAGGCTCCAGGCTCTGAGCTGTCAGCACAGAGCCCAATGCGGGGATCGAACTCACAGACCATGAGATCATGACCTGAGCCAAAGTTGGACACGTAACCGACTGAGCCACCCAGGCACCCCTAGGATCTTTTAATAAAACATTTTTAAAGAAATCGCCTACCTCTTGTTTATGCATCTCTGGTCTTGAAGGCTACTGTTTTCTCATGTGACATTAGCCTTTACTATTTAAACACAGTGAAATAATGAATCTCCCTATTTACTGGGTGTTTCCTTTGTGGTAAGTACTCATGTAAGTGCTTCACATAAATTACATCATTTAACCGACACTATAATCCTACGAGGGATGTTCTAGTAATATTTCTGTCTTACGGAAGAGGACACAGAAACATTAATAACTTGCCAAGATCATACAGCTACTATGCGGCAGGTCTGAAATCTGACCCAGTCTGTCAGATTCCGACTTCCCTCTGACAGACGTGTATTTCTTTTGGACACATTCATACCCAAACACAGTTAAGACTTAAAGGTCCTGGAGTCATTCTGCCTCTTGAGGTAGCTCTGGATTTGCTCTTTTGATACGCTTTGTGGCAAATGCAAGTTCAACTATCAAGTACCTCATTTCCTTCTCTCCAAGTTCAGGGGAAAGCCTTCCAACTGCCCTCATTAAATGAAATTTTTACCAACTATGCTTTTATTCGGTTATCTTTACACACTTTGCCCACTGATCTACTGGTATTTTAATGGCTTTAACAGTTTCCACGAGTCTTTAATACAGTACATGTAGAAAGCTTTACTCAGAGGCGGGACAGCAAGTGCCAGCCCTGTGGCAGGAACCAGTAGCGGGTCTCAAATCCTCCTCGTTCTGAGCCGCCATTATCCGGTGATAATAGCTGGCCTGGGAATAAAATGAGATCCCAATCTGTCGTACCTTCTATAGCATCCTGTTTGTCCTACAAATATTATTCCCATTGTCTTAGGTCTTTAAAATGGTTAATTTTTAAAATGTGTAGGATTTTAAAGTTTTTATAACTTTAAAAAAGGAGATTATGTCTCCCTTTGTAAGTCCTCTACTTCCTTGTCTGCTAAGACAATGTGACATTGTGACAAAAATCTACCCAACTGGAGTATTTTTAGGGAAGAGATGCTGGAGAAACACCTAATGTCTGAACTCTGTGCTTATACCACAAATATCTGCATAGAGCTTCCTTGGGAAACCTTCAGGAATCCACCCTGCTTCTTTGCAAGTGGTTCATTTAGGAGGAATGGGAAAGACAGTAGGTCCTGCGCCCTTGGTACAAAAACTATGACACATACGGAGGCCATGCCAGAGGCCTAGGGGCAACTCAGAACTAGATTATACCAAACAGTTTTCCTCTCTCCAAAATGTCCACATTCAACCGCATTTTCTCTGGTCACTTAAAGTGTGATTACTGACAATGAACATTATTTTCTACCAAGATCATGGTAAAATAGGCTGACATTTTTTTTTTTTAATTTTTTTTTTAACATTTATTTTTGAGACAGAGAGAGAGAGAGAGAGAGAGAGAGAGAGAGGAGAGAGAGAGAATGCGCATGAACAAGGGAGGGTCAGAGAAAGAGGGAGACACAGAATCTGAAACAGGCTCCAGGCTCTGAGCTGTCAGCACAGAGCCCGACGCGGGGCTCGAACTCACGGACCGCGAGACCATGACCTGAGCCGAAGTTGGATGCTTAACCGACTGAGCCACTCAGGCGCCCGGCTGACATTTTTTTTTTTTAAATAGACAAACTCGCCAACCCATCTACAGTTTATTTGTGATGTGTCAGCTGATACAGTCTGGTTTATTACACAAAACGAAGATGTTATCTCAGTAGCATTTATTAAATAACGTTTCCTTCGCTACTGAGCTGTGAAGTCTCCTTTTCCATATGTTAAATTCTTACAGGGAACAGGCTCTAAGCTTTGTGTGACCGTGGTCTAAAGCTGATGTCCATTCTTAGACAATTTACATGACACCATCGCCCCGTTGTGTAGCTTACAGGGACCAAAGGGAGTAAATGCTACTTACTCAGAAGATAAATTGTCTCTTCCACAAAGTTTCTCTGTTGACAGATCTCAAGAGCCTTCAAACAGAACAGGGTAAAAATGTCACTCTGGCTTATCAGGCAAGAATAAATTTCAACAGACTCACTTACACATAGATGCTCGAGAGAATTTTTCCATTGCTTCCCTTTAAAAACAAAAAGTGAACAACACCCAAGTCTTAGGTTTTGCTGGTGGCTGGCCTCACTCGCTTCTCAGGTGACGGACTGAACAGAATTTAACCGGTAATGTATTTGAAATAATGCAGAACCTTCCATGAGCAAAGGCAGAAGAGAAGGACTTTCCCACCAGGCTTTCTCTCGATGTGACTTCAGGTTTCTTCAGAGCACTGCTCCCCACCTAATTCCCAGTCACCACTTTCAGCTCCCTGTCCCTCCACCAGAACGCAAGCTCTGGGAAGGCACTGCTGTTCATCGCGGCACGTTCCCAGCACCGAGTGGACCACAGCTCAGTGGTCTGATGCACAAACAAGCACACAGATCAGATATTTCCACTGCTGGCTCACAGGGTTTGAAACAGAACGCTGGGCAAGGGTCTGTCAAAAGCCGAGAGGGGGAAAAACCATATGTGACCATCAAAAAAGAGATCTCAAAAAAGTGATCTCAAAAAAGAGATCCAGTACAGAAACGAGGGACTCTACAGGTGACTGCATTTCCTTAAGCCTAAGAAAAAAGACACACCGTGTCCATAAATACTTGCATACTTGAGAACGGGCTGGCACACATTTACCATACACTCTACTGGGCACTGGAGGGTCACGTCGGATGGAGATGCGAAGGGGACGGTAGTAAAGATAATGCTGATGCTGATGTCGCCAGGGAAGTTGGCTGGGGGCGGGGTGGGGGAGAGCTCTCCTTGCAAGGAGGTAGCACGCGACCGCTGCACTCCAGGGAGGCTCACAGAGAGGCAACAGCACACAATCCCGTGACCAGGGAGGCACGAATAGAAGGCCAGGTGCACAGACACGGGACATGAGCCCCGGTTTATGGAAGAGGTGTGGCATCAGAACTGGGTGCGGTATGAGGAGAGATCACCCGGAAACCTCATCTCCCACCCCACCTACCTGTGTAACCTTCCTACTGCGTTGCTGTGCTCTGACAGCCGAGAATCTTCGCTGGGGCCTATGAGACATCCACGATCTGCTCTGCCTTTGCCTTTCTGGGCAGCAACACCTCACACTCCGCTCACCCCTCCCCTGCGGTCCCTTGGCCTGGAAGGCTGCCCTCCCTTCCCCCAAACCCCCTCCCCCGCCCCGCCCATTCAGGCAAATATTCCTTGGGCCCCCCAGCAGGCCAGACCCCAGGTACTCAGCCTCGGGGCAGCCCGCACACTTCTTCCCCACGATGACCTACCGGGCGTTAACCACCCCTAACCGCCTGCTCTCCGCAGCCCGGGACCACGTGACTCGAGCCCTGAGCCCTGTGCCCTGCACGATGCCTGGCTCCTAGTGGGTGTGCAGGAAATCTTTTCTTTTAAACAGATGGAGTAGGCAGAAAAGGTTTCAGGAGGAAGATTATTGGGTTGCGTAGTCATTTAAAAACCCAATGGTTGGGTTAAAAAAGCCAATGGTTGTTTTAAAAACAAGAACAAGGCGATAAAAAGAACAGCGCAAGTTCAGCAGCTCTTTGGGCTAATGACCCCTCTTGGAAAATGGCAGCAGGATCAGGTTTGGAGTTCTCATTTTTGACTTAAAATTTTTTGTGTAGAATATAGATTTAAATGTGCCTCTGGTTAGAGATTAACAGCTAAAAAGGGAGGAAAAAATGCTGATCGTAGAAATCGATGTTAACCAAACATTAAAGAAAGGAAAAACAACCCTTGCCTCAGAATGACAGGGAGGAGTTTGAGGTACACAAATTATTTAAGTGAGGAAACGAGAAGACTAGAAGGTCACGATGAAGAGGAAACACTCTTAGTTGGATGGCCCACAAGATTCTTTAGCAGTTACATGGCAGGGGCGCCTGGGTAGTTCAGTAGGTTAAGCGTCTGATACGTGGTCTCGGCGTAGGTCGTGATCTCACGGATTTGGGGGTTCGAGCCCAGCATCACACTCTGCGCTGACAGGATGGAGCCTGCTTGGGATTCTCTCTCTCCCTGTCCCTACCCCACTTGTGCTGTCTCTGTCTCTCTCAAAAAAAAAAATAATAAACTAAAAAAAAATTAAAAAAAAAATGTTATGTGGCAGAGGTTACCCCCCAATATCCTTTACCCATTTTCTGTAGTAATAAGATTTCTGGTGGGTGTGTGACTGCTCAGAATTTAAAAAACAGCCTTCCTAGCCACAGGGGAGCGGTGTGACTAACGTCTCCCACAGAGATGAACCGGCAACGTGGCAGCTTCTGGCAATCTTAAGAAGCAATGCGAGTCAACGCTTTTTCTTATTTTTAGTGCTTTCACCCAATCTTCTCCCGGAAACATGAATGATACTATCTTATACCTCCAGCTCGAGGTCCTACAAGGTGAGAGACCAGGAGAAAAGACCGCGTGGCGGCCACCACCGACAGGGCTCTGCCACCTGGACTTCCATGTGGCTACTCTGCTGAAGCCACTATTATTTTGGGATTTTTATCGCTCATAGCTGAACCTAATCCTAACTAACACCTAGAAGATCTTCCTTTGTTTTGATCAAAAACACGATTTACCCTATCTCTATACCGTCAGGTCCATAAATGAACCATCATCACAAACAATGTAACTTTCTTACGGATTCCTTACCCTTCTGGGATGTTCTAGAGCAGAGACAGGATACACATGTGAGCAGTTAAATTGTGAAAGGAAACAGCAAACAAATATGAAGTCCAGAGGACCGGGGACCATTCCAACAAAAAGTTATAAAGAAACCAGCTGAGGACCTTGACTCCTGCGAGCTGCTAGACAGACGGACAGCTTATGGCTGGGTGAGACTATGTTGTGTGATATGACCGGACAGGTAGAATGTTTAAAGGAAGATGGTGTGACTAAAGAGTATACTGCTTAGTTTATTACCAAAAGGTATCTATAAGTCAGTTTCATACTGGGAAATTTGCTGACACTAAAGTACCAGAAGTTTCCAACAAAGCCATCTCCCCTTCTCTTGAGCATTTAAGAACATGTCTGTCTCAAACCACACAGACTTTGTAGCCTGAGGACTCACCTGAGCTGTCTAAGACAGCAGTCTCTTGCATGTAGCTATCAAATTCAAATTAAAAATTCAGTTCCTCACTAGATGCTTTTCGACCACCTGACTGTCCCACGTGGCTCCTGGCTATCTTGTCAGGGCAGCACAGTTTCATCACTGTAGAACATTCCACAGGATGATGCTGCCAGCTCTGTTTGGATATTATGAAAAATGACAAGTCATGTGGGAAGAAACGTCTAAAGGCAAGTCTGAAGTCAAGAATGGTCTGGAATGCAAGCAGATGTATAATAACAAGCTCAAAGATAATCTGAGTCTCTGAAATTTGAGTTTCCCAGATTTTTAAATGTTTTAGGACTACTTTTTGACAGTATCTGAAATTATTCTTCTTTTCTCTTATATGAGAGAGCAGAGACTCTAGAAATCTCACCGATTCTGAGTAAACTGTAAAAAGAAAATATTTCTGGTACACAGAATTTTTCTATTATTGACATAGTGCATAAAACCATGTTTCCCTAGATTCTTGAATGTTCTTGGGCCACAGTGCTCCCTCTAGAGGAAACAGTAGGGAAACTAAGATTTTTAAAGCCAAAAAGGAGGGAGACAGACAGACACAGAGACCAACACAGACACAGACAGAAAGGGAGAATCATAACAAAAATAAAAGGAAAAATAATAATGACAGAAGTGGAGTAAAAAATGATGCAGAAGTAATGTTTTAATTTTCCTTTTCCCGATTTCATATAAAGGCAAGGAACAAAGTGAGAAATTTGGGGGTAACTAACAAGAACCTGATCATCTATAAATTAAATAATAACTTCCACCCAGACTTGACCCGGCCATCATTTATCCAGTATACAGTATACTCTTTAAAGGTCACTAATGGGAATCCATAAACTTTGCATCTCCCAGCTTTACTTCTCCAAGTTCATAAATATTGCCACCTTATAAATGCCATAACAAATGAGGGAGATCTTAAATTCAGGTATCAATTTCCAAAGCTGCACAGCTGATATTCTGCTTTTATCTATTCTAGGCATAAACAAGTGAGATTTGTAAATGAAAACTAGTACCTGTTGACAATTTAGTTTAAAAACTGATGTCTTCTGGGGCGCCTGGGTGGCTCAGTCAGTTAAGTGTCTGACTTCAGCTCAGGTCATGATCTCATGGTTCGTGGGTTCGAGCCCCGCGTCGGGCTGTGTGCTGATAGCTCAGAGCCTGGAGCCTGCTTCAGATTCTGTGTCTCCCTATCTCTCTGCCCCTCCCCTACTCATGCTCTGTCTCTCTCTCTCTCTCTCTCAAAAATAAATAAAAACATTTAAAAAATTAAAAAAAAAAAACAACTGATGCCTTTCATGATTCTTGCAATACTAAGGATTATCTTCATTACCATTGTTATTATTTTAATTAACATTTTAAACCTGAGAAATGATTCCTCACCATCCCGGAAAGACTAGGGCATCTAACTTAAGAGATCTAAGTTCCAAGTCTGGGCCCTCTGACTTATTAGCTCTAGACTGGGTTTTGTTTCTTTCAATTCCTGAAGACTCAGCTTGTTGGGGATAAAATGACTTTATCCACCTACCTGTGCTTTTGTAGAGATTAAATAAAAATAAGGTACATGAAAACACGGCACATGTTATAAGGCACAATGGAAACATAAACGATTTTTATGGTCTTTTAAAATTGCTGTCGATGTTATAAATACCTACCACCTCTGTTATCTTCTTTAGAAGGAACAACAGTTTCATAAAGGCTTATGATTAGTTTTAGAATTTAGGAGTTGTGGTGATTTTAAATCCTGAACTCTGGTCTTTGATAACTACTGCTGCCTTGTGAATGCCACTTCCTTACAGGGCTTCTGATGTGATGTCAGAATCTCTATAAAGTTTTGGCCAAATATTATCGATTGTGGGATTTCAAGCAATACAAACTAAGTTTTACTGGGATTCTTGAAGATTTCACCCAGCCATCATTTGAAGTCACTCTACCTCTCAACAATTACCCAAATCCCCACAAAGGCAGAAAACCAGAAAAAGACAGAACTATTCTGCCAGAAGTGAATTATCAACAAGAGGGGGTCAACATGTTTTGAATAAAGCC
Organism: Acinonyx jubatus; assembly: GCF_027475565.1. Taxonomy (NCBI): domain Eukaryota; kingdom Metazoa; phylum Chordata; class Mammalia; order Carnivora; family Felidae; genus Acinonyx; species Acinonyx jubatus. Next base: position 92,510,808 of record NC_069383.1, read on the forward strand.
CTGAAACGTTAGGCCCTTCCCAGTTAAATTAAAATGAACACCAAAATACCACCCAAGCATTTATAGGACTAAACATCTATCCACTCTTCTGAAACAGAGATTTCTTTGGTAGGGGCATTAAAAAATTTAAGTACTTAACTTTGTATTTAATAGAAAATGATACAAATTTACTGAGTCTCTCTTTAGACAGAACAGGTGCACCTGTACTCATGACCTTGACTTCACAGTTAGCATGCTTGGCATGCATTTCATGGGGGGCAAATTTGCTTTTTATAAATTGCTAGTTTTTTCAGGTTATAAGTAAATATAGAATGAATTCGTTCTTTTTCAGGCTATAAGTAAACATACAAGGATTTCTAAGATGATTAAATGTCTATAAAGTTCTCCTTTCTAGGGAAAAAAGAATGAGATCCTTCATGAGTTACTAAAGTGTATCTTCTTTAAGACGGCATTATGTACCTGAGCAAGGATAATGATGTATTTTTGTGCGAATATACAGATGGATATACACAATGGATCCTGATGAAAGATAATCTCTTATGAAGAAGTCTCAAGGATCTGTAACAGGAAAGCTCATCTAGAAAGTTCTAAAAAGGTAGCTTGTTGACTTGATTATTTTTAATGGCATGTCTGTACCATAACCAGCTCTAATTCATTTTATTCAAAATTCTCTTTCAGTGGAAAACATGAGATTACTTAAAACATAATCAGCTTCAAAATGCTTCTGTTGAATTCATTTACATGCAACTGGCTCTTCTCAGTGGATCAGGGAGAAAAATTCTAAAAGGTCTATATGATGCTCTACGCAAGTTCTAGGTATTGCAAGTGCCATTCGTAGGTCTGCAATTTTCTGAGGCTCCCCTTTTAGGTAGAACAGCGTGCCTTCTGTTGAACACTACTAGACTGGAAAACGCCTGATGGGTTGAAAGGGTGAGAAATGCCAACATCTTGGGATCTGGGTGGCACCCCCACACCTGAGTTCTGTGAATGAGAAGGAGCCCGGGGAGGCGGCTGGTCACGGCTGACTCCTCAGACAGAGACCCACACCCAGCGTCAGCCCCTCCTCCTGGAAGCAAATGTCATTTCCTCAGAAAGTGAGATACGAACGGAGGGGCACTGTTCAAAGAGTAAGAGTCTCACTTTCGTCCTCTAGATTACAGAGTCTGTAGCGGCAAGAGGGAAACCTCTCTTTTATTTTGTAGAGTAAGATGATGGATTTCCAAATTTATTCTTGGGAAAATGTCTTAGGACCCAAATTAAAAAGGTTAAAAGTTTTTCATCAACTAATATGCAGGCAAGATATTTTTTCATTAAGTACAGATTTTGAAAATCAACTGAGCTGAAATCGGTTCATAATAAATCCAATACATTTATCAACATGGCTGAAGAAGCAACTCTAGACATGGTCAGTGCACGTCAACTGCATTACCATCCATCAATTCCTTTCTTTAAGTTTTTATTTATTTATTTTGAGAACAAGTGGGAGACAGAGACAGCATGTGAGTGGGGGAGGGGCAGGGAGAGAGACTCCAAGCAGCCCCTGCACTGTCAGTGCAGAGCCCAGTGCAGGGCTCGAACCCACAGACCATGAGATCATGACCTGGGCCGAAACCAAGAGCTGGACACTTAACCAACTGAGCCACCCAGGTGCCCCTGAATCAACTTCTCAATACATATCTCTTAGGGTCAAATACATTTTTGTTTTGTTTTGTTGATACATACAGCTGACTAAAAAGTATTTGTTACCTGGCCATCTGAATTCAGGAAGATACCTATAGATGTTAGACAGCATTCCAGACAGCAAGAAGAACCACGGGAAACAACACTTGTGGCCTTGGATTGCTCAGTTTCTAGTACCAACATGGTAGGTATCAACTGTGTTGAAAGAGCAGGCTCATGAAACTTACTAGTTCATGTGCAGTCCTAACTAGAATCTTGTACGTAGTCATTTATTCACCCACTCATGGTACAACAGACATTTAGGAAATGTCTAATGAGTGCTGGCTGCTGGGTTTATCAAAAATGAGTGAGACAAACTCCTTGTCCTTTAAAGAATGTACAGGATAGTGGGAAAGAGACTAGCAATTTATTATAATTATAATGTTATGTAGCATAAGAGAGAAATACAGAGACGCCAATGATGTGGATGTGGAAAGCAGACAGGGCGCAGGACCTAAGTTACTGACCTTGAGTCTGAGACAACCGCCTCCGGCTTGGGGTAGCCTGGGTCTCCCTCCTAGGTTGCTCTGAGGCCCCACTCTGACCCTGGTAAACTGACTCGGACTCCTGATACCATTTTTTTTTTAAATGTTTATTTATTTTGAGAGAGAGAGAGAGGGTGTGAGCAGAGGAGGGACAGAGAGATACACACAGAATCAAAGTAGGCTCCAGGCTCTGAGCTGTCAGCACAGAGCCTGACACGGGGCTCAAATCCACCTGAGATCATGACCTGAGCCAAAGTTGGAAGTTCAACCGACTGAGCCATGCAGCGCCCCGCTGATACCGTTTTTGCTTGATGGTTGATGGAGTCCTAGACCCCGGATTAAACATTTATTCCAATTAAACCTGGAGCAGAAATGCTCTAACTCTTCACCAAAATCTTAGCCAACAGGACCTCCAGTTCTCATCAGGATGCCCCAGCATTAAGTGTATGGGATGAGTCTGTCACTTACCTTTTCTTTTCTTTTTGTTTAAAGTTTATTTATTTATTGAGAGAGAGAGAGAAAGAGAGAGAAAGAGAGAGAGAGAAAGAGAAAACACGTGAGTAGGGTAGGGGCAGAGAGAGAGAGAGAGAGAAGAGAGAGAGAATCCCAAGCAGGCTCTGTGCTATCAGAGTGGAGTTCGACTTGGGGCTCCAACTCACAAAGTGCAAGATCACGATCTGAGCTGAAACCAAGAGTTGGACGCTTACCCGACCGAGCCACCCGGGCGCCCCTGTGACTTACCTTTTCAAGTGGGCAATGGGTACTATCTCGGAGAAAGGGAAGTAAGTTTGGTCGATCATACTCAGCATAAAGGCTAATCTGCTTTTCATGGTAGCGCTGCCCTTTATGATGGTCTCTCTTGAAAAGTTTATGCAGATACTAAAAGGAACAAAGGAATAAACCATGAATATGAGAGTAAGAAAAACAATACCTGTTTACACTGCTGTGTTCGATTCGAAATAGCCTGGGGGAAAAGCAGATTTCAGGAAAATCTCTAGGTGGAGGAAAAGTGGAAAGAGCACCTTCAGAAGAGCAAGGACATTCTGGTAGTCTTTCGAGAATGGCCTTGAGTGACCTGGTTCTACTAACCAGCCATGTGACCTCAACAGGTCACTGACCTCTCTGTGATGGAGTCTATCCGCAAAAATCTCACGGGGTTGTTGGGAGGACTGAATGAGTTGCCAGGTGTAAAACACTCGGATCCATAATGGCATTTACTAAGCACTAGAGAAAGGTTAATAATAGTTATTAATATCATTACCATCGTCCGCTTTGCCTCAGAAGTAAAATGCTTGATTAGTGGCCTTCCTAAATCCTAAAAATTCTGGTCTTCTACATTAAGGGGGTACAGTCATGGGACAAGAGTATGTTCTTAGAAGCTCAAGCAACAAGTGCTAAATTAACTCTCACACATTCCGCATCTGCTAAGCCTTGTTGAGGTCTGTGTCTGCAATGACATGCTGCGTGTTCTGGTGACATCCAAGGTTAAAAATCAAGAGGAGTACAGGTGTCCTGAGCCAATTTTCCAAACCAATTCCTTTCCCTAACCTGTCTGAAAAAGTGAATGAACCTCAAAGGAAGTGAGTCATTCACTTTCTACTCAGAGGCAAGATTAAGCCTATCAATACATTATACCGAAGTCAGAAATCCACGTCTGATGTGTACTTAGTGTTCAGTGTAAACACACACCCCGTTACCCACCCAAGGCGGACAGTCCTGATGGCACCTGTCACATAAAGTACATTCCCACCTTGAGTGAACTGGTTTGTGAGGAACGGGGCCTCGGTTTGCCCCTGACGCTGTGACTGTAACTGGGTTAGCTGGAGTTGGACACTCACTAAATGAGTCTAAGCACGACACATGCACGCAGAGAAACGGCTCCTCAGGTCAACCCTTCGTGTCTCCCCAAGGCCAGAAGGGGGCAGAAAGTGGCTGGCACTCCACGGTGGCCTGATGGCGGCCCTGCCTGTCCCCTGGCACTGGGGTCGGTGTGTGAGCAGGACACTCGGTGCAGGTCGCCAGAGGTGCAATGGAATGGGAAGGCTCAGTCACATCTGCCAAGGCCAATTTTCAGAGACCTTATGTTGCCTGACAGGGGAGAGGAGCCACTTTGAGGGGAGCCATTTTGATGGGCGCTCTCACCATTTCACCACTGCACTAATTACCACGCAGGGACCTCCCACCGGCAGTCCTGTCTCAAGCTTCAAGCAGACCAGAAATCATTGCTTTATAAACAAATCCCAAAGTGGCCAGCATGGTGGCGCCTTGCTTGTTAAAGCGGACAATCTTGAGATTTCCAATCGTGAACGCTATCACAATAGCATCTGCACAACCCCTGACTGAAACAAAACAAAGTACCTCACATTCCCATCCTGGAGTCTTCAAAAAGCTTCTTGCGTGAAACTGACTTCTGATTAAAGACTCCATCCCCTGAGCCTCCTCTTGGGGTGCAAAGAGGTGGGCAAAGATACAAGAGCCCCCAGTGAATTTTTTTCTTTTTAATTTAAATCCAAGTTAGTTAACATATAGTGTAATAATGGTTTCGGGAGTAAAATTTAGTGATTCATCACTTACATATAACACCCTGCGCTCATCCCAACAAGTGTCCTCCTTAACGCCCCTTGTCCATTTAGCCCATCCCCCCACCCAACACCCCACCAGCAACTCTCAGTCTGTTCTCTGTATTTAAGAGTCTCTTATGGTTGCCTCCCTGCTTTTATTTTTTCTTCTCTTCCCCTATGTTCATCTGTTGTGTTTCTTAAATTCCACATATGAGTGAAATCATATAATATTTGTCTCTCTGACTTATTTTGCTTAGCATAATACATTCTAGTTCCATCCATGTTGTTGCAAATGTCAAGATTTCATTCTTTTTGATCACCAAGTAGAATTCCATATCTACACCACACCTTCTTTATCCATTCATCAGTTGATGGACATTTAGGCACTTGCCGTAATTTGGCTTTTGTTGATGGCGCTGCTACAAACATCGGGGTATATGTGTCCCTTCGAAACAGCACACCTGTATCCCTTGGATAAATACCTAGTAGTACAATTGCTGGGTCACAGGGTAGTTCTATTTTTAATTTTTTGAGGAACCTCCATACTGTCTTCCAGAGCGGCTGCACCAGTTTGCATTCCCACCAGCAGTGCAACAGTGTTTCCCTTTCTCCACATCCTCCCCAACATCTGTTGTTTCCTGAGTTAACTTTAGCCATTCTGACAGGTGTGAGGTGGTATCTCACTGTGGTTTTGATTTGTATTTCCCTGAGGACGAGGAGTGATGTTGAGCATCTTTTCACATGTCTGTTAGTCATCTGGATGTCTTCTTTGGAAAAGTGTCTGTTCATGTCTTCTGCCCATTCCTCCACTGGATTGTTTGGTTTTGGGGTGTTGAGTTTGATAAATTCTTTATTGATTTTGGATGCTAATCCCGTATCTGGTATGTCATTTGCAAATATCTTCTCCCATTCTGTCAGTTGCCTTTTAGTTTTGCTGATTGTTTCCTTCACCATGCAGAAACTTTTTATCTTGATGAGGTCCCAACAGTTAATTTTTGTTTTTGTTTCCCTTGCCTCTGGAGACATGTCTAGTAAGGAGTTGCTGCAGCTGAGGTCAAAGAGGTTGCTGCCTGTTTTCTCCTGTAGGATTTTGATGGCTTCCTATCTTACTTACATTTAGGTCTTTTATCCATTTTGAGTTTTATTTTTGTGTATGGTGTAAGAAAGTGGTCCAGGTTCATTCTTCTGCATGTCACTGTCCAGTTTTTCCAACATCATTTGCTGAAAATACTGTCTTTTTTTTCCCCATAGGATATTCTTTCCTGTTTTGTTGAAGATTAGTTGGCCACATATCTGTGGGTCCATTTCTGGGTTCTCTATTCTGTTCCATTGATCTGAGTGTCTGTTTTTGTGCCGGTGCCGTACTGTGTTGATGATCACAGCTTTGTAATACAGCTTGAAGTCTGGAATTGTGATGCCTCCTGCTTTGGTTTTCTTTTTCAACATTACTTTAGCCATTCGGGGTCTTTTCTGATTCCATACATATTTTAGGATTGTGTGCTCTAGCTCTATGAAGAACGCTGGTGTTATTTTGACAGGGATTGCACTGAATGTGTAGACTGCTTTGGGTAATATAGACATTTTAACAATATTTCTTCTTCCAATCTATTAGCATGGAATGTTTTTCCATTTCTTTGTGTCTTCTTCAATTTCTTTCATAAGCTTTCTAAAGTTTTCAGTGTACAGATCTTTTTTACCTCTTTGATTAGGTTTATTCCTAAGTATTTTGTGGTTTTTGGTCCAATTGTAAGTGGGATCAAGCCCCATCAAATTTGATGCCCACAGTCCTACTGGACCCATCTATTTTCTCTGAAGCCTTTTCTCATATCATTTTTAAAAGACACAGAAGACATGCACTCCTGCTTTATTTAGAGAATCCAAGTAGCCTCTCAAGGAAGTCTAGAATAGGCCTTAGCAGTACTACCACTGAGGCCAAAGGAGAGAAGAGGGATGAGCTAGCATGAGGGTGAAGGACAGAAAAATGGGGCTCTGTTTTTGGATCCTTCTGAGGTGTTGTAATTTATGCTGCAGTTGTATTCAGTGGTAACTCCAGAAGCAAGGTGCTTACTCCTTGCTTCTGGACACAGTTTGGTGATACAAACATGAATATGATAACTTTTCTTAAAATCACAATTATGAGTCAAAGTTAAAGTACCCAATCTGTAATTAGTCCCTAGCGGGGGGGGGGGGGGGGGCAGGTCAGAGCAAAACTAATTGCGGATTATGGTGTGTGGTCAAACCTCTAATCCGAGTAGTGACGGGAGCGAATTCACGCCAATATCCCCCACCAATACGGACAGGTGGCTCGACCACTGTGTGGTTAAAAGGGCAAATGAAGACAGTCATGCTCACCACGTGTTGCAACTCTGGTCTGTCTTCTAATTCTTCCACCACCTTTTTAATCTAGGGAGAAAAGGAATTTTTAAACATGGAGTTACAGGGGGACACAAACATAGCTGCAAGATTATCTGATAAACAGCTCTCTTCCTCATGGCTAGGGTGCTCTCAGGCACTCATCTGGCAACACATATGAAAACAAAGGACACTCACTGAAATTTTATCTTCATTGTCCAAAAGCATGTCAACGGCTTTCTGAAATAAAAAAAAGTAGCCACAGTCATTGACACGTGCTGTGTTAAGAGGACACTGAACACAGTGTACCTTGCATGCCGTCAGTTCACGGTGGAGGGTTTCTTTTCCACACATACGGGTTCCTCTGCATTATAACAGCCCTTAAGGGAGATATTTGTAAAGGAACGTATTTTAATGTGTCTCAATCTGAGGACTGCGCGTTTCGCATACCACTAAAACACTGTCCTGCTACAACTCACCAAACACCAAACATCTCGTCTACACATATTCCAGCCTCCGTGTTGTTGGACGTAACTTCACAGGCACTCCTGTCACTCGTGCTAGCTACGGAGAGCGTACTGTTCCCAGGACCACAAAAGTGAGCTTCGCTTCCTGCCGCCTGAACCTTCACTGAGACCCTCTACGGATTTCACAGGTGTAAGGGGCTGGTCTTATGTGCAGAAGAGGCTGAGAGCCAGGAAAACAATTAGATACCTGGAGTCTCCTACGGATACAAATACTTTCGGGATTTACTTTATTGACCTTTAACATTCACGAAACACACATGAGACTGTGTCTGTAACAACAGGGAGTGAGAAGACAGCCCATCAGACGGAGTGTCATTCGTGATACCTGAGCCTGGGTCCTGCTCTTGAGTCTGCTGCTGCCTACCTACCCACTCCACTGGTTTCCCCTCTAAAATGTGACGATGGTAGAGATTATCCTTAAGGCATCTTCTAATTAGAAAACTCTGATTCTTCAACTTTGGTTCATACTCTTGAACACCAGTTAGTCTCAGCTCGTTCATCATTTTTTTCTACAGCTACACATGTCAAACTCGGCTCTGGAGACACATGGCGGGAATGGGGGGTAGGAATAAGGGGAGAACAGATAAGGTGAAATGTAATTAATTTTTATATAAGCACTTCATCCTCTTTTTTTTTTTTTTAATTTTTTTTTCAACGTTTTTTATTTATTTTTGGGACAGAGAGAGACAGAGCATGAACAGGGGAGGGGCAGAGAGAGAGGGAGACACAGATTCGGAAACAGGCTCCAGGCTCCGAGCCATCCGCCCAGAGCCTGACGCGAGGCTCGAACTCACGGACCGCGAGATCGTGACCTGGCTGAAGTCGGACGCTTAACCGACTGCGCCACCCAGGCGCCCCAAGCACTTCATCCTCTTAATCTTAATCATCTTGTGCCAGAGAAGCAGCCCCTCTGCCCCTGAACTTCTTCAGAACTGCACTCATTCTTTTTAGATCGGCAGTCCTGAAGGACTTGAACCATTCAGTACAAAAAAAGGGTGAAAAGCATCTTTCAGGGAAAAAAAAAGTGGATTTAGCTTCTATTTAAGTTTAAGTTTATGACGACTAATTTGTAGCATTAGCATAATATGTACATAATATACATGTATACGTGCATACATAATATAGTGCAGAACATCCTTTAATGCAATAAAATAAAAAAGTCAATTTAATTCTTTTGGAGCCTTACGGGTTCTACTCTTCAACTAACGTTTCAATTTTCTGAATGAGGAACTGTGTTCTATGAACTTTACGTCCATCATGGTTACTTGTGATTAGCTTTCTATGTTGCGCGCGCACACACACACACACACACACACACAGGCCACTGTGAGCTGTGGAAGCTGGGTGCCCTCATTGGTCAAACAATCCACTGTTCAAATTTGTCATGCAATAAAATAACACATTCTCCACGTCTGACCCAGTGGAAACGCCACATGCTGAATCTATGAATGCCAACGAATAAAATCACAATAAATGGATCAAAACAGAAGTTCACCTAAAATTTTAATTCTGCAACATACGATTAAGAGAGGTGAATGAGCCAGAGCGTATGGCTAGTTTCTCTGTTTCTATGAATTATGTGAATTGTTTGACGAAACAATTACTTCACACACACACAACTTTCCAAGTTCCACATCAGATTATGATTGCTTTTGCAGAATAACCACATCAAGTAATGGATTCCTGAATCCCAAGTACTAAAACAGCTTAACATCTAGGGGCACCTGGGTGGCTTAGTCGGTTAAGCATCTGACTCTTAATCTCGGCTCAGGTCATGACCCCAAGGTTTGTGAGATCAAGCCTGCTTGGCATTCTCTCTCTTCCTCTCTCTCTCTGCCCCTCCCCTGCGCACATACATGCTCTTTCTCTCCTTCGAAATAAATAAGCTTCAAAAAAATATATATATATAGCTGAACATCTAGTGAGGATCAGTGTTCTGAACATGATTATACAGCCAAGCTACTTGATTTATTACCTTCTCCAGCATTTGAACAGGTGTCCAATTATTAAAACTTTAGAAGAGTAAAAATAATTGATCGGTATTAAAATAAGAAATGCATTACCTCAGAATCAAAATCCATCAATAAAACAATTTTATCCTTGATGGAACTGAAAAGATTATGCTTGTGGATCAACTGGAAAACATCCTTATGTCTTAATGTTAAGTATATTTCCAGAGCATTGCCATAATTTTTGTCATAGGTGTACCTGGTAATACAAAATTTTTTACATTAATGTTCATCAACACTTCAATTAAACACACACATACACATATACAAATCATGTTTTGCAATACGAAAAACTGAAAAATTTGTTTAAATAGAAAAGTCCACTTTATTTGGAAGACTATTCTTTGGGATTTAACTATATGTGACCAGTAAGAACTTCTTTTTCAGAACCTTGCTTCCCGTTTCGACCAAACCTCAGGGAATTTACAATGGTCAAGTACTAAACATTTTCTTTTATAGAAATTTTCAAAAATTTTTCGTAGAAGTCCATATACCAGGCAAAGAAATTATGATCCAAAACAAAGGGAATTCTTATTCCAGTAATAAAAAAATTCAGTTCCAATTTTTTAGAAGCAGTGTTCAGCTGGCAAATGGATTCTATCCCAAAAGCTTTTCTGTCAGGGGAGCTTATAGAACTGACACGTTTTTTTTTTATTGAAACACTGTTTTTCACATTAATTCCGAAGCCAGCTCCTTAAAACCAACTGAACCTAAATTGTCCATTATTCGTTAAAAATTATTATGGGGTGCTTGGGTGGCTCAGTCAGTTGAGCATCCAGCCTTGGCTCAGGTTATGACCTCGTGGCCTGTTAGTTCGAGCCCCACATCAGGCTCTGTGCTGACGGCTCAAAGCCTGGAGCCTGCTTCGGATTCTGTGTCTCCCAATCTCTATGCCCCTCCCCTGCTCACACTTTGTCTCTCTCTCAAAAATAAATAAACATAAAAAAAAATTTTTTTAACAATTATTATTTAAAAAATATTTAACATTTATTCATTTTTGAGAGACAAAGACAGAGCATGCATGGGGGAGGGGCAGAGAGACAGGGAGACACAGAGTCTAAAGCAGGCTCCAGGCTCTGAGCTGTCAACACAGAGCACGACGCAGGGCTCAGACTCACGGACTGCAAGATCATGACCTGAGCTGAAGTTGGACACTTTAACTGACTGAGCCACCCAGGCGCCCCTGAACTCTAAGCCATTTTGGTGCACTTTCTTCGTCTTGGCAAAAGACACAAGAAGATGGGGGAGGGGTGGCCTGAGGTGGTAGGGATGCTCAGGAGAGGCTGACACAGGAACAGGGTTCCTGAGGTGACCCGCGGTATGCTTCTCTTTTCACTAGACCAGACCTGCCCCAAGGCAGGACTGTGTCTTACCTATCCCCGTGTCCCAGGCATAAAGAAGAAAGCCCAGCTCACCTGAAGTGCCCAACAAATATGAAAAATATTAACCAAGCTTCCATTTTCTAGGCTCTGACTCAGTGCCAGGCACTGTGCTTAATTAGTTCTTAATTATGACTTCTCCTTCAAACTTTTAAATCATCCCATTAGGAATGTATCCATCTTACAGAGAAGGAGGCTGAGGTTTGAGAGATTAACTGACACGCAGATCCAAGAGTGAAAGAATCCGGAGCCTGCCTGGGAAACCGATTTTCTTCTGGAATCTAAGACCTGGCATTCTTCCCTTCCTGAACCACTGCCCCTACGTAGAGCTGCTGACGAGGGTCCCCTCTCCTCAGGGAAACAGACTGCATTACATTTGTACAGTTTCACATGTTTTCCTCACCTGCTAGCTGTGCACCGGAGGTTTATGAAAGGACTTTACTAAGACCGAATGTAGGAAAATGGTACAAAAGGCTCCCTCTTCTGCGTCCTCCCCATCCAGAGTACGCTAGATCTAAAATATGAAAAACTCCTCATGTGGACTGAATTGGAAAAAGCAGCACTAAATTGTACTCACAGTTCTGCCAGGGTTTTGAGTAGGGTCCTATTCTGACTATCTTTCTTCAGGTGATCCCGAACTGCTTGAACAATTACTGAATTATTGTACAGATCTCCAGGCCATTCTCGGATCAGAGTGGCAAAACCCTAATCAAGGGGGGGAAAAACAGAAGAACACTCTATATACACAGAGTAACAATCCAAAAGGTTTAAACAAGGCCTAAAAGTATTCATGTAAACAGACAGAATAATTTTATGATCAAAACTCTGGTCCAGGGGCGCCTGCATGGCTCAGTCGGTTGAGTGTCCAACTCTTGATTTTGGCTCAGGTCACGATCCCAGGGTCATGGGACTGAGCCCTGCATCAGGCTCTGCACCGAGTCTGGAACTTGCTTAAGATTCCCTTTCTCCCTCTCCCTCTCTCTGCCCCTCTCCCCTACTCACATGCTCTCTCCCTAAAATAAAACAGACAAACAAACAAGCAAAACTTTGGTTCATGAACATATCACCAATTTTCAGGCTCTGGGTTTGGGGGAAGTGAGGGAGGCAGACAATTACTGCCCGCTAACCTCCACTTACCGTTTCTGGAAGAGGTAGTGCCATCCAGTTCCCACAAGTAAGGCAGCCCCCCAGGTGTTCAATAACGCAATGCCGCACACACGGAGCTTAGGTTTGCTTTGCTCTAACCTCATTCTGGACAAACTGTAACGCTGGATGACGTTCTCAACATCTTGAAGATGCTGCCCCAGTTGGCTACTTTCCTCCCCGCCTTCTGTGCCCGCTGTGTCTGGCCTCGTGTGCACTGGTCACACAGGTGTCCTGTGCAGCTGGCAGTGCCACACACGGTGGCTTGTTCCCACAGCAGAGTCACCGGCACCCCACCGTCAGCAAGACACCATCTTTGTCCTCTTTCCATTCTTGCCCCTAAACCTGGTTTTGTGTACGGGATTTGGGACTTTGGCTCAAGTCCTAGCCCCTAGCTGGATCTCACATCTTGTGGTTCTCGTAGAAAACCCCAGATCTTCTGACTGGATCCTGTTTCCCTCCTATGTTTGGTTATTGGCCAGTAGTATCCTGGGCATTCTCTGCCCTCCCATTCCTGACTTCAGTGCTCAGGTTTTGTAACTCAAAAGTATGGCAGAGCAGTTTGCTTACTGATCCTTGACAGCTTGTAGAGAAAAACCTTAGATGTATTCAAGACAGCAAAGGGAAGTAAAAATCTTCATGTTATTGAAAAAGATATAATTACTATTAAGTATCTCAACTAATCCTTTAATAAACTACTATGAATTTAGTTGAGTGACATTCATTCATTTTAATGTTTGTTTATTTTTGAGAGAGAAAAAGAGAGAGCACGAGCAAGGGAGGGGCAAAGAGAGAGGGAGAGAGAAAATCCCAGGCAGGCTTCGCATGGTCAGCCCAGAGCCCGATGTGGGGCTCGATCTCACAAACTGTGAGATCGTAACCTGAATCGCAATCAAGAGTTGGACGATTAGCCTACTGGGCCGCCCAGGAGCCCCACTTAAGTGAGATTTAGAAATGAAAATAGTGTGGTGGAATTTGCTTCTGTAAAGTACCAAGATTTGCTACAAAGAAAATCCTGAAGAATCAAGATCACAGTCTCCATTAAAGTCCTACCTAACTAACCCAGGAAGGATGGCAAGAGACCAAAACAATAGGCAACACGTTTTCCATTCAAACTACAACCTTCGCACATAAAAGCATGATTGCTGGTTGACTTGAGAGGTTTGGGGAGAGGTGTACTTAAGTAAAGATGTTGTATCAGATAAAATCATTAAATCAGAATATTAAAATGTTCTTCGAGCCAAAATGATACTTTGGATCAAGTTTCTGTTTTAAGACTGCATAATTTGTAAAATAAAAAAAAAAAAAAAATCTGAAAAGATTCCCACCCAAACACTGGTGGCTCTCAGTAGCCCTGAGACCAGGAATAATACTGTTTGGGAAAGGCTTGGCTCCATTTTCTCTTCTCCCCTTTCATGTGACAGTCTTGCAGCACTGACAACTTCTTACACAAAATAAGACAAAATGACCGGTCACACTGTGTGACAAAAACGTGATGACTCCTAAATAAACTAAAATAAACACTTATCACATTTCACATTAGGCTTTTCTCTGCTTACCCGGCTCCGTGCACCCTCAAACAGATGTGCTAAGAAATACTGATGCAATCAACCCTGTGGCCTTTACGATTAATCAGAGGACACGGTTATCAGGGGGCTGTTCTGATCGACTGGGGAGAGTGAGAGAGCACCTCAGTGCCCATCAGAGTTAAGTACGAGGTTATACAGTGTTCATTAAATGAAATGCCAGAGCAGTTGTCCTACTTTTAATAAGCTATACATTTGTCATCAGTATTATGAAACAAAGTTTAACTCACTATGGAGCTCTAGTGGCACAATTGGCTAGCCCATGGTACTTATAAAATAGTTTTGCTATGGGGCGCCTGGGTGGCTTAGTCCGTTAAGCGTCCAACTGCAGTTCAGGTCATGATCTCATCGTGTCTGGGTTCGAGCCCCGTGTCGGTCTCTGTGCTGACAGCTCAGAGCTCGGAGCCTGCTTCAGATTCCGTCTCTCTCTCTCTCTCTCTCTCTCTCTCTCTCTCTCTCTGCCCCTCCCCCGCTCATGCTGTCTCTGTCTCTCAAAAATGAATAAATGTTTAAAAAATTTTTTTAAAAATAATAAGATAATTCTGTTGGGTTGTACCCCATAGAAACAAGCCATGAAGCATCACTACCTCCAAGTAAATACAGCCACTTCATATCTTCATTTAGGAAGAAAATTGAGAAGTCAATATTCCAGAGAGGTAGACAGCTGTTTTTTGTTTTCAATCTGATCTTTCCTGCTGTTTAGTGACACAAAATTTTCATCCACCTAACACATGATCAAAAGTGTTGCTACAGAACACTGTTCCCTGGTCAATTCTGTGACAATTTAATTCAAAATTAAACATGAAATTAAGATTGAGGGAAGGTGGACAATTTATAAGAGCTTATGACAGTGACAATAAATTATGTAGACCCTTCCTAACAGTACCGACCAGGCAGACACCCTGATTATTCAGGAAAAAATAGCCACGAAATCTAAGCTTAAGTCATGCTTGTTTCTTTTTGTCTCAGTCAACAGGCTTCCAGACATGAATCAATAGGATAGGTTTAAGGATACAGAATTTAAGACCATTTCTTGAAAAAGAGTTGAATCATGTGAAAGAATTGTAACACAATCATAAAAATAATAAAATTGTAGTTTCCATGGTTAAATTACATTATTTTAAAAAGAGGGCAGGTATACTAAGCTTCAGTATTTCTCAATAAAATTCATATTTTTCTCTATCATTTTTATAGGACACTCATAATTCTCTTTTGGGAAGATGTACAAAGATGGAATATTTATGACAGCCACTCTCTCTACTCAGAACATACTGGAAAGAAACAGAAGTCCATTACAGGTCTTTATTCACTGAAGAAATCTTTTCCAATAACTATGGCCAATAATGGTCTATAATGGTCTCTCATTAGATTTTGTATAGAACATATCGCTCTGCCCTGTGTCACTTACAGTCCAGTTGCTTAAAGCTTACCGAGGTGGTCTCCACCCTCAGCCTGTAAATCTACTGAAGATAGGACTGTGTTTTTTAAATTTCTCTTGGATCCAGCGCAGTTGTAGACCGTGGAAGGTTCTAAATAAAGCTCTGTTGAACTGAACGGAATGGGAAATGAATAGGAACCATGCCTCTAGCCTACATCAGCTGGCACCCAACATAAATGACAGAAACTATTACCATAAACTCTTCTAGGAGATCTACATCTACAGATCTAGAAAGGAGTAGGTCCATGCTGTAAAAGCAAGGGAACAATACAGATCACATGTGCCTCAGGCTGCTTGAATCTTTCATATCCAGGAACACCTGGCGGAAAGTAACTGACCGCATACCTGCGTTTCCGCATACGGGATCACTATTTTAAGGGGCCCTGTAGACCTTAAGATCTAAAATTCACGTCAGAGTTAAAACCTAGTAGTGTTTGCCATGGGACCTTCCTTAAATTCATCTGTTATTGGTAAAAAAGGATCCTAACAAGGCACTCAGAAGCCAGGCACTCCAGTCTGCTCACCTCCTCCATGTATGAACCTTTTTGGAAGCCACCTCAAGTTCTGATGCACATAAAGTCCTCCTTATCTTCTATTTTTTTTTTAAATTTTTTTTTTAATGTTTTTTATTTATTTTTGAGACAGAGAGAGACACAGCATGAATGGGGTAGGGGCAGAGAGAGAGGGAGACACAGAATCAGAAGCAGGCTCCAGGCTCTGAGCCGTCAGCCCAGAGCCCGACGCGGGGCTCGAACTCACGGACCGCGAGATTGTGACCTGAGCTGAAGTCGGACGCTCAACCAACTGAGCCACCCAGGCGCCCCCCTTATCTTTTAAAACATAACACCAAGATACAAGATGGCAGGGACGGCTGGTAGCATACTACGAGGCACCAAAAACGAACACCTATCACTGGGTTAGGCTCTTGGAACTTTACGACGAGCTGTAGACAGTGCCTTTCCCCGCCATCAATAAGCAAACAGATCTTTTCCAATCTCCTTCCCCATTCCTGCACACCGCCCCCCCCCCCCCCCCCCCCGGTTTCTCTTCATTCTGCCTTTGGCAAACTTAGTTCTGAGTCTCCAGCATCAATGGGTGGCTGCTCTTCTGTGTACGAAATCACCAAACAGTACTTAGTCCTTTTTCTTTAGCCCTTTCAAAGAGCCAAAGGAATTAGCTGTAGGAAATTATAAAGGCACAGAGGAACTGGTCACAATGTATGCAGACTAGAGATTTTCACGGTCTACGCAGACACGCAGACGTGAGTGGGCATCAAGGTCTCACCTCGGCTTTATCTATCACACACGACCCGCAAATCTGCTCCCTTTCAACCCCCTGCTCCCCTGTATTACTTTTCTAGATTTCTTACCACTTTCCCATTGAGACAAAGTAACTATGACCGTGTCAGAATGGCCGTACCTCATAATCACTTTCCAAAAATTCATGTAAGATCATTTCATAGATGAGTGGTTTCAGAACTGGGTCTCCCCTTGGCAAGTAAGGACTAATAGCCTAAGGAAGGAAAAGGAAAAAAATCTTTTCAGAAGGGACAAAACGAAACCATACTCCAATTACGTAGAAAATGTAAACGTACAGAGATCTTTTGCCACCTGTCGTAGGGTTATGTTGATAAAACCATCACAAATTGAGAATATTTTAAGTCAGAAATGCTTTTAAAGTACCCCCCTACCGAACATCACAGCTTAGCCGAGCGTACCTTAGATGTGCTCACATCACTTACATTAGCCGACAGTTGGGCAAAATCCTCTAAAAATAAAAGCACACGGCCTGCTTTTATTAGAAAGCATTGAACATCTCTTAGTTTACTGAGTATTGTACTGAAAATGAAGAACAGAATGGCTGTGTGGGTAGAGAATGCTTGTGAGCGTATGGGCTGCTGACCCAGGTGATGGTGCAGCTGACCTAATCGGGAGTTCCCCTCGGCTGCCCTGCCCGGCAGTGCGACAGAGGCTTGTCCCTGTATCACAAGCCCAAGAAAAAATCCGAATCCAAAGCACGGTTTCTACTGTGTGTCACTTTTGCACCAATGTAAAGTTGAAAAACCAGAAGTTAAACTACTGTAAGTAGGAGACCATCTGTGTATTTTTACTTTTAAAAATGTAAGGCAACAGATGGGGTGCCTGGGTGGCTCAGTCGGTTAAGCATCTAACTTCAGCTCAGGTCAGGATCTCATGGTTCCTGAGTTTGAGCCTCGCATCAGGCTCTGTGCTGATGGCTCAGAGACTGGAGCCTGCTTTGGATTCTGTTTCCCTATCTCTCTGCCCTGTTCTCATTCTGTGTGTGTGTGTGTCTCTCTCTCTCTCTCAAAGGTAAACAATCATAAAAAAAAGTTTTTTTTAAATGTATGGCAACAGAGTACTTTGGAATATTATTATGAAAAAAATTCAAATAAACTCTGTCTTACAACACATTACAATATATATTCAAAAGTATCTATGACATGTACGTATGTATGAATGATGAATAAAACACTGCCTCAGGTTAAACTTTCTCTCGCTCTTCTTCCTGATACTTCTAAATAATAGGAGGAAGAATGTCGCAGAAATAAAAGCTTTACCTTAAGTAATCAAGGAGTCACAGGTCACCTATCCCTATTTTTTTCCTTAAAATGGAATCTATCACTCTTTAAAAACTTATAATCATCATTTGAAATTAAGGGAAAATAACACACCTTGCGTTCTTTAGCCATTTGAGTGCTGTGTTGAGTGCTGAATTTCCAAACACTGTTAAATGACCCTGCAGTGCACTATGTACTCATCACCATACTCTGTCCTGGGGACACAGACCTAGAGTCACCATCCCAAGGGGCTCAAAGCCTCAGAGGGATGGCATGCACACATCTAAACAGCCAACTGCAAGCCTGTGTGCTAAGTGTTCTAAGAAAGGGGTTCACAAGGTGCTGGGTGAGCAGGGGTGCAGCCTATATACTGAGGCAGATGCAATGGACACCAGGAGTCCATCAGGAAAAGAAAGATGGGGAAGGGCAGAGGGAACAGCGTGGAGCCATGGATGCGCACTGTGTTCAGGAAGACCAGGGGGCTCAGAGACGTGGGACAGGGGTCACAGAAGTGAGCTAAATCTGGAGAGAAAGGGGAAGTGAGGCAATGAAAGCAATTTGGATTTTATACTTCAAGCAGAAGGGCAGGGAGAAGAGCAGATTTAATTTTTAAACCGCTAGCCCTGGGTAGGGCTGTTCGTCCGTCTGTCAGAAGGCCCCTGCAATGGCACAGACAAGGGTCAAGGCAGCAGCAGTGGAGGGGAAGAGAGGTGCTGACAAGGTAAGACAGAGCCGCAGATTAAACAGAATCGGGAGGCAGCTCAGATGTTCTCATCAGGGCAGCGGCTGTGAGCCGTAAAGCATGGAGGGATGGGTGTATCGTGAAGTCACAGATACAGACTGAGAGAGGGAGGACCAAATTTGGGAAAGCAACGGATTCATGTTCATCTGAGTGATTGTTATCAGCAGTTCATGCAAGTAAAAATGGCCATCACGCGTTTCCAGGACAGACACTGAATTTAAAAGAGAGGTATGGGTTATGGAGCCATCAGCGTACACATGGCCACAGGACTGGATAAGATCCTCCAGGAGCAGCCCAGTGAACAAGACAAGAAGTGTCCCTGGGGGAAGAAGAACAACATGCGGGCAAAAGTGCAGATGTCACAGGGCGGGCAGACTGAGCAACTGGGAGTTTTTTTTTTTTTTTAAGTTTTTAAAAAATTTTTTGAGAGAGAGAGCACTAGTGGAGGAGAGGGACGGAGGAGAAGGAAGAGAGAGAGAAGGTGGGGGGAGGGTGGGAGGGAGAGAGGGAGAGAGATTCTCAAGCAGATTCCACACTCAGTGCTCAGTGTGGAGCCTGACACAGGGCATGATCCCACAACCCTGGGATCATGACCTGAGCTGAAATCAAGAGTTGGCTGAGCCACCCAGGCACCCTATAACTAGAAATTTTTAAGAACATATTCATAACTCTAAGAGAAGGTTCACAAATATTGGGGGGAAAATTAAATATTTTAAACAAACATAACAATATTATTTAATCTGGATGTTGTGCAATAAATTGAAAGGTAAATCGTTTCCTTCAAAGGAAACAATCAACAAAACTAAAAGGTAATCTTCAGAATGGGAGAAGATATTTGCAAATGACCTATCAGATAAAGGGTTAGCATCTAAAATATATAAAGAACTTATAAAACTGAACATCCAAAAAACCAATAACCTAGTTAAAAAATGGGCAGAAGACACGAACAGTTTTCCAAAGAAGACATACAAATGGCTAACAGACAAATGAGAAGATGCTCGACATCACTCATCAAGGGAATACAAATCAAAACTACAATGAGGTTATCAACTCACACCTGTCAAATGGCTAAAATTAGCAACTCCAGCAACAACAGATGTTGGCGAGGATGCAGAGAAAAGAGAACCCTCTTACACTGTTGGTGGGAATACAAACTGGTGCAGCCACACTGGAAGAGAGTATGAAGGCTCCTCAAAAAGTTAAAAATAGAAGTACCCTACCTGCGATCCAACAACTGTACTAGTAGGTACTTATCCAAAGGATACAAAATTACTGATTTGAAGGGATACACGCACACCAATACTAGCAGCAATATCAACCACAGCCAAATTACGGAAAGAGCCCAAATGTCCATCGGCTGATAAATGGATAAAGAAGGTGGAATATTACTCAACCATAAAAAAGAATGAAATCTTGCCATTTGCAATGACATGGATGGAGCTAGAATGTATTATGCTAAACGAAGTAAGTCTGAGAAAGACCAATACCATATGATGTCACTCATATGTGGAATTTAAGAAATAAAACAGACGTGAACGTAGGGGAAGGGGTAAAAAAAAGAGAAGCGAACTATAAGATACTCTTAACTACAGAGAATAGACTGAGGGTTGCTGGAGGGAGGTGGGAGTGGGATGGATTAAATGGGTGACGGGCATTCAGGAGGGCACTTATCACATCAACAAGCGTGAGGGGCACTGGGTGTTGTATGTAAGTGCTAATCACTAAATTTTACACCCGAAACTAATATTACACTGTATATTAACTAACTGGAAATTAATAAGAACTTGACAAAGAAAAAAAAAGAAGGTAAAGACATGAAATATTGAGTTACGTGTTATAGTTACATGGTCAAACTTTTCATCTGTCTTCCAACAAATAAAATACTATTTGAAAAGTACATTAATTCTTCAGTGCATTTGAAAAACGACTCATGTTTTTATAATCTGCAGGATGAGACTATACCTGCTTTCCGTATTCATTAGAAAGGACATTAAACACTTCATCTAAACAGAGAGAACTGGAGTGATGTAAGAAGGTATAACATATAGGTATATGTTTTATACACATGAAATATAAACCAGATTTATGTTCTGATGTTTCTTCCTAGCTGAGATAACACTCCCTTCCCAGGAAGAAACTGATTACTATGGTCTTCATTTTATTTCCATCTCAATATTAATATCCTACATACAAAAATTAAGAGTTAAAAATAAGGCTAGCTTACCTTAAGCTGTCCAATTTCTTTAAACTTATAAACTTCATATTCCCAGAGTGCTGCATTTTTCCCAAGAATTTTCTGGCATTTGCTGGCAGTCAAAACATCCCAGGGAGAAAGGAAAAAGAGAAAAAGAGAAAAAGAAAAAAAGAAAAAAGAATAAGTAATACATTTCCTCTATTGGTTTAGATAAATCTCTCATCCCAGAGTTGTGACAAATTTCTATCTCAAGTGCCAAGGAACATAAAGGTATTACTAGACAACCACTTGCCTGCATATACAAGGTTGACGGAAATCATGAAAATTGATATGAAATACTTAGAAATAAAGAGGAGTCCCTTTCAGAAGACTACGATTAGGAGTTGTAGGAATTTTCCCAATGATTATCCCGTTCTGGGTTTCCTACTAAGCCAGATGAGCACTGCTGGTTTGGGAACCAGCGGGTTTGGGGCCTTGAAGAAATGTCACCATACCCAAAAGTACCAATTTAAACCACTTCTTGAATGGCTTGAAATAATAGACTACAAAATCAGACGTCAGAAAATTGGAAGCCTATCACTGTATATCATCTGGAGAAATATTTATATACGAATAAAAACTTAATTTAGGCTGCAAAAAACCACGTTTCCCTAAATCTCAGAAAATAATAGGTAGGCCTCAAGGCTAGGTGTCCAAGCTGCTGTGCAGTCCCGCAGGCGAGCACCCTGAAGCTCCAGGGGGAGCCACACCCACACACACCCACACAATCACTATACAACATTTGTGTTCTTGCAAACCTGAAGCCTGAAATCTGGTCAGTTCTGTGTAATTGTCACCCTCTTGTTGGCAGACCCCTCTCCTTGAATTATAGGCAGTGGTACTGACTGCCTTCTCAAGGATGTCTGTAGAGTGAACAGCCCCGGAAACGAGAGACACAGATAGTGTTTCCCTCCAGAGCCGAGGGCAGGTTGGTGATGATAAAAATACCGTGTTCCTCTGAAGCTAAGGGCAGGCAGGATTACTGCTCATTATGAAAGAATCAGATGCCCTAAGCTCAGGGTCCCTTCTCCTGTAACACGACCGATGGCCTGCGCAGTGCCACCCGGAGGCCTTCTGTAGGAACTGGGGCTGTGGGATGTGGCACAAATGTGGACGCTCCGGCTACTGCTGCTGCTGAGGCAGGCCTGCGTCTCCGACCCACGAGTCACGTCTTCTGCCAGCACCCGTGAAACCGATGTGCTACCTTGTTAGCTTATAAAAAGGGTAAACTCTCACACGCTTCATGTTTTTCACATCCTTGTCATTAAATCCCTTGTTTGGTGAAAATGAGACAGTAGGTGGGTAAGTAACAAAGCCAGGCTGCGGTTAAGGCTGCTAATACTCAAAAATTACCCCTCCAAGAAAGATCTAAAAAAATGCCAACCTCAGAGAATGGCTTATTTTACTGTAAACGTTTCTTGCTTCTACTTATACTAACAAATAATTGTGAAAATATCATTATTACCGTGCTGCTATGTCATACTCTCCTTTCTCCACCAGGTGGTTTATATATGCCAAGCCAATGTCCTAGGGAAAATGAAATGAAGGAATTTCATAATTAACTGGAAAAACTGGGAAGGTGAGCCTCAGTTCCTGAGCAGGCCATGACCTCAGGGTCCTGCTGGCACACTACTGCTTAGAATCTGTTTTATACACCTTAGTGTGCTGTACATAATTATGCTCATTTCCTTCCTAAGCATGTTTAAATGCATCTGTGTTTCTATTTTCACCAGGTGCCCCTAGGTGATTTTTATTGTGGGGGGAAAAGTATACGAGATGCAAATAAACATGGAAATCAATTTTTTTTTTATAATTTTTTTTTTTAACGTTTATTTATTTTTGAGACAGAGAGAGACAGAGCATGAACAGGGGAGGGTCAGAGAGAGGGAGACAGAATCTGAAACAGGCTCCAGGCTCTGAGCTGTCAGCACAGAGTCCGACGCGGGGCTCGAACTCACAGACCATGAGATCATGACCTGAGCCGAAGTCGGCCTCTCGACCGACTGAGCCACCCAGGCGCCCCAACATAGAAATCAATTTTAATAAAAGGGATGCCTGGGTGGCTCAGTCGGTCAAGCGTCCAACCTCAGCTCAGGTCATGATCTCACAGTTTGTGAGTTCGAGCCCCGCGTCGGGCTCTGTGCCGACAGCTGGGAGCCTGGAGCCTGCTGCAGATTCTGTGTCCCACCCTCTCTCTCTGCCCCTCCCCCACCTGTACTCTCTCTCTCAAAAATAAACATAAAAAAAAAAAAAAAGACCACTAGGTTTCCAGTTTTCATCTGTGAACAATGGTCCTGCATTGGCTGATTTCTAAAGACCCTTCACACTCTTTCCATCTGCACATTCACTGTCACAATTAGCAAAGAAATGGGCTTTCAGTCACCGTATTTTTCCATAGCCCAAAATGCACTGAAAATTGTATCCGAGGTCCTAGATTCGTCTCCATGACACATATGACTCTTATTATGGAGACACTGAGGCAATCTGGCATTATGAAACTACTCTGGATACATTTTGGGATAATGCAAAGAAAACTTCCCCACACACAATGGGAAAGTTTTGTACTTAAAGTGCATGTCACAAATCCAGTTTCCAAATTACCCAAAACAGCCTCCTAGCAGGTAGTCAAGCCTCTTGGTTACAAGCAGACACTGATTCAATAAAATGAAATATTTTGACCTTGCAGATTGGAAGGTCTGAAATAAAGTCTCTAAAAGGTAGGAAAAAACCTGTTCTTTTCAAATTACTTTCACTCTCATTATAACTTATCAAAAGGTAAAGTTATGTTTCAAATAATAAAATTACACACTTACTAGAATCTTATGTCTTTTAATGTTCTTCTGGCTGATTTCAGCTGCCATCAAAGCTTCCTACATTTACAAAAGCACGATAAAGGGAGCAGAAAAGAAGGGAGGGAAAATGGAAGAGAGTGGGAAAGAAGATATTGAGGTTATAAACACTATATTTATTATGTTTTAAAGTTCTAGACTACATAAGTAAAGCCCCATTTTCCCATGGCTTTTGCTTCAAGCATGGGCATTTTTAATGTTATGGTTGAATGAACCTCACTGCATTCAAACTCCAACAGAAGCAGTCAACCAAAATGAAGACTTCTCTTATTTCCATTTGAATGCATTTCCACATTAGGATATTGGAATCACATTTCAGACACAAATCAAAATACAGCAACATCTCTGGGGTTCAAAGAAACAAAAAAATTCATCTGTCATTCTAAATCTGCATGACGTACGGTGACAAAGGGGCACTTTTCCTTTGTGGGATACAAAAAAACTTGATGCACACAGTTAAGTGTATCTGCAATTAAGATCTCGAAAATCCCTACTTTTACTTTTATCTTGGGAAGTTCATAATTATTACTTTAACACAAATGTCTAAAACATAAAATTATTTAAGGAACTGCTGCATCTGAAGCAATATGGTAATCACTGAGGTATGAACTCTGTAGCAATGCCGGGACTCAAGCTAGTTTATAAATGAAAACCATTTTCCCCCCAAATCCCTTCAGGCGGTTACAAACTTAAAGCAGTAAATGAGTAGATTATTTTGTGTCTGTTTGTTTTCAGCTTATTAGTATGTAAGCCCATCCAGAGAGTTGCTCTATGCCAACCGTAATAATACCATTACAGCTTTTAAAGTTAAAAGGTTTTCTTTTTGTTAAAAAAAAAAAAAAAAGTCATCATGGGACATTTTTCAACTCAAATTAGTCTGAATCCAGACTCGGTGAGGTGGACATCATCATCATCTCTGAACAAGTAGTTCAAACAATTCCAAGTGAGTATTGATTTGATAGCTTAATCTTATGTATGAAATTAGCACAAATGAATGGTGTCACTAACAGACAGAAGAGACAATTCTGAAACACTAGCTCGATTTTATTTTCCTTGAAAAACCATAGGAGAAACACTTGAATAGGCTGCATCTAATGTGCCTCGCTCCCTCTACCACACCTCTTCCTCCACTGAACAACGAAACCAGTTAACCTCCTTGTAATCCTTTCTCCCCTCATTTCTGAAAAGAGTATTGGAAAGTTAGCAGCCTCCTACCTATTTTTAGCTTAGGGCGTTCTAATTCACCGACATGAAAGATTTATTACACAAACCTTTTATCCTCTGTTACAGATGCCACCATACTTTCAGGAAAGTAAAATCAAAACTACCTCGTATTTCTTCTTTTCAAGGAGCCAGTCAATGTGGTCATCTTGGTCCCGTTCCTTGGCTATGACAATGTCTCTTGGACTCACGATATAAAAGAGTGACTCCCCTTCAGAGTACTCTGTAGGTGAGGCAAGAAAGGAACAGCGTGGGTGGCTTGGCATTAGATGCTTCAGTAGCAGTTTCAAGGGACTCAGGTTATACAATTCCAAGGGAAACAGAAAACTTGGCTACCTTTGGGCAAGTCTGTTTGGCTCTGTCTGAAGGCAAACAATTATTTAAAAGAAAAAAAAAAAAGGGAGGGAAGGAAGGAATATCAAAAAACTTTGAAAAAATAAGGTAGTTTATAATTCTATGTTTAACACATTAACATCGTGACCTCGGCTGAAAGATGGTGATCAAAATGCTCTGTGTCACCTGTGTGTTAGAATTCATCTTCTGTATATAAACTTAATTTATGGCCATTTACAGCACTGTTCTATTTTTACAGAACAATTACACCCCACAGTTGGCAATAAATGTTTCCTCCTCATCAAGGTCAAGGCCACCTAAAGCATAAATGACAGATGCCCCAGGCCCCGGGGTCATCATCTATCATTTCAGCACATCGTGCACAACACCAGTCGCGAGGGTTTCCTCCAGAATTCAATTACACAACCTATTTGGAAGGGTTGTTAAGTGTGCTAAGCAAAATGCCTTGACTGGACACTTCCGGTTGTGAATCACATGTGCTTTTTGCCAAGTCCAGAATATACTCTTAATTTCTCAACTGATTAGGGGCTCCGTATAAGAAAGCTCAAACTGGGGGCACCCGGGTGGCTCAGTCAGTAAAGCGTCCAACTTTGGCTCAGGTCATGATCTCATGGTTCATGGGCTGGAGCCCCATGTTGGGCTCTGTGCTGACAGCCTGGAGCCTGGAGCCTGCTTCTGATTCTGTCTCCCTTTCTCTCTGTCCCTCCCTCACTTGTGCCCTCTCTCTCTCAAAAAATAAACATAAAAAAAAAAAAAAATAAAATGAAAAAAAAAGAAAGCAAGCAAGCTCAAACCGTATAGAATATTTCTTTCTTTCCTTTGGCCAAAATGAGAACCAAAAATATTCTGGAAACAGACACAAACAAAAACAAAAACATCCATTGCTTTTGAAGCAGGAAAATTTCGAAAAGAAAGCTTAGGCTGTTCTACTTTCATCACTGTATTTTTGGATGATGTGATGACACTCTAGCACAGATGGCCTGGCAATGACCAAATAACAGCCATTCATCCCTGACTTCTGAGTAGTGACCAGCGTATTCGTTCACCCACTCAACAAATTCTTGGCGAACCCCGAGTCCCTGCCGGGCACTCTCCCAGGCGACAGGCATTTGGTCACTAACAGGAAGACGACTGTCTGCCATCCCAGAGCACGCTTTCCAGACGTACACAGTTGGGAGTCATCTGGCAACCATGGAACCATGCTGCCTGATGTCACCGTGGGTGTCACACTCCACAGGGCAAGAGATACAACATAAGAACCAAGCCCACGGAGCCCCCTCACCTTGGTCTCCCCCTCCCTTCTGTGGGAGCTCAAGCAAGCTCTGAGCCTTGTGCCCTCATCCTCAACACAACAGGCCTGCCCAGATATTCTCTAAGACCCTTCCAGCACCTCAATTTAAATTCCTGGTTGTGCTAACAGCGTGAAAGGGGAAAAAACCCACAAGCGTAAGAAACAACATGAGCCAGAGCCTTGAGCTCTCACCTAGATGATAATCTCTGCACTCATTCTCCTGAAAGCCTCTCACGGTGAGAGCGTCTGAAGAGATCTCCTCACAGGTTTCAGGAAGCGGCTGGATGATATCCAGTCGAGGCCTGGCACGGTATTCTCTCTCCTGGGTGGGGGCGGGGGAGGGAAGGGAGGGAAAAGGCATGTTTTCGTTATGTTTCTAGAAACTGTACAAATGCGTTCCAGTCAGTCCTAGTTAAATGCCTTGGTTTCATAATTTGGACAGATGTAGGCCCTTCTAACCACCTGCGTGACAGCCTTGTCACACCATGTTATCTTCTGACCTTTCTGTGAAACCAAGGGGACAGGTGCTACGGAGTCCTTTGGCGGTCCCCACTGCGGCCCGTCCAGCTCCAAGGGCATGGCCACCGCACACTTCCACAACCGGCTTCGGCTCTTCCTCACGAATGTGGGGAAGCATAAAAATAACGTGACAAACTGCCAAGCCACTGCCACCACTGGTACACTCACTGGTGACGCTGAGAAGCCAGGGACCGAGAGCCACGTCTAAGGCAGAATGCGCTCAGACGAAGAGGGCAACGGTGGCCATGTGCGCCGCCCAATGTGACAGACAAGAGTCACTCGTGGCTACCGCGACCGAGAAACAGTTTTTATTTCATTTTAATTAATTAAAATGTAGATAGCCACATACGGTGAGTGACCATAGTTTTGGACAGTGCACCTCTAGGTCAGGAGAGAAGGGGGAGAGAGGGTTTTCTAGGGCCTGTGGCAGCACCACTAACCTAGAAGGCGATGAGACGCACATTGTTCTCACAGAGCTCATAAGTTACCCCTTAAATTACCTAAGTGAGTATTACTGCTCCACATATCACAGATGAAGGAACGGGGGATGTTGCTGTAGGAAAGAAAAGTCATGTAATAGGGAGACTGCAATGTGTGGCAAAACTGGGACTTACGGTAAACCTTGGACTTGAAGTCAAGTTTGTTTTACTTTGAAGGTTTGTGCTTTTTGAGCATTTGGCACACAGGCATAAAACAAACACTTGCCGGTTTTCCGAAGCCTCAAGACCCGCAGCCGTGGGACACTGGCGCAGAGAACCCAGAGGCGGGGCCGCGTGGGAGATGTCCCCCAACTCCCCACGTCCCCCAAGAACCGCAGTGAGCCTGCAAGAGTTCTTTGATCCGTTTTGTCAGGTTAACTGAGAGGCAATGACATTAGCTTTGCATCTCGTACGTTTAAAAACATGGCAAAAATAAAACAGCAATTATGAAAGATCGACTAGTAGAGGACAAAAACAAGGGAGTATACAGCAGAATTTTTCACATCTGTGGAAAAATGAAAACCGTCTCAATTTTGAAGCAATGGGAAAAAGTGGAAAGGTTGTAATATTTAAAAAATGAACTGCTGTAACAAGGGCAAAAACAAAATCCAAATTAGAACAGCAAGAATAGATAAAAATATTGGAAGCAAATAACAGTAAAAGAAAACCACCTTGCTTGGCCACATTAATAGCTCCTTTAAATGCATAAGAAAACCATCAGTGATTCATCTTGTTCCTTTACAACCTTTTGCTCACTGGTCGTGCGGCCCCTGCTTATCTGTGACCTTCCCAGGAGCAAGATTTTGGTCTTGCTGGCCTTTGATCCCCAGTGCTTAGCATGATTCTTGCTACACGTATGCTTTGTTAATGAATGGAACAAACGTAAGGGAGACAGCCGAATAAATCCAGATGGAATTGTCCACGGCCACTATAAATGATAATGACAGGAGACGACACAGCCATATGGAGAGAGAATGGAATAAGGTTCACAAAAATAGGGCAACACAGAAGAGCGTGCGACCATGACAACAACGGTGCGGAATAACACACGTACGTGACGGGTGTAACGGGGAGACTATTCTGGGGGAGGATATGCGTGACATAAAGACGAATTTTGTCTAATGTCGCAGTTACACTGTCTTTTTCATATGAGAAAAGAACAAAGGGGAGAGTGGTTTGGCCCCCACGCTTGCTTTACGCCTTTGTCTTAATTTTGTCAGTTTATTCTGTGTTTAAGGATCTCAGGTGTACTTCAGTGCTATATAAAAAGCTATGTGTACTGGCACACACAACTGTAAATCATCTCCAAGACCCTCACAAGTCTTCCTCTGAAGAAATTCCATTTTCTAATGTGGTCTATGGGGTTGGCTTTTCTTTGGTTTCTACTCCTTTGTAATCCTCTTCCTTTATTAGCAAAGGTTTCCTTGCTTCCTTTCTTTTTTGCTCACTTGTGCATCGGGCTTTCCCTTTTTCATTTTACTGCTTCCTTCCTCCATCTTTCAATCACATTCTCAACCCACCCCACCTTCCTCATCAGAAAGCACTGTATTTTTACTCCCTTGGGAGCCACTGCTTTCCTTTGTTTTCAAAAAAATAAATAAATAAATAAATAAAATAAATAAAATAATACAGTGATGTCCTGCAACAGGGCTAGAAGCCAGACCTATTGATTTTAGTAGCTCTGAGTATTCACTTAAGTCTAAAGCATCCCATCGCCTAGCAACGTGGGCGCCCAGAGCTTCAGGTTACTATAGCAATGACTTCCCACTGCAAGTTCTTGCTCAGAGAAATGCTCTCAAGCTACCACTTCAAAACCAGGCCTCCCAGGGTTTTTCTCCCCATTTTATTCCCAGCCAGTTGAAAAGGGGGGAGAAAAGGAGAGGATACGGACAAGGAGAGCCTTCTTATTGTAGAGGACCAGACAATCAATTTGCAATTTCTTTTATACGTGGCATCTAAGAGAAAATCCTTTACGGTAAGCTCTCCTTGTTTATGCCTTGAAGCCACCCCTGCTCCCTTCCCGGCAGCACCCCTGGACGCTAACAGTGAAGACAAGCTGGGAAGGGGGCTCATCCAAGCTTCAAAGGAAGACCGAGTGTCTCCGCTGGACGTGGCCTCCACTGGATCACACATACAGGCTTCCCTCCAAAGTCACGTCCAACGATGTTTGGATTCTCTGCTGCTTTCTATCAGCCCTACGTCTCCTTCCCTCACATTTGCATTGATAACTGAGACTTTGCCACAATCCATTTCAAAGCAAAATCAAGCTGCTCGGGATCGGAAGGCCACTGGGAAGGAAGCAAATCTGTCTGGACCACGGGAAATAACGAACTGCCTTTTCCGTAATTCCCTCTGACCACTGGGACCCCTGTTGTTGTGGCAGATCAACTTCATTGCTGTCATTTCTGCTAACGCACAGTGTCAGCTCCGTTTCTTCGCCCTTCAGCAAAAGGAATCCTTCATTCCTTTCGCCTAAAATACCAAGAGATGGAAAAAAGAGGGGAAAAAAATGACTTCCCTTTGCTCAGCAAGAGGAACAAAGGCAGGCAATGAGTGGAGCTTCTGAAAGGTAAATACATAACCTCTGCCGACCTTATTTTCTAGGTCGGGAACTTCTGCTCAGATTACAGCACAGCCCTTTCCTGGGCAATCTGATCTGGGCATAATGCTAAAAACCAAATCCGCACTTCCTTTCGTATTTGGGGTAAAAAAAAAAAAGGATGGAATAAAATTACCGTTTTTTCTGAAACCTCTTTGACGTAGGAAAGCACAACAAGCTGGTCACAGAGAGGTGCAAGCCCACTGATGTAGAATTCGGTTTCAAACTGAGACACTGCAAACAAAATGGGGAGAAGACTCCGTGTTAACAGGAGCAAACAGCAGCCCACCAAGGAAAGAACACACGGACTTCGAACGCGGGGTGGATTTACTGGAGAAAGCCAACGCAAAGGGGGTGTGGACAATCACCCTTTTTTGACAATAGTGAAGTGCCAGGAAAGGATATCCGGGAACTCACACTTGAAATTTTCTATCACCAGCAAAAGCGAACCTGACAGTAACACCAGCGTGAACAGTCCAAGGTGACATTGTGAGCAGCTAATTTATAAATGACATAGTTCAACCCCATGAAGGCACTTTTAAACCCATAAAATCCAATGTAAACTAATATTAATGACAATAATAATTTTTTTTTTTTTAAATCCCTGAGTTTAGGTTTTTCACAATTAGGGCACTGCAGTGGTACAGAAGAGTACTATTTGTAATTATGAAACTATGAAACTTTTTTTTTTTTTTAACTTACAAGTCTTCAAAGAAAATGTTTCTTGTTTTTTTAAAAAAGTGTTTTAATACAGAGTACCTTGTGATGAAACACCATGATTCCTTAAGTGCAATAAAGGTCAGAGAAAAAAAGAAATTTCTATCTTTTCAAAGACATTTAAAAATTTAGAACCAGTGTATCACAGAAGAAGTATATGGATTTAGTTACAATGGAGTTCACAGACCTGACAGCTTAGTGGTTGAAGTACAGATATTGCTACGGTGTGATTCTAATAAACAGCTGGTGTAAACTACTTATAATAAATGTCTTTTGTTTTAAGCAACTAAATTTGGGGTGGTTTGTTACACAGCGAAGCTAGCTGATACAGTAGTGTTGCTGACAGAGACTCTTCTAAGAATCGTGCTCTGCACACACAGACTCATTTGGAAGCAAACTCTCATTTGGACCCACCGCACTGTCTAAGAGTTCCCGGACTCCGATCTTCTCCACAGTTCGTGGTATTAGCTTCAGATTTAATCTCTAGGATGAAACTATTCTTTTCTCCAGACTACAGGAAGTCTGTGTAGCATATTAGAAACAATATTTAATGTAGACTCAAGAGATCTGGGTTATAACTTGAACTTGAACAAGTCATTTAACTTCTACAGGTATAACTTTTCCCATCTATAAAATAATGGAATCAGAGTAAAAGTAAAATCCCTAACACAGATGAAATAAGGCACCCCTGAATTTTTCTTCTACCTCCTCTCCACTTTCCTTGCAGGTCACTTAGTGTGACTTGTCCCTGCCTGTCTTTATTGCCACCTCCTTATACAACCGTTTTCACAATTTTCACACCGAAATAAAACTGAGGATCCATAGGATCAAAGAAATTACTAAATGGTAACATAAGCATTAAAAAGGTAGTATTTCTTACATGTTGGCCTTGGTTAGATCACACAGGTGGTTATGGTGCCCTGGTAAGAAGCAGAGCAGAACTCCAAAGGCAGGTGCTCTGATCCTAGCACTGCCACTAACACTTTTTTCCTGAACCTTTGTGGGCTTCAACTGAGTATCTGTATCCAGCACTTGCAAATACTTTCGGTAAAACGGTGGTTACATGATCAATGTTCACATGAAGTGCACGTGCAGAGGGCCGCCTCCACCACAGCCACGTGCACAGATGAGCACATCCAGGGGCACCAGGCACCGAAGATTCTAGAGAAGCTCCCACTGCTGTGTTACGTAGGGGGAGGGGGTGGGGTAAGGCCCAGGGAGGTCTGGGATGTCCAGGTGCTACTGAACAGTGTGGGGCCAGTGATCAAAGAGGTGGCAGTGTCACATTTTAGGAGACACGCAGGCATATTAACCAGAGGTTTTGACTGCACTGACTCCTGAGGTGGTTAAACCCCATCTGGTAGAAATGGACTTGAGTTCTGCTTTACTAAATTACATTTCATCACTGAAATGCTATACCCCCAGTGCAATCAATCAGTCAGAGATGCCACAGATTCATGGTAATTACAAGGAAGCTTTGATGTGCTGGTCTACCATAGGCACTTGAGGACGAACACCATCTAGCAAGTGATGGGTGGACAAGATACTCTCCACATTCAGGATGCTATATATGCTGCTCATTAACAAGGAACACCGGGGCTTTCCCAAGGTAACCAAATACACATCAAGCCCGGATGTCTATGAATGAGCTGTACGAAACAGAACAGAAAAGCTCGGAGATAATTCTGTCCAAATCTTCCCTGCTCTACATACTTATTTCCCAGTGCACAACGGCTTCCATGCATTAGACAGAAGACTTCCTGTTCTCTAATTAAGAACAGTGGAAAATCTAAGGTGTTCCAAAAGAAAACAAGGAGAAATGTCCAGAACCATGTATTTATTTCACTTGTCAATTCCAGACACTGTAATAAATGCTTTTGTTAAGTACTAAATCTTACCAGACTTTCCTGAGATTTAGTA
The DNA here is from genome assembly GCF_027475565.1 of Acinonyx jubatus. Classification (NCBI taxonomy): domain Eukaryota; kingdom Metazoa; phylum Chordata; class Mammalia; order Carnivora; family Felidae; genus Acinonyx; species Acinonyx jubatus. Next base: position 92,543,509 of record NC_069383.1, read on the forward strand.
GTAATTTAGGCAGTAACTAAATTACAAACTAACTAGAAAAATGCTATTTATGAAGAAAGGATGTCGTACATAAAAACCGTGTCAAGATTAGTGCCAAGAGAAGGAAATGTGGAATGGTAATGTTTATTCTCCTGAAGAACATGCATAAATGATACAAAACATTATGGGCTGATTTTGTAAAATACCTTCCAGTAATGACCGGGCTTTCTATTTCAAATTTTCCAATGGACCAGTGGAAGTTTCAGTTAATTTATTTTCCCTGAAATTCTGTTCTTTCCCACATATCAATGCTTTTAATCATTCTAATGATGATTGCTTATTTTTTGCCTAAAAGAAAACTAGTTTAAACACACAGAGTTTTTAGGTCTATTGCCACAGAAGCTCATCTTTTAAATGGTTTATCTAAAAAAGAAAAATCACAAAGAAAATAAAGACAAATTTGGTTAGAGAGCACTAAAACAAAACAGAAGTTCAAAGCTGGTGAGGGGGAAGAAAGAGGAGAGAAAAATGCCATTCCTAGAGGGAGACAAAGACAGAGTGTGGGGATGGCTCCAGGGCCCTGTAGGGGGCGCTGTGCTCACTTCGAGTAGGACTGATGAAGCAATGAGGTGCCTGTTAGGGCTGAAGCAGTGCTGTGCCCTGGCTTATTCTGGAAGATAAAAATTCCCTGAAACGCTAGAAGAAGAATTCAAGGAAAAAGACAAAAAAAGAGAGATTCTAAGCATATGGAGAGAAAATATCAAAAGGACTATTCACGGGAAAATTCTATCCAGGAAGGTACTACGGATGCAGAATGGGGACTCTGATGCAGAAGGGGGCCTGGAGTTCTAGATCCGCGCCGTCCAACGGAATATTAACGCAGGCCATAAACACAACTTGCGCATGCAATTTTCAATTTTCTAGTAGCCACACTGAAGAGTAAAAAGAGGTAAAAATTTTAAAACATATTTACTGCAACGTATCTCAAATGTTTTCAACATGGAACAACATAAAAAAATTAATGAGACAATTTACTTATTTTCATACTAAGTCGTTAGAATCCTGCGTGCGGTACAGTTCAATCCAGCACTACAACGGGGCAGCGCAGATCTAGACGCCCGACAGACTGTCTGTCTTGAAAGTCCAGTCATTTTACCCAAACATAACTTGATGGTGCTCCTTGTGGGTCACTATTTTCAGAGACACAGGGTATGACTTTCTAGCTTCAACTTTTCGTTTCTTCGTAGTTTCAGGAAATTTTTCTTGAATTACTGTGTTTGGGATCTGCTCCATTCCTTTGTCTTGTCTTTTTTTTCCTTCAGGGACCCTTACCTGTCAATTGAATCATCTTTGCCAGTCTTTGGTATTTATCATTTCACTGTTAAATCTTTTTCTTCTTGCTTTGCGATGTTTTCAAATTGTCCTCTTTTCCCCCTTCAATTTCTCTGACAGCACGGTCTTTCTGTTTGCCCATGTTCCTTCTAGTTCAATCTTCGTTTCTGAAATGACCTTTCATTTATAAATATTTCTTGACTTCTGTCATCTCATTTGAAATTTTCTTTAAATTGATTTTTTGTTCTTTCATGTCTAATTCAAAAAAAAAAAAAAAAAAGTCTTCCCGCTTGTTCTGGGTGTTTCTTTCTGGTTTCTTGCTTTCATTGCCAACGATGTTATTCTGCTCCTTGTTTACTTTTCCTTAAGCCTGAGTATGGGATTTGACCTTGGTGCCTTTTGGTGCTCATCTGTGGGCGACAACACGGTCCCTGATCTCTTAGGAAGAGGCAGGGGCTAGGACAGCTAATCAAACATAGCAGAGCGCTCCCTCCTGCTCTGTTTTTATTTAGTGTTAAAAACCCGGCCTCTTGCTTTCTGAGACTTCCTGGCCCTGTTCCCTCCCCACTTTCACTGTCCCTTCTCTTTCCTTTCTACAGTCCCGATCCTACTCAGCTTTCATGCTCCTCAACGCGGTCCCCGCACCTGAACGGCCAGTGGTCTTCTCCTGGGAACACCCGTCTGCCGTGCGGGAGTTCTCCTGACCTCAAATTCACCACATGCCCCCTGGCTCCCCTCCACCCTCTACTTTATCTCACACAGACATGGGCCCCACAGCGGGTCTGGCGGCGATCGGTGGGCCTTCCCGCTCACTCGTATCTGGGGCTCTCAGGTCCACTCTGTCGCTCATTTGTGTGGTCAATGTTGTCAATGTGGTTTTGGTCGCGTGACTTAGCTGTTCCCTTGTCAGGTGACGACTCGGGCAGACTGAAGAGTTATGCTGCCGCTTCTGAGAATCCTCCAAGTACAAAATGCTACAGGGTGACACACGAGCTTTCCATCAGCCAGGCAATGGCGTCAGGGTTAGAGTCACAAATACGCAGGTACTGCTGGACCTTCGACAGCAGACCCGCTAACAGTTTCCAAATGACTGCCGCGTGACTGAAAAAGAAATTAGCAAAACCTTTCTTGTACCTTGCGCCTTACATCTCTGGTTATCAACTACTCAAAAAAAGAATCGCCGAGCACCAATTTGGGTTAGACATTCTTTTAGAAGTATCAGAATGTTAAAGATCCTGTCTGACTTAAAAGAGCCTGAGTCTAGAACCAAAAAAAAAATTAATAAAATAAAATACAGCATGCTATTCAAAAATGGAAATATACATAAAAAAAGGTACTGTACAAAGTGAGATAATTTATTTTCAGAAGGGTAGGGAAAAGGGTGAAAACAGCAATGACCATCAGCCCCTCAAGAGCAGGTATGGTGTTTGTAACATGAAAGAAAACAATGCAGTAAGTGCTCATTAAAATGTTTTCATTTAAAAAAAGTATTAGAAATGTATATCAAATTGTAAAGGATAAAAATCAAGATTTTAGGTCTGAACACAAACACCATTTTTCAAATAATTCACAAGTAGATTGTCTCACTATCAATGTATTCAGACCTGTAAGTGATATTTAAATCAATATTCTTGATTACTTGCATCTGTATCATATAGGTTTATAAGATACATTTTACTGAAAAATGCAGGCATGAAATATACTAATCTCTTCAGAATGGTAAATGTTTACCTATACCTTTCCCCCAATTCTCTTTCAATTGACTTTTTTTTTTAGTTTATTTACTTATTTTGAGAGAGAGAGAGCACAAGCAGGGGACGAACAGAGAGAGAGGGAGAGAGAGAGAGAATCCCAAGCAGGCTCCGTGCTATCAGAGCAGAGCCCAACGTGGGGCTGAAACTCACCAACTGTGAGATCATGACCTGAGCCGAAATCGAGTCACATGCTTAACCTACTGAGCCATCCAGGCATCCCTATTTCAAATGACTTTGTGGACAAAAGTATTTTAGTCTGACTGTTAAAAGAAATGCTGTTTTTCTCTCTTTTCTCTGAGTAACTGAATATAATTGTAGTGTTATGAACAGCTCCCGTTTAATGAACATTCCCTATGCGGAGGGGCAGGATGCAGAATATTGTACAGACATGATTTCTTTTTACCATAACCACCCTGTACTGATTTTGGGACGGGGGTGGGGGGACTGGACACTAAAGCTCGGAGAGGTTAGGTAGAAGGTAACCTCTTAACTCAAGTTAAGTAGAAGGTAACTCAAGCAGGAATCTGAAAGGCTTCCTTTTCCCAGATAGAAGTCACACTAGAAAGCATACATCAGAACAAAGATACTCAGGTTAAAAGTGTGCTACAGTTAGTTGGCAGAAATGCAAGTTAAGGCTTTGACAGCCCTCTGGTGGTTCCGTGGCCAGCGGCTGGGGTGCCTGGCCCCTCCCTTGAATTTGCTGTGCTACAAAGCGCAAAAAGCACTCAGCACAGACAATCTGCACTGCTTCTTTGTTCTAGGCCCTTGTTTTCACTTTGTTGCTTTCAAAATCCCCAGCAGATGTGACCCAGAGGATTTGTTACTGGAGCTAAATAAAATCATATGCTATAGATTTTGGCCTCTCAGTCTTAAAAAGCAAACAAACAGGAGTTTCTCAAGCAATTTCCAAACAGGAACAATTATCTTTCATTGTCTTGCATTCACTTATGAAAAAAGCATCGAGGTCCCTTTGTGATAGTGCCTTCCTCCCAAGAGAATGTGACCCCTCAGTCGCTAGTATTAGTATTTCATAATGACTCTCCAGTAAGTTTGGACACTCTGTCAGGCTGACCACTGATTTAAGAAAACGCATTTGGATATTACAACATTCCAACATCTTCAGGGCTGTGCTGTGAAGCAGATGCATGAAAGTAAAAGCGACTTTACCATGTTTCACATCAGCAAACCAGGGAGAAGACCTCATACACAGGCATAAAATAGAAGGGGATGACTAATGGACAAAATAACAAAAACATTCAAGCCAGGAGCCAATAGTACACATAAGACAAAAGCCATTTAAAGCAAGTGTAGTCCGCAATTTAATTGCATATTTTCTAATCAATATTTGCCACACCACTGTGCTAAATGACAGAGCTCAGTTCCTGTGATAATCTCATCTCAACTTTGGCACTCAGGAAGCAGCACGGATGAGGAGTGATTTAGGGAGCGGCTCACAACACGCTGCTTGCGCTGCGGAAAAGGTCATAATGGTCAAGGACCTGCTGGATCAAAAGGGTCAAACCAAGAAGTTACACTTTCAGTTGTAAATAGGCTATTGTCAGAAAAGACAAGACAAATGTTGGTGAGGACGTGGAGAAACTGAAACCTTGTACGCTGCTGGGGAGAGAGCAGAGTGGCCCCAGCGCCATGCCAAACAGCATGGAGGTTCCACGAAAAATGAAAAATGGAACTACCGTATGATCCAGCAATCCCACTTCTGGGTATTTAGCCAAAATAATTAAAATCAGTATCTTAAAGAGACATTAGCGTTCCCACAGTCGCTGTGGCGGCACTATTCACAATAGGCAGGACGTAGAAACAACCTAAATGTCCATCAACAGAGGAATGGATAAGTAAAATGTGGTATATTGACAGACAATGGAATATTATTCAGCCTTTAGAAAGGAGGACAATTCTTCAAGAAAGGAGGACAAAGGAGGACAATTCTGTAATAATACGGATGAACCCTGAGGACACTATGCTAAGTGAAACAAGTCAGTCACAGGAAGACAAATACCACGATTCCATTTCTAGGATGTATTTACAGGAGTCAAACCCATAGAATCAAGGAGTGGAATGGTGGTTGCCAAGGGCGGGAGGGGGAAAGTGCGAAATTGCTAATCAATGGGCCTAAAGTCTCAGTTAACAACATGAGTGAGCTCTAGTGATCTCCTGTTCAACATTGTACACACAGTCAACAGTGTATTGTACACTTAAAAATTTAAGAGGGCAGGGGCGCCTGGGTGGCTCAGTCAGTTAAGTGTCCGACTTCCAGCTCAGGTCATGATCTCATGGTTCGTGGGTTCAAGCCCCGTATCAGGTTCTGCGCTGACAGCTTGGAGCCTGGAGCCTGGAGGCTGCTTCAGATCCTGTGTCTCCCTCTCTCTCTGCCCCTCCCCTCCCCTCCCCTACTCCCTCTCTCTCTCTCTCAAGTAAACATTTAAAAAAACATTAAGAGGGTAGATCTTACCTTAAGCTTTACCACAATTAAACTGAAAAACAGAAATAATTTTAGAGACCAACCCCCCCTCCCCCGCTCCGAAACTACCTTGATGCGTCAACTAAACTGAAGTCAAACAATAAAAAAAGAGCAAACAAAAGCTTTTCTTCTTCAAATGTTTGAAAGCACCACATCACAAATCCGGATTTGGTTCCCTTTAAGCACCTATATTCTAGATGTTCTCTAACAATTTGGAAGACGAACAGTGAAGGGCTATCAGTCCCAGAATAAAACAAGGGGAACTAAAATAACTACTTCTCTGAACGGGATACTTGGCCGAACCAAAATAAAGACAAAAAAAATCCACAGAATTTCATCTGGCATTTGAAGAACGGGTAATATCACTGGCATATTGAAAGGGGTGTTTGGATTCTATAGACTTTCTACCCTATGGTTTTTATCTGAACGCCCACGGCAAGCCTCCATCATTCTTGTCAGCTCCTCTGGCTGCAGCTGAGGGCCGGCGTGAGCTAGAGGGAATGCATGTGAGAGTGTATGGCACAGGGGCGATGAGCAACAGCTTTGAAACTCGGCATATCCCGAGTTCAAACGTTGTCTTCTTTGCTTATGAATGTAATGATCCTGAGCAGGTTACCTGACCCCTCCGAACCTCAGTCTCTTCACCTATGAAGTGGGCTAACAGCCCTGTTCATCTGGCTGTGAAGGTTAAATGTAATTCTATCTACGTGGCATGTGCCTGGTGGTTGTTTTTATAACATGAACAAAATATATTTGCTACATCAAGTGTTTCAGACTTCTTACTGATACTTGCTACGGAGAAAAGTTACCAATGCCACACCCAACAACAAACGTTTGAGTTCCCAGCACTGAGAGGGAAAGAGTCCTGACTTTGAAGAGGAATGGACAGAGGACCAGACATGCAAATACAGTACAATCTTAACTGCAGAACCCAGGAGCGCTCACATGGGTGCTCGTTTTGTGAGAATTCTTCGCTTGTTGGTATGTTTTAATTTTTCTCATGATAAGATGTCAGGGAAAAAATTTAATGCAGAAAGAAGAATTACGAGATTATAAGGGAGTCGAACTGAATTTATAACAGAACACCAAATAAAGATCCTTGAGCGAAAACACTCTGAATGATACCAGAACCGTCCCGATTCCTGCTGAGACTCAGCCAGGGAGATGAACCACGTCACTCACGTGGAACCCGCATATCTGGGTCAGCATAGTAACAGGTGGATGGGAAGACATACTTAGATCTAGCCAAGACTATTATCTCACGCTTGTCTCCACCAGCACGCAGATCTTTCATTTCCAGGTCACTGTTTTCCCAATCAATCAAGAGGCTAAAAATAGAACAATGTGCTAAATTCAAAGAGCCACGGTGTACAATCACTGAAGATACGGCCACTGCTTAATTAAAGTGAAAAGACATCCCTTTTCTCCTCCCTTTCTTCCTAGCTTCTATCATTTTACATAGATTCCCATATAATATTTCCTTTGATTCATTTTGGTTTTGTTTTTGTTTTTTGAAATAAGCTTCCATAGGAAATCAAGACTAGGAAGTCAATCGTGAATTCCTCACATGTAAGCCATTTGTTCTGGCAGGACACCTAGAAAATGACCCACAAATACAGGCTTCATTTCTCAAGAGCTCTCCAACTGCCATTCCTGGAAGACCACGGAAGACTTTGGTGAACAGTGCCACAGGGCAAGGGAGTCCCGTGATAGTGCAAGAGATCCAAGTTCAAATAATTATGGCAGGCTTAGACCAGAACCTACTTTTAACAATGTAATTTGGTGGCGCCTGGGTGGCTCAGTTGGTTAAGAATCTGACTCTTGGTTTCAGCTCAGTTCATCATCTCACGGTTTCGTGAGTTCGAGCCCTGCACTGGGCTCTGTGCTGATAGCATGGAGCCTGCTTGGGATATTCTCTCTCTCTCTCTCTCTCTCTCTCTCTCTCTCTCTCTATTCTCTCTCTCTCTCTGCCCCTCTCCTGTTCATGCTGTTTCTGTCTCTCTCAAAAATAAATAAAAACTTAAAAAAAAAAAAACCCACAATGTACTTTGGAAAAAGAAATGACATCCAAAAAGCCTTATGTAGATTGCCCAGTAAGCCTCATATTCATTATCGCCATTCATTTTCATTTATAAGAATAAATTAATATCCTTTTAAAGAGCAAAACCTTTTTTGTGTTGTTCTTGAGATTCTGATTTATAGGGAAGAGCTACAAACATTTGGCTTCTAAGAAATGTACAGCACCGATAGTTCTTTAACCTCAATGCCATTTTCACCTCATTTACTAAAGAACAGTGTGGCTCACACTGTTCAGGGCTAAAGCAAATTGTAATCCAGACCTCCTCCTAATATTTCTCTTTTCCTTTATCCTCGTCAAGGACTCTTATCTCAACCACTTTGCCTCCTGCTGTGGAAATGGTTTATATTCTTAAAGGTTTGCTCTCAAGAGGGGAAAAAATGGTACTTAACCACTAACCACAGTAGTAAAACGTCAGTAATGTGATATTGCCAGCACCCACACACGGTCTATTGCACATAAATTGTAGTCCAGATGAACTATACTTTAATAACATGATCCCAGGGCTCCGGGGCCACCACTGGGCCAGCCATTAGCAGTCACAGAGCTGGGATGGAAGTCTGCACAGTGATAATCACCACCATGATTCAGTGAGCGCCTACTGTATGCCAAGCACCGAGATCAAGACATTACTTAATGTCTAATTCTCACAACCGCCTGCGAAGGTAGGTACTATCAGCTCCACTTTACAGGTACGGAAAGCTTGGCTCAGGAAGGCTCACCAAGATCACACAGGAATTCGGCAAACCGCCTTGCCTTCCTGGAAGCTGCCGGTGGCTGTGCAGCCAGAGTCTGTCCATTTCTTTTTTTAAAATTTTTTTAATGTTTAGTTTTGAGAGATAGAGACAGAGCATGAGCAGGGAGGGGCAGACAGAGAGAGAAACAGAATCCGAAGCAGGCTCCAGGCTCTGAGCTGTCGGCACAGAGCCCGACGTGGGGCTCGAACCCACAAGCCATGAGACCACGCCCTGAGCTGAAGTCGGGTGCTTAACCGACTGAGCCACCCAGGCGCCCCTAGAGTCTGTCCATGTCTAACACCACTGTAGTAAGATCTTAGACAAGATAGCTACATCCCTGAGCCCCAACTGTCTTTGTGAACAAGACTGAGGAGCAGACCAGTTGCCCCACAGGGGGCTGCCATGACGGTGAGGTGAACCACACGGGGGACTGACCCGCACCGCTCGTGTGAGTGATCAACACCAGCTAAGGAGAGAAGACATTTGCTACGCTTTTGTGTCTTCCTGGCAATTCCTCCATCCTTAAAAACTCCCATGGTTTTCGCTACCCCAACCCCCATCCCCCGCCACTCATCTGTATTTAAAACATTGACTACTTCTCTCTCAGGACACTATGCATCGAGATGTTCAGAGGTTTTGGCTGGGAAGCAGGAAAGAAGATGGAGACACAGAAATAATGACCCTGACCTTGTAGTTTTCAGTTTTCTCTAGCTCCTCGTTCCTTGGCTTTTCTTGGTACCATCATATTCTACACATGCTTATTGTCCATCCTCTGCGCAATCCGAACTGTGGATTTATTTCTCCGTCTAAGGCAGAAAGTTATTGAAACCCTGTCACCCAACCCACTCCTGTCTTCAAGTACAAAACACCCCAGATTTAAAAGCTAGGACTATGTTAGCCATGGAGGTACCACACACCTTTCTGTTTCCAGAAATACAGTCGTGTGCAGATTATTTGTCTCAGCTTCACCTTGTTGTAAGAACCACTCAAACTGATATTCCCCGCCTCCCATCCAAATAGGGAAATGAGCCCTTCAGCTGATTTCTAAGATGGCAAAACAGCTTCGCCACATAACTTGGTCTCCTTCTGCTTGGTTCTGAATAATCCCAAACAGCTCTCACTGTATCTATTCAATCGGCAAAAGTCACTCTATTTTTATCCCTTGTGTCCAAATAACTTTTACACTGAGTTCTAAAACCAAGATGCGGACATAGTACTGTGTCATTCTCGGCATACTTCTCCTGAATAGCTGTCCCTGAGTCGCCGATTCGTTCAGTACGCGGCATTACTTAGTACCTGCACTGTGCCGGGCCCCTGAGACACAAACACTGAGCCAAAGCAGATGCAGTGCGAGCCCTCAGGGAGGTTACAGTCTGCTGGAATAGACAGACCCGCGCTGAACAATCGCACAATCACTGCAAGTGAAACAGGCGTGAGAAAGGAGAGGGGCTCACCCAGTTAGCAAGGTGCAGCGGGCTTTCTCAAGCAATCCTTGAGCTGAAGAATGATTAAGGGTCAAGGAAGCGCAAACAGGCAAGAAGAGCTTTCTAGAGAGACCTGAAGAAGGAGCATGGATGGGTGAAAGGTGGCCAGTGTGGCCGCGGTGCAGAGACGTTAGAGAAACTTGCTGTGAGCTAAAGCTGGAGGCGCGGGTGAGGGCCAACACAAATCCCACGCGTCTCCTCTCTGTGCCACAAACATGGGAATGGGCTGAAGGGTGGTGACACGATCTGCTTTGTATGCTGACTGCGGTGGGGAGGCTAGATCCCCGCAATTCACGGTGGCAGGAGAAAAACCAGTCAGGAGGCTGTGGCAGCGATCCAGAGAAAAGATCACAGCAGCCCGGTCCAGTCAGGTGATGATGAAGGGGAGTATTCTGAGGGTACATCGTGGGCAGGACCAGGTGTCAGGACCATGCTATGGGCTGCGCGTGCGTGAATTCTTTCTGAATTCTCAACGACACCCGTGGGGCAGGGGTTCTTTCTCACATTTTATAGATGAGAATGCAGAGGCATGTAGGGATCTGTCCAAAGTCCAGGTGGGAAACAACAGAACCAGAACCTGAACCCATGGTTATTCAACTTCAAAGCCAACTACATAAGTACCATCTAAAAAGTAGAAATACAGACAGAAAAAAAAAATACTATAGCAAAGTTTCAAAACTTAAAAGCCTCTCCACCTACCTCACTAAGGTGCCAAGGGACGAGCCCCAAAGGCGAACACGATTTTAGGTTTCCCTTTACTAAAATGGACTCTCTTTTGACATGTTATACTCGCGGAAGGCATACCTATTTCAACATAGCGACTCGGTAAGTCCCTCATTTCGCTGGCATGCCGCTCCTTCACTGAGCAGATCTAGAAAAGAAATTCACAGGTTCTTTCATTCATTGCATGGAAAAGACATAGCATGTCATTCACTATAGGACACTTTCGTTAAACTGGCCGTGTAGCACGGAGATGGAACGCACACAATCGACTTCACTGATAAAATTAATTTCAATGACGTATAGCAACCATTCCTTAGGTTCTACAACATTATTCTTCAGTAAAGTCTTATTCGAGGGCAATGAAAGAAGAGAAACTGTAATATCGTTTTAAAACGTTTCCAATGACCCATTCTCAGCAACTCTACTTAGGGACTACTTTTTTTTTTTTTTTAATTTTTTTTTTTAACGTTTATTTTTGAGAGAGAGAGACAGACAAGAGTGTGAGCGGGGGAGGGGCAGAGAGAGAGAGGGAGACACAGAATCTGAAGCAGGCTCCAGGCTCTGAGCTGTCAGCACAGAGCCCGACGCAGGGCCTGAACTCACAAACCGTGGGATCGTGACCTGAGTCGAAGTCAGACACTTGACCGACTGGATCACCCAGACGCCCCAGGGACTAGTTCTACCATCGTCCAAATAAAGTTCTGCCCAACAGCAAATCTGGGAAGCATTCGCGTTAGGGCTGTGTTTCTGATTATATATTAGTCATTTATTTCACTGTTGCTAAATTATACTTTGTATAAGTGGCATCATGCTCTTCTTCTCTCGAGTGGCTTTTTATTTTTTATCTTTCCTCTCAGGTGTTTTAAAATCAATGTATTACGTACTTTAAATCAGAGTTGGCAAACTACAGCCTGTCTTTGACTTGTCTTTTTATGATCTGTAAGTTAAGAATAGTTCTCACATTTTGAAAGGCTAGAAAGGAAGGAAGGAAGGAAGGCAGGAGGAGAAAAATATTCAGCAGAAACAGTATGGAGCCCACAAAACCTAAAGCACCTTCTACCCCCTACAGAAAAAGTCTGCCAACCTCTATTTTATTTTTTATTTATTTAAAAAAAATTTTTTTTAATGTTTATTTATTTCTGAGACAGAGAGAGACAGAGCATGAGTGGGGAAGGGGCAGACAGAGTGGGAGACACAGAATCAGAATTGGGCTCCAGGCTCTGAGCTGTCGGCACAGAGCCCGACGCAGGGCTCGAACCCACGAACCGTGAGATCATGACCTGAGCCGAAGTCGGACGCTCAACCGACTGAGCCACCCAGGCGCCCCTGCCAACCTCTATTTTAAGTTACACGTAGGGGCACTTGGGTGGTTCAGTCGGTTAAGCATGTGACTCTAGATTTCAGCTCAGGTCATGATCTCACAGTTCGTGAGTTCAAGCCCCGTGTTGGGCTCCGAGCTGACAGAATGGAGCCTGCGTGGGATTCTCTCACCCTCTCTCTCGGCCCCTCGCCCACTCGCAGTTTCTCTCTCAAAATAAACAAACTTAAAAAAAACATTAAAAAATCAAATCTATGTATACAGTTTGGATATATACATGCGTGTGTAGCAGTTTTTTTTTTTTTTTTTAAGTTTATTTATTTTTGAGAGAGAGAGCAAGTGAGCAAGCGAAAGGCAGTGGGGTGAGGGGCAGGAGACAGGGAGAGAGAGAATCCCAAGCTAACAGTGCAAAGCCCGACGTGGGGCTTGAACCCACGAACTGGGAGATCATGACGTGAGCCGAAATCAACGAGTTGGATGCCTAACCGACTGAGCCACCCAGGCGCCCTTTTGCTGTATTTTCTGAAATGAATATATTCTATTTTGTAATATGACAACAAAAATTTACATAAGTTCTGCTATCAAGGTAAGACAGCCTAAAGTTAAATGCTGACTATACACAACTTTCATCAGTTTTTTCCTTTCTCTTCAGATAGCTATAAAAGAACACAAGAAATACCGTTACCCTAAGTTTAGTGACAAAATAGAAAATTCTAAAATATAAAAAAACCCAAAGAGAAAAAACAAATATTATTCATTGTTCTGATACAAAGTGAACACATTAACAATCTTTTTTTTTTTTTTTTTTTTTGGAAACTACTTTTATTAACCTAACAATTTGATATATTATTTGCATATTCTTCCACAATTCTTTATAGTATTTCACTGTATGAGTGTACTGGAATTTTCCTACTCGATCCCCTCTTAGACATTTGGTTTTCGCTTCTATGTAACCCAAAGGCAAGCAACAGCATGATACAATCCACATACTTGGATATAAAACTTTTGGATTTTTGTTTCTACAGGATAAATTCCTAGAAGTAAAACTGACAGATCAAGGGGGATGTGAACTAGTAGAAGGTTTCGTATGTTATGCACACATGTCTAAGCTGCTGTGCAGCGATGCAGTGACCACACGACAGTCCTCGCTCCAAGGCAGGACTCGATCCGGCCCAAGGCTGTGGAGGCAGAAGCATTTGCTTGGAAGTGACTGGAAATATTCTCCCTTGATTGCTTTCTGTTGCCTGTCCATCTCAGACAATGCCCTGCCCACTTCCCCAGTCTTCCCTAATTTCCCCCTCCTTTTGTTAGACTTTTGGTCGGACACATTAGCTATTCTTCCGTCCACACTTACAAGGGAATCTACCCGATTATCTAGCAGGCATGCCCCACAGTGCCAAACAGACGCTGTGCTGATTTTTAATGTGCTGATAAAAGAACATGAGTAGTATCTCAAATGGTGTGGGGTAGAATCATAGAAAGTAACCCATAAATAATACTACCTAACACTTTGAGCAACTAGAGGGCACCAGTCCTAAGTTAAGAGTTTTGAGAGGGGCGCCTGGGTGGCTCAGTCGGTTACGCGCCTAACTCTTGATCTCACAGTTCGTGAGTTAGAGCCCCACGTCGGGCTCTGTGCTAACAGTGTGGAGCCTGCTTGGAATACTCTCTCCCTCTCTCTCTGCCCCTACCCCACTCAAGCTTTCTCTAAGTTTGAAACAAACTTAAAAACAAAACAAAACAAAAAAATGACAAGAGTTTTGAGAGGGGCGCCTGGGTGGCTCAGTCAGTTAAGTGACTGACTCTCAATTTTAGCACAGGTCATGAACTTACAGTTTCTGGGATCGAGCCCTGCATTGGGCTCTGCGCTTTCCACACGAAGCCTGCTTGGGATTCTTTCTCTGCCTCTCTCTTGCCCTTCCCCTGCTCAAAATAAAGAAAAGAATCTTTTTTTTAAAATTAAAAAAAAAAGACTTCTGAGAAACAGACATAGCTTTTTGTCTTAGGAAGATTATGGTGCAGTAGGGGAAGACAAATCAGGGATTTTACTCAAGCGGGAAGGGAAAAGTACAGAAATACAGAGCAGGGGCATCTACCGACCAGAGGAAAGCTTCTCGGAAAAAGTGAACTCACGCCAAGGCCGGACTGTTTCTCTGGCCATGCTACCGCCCCTCTGAAGACGAGGACACAGGGCGGTACTGGAGGCTGGGCTCCCCTCTTCCCTCCTCAGACGTGTGTGTCCTGAGCTCCAGCCCGGCACCTGCCTCACGTGGGCGAGGACTGAGTGCTAAGCTCATGTCCTGCATAAGAGCAAATCAATAACCTCAAGAGCCTTTACACTGACAGGTAGGTTCTCACCCACGGACGCTAATTTGCTTCATCCAACTGCCTTGTCCACTTGCGTGTCTAACAGGCGTCTCAAGTGGACACACAAAATCTACTCCTGCCTTCCCCGCTAAGCGTGTTCCACGGGCAGCCTTTCCCAGGTCAGTAAAAGGGAGCTTTATCTCCCAGTTTCCCAGCTTAAAAGGGTCACCGCTGAGCTCTGGCTTTTTCTTACTTCCCACACGGAACCACTAATAGTATAGAGTCTGTGCTCAAAATACATCCAGAATCCACTCCCTCCCCACCGGCTCCATGAGGCTGACCCAAGACACCGTAACTTCCACCGAGGCTCCTCAGGAGCCCCCCGCCCCACCTCCCCTCTTCACTGCCCCTTTGCCTCCTGGCTCCATGTGGCAGAGTGACCCTTTCAAAATCCAAGTTGGATCATTTAACTAACTCCATGGCTCAAAACCCCTGTGTTGGCTTCCCGCCTCAAATTAAAAGCCAAAGACTGCACAAAGGCCTGTGAGGCCCAACACGATCTGCCCCTTCACCATGCACCCCCCTCCCTCCCATCTCTTCCCCTCTCCTCCACACCTGCTCCATCCACTCTGGCGATGGCGGCTTTATTTTCCACAAAGATACGCCAGTCACACTCTTCCTCAAGGGTGCTGCCCCTGCCGACACCCCCCTCCCACGGCTGCATGGCCTCCTCCCTCCAGATCTCTGACAAAGGGCACGTTCATTATGCCAGAGGTCTTCCCTGGACCGCTCTATGTTACGTGGCACACACCCCCAACCCCTCCCCCCATTTCCCTGTCTAACTACTCCCCTCGGTATCTTACCGCCATCTGCATGCTGTGTTCACTTGCCACTTGAAGATGGCTTCCCTCACTAGAATGAAAAGCTGCCCAGGAGAGAATCCATCTGTTTACATATTTGCAGCACCAGAATACCACCTGGCACATCGCAGGAACTCGGTAAGTATTTGCTGCGCGAATGAAGGAATGAATGGTTGGCACTAACTGCAGGCCCTGCTATGCCGTGTGCTTGTCTCTCCCCAACAAAACTGTTCTCTGGGAGTATAGGCTATGTCCTGTCTTGTCTTCCCTCAGCGGAATGCAGTGGGATTCTCGGCTGAGAAGAACCGCCCAAAATGTTACTAAGAGGAATATCCGATAATATGAAACACTTGATGGGAAAAATGACGTTGGATCCTCATTTGGGTGTGGCCAGAGTGTGCCCGTTCCCAAGGCTACTCTACCGGACAAACTTAGCGGTTAGAAATCACAGAAATGTTTCCTTTCAAACTTCTGAAGGCCGGAAGTCTAAAACCAGTTTCACTGGGCCAAAAGCAAGGCGTCTGCAGGGCCGCACCCCCCGCAGAGGCTCTAGAGGAGAATCTATCTGCCACATGCCTCCTCCGGCTTCTGGTGGCTGCGCGTGTCCCTCCCCACTCACACTGCCTTCCCTCTTTCTGTGGTGGCGCTCCGTCTTTAAGAATACCTGTGACTGGGGCACTTGGGTGGCTCATCTGGTTAAGCATCTGACTTCGGCTCAGATCATGATCTTGCGGTTCATGGGTACAGGCCCCACCTTGGGCTCTGTGCTGCCAGCTCAGAGCCTGGAGCCTGTTTCACATTCTGTGTCTCCTTCTCTCTCTGCCCCTCCCCCACTTGTGTTCTGTCTCTCTCTCTCTCTCTCTTTCTCTCTCAAAAATAAACATTTAAAAAAAATTTTTTTTTAATTAAAAAAGCAAATACCTGTGACTGCACTTAGGGTCAACCCAGATAATGCAAATAATCTTCCCATCTCAAGATCCTTAATTAGTCATATTTCGTGCCATACAGAGAAACATTTATGGGTTGCAGGATTAGGACATGCTACCTTTGTGGGCCACCATTCAGCTTAAGGAAGAAAGCATTGCTGGTAGCAATCGGTAAACTTCTCACGTGTCTCTACAAGCTCATTTGCCTGGTCTCTCACCAAAAGAAAATCACAACTTTAAGCAACAACAAAAAGCCACTTGGTCCATTTAAGGCATTTTAAAAATATCCTGAACAGAAGCTTACTGGATGAGTAACCACACTATGCGGGAAGACTAGAAAATCACTTTTTACTTCTTTTATCCTGGACTACTGCACACAATTTCTCTGCTGCTATCCTAAATGTGAATCAGGCTAAGTTCGCTTCATACATGGAAACAATTAAGAAAGAAAGGAGGACTTGAATCACACCGACATAAGGGCCAGGAGGACTTTACCTCAAGTTAACAATGACTGTTTTCACAGTAAGAAGCACCGAGTTAACAATTTTTGTGCTTTCCTTTTCCAGAGAAGAGTACATTCTTTGTTTCTGAGAGAGTGAGAGGACGTGCACATGTGTGTGCGAGCAGGGGCAGAGAGAGAGGGAGAGAGGATCCCAAGCAGGCTCCAGGCTGGGCTCAGTGTGGAGCCCAGAGCAGGGCTTAATCTCACAAACCATGAGACCGTGACCCAAGCCAAAATCAAGGGTTGGATGCTTCCCTGACTGAGCCACCCAGGTGCCCCAGAGAAAGGTACATTTAAAATAAACATTAGGGGCGCCTGGGTGGCTCAGTCGGTTAAGCGGCCAACTTCAGCTAGTCACGATCTCGCGGTCCATGAGTTCGAGCCCCGCGTCGGGCTCTGGGCTGATGGCTCAGAGCCTGGAGCCTGTTTCAGATTCTGTGTCTCCCTCTCTCTCTGGCCCTCCCCCGTTCATACTCTGTCTCTCTCTGTCTCAAAAATAAAAATAAACTTTAAAAAATAAATAAATAAACAAACATGTCTCTTTCGTGACTCTTCTAGAATTTTCTGGCACAATAATGACAACTGACACTTATGCAGCACTTACAGTATGTCAGATGTTATGCTAAGCTCCTTGTACATATTACCTCATTTAATCCTCCCCCAAACTCAGGACCGGAGCACAGTCAGCACTCCCATTTATGGATGAGGAGAGTCAGGCTGCGGCTCACGCAGGAAGTGCGTGGAGAAGGTGGAACCGATCTCACATCTGTCTGGCTCTAAAGCCTGAGCTCTGCCACCAGACTGCTGCTGGGATGCTTTCTCGTACTATTTTTACCTTGGTTAATTTTCAGTTTATTTTGTTTAGATTAAGCTATAAGTTTTTAAAGGGAAGCCAACGACTTTGGGTTCTGAACTATCTAATACAAGACAAACACTGGTATGTAAAAACTAAATGTGAGTGAGCTCTGGGCCCGCTTTTGTAAGACTGCCTGTGTCTCTGTCACCCAGGCACAGTAAGGGCAGACACTTACTTGTGTTCCACCAAATGGGCCCAAATCTTACGAGTAAGAAGTCTGGGCCTCTGCTCCATCCAGCTAGGACCAAGCAAGCAGGATGATTTAGATGTAACATTCTTTTTCCACCATTAACTCTAACTAAGAGGAGAAGCTAAGGGAAATGGAAAAAACACAAAAGAATGGAAAATCCAGAAACCACTGAAACCGACCACATGTTCCATAAAGAGCTAAGGCCAACTGGGCAATGGAAAATCTAAAGATCATAAATGAAGGCACCATTACGAACAATGCTCCCCATCTGTTTTGCAGAGCATGGAAAAGACGGAATGTATCTCCAAACTTACACATATGAAGAGAATTGAGCGTTAAATGAATATCACAGGACAATAACAAACAGGGGGAAACATTTTGGCTGTGGGAAGAAATTCAAGAACTCCTATTCCTTGGGCACCTGGGTGGCTCAGTTGGTTAAGTGTCCAAGTTCGGATCAGGTTATGATTTCACGGTTCGTGGGTTCAAGCCCTGCCATCAGGCTCTGTGCTGACGGCTTGGAGCCTGGGGCCTGCTTTGGATTCTGTGTCTCCCTCTCTCTCTGCCCCTCCCCGGCTCACGCTCTGTCTCTCTCCTTCAAAAATAAATAAACATTTAAAAAAAAAAAAATTTTTTTTTTTTTTTAAATAAAAAAAGAACTCCTGTTCCTTTGGACCACCCTCAGCGGATCTGTAACAACATAGACTTATTAGAAAGGCAAGCAAAACCACCTTGACTGAAGTCCCCCAGCCGATAATCAGCGTCACGCTGTCCTTCCAACAGAGGCTACAGGGATACATATCCGGGCGAAGACTTATGTCATCCCGGGGCACGTTGGTGATTCTCTGCTTTGAGGTGACGTCAAAAATCTTCACACCCTGGAAAATACAACAGCGTTAGGCATCCTCCACTTGGGAGAAGGAAAGGAAAGGAAAATTTAATAAAGCCCCTGCCACACGCCGCCCGTAACTGGCACCGCAAAATATTGACAGTGTTTATTGAGCACTGCTGGGAGCCACGCTCCTCATCCACGCAAACCCCACGAGAGCCCACAACAAAAGAAAACCTCTCCCCTTCTTTCTGGACAGAAGAGATTCTATTAGCAGATGGCTTCAGTGGCTCAAACACAACACAAGGGTGAGACACACAGATATCAAGCACCACATTTCCAAGATGACAGACAAGTAACATTTCTAATTGTGTTGTTCTGCTACAAAAATGGACGTTGTTTTTTTTTGTTTTTTTTTTTTTTTTCAGAAAAGCTTTGAATCTGAAAAACCACTGTGTGTAAGGAAAACTGCACCTGACATTTTAAAGCACTCAAATGGGAACATCAAGCAAGCAGCTAACTCCAGATAAACCAGGGGGGGAGCCTGGGTGGCACAGTCAGTTAAGCGTCCGACTCTTGATTTCGGCTCAGATCATGATCTCATGGGTTGTGAGATCGAGCCTTATGTCTGGCGCTGCACCGACATCACGGAGCCTATTTGGGATTCTCTCTCCCTCCTCTCTCTGCCCCTCCCCTGCTCATGTTCTAGCTGTCTCAAAGTAAATAAACAAATATCTAAAAAAAAAAAATTAAAAAACAAACAAACAGGTTTATTTACCTTTACTATGACTCAGGAGAAATTTAAGAAATGTCTTGAATAGCAAAGTAGATTCTGGGAGAACTGTACCATTGAAAACTGAATAGAACCAATTTATTAAGTTAAACCCTGGAATTCCAAAAGACAGGCCAGATGTCGAAAGCTACTTTTTAAACTTTCTACTTGCCCTAACTCATATTGAGTAAACTTTAAATAGGGCGTAACACCAAAAATTACAATCTACTTTTTAAAAGGCAGGCCTGATTTCTGCCTGTGATTATACTGGGAGGAAAATGAAATCAGCAATATCCTGTACTTGTTTCATAGCAACTGTTCCTTGCCCTTGGCTAATAGGCAAATGGTGTTTTCAACACCGCATTCCCAACACAGCCCTTCAATTATTAAGATGCCTTTTCATTTTCTTGGCTATTCTCCACGCCTCGTGTTTCTTATTCCAAAGTCAAGTCCAGAATATGCTAAGAATTACTCTATTATGAAAGCCTAGAGCAATCTAGTCTCTTTAACCTTCCAGGTAGGATGGCAGTTGCCATTTTAGGTCTTTAGAAAAGACCATGGCAGCAGAGGCATCTTTCTTCTTGGTCACAGCCCTCCTAATGCGGTTACTCTTCCGGCTCTGAAGAAGGATCTGGAAGATGAAGGTGTGCTTTTACCATATTATTGGCCCAAGCGATCAGATGGCCTCTCCACTTCACGCTCCGTATGTTCCCTTCCCCTTCGTGCAGAACACACGACTTCCATCTGCTCATCCAAGATCGTTCAAACAGCAGCAGCTATGGACAAATACAAAAACAGACTTTTAGAAACCAAGAAACATGGGGCGCCTGGGTGGCTGAGCTGCTTACGCTTCCAACTTCGGTTCAGGTCATGATCTCATGGTCCGTGGGTTTGAACCCCGCATGGGGCTCTGTGCTGACAACTCAGAGTCTGGTGCTGCTCCAGGTTCTGTGTCTCCCTCTCTCTCTGCCCCTCCCCCACTCACACTTTGTCTCCTACTCTTTCTAAAAGAAATAAACATTTAAAAAGAAAAAGAAAGAAAGAAACCGAGACGCATATACAAGATTTCTTTACTGGCTTCTTGTTGACAGTTTGCTTTGCCTATCCACGGAATGTTGAAGTTACGCCACTAGATGGCAGCAAAATACCAAAATTCATGGAGAAAAACACAGTCAAAAGATTTGTGTCACAGAAAGTTCTTCAAATATTGGCCAGAAATTAATTTATTTTGTAACTTGGGAAATCAAAACCTCATAATTTTTTCCTTGAAAGTAAGATATTAGTCACGGCTTAAACTGCAATCGTCAGAAGCAGCCTGTTTTTCATTTCACCCAAGAAAAAGAATTTAATAATGATGTTTGAACAGCAATTCATGTTATAAAATAAGACAAACTTGCTTTAGGATTAAACTTCTTTAAAAAGGTCATAGTGGGGCGCCTGGGTGGCGCAGTCGGTTAAGCGTCCGACTTCAGCCAGGTCACGATCTCGCGGTCCGTGAGTTCGAGCCCCGCGTCAGGATCTGGGCTGATGGCTCGGAGCCTGGAGCCTGTTTCCGATTCTGTGTCTCCCTCTCTCTCTGCCCCTCGCCCGTTCATGCTCTGTCTCTCTCTGTCCCAAAAATAAATAAAAACGTTGAAAAAAAAATTTTTTTTTAAATAAAAAAAAATAAAAAAAAAAAAGGTCATAGTTATCCAGGGTCTTTATTTTAAAGGGAAGAATCTATTAAAAAAAAAAAAAAGAAAGAAAAGAAAAGAAATCTGCTTGTGTGGGGATGGGAAGTTCCTGGCTGGCTCAGTCAGGGGAACACGCAATTCTTAACCTTGGGGTTCTAAGTTCGAGCTCCACCTTGGGTATAGAGACTGCTTAAAAATAACATCTATAAAAAAAAAATCTGCTGGATAAATTTTATTGCCAAATATAACTGGTAAGACCTCTAAGACTGGTAAAGATGTAGTTCTAGTAATTCAAGCATTATTAAGGGCTACAATACTTTTTCCTTGATGTATCCAGTTTAAATCCCTTAAGACATTTACATAATATAACTTAATGTAAAATTTATATAATACATAATTTACAACATATAACTTCGGACATATAATCCTGAAGTAGATGTTTACCTTTTAAAAGAAATGCTGATGACAGATTCCATCACAGAAGTTTAAAAATTTCTATCTTTTGAGTAATTTTCTGTTTACCTTAGTGTATTCTGTGTCCCTTCCCACCCTTAAGAAGGAGGAAAATAGGGAACAGGAGAAAGAGAGTAAGTTCACATTTCATTTATATTTGTTACATACCTTTCTCAATAGTTAGGCTCCCATACTCAGAAGGGGCACACAAACACACACCCCAAAACCTTAAAATCAGATAAGCGTCCATCTTCACAAACGTGCCAAGAACGGTCTCTTTAAAATGACATAAATGTCTGAAGTTCTCTATTACCCATGCAAAAGAAAGGTGGCCTCGCACGGTCCACAGTGGAGACTGGAGGTAAGGCTTTTACTGACCACATGGGGTCTAATCTTCCCGTCAGATAGATACAGGAAAGCCTCCTCTAGGCTCCCAAAGATCTTCTCACCCATCCCTTCCTCTCCCAGTCCATGATCTAAGTAAGAAACCCCACCACCATGCCTCCCTGCTCCCAGTTAAAGACCCTGAGATCTGCCCTCTGTGATTCTGCCTCTTCCTCGGCCAGGATGTAAAAAACAGAGCCGAGGAGGTCACTCGATGTGTTCAGGATTTTGTGACAGGGTTAAGTCTGGAATCTGAGAAAGGAGAAAGCCTGACCACATAGCTCCTGCTACACAGTCTGCTAAACACAGGCAGCTAGGAACCATCATGTTCAACATGAGGAACTGAGATCACAATGCCTACCTTCCGTCTGTGGCCTGGTTCAGATGGAGGGGATTTTAAGCAGCGGGCTGAGCCCGGGGAGTACCCCATAACCACCTGCTGGAAGGAATGGCTGGCTGGATGACAAGGAGGAAAGTGGGGTGCAGGTGGCATCACAATGCTCTCCCTCCAATCCCACCCAGAAGTGACCGACGTGGCACGAAAGGGGGACAATCTGCACCTGTGCTAGGAAAACTCAACAGGCCCCAAACTTTAAATTAAGATTTCTGTAAAGTATGACAGAAATTAGACCCCGGTGAAGGCCAGGATTTATCCCATTTCAAGAAAAAGCCCACCTGGGAAGCCGCTGGTAGGGTAGATACCAGCACACTCAGTGTATTGGGGTTGGGGGGACGGGGGTCATGGGGAAAATCTCACGCAGGGACACACAGGTCGCGGTCGACATTGGCAGTGGAACACAAGCAGCCACTCCTGCTGTCATCCGGGGACACAGCTAGGAAGAAGACAGCTACGCTGGCGACGGGGTGGGTGCCCACCCATGGCGGCGGGGCCATACGACAGGCGGGAACCACCTGCACAAACTTCAAGCTGCCTCAGTGAATATGGAGAGCAGGCTCTTAACGCATACGCCACTTCCCTGCTGCATCAATAATTACACCCTTTGGTAGCCACTTCCCCGACAATCGGGTTCCAGTCCAGGCAGACAGGAAACCATAAAACTTCCTTCTCCTGCCATGTCCAGATTCAGACCAATTCTCGCAAAATCTAAGACGTTCACAACGACTTCAACTGTGAACACTGGGTATAGACTTCTCTCAGTAACTATGGATGAGAAAAAAACCCCAACAAGATGGACAAGTTCAGTATTCTAGGAAAGCAACAGGACTTCTCTAGGGAATAGGGGAAATGTCCCACTCCTGACTCCACACGAATGAGACTTTCCACCAGACAGACCAGGGCTTGAGAAGTAATCCTTCTTCTTCTCGGGTGACAACAAAATTGAGCAAATGAACACCCGAGGATAAGAAGAACAGAACGAAGTGGAAATAAAAAAAATAAATGCTCAATACCCTCGAGTAAGGGAGGAAATCAAACGGCGACCAGGGCACTCTGGAAACGAGAATACAACTACTGTGCTGTGAACCTGAACTTTAGGGGATGCTAAGTTGTAAGCAAGGGAAAGTCCACAGCTCTACAAGTCAGTCATTTGCACATCGGCAAAAACAGATGTGCACGCGCTAGGTCAATGACAAAAGCAGAAATATTTTACTAGCAGATATAATAGGGGAAGCCACCTAAATGTAAAGATACATTAAGTTCCTGGATAAGAAGACTCAAAATCCTCACTGAAGAGCTTAAGCCTTACTAGTTAATCTGCGATTTTCATGGAAGCACAAAGAAACCCCCAAAGGAATGATTTCTAGAACTTCCAAAATGCTATCAATTCATTTGAAGATATGTGAGAATAATAGGAATTTTTTTTTTAAACTGGGCAACTTGTGGGTGGGAGAATGGGTGTTTTTATGAAATTCGCACTCAAAACAGTATAGCAATGATCCTAGAACTGACAGATGAAGTAAAAAGAAAAGGAAGAACTGATAAAGATGAATCAAAACAAGGTCAGACCCTGGGCGGGGGCCGGGTACGCACATATGCGCAGGGAACAGGGCACCCTCAAACTACCCTGTGGTCATCTCACCCTGTTTCTGGAGGATCCCTTAGCACTGGGGATTCAAAGCTTTAAAAAGGACCCCAAGAAGTTCATGCCTAGAAATTTCTGCTAAAAAGTGATCAGACAAGCAAATAAAGAAGTATGTCTAGTTCTTTGTAACAGCTAGAAATGCACTAACAACTGGGAAATGCTGGAGTAAATGTGGTGGAGCTAGATCACCAAAAAGTGTGTGTCCAGTTTTAAGTGATTTTATCGATGTACACTTATTAATGTAAAAGGATGTTCAGGGCCCATTAAATAAAAAAGCAGATTGCAAAACAGTATTAAACATGATGGTCCTTAAATACAAAATGAACGTGTATCCGTATATTAAAACCTGAAGGATACAATACAAAGTAATCTTAATTAATTCTAGAAACAGGTGATAGGAGATTTATATTATTTTTATTATTCTGCATAGAACATGTGAATTAATTTTATGTTAATACATATGGGGATGAAAATCCATTCTCTTATTTTTATAATCGGGATAATTTCACAGGTAACAGTTGAAGTGAAACAGCATCAACAATTCACTGAAACTCAGAGAAGGAAGGAATTTGGAGTCACACTGAGTATGTAGTAGAATTAATTCACATAAAGTGCACCTACTTTTTCAATGAGGCATTAACTTTTGGAAACTGTTCATCAGATCTCATTGCAATTCCAACCAAGATCCAAACTCACTCCGGTGGAGCCCTCTGTCGCTGGTGGGTGTGTTTTGGCTTCTGGCAGGAAGCTGAGGCCTGCGGACAGGGGCCTTCCTTTGTCTCCTGCTCTAGCTCCAAGGCAAACCTCCAGCAGAGGGCAGGAAGGAAAGGAGAGAGGGGAGAATTCTGAATCCAGTTGGTCTCCAGGCTGAGTCGGAGTTTCCGGAGTTCTATTACGATAAACCTTGGGTACCCTGCTCTGACATGGGATCAAAGAAGCTTCTTCTTTAATGAGATTTTCATAGTGCAGATGGCACACGTCTGTGTTAACTGATGAGGGTTTCAAAAAAAAAAACAAAAAGAAGGGTGGCAGGGGAGGCTAATACACTACCTACCTTCTGTAAAGGAAACACATTTTAACTCATTTGCATTACAGTTTTAGACACGATTTGTGTTCTTTTCTGATGTTTCTCAAATAGCTCAGTTTCAATCATTTTCTATTTTGTGGATGAAAAATAATAAATGATCTGTAAACAAACGGCCTTAAATATATATTAGAGAAGATCATCATTTAGGATTTTTTTTTAAATTTTTTAAGTTTATTTATTTTGAAAGATACAGAGACAGTAGGAGTAGGGGAGGGACAGAGAGAGAGAGAGAGAGAGAGAGAGACACGGAGGGAAGGAGGGAGGGAGGGAGGGAGGGAGAGAGAGAGAGAGAAAATGGATCCCAAGCAGGCTCTGCACTGTCAGCACAGAGCCCAATGCGGGGCTCGAACTCACAAAACCATGAGATAGATCATGACCTGAGCTGAAACAGAGAGTCAGACACTTAACTGACTGGGCCACCCAGGTGCCCCTTTAGGATTCTTTCATAAGTCTTCCTCATTTCTTGGTTCTGTATACATTTTAGGGTCAGGCTGGTTCTATCACAGATAACAAATACCATACTGTCTCTTGTTGGCTGGGATTTACATATTTACTTTTCATCTCCCCAGGGCACCGCAAATGCAGCAGGGAAGTGGCCACACATGCCCTGCTAGATGCACAGGGCACAGTAAGTATTAGATAGCGAGCAGGCTTCCCGCGCCCTGCAAGTTTGCCTGCCCTGTTGCCTACACACACAATGTGTTTGCCGCTAGAGGAGGCTACCTACGTCACCCCCCAAACCCTCCAGTTACTCAGCCCATCGTTAGTGATGTCCCTAAGCTGTTTTGGACACAATGGCATCTGCCCTAACTTCTCAAACCTAAAGGAAAGAACCCTGTGACCGACTGATACACAATGAATACAGTCTCGATGGAACAAGTACATCCCTTGAGAAAAGGCTCAGTTATCCTGACTCCGTGTCCTGCGCCTGACACGTCGGTCCTGTTCCCTTTGCTCAATGCCAAAAGACGGAATTTGTGCACCTCTGATCACAAATTTGGGAGGTACTTGTTTATAGAAGACAGCAAGCACGCAAGTGTGAGTCGGGGAGAGGTGGGGGGGGAGAGAGAGAGGGAGGGAAAGAGAGGGGGAGAGGGGGAGAGAGAGAGAGAGAGAGAAGGGGAGAGAGGGGGAGAGAGAGAGAGAGAGAGAGAGAGAGAGAGAGAGAGAGAGAGAATCCTGAGCAGGCTTCATGCTCGATGCAGAGCCCCGAGGCAGGGCTCAATCCCATGACCCTGGTGTCATGACCTGAGCTGAAATCAGGAGTCAGAAGTTCAACCGACTGGGCCACCCAGGCACCACTGGGAAGTACTTTTAAGGTTAGTCTTCCTCTTCAGTTCAGCTGACTGCAATTCCTTTATTTCAGGGATACTGCCTGGCTTCTCACTGGGCCCCAACAGTAAGGATCTGAAATGTGGCTGTGCCCTGCTAAGGCTCTCCCCATCACTGCCAGGCCCTCTTCTCCTGGTTGGCTAGCCCTGGCCTGCTTCTCTCCTCTGAGTTACCTCCCCTGGTCCTTGAAGCACTTATTTCTGCCTTCCATCTCCACTCTACTTTTTTCCTCACTCATGAGTCCTCATTTCCAATCCATACGTAGTATAATACCTTAAATGGCAGCTAGTAATTTACGAAGCATTCCCATTACTGTACTTTGAAACTCTCCCAGTACAACTAGGCAGTACATGGGGATTTGATTTGGATTCTATAGGGTACAGGGTTTCATACAGGCCAGAAAAGGACCAGACTATCCACTCTCCATTTGCTTTTATAATCCTAATCTATGGGAATTTCAGGCAGAAACACACTGCCTGGCAGGAATGCCAAGGCAAGTTCTGCTTCCGTGATATAAGGAAAGATAAGCTACTTTTCTTACAAACATTCTATACTAATTTAACTACAGCAAAACTATCTGCCTGTATTTCACTGACATTTAATAAAATCCGTTTCTCTCTTCTAGTCATAAAACTGCCTAGAGACCTACTGAGCATGAATGTTCTACAAAGCATTTTAGAGGGTGAGTCATCGAGTGAACTACCTTTAAAAGCAGCTGGTTAATTTATTTGGTTCATCTTCTGCATCCCATAATATTGAATTGTCATTAACACAATACTGAGAGCAATTTAAGCTCAATGGGAGCTAAGTACAAAGGAGAGGAAAAACTGTTTCCAAGAGGTCTCTTTTTTGTTGGAGAAAGTATTTTAGGGCTTTATTTCCCATAAATCCACATTCTGGCAGTCAGCACTCTCGGTACTTATATTTCAATAGGAGCCCTCACATCCTCGGCAATATACTTTATTCTCCTACATTTTGTGCTGATAAATCTATCTAGTACTTTGCTACACTACAGAGAGGTAAGGATGCACATCCTAGAATCTCCCACACATGGGGCGGGATTCCTATCGGGCTGTAATAAAGCCACCGATTCTGGCAACATAACACCCGTCATTACCCATCGCCCACTCTTCCCTGATGGAGGAAAGGGAGTGTGATTGGCCCCTTTTTAATCATCTTGTGATCTTTCAAGTATATAAATCACTTGACTCTTCAGGCTTCCTGAACACCAGCAGCAGTGCTTGCTTGAAGGCAGACGACGGTGCAGGGAAGAGTGGGCAGTGGGGGAAGCCCACGGGCAAGCCTTGGATGGCAGGTGCGTTCCTGCAGGAACGACTGAGGCGCTTGGAGAAAACAGACTCCACAAAGATAAAATGCCCGATCACAGAGGGTGCTGGAGCTCGAGATAATAAAATTGAGGAATAAGGAAACAAAAGGAAAACTCAGCACGTTTAGGACATGCCAAATAAGACTGTCTCGGTAAAAATAGACAAAGGGCATAAGGATGGGCAGGACTTGTCACAGAGGGACTTAAAAATCCAAAGTTGGAAAAGATTAGGAATGAAATTCAAGAAAGCGGGGCGCCTGGGTGGCCAGTCAGTTGGGCATCCAACTTTGGCTCAAGTCATGATCTCACAGTTTGTGAGTTCGAGCCCTGCATTGGGCTCTGTGCCGACAGCTCCACGCCTGGAGCCTGCTTTGGATTCTGTGTCTCCCTCTCTCTCTGCCCCTCCCCCACTCATGCTCTGTCTCTCTCTCTCTCTCTCTCTCTCTCTCTCTCAGAAATATATAAACGTTAAAAAAATTTTAATTCAAGAAGGCAAGTGAGAAAAAATTAGTGACCACAGAAAAGACCTGGGATGGTGTTTGGCTGCTGACAACAGAGAGGAGTCTTGAATCTGGATGGAGGTGGGAGCGACCACCTCCTTCTGGCTTTGGCTCAGTACCAAAGTTTCAAACACACAGCTTTTCCCAAACACCATCAAGAAAGAACATAAAGCATGTGTGAAGACAAGGAGAATTTCCCAAATACAGTATTGCTTAAATTCAGTGGTTATTTTCTGGACGAGTTATAATCCCTCAATCTCCTTTCCCTAGAGGTAATTTAACATGCTTAAAAGAGGATAAATACAGGCCAAACCTGCTACCACAGAAAGTCTCAGGACATAGATTTCCAGAGCTTGCTTGATGGACCACTTGCTTTCAAGCAATGTCTGAGTAAATACGATGCCAGTGCAACACAGGTTCTGGGCAAGCCCCGTGACGTTAACCAACCCTGTGAAAAGTGTGCAGACAAAACAACGTTCTGAAACTTAAGAAACACCATATCAAGACAAAATAACCGTCAATTTAGTGACTGAGGACTCCAAGCTACGGGTTCAACGAGAGCAAAAGAAGCAAAACACCAGAGGTACCACTTAGGGGCAGTTTCCTTTATATTAAAAAACTGGTTGACGACAGACAGATATAGATCTGTGTATCCACCTCCCCATCTATATGGGTTCAGCAATCGACTGTGGCCAGCACACGTGAGGTAGGCTCCTACGTAGACCAACAATCCGCAATTTCTGCCTATGCCGATGCACAACTGCAAGTATGATTTTAAAAGTGAACAAAGGATTTTTAAGTAATGTTACCACTTAAGTCCTCCATTATGAGTCCCATGGTGGTTCATGCCAAACGCCTCGGGTCTGTATTTCGGTTTGCGGCTGTCTGAGGATACATTTCCCAGGGCTGGGTTCAAGGTTGGACCCCGTCAGCAGCAGAGGAAACACAAAAGTCATCCACTGGGTCATTAAACTTGAATTAATGGTCTGCGCGACGCACAAGAACCTCTGATGTTAACTGTGCATAATCTCAATCACAGATGGCTGGAGGGAGAGCTTCGCGTGGTGCAGACAGGAAAAAGAAATACAAAACTGCCAAGCCTTGAGTAACAGAAAAAGTCACCCGAACACACACGTTCATGTATTTGAACAAGCACTTCACTCGATTCGAAGTAAAGCAAACAGGGAAGAAAAAAAATAAAGATCAGGAACACCATCAGAGAAGAAACCAAGTCAAATGAACTTGCCTTAACAGAGCACGTTGGTCTGTCCTTGACAGCCTCCATGCACGTGGCAGAGTTGATGGTTTGAGGGCAGACTCACATCTGTGGAGGAGCCTGTATGTGTCCTCTTTTTACAGACTTCAGTGTCTACTCTACAGTCTCATTATGACTCCTACATAATGCCTCCCTGGGAACAAGAATAATTATTCCGGATTTAGCCAAAGTTGGAGAAAAGGCTGCAGGCTATTCAGTAAGCAGCAATAATTTGTGCTCAAACTGACAATAAATATCAAATGGACAGTCTTCATTGTCCTGGCTTCTATGGTAATATTAAAAGCTGCCCCAAGCAAAGAATACAGTCAGACAAATCATAAAGGAAGATGTGTAAGTGGCCAGTAAATAAAAATGTTCAGAATTGCTAATAATACAAAGAAGTTACAAAAGAGAACAATGGACTATCTTTCTTTGCGTATCAAAACGGGTAAAGACAGTGTGGTGAGACAGGTAGGTACCAGCCGGTGTAAATGGTATGTTTTCTGGAATGCACTTTTACTTGGTGATATGCATCTGAAGCCTAAAAAATCATCATGACCTCTAACTCAGTAATTCCCATCTTGGGAATCAGTGCTAAGCAAAAATTAAAAAGCATAGCTAAAGTTCATGCCCAAAGATTTCTCACTTCATTACAGCACGATTTATGATGGCCAGAAACTGGATACAACCTAATGGTCCAAGAGTATGAGAATGGTTAAGAAAAATTAAACCAATTGATAGGATGGAAGATTATATAACCATTAAAGAATGCTTGACTTAAGATTAGACTTCAACAATGTAGGGAATTTCATATGATTTGCAATGTTAAGTTAAAAAAAGATCCAAAATAGTTGAGATATGCATTCTTCTATTATTGCTTTTTTTAAAAAATATGTATTTATTCTTGAGAGAGAGAGAGAGAACGTGAGCAGTGGAGGGGCAGAGAGAGAGAGGAAGACACAGAATCTGAAGCAGGTTCCAAGGCTCTGAGCTGTCAGCACAGACCAACTTTGGGCTCAAACTC
Organism: Acinonyx jubatus; assembly: GCF_027475565.1. Lineage (NCBI taxonomy): Eukaryota > Metazoa > Chordata > Mammalia > Carnivora > Felidae > Acinonyx > Acinonyx jubatus. Next base: position 92,573,711 of record NC_069383.1, read on the forward strand.
ACAAAAGGTGAGATCATGATCTGAACCAAAGTCAGATACTTAACTGACTGAGCCACCCAGGTGCCTCTATTACTTTTTCTTATTATAAAAGTAATGGCTATTTTCTTCAAAAAAAAAAAAAAAAAAGGCAGAAAATGCCAATGAAGGCCAAAAAGAACATTTATAATCCTGCACAGACATTGTTAATGTGACTATTACTAGTATTGCTAATAATTTCACATATAGCTTTCCTACTGCTACAAAAAAAAAAAAAAGAATCTGAGTATACATATATTTTTGTAAAGTACCTCAATAGAAGCAATCTAGCAAACGTTGGGCATTTTATTTTTGCAACAGAGAGAAAAGCTGACATCCGGAGCCGGCCGGGCACTCATGGCTGGGCCCGGCGCTCTGTGGGCGAACGGGTACAATCTCACAGAACACCAACATCAGACCTGGCCTTGTAACCAAGAAAGATCACGACAAAACCACAACGACTCCATAACCATGTCTGAACACAGACAAAGTAGGAACATTTTCCAACCACATCAGTGATCAAACGTGTCCCTATCCTGGCTAAAATGAGACGCTGCTGCTTCTTTACCAGTTACATTTTTAGCCTTGATTCTTTCCTCCTCCTATATAGGATTTATTAACATACCCAATGGGAGAATGACTCTTGCTTCCTGAAAGCATCCAATCTAGAGCGAAGCCCAGATCCCCTCTCGCCAACCCCAGCCCTAGAATTCCTTCTTTCTGACACCCTCTTCCTCACAACCCACAGTCGTACACTTGGTTCCTCTGCTTGCAGGGCACTGACACAGCTCAGTCACTATTGTTAGACATTTCTTTTGCTCCAATTTTCACTGTTACAAACATCAAAGAATCCAGGCTGGAACCGAATTGGAAAACTGAAAGGAAACAAACAACAGGGGGAGAAAATACAAAGGCAAAGGAATGCAAAATTACCCCACAGGGATACATACATACATATATACATACACATTCTTCCCATCCAAAAGACTTAGAATCCTCCTTTTCCTACAAAATCACCATTCTGATTCATGGTCTAATGGTTTAGCTGCTTTCCACCAACAGCGTTCCTCCCATCTACTTTTGGAAATGCCCCACCATTCCTAAAATCCAGGACTGTGTATTCACAGCTCTTAACATGGACCATGACATAAAGTTGTGCTCAAGAAGCAGATTCAAGTCAAACAGTCCTGTGAATGACTACGATTTACTTTGTACTGGTGACACCGACCCACAGTAGTTGCAATTATGACCCCTTGCTTTAATAGCCTGATCTTAAAAAAAGAAAAAACAAAGTTAATGACAGTGTTTGTACAGCTATATATAGAAGGAGAGGGACAGACAGACAACACCTCTCAGTGTTAACAACAGTCAACTGGTATTAAACCCCAGGAGAAAATGAGCAATCTGAAGTGGGAAATTATTCTTACAGAATCATTAACTATTCAAAATACTTAAGAAAAGTCACAGCGCTCTCAACATGCAAAGGACGATATTTTCAGCAAGAAGCAAAAGATGGTTTGATTGTTCCAGGAAGACAGATGGTAAGTTTTACATCCGAATTCAGGGGGAGGCTGCAAACAATATGGAAATATTACATTGGGAAAAGTGAGCTGAATTCATTAAAGAAAAAAGGCTTCTATTGTCAACAGGCTTTTGATGGCTATGAAACAAGAGAAATCGCTGAAGAAATTAAAGTTGCCATGGATCCATCCCAAAGACTTTGGGAATGCTTCATGTTGACATCGAAAAAGCAATTAGTATTTGAGACAAATGAACTTGATTTTTTAAAGCACTGAAGAATGTCTATTTTTGACACTGAACTGATTTCTCTTTTTAAGAACAGGATTTCTATTTGTGGCTTCAGCCAGTTCAGTACGTGAAAAAAACCCACCCAAACACCTTTTGCAATATAGCTGTAACACAACTTGGTGTTACATACCTAAAAAATGTTTCTGAAGGTTATACTTGTGCTGTACTTCCTATTAATGGGTGGCTTTTAATCAATTTTGGTATTATTTAGGGCATGAAATGAATTTCTAGTAATGGAACCGCAATTTATACCCTAGTACTTGAAAAATGAAGGTATCTCTGTATAATGGATCCACCTGCAACCACCAGGATGTAACGTTTGCATATAGAGCCATCTGACCACCTGTAAAGGATCATCCTGGAGATCCACTGGACAGCAGGCCAAGCAGGATAACTGACAGTCTAATCCCTTCTGGCCCCAAGAACCCCTGCTCCAACCTGAGCAGAAGACAGGAAACACGGAAGGAACCAGCTCTCCATTTCACCTGGAGTGTTGCCCTGGGCTGTCAGGATTCTAAAAAGATCTGCATTAGTACAAAAGGCTCCTCTACTGAATCCCCTTCCAGAAAGGAGTCAGAGTGCAATCTGAGGAGAAAAAAAAAAAAAAAAAAAAAAGAATGCCATCTGAGTTTGCAGATCACTGTTGGAAACTTCCAGAAGTTAGCTGATGCTACCATCTCTGTCCTTCACGTAAACTCTGCCAGGAGCCTTCAGCCCTGAACAGTGAAGTGCTTCTCCTCATTTCACCACACACAGACCCTTTCTTTGTTTGCTGACTGACATTTTCTAGCTTACAAAGCAACCTGTCCCTGCGGCCAGGTCCCTTCATTCCACCCTGCCGCCACGCCAAACAGCTGACTATCTCGTTTCTAAAAATGAGCTCGGCTGCAAACAGCATCGTGAAAATTTAATAATTTGTCAAAGCGGTAGAACCAACTATTACCAAGTGTTATTTCAGAGTTCAAAGGTAAAGGTCACAGGAAGCTAAAATTTATCTGCTGACAGAGAAAGCTGAGCAATTTAAAAAAACACCCAGGTAAGAGCTGCTTGGCAGACTTATTTCTAAACTAGAAACCTCATTGCTATGCTCACGTATTGGAATTTTGGCTACACAAGAGGTTACACTTAAAAAAGAAATCCACAGGTTCACAAGTTTGAAAGCTCTCTCCCAATGGCACTTTTAAGAGATGTGCTTTTTCTTCTCCCCCGCCTTTTTTTTTCCCAACATGGAAACAAAACAGAATTTAGAATAAGCTTTTTATGCTCATGTGTCAAGCAGCAGAGTCCATAAATCCAGCTATGGCATTCAACTACTGAGAAGTTACCTTGAAAACCTAAAAATAAAAGTTTATGCCAGACAGAACTATCGCTTCCTCTTCCTAGTCCCTGGTGGATAAGGAGCTATCTCTAAAGACCTCAAAAGCCAGAACCTTAAAAAGGAAATATCAACAAATGTGTCAAACTACAGCCTCAAGTTTTTTTCTGCTACATTGCTGTTCTGTAGGGCCGTCCTGAACTGCACGTTCTAATTACTTGAAGAAACGTTTTTACAGGAATCAAGATTTTTAATAAAATCAGAACTAAAATATTACATGAGGCGTGTCTTCATTATTCTTACCAATGTCTCATTGTAGGCCTTCCACTTACTTAATTTCACTTCTCGAGTCTCCGTGCCACGCTCACCACTGTTTACGGAAGGTCTCAGGTGATTCCAAGATTCCTTTAGCTGTCAGTCTAAGGAAGATCAGGGTTCTTAAGGGTTAAGAACGCCTTTCCTCCACACTCCACCTTCATCCGGCTAGAATAATTTCTCTTTTAAAGGTGGAAGGTCATAACCTCTCAGTTACATGATACTTGTCTTTACTCTCTTTTCTCTCTATAGGATCTGCTATGTACTCTAAACGGAGAGGTCTCAATATCTACAATATATGATCACTGCAAGGTCATCACCATTTCCTCAGCGCTGGACTCTTCAAACTTGCTCTGCTTAGTTTATGGTGCTAGTTGAAACTGCACTTGGAAAGATCAGAGTTGCAACTGGGCCAATGTTGTCCTGTTTTTCTCATTTTTCAAAGGTATAAAATGCCATAACTTGGTTATATTAAAAAAAAATCCTTCTAAAAACTTGCCAACACTTTTAAAATGGAAATGATCATTTCATAGTAGTGCCCCCTTTTTTAAAAAAAATTTTTACATTTATTTATTTTTGAGAAACAGAGTGAGACAAAGCGTGAGTGGGGGAGGGGCAGAGAGAGAAAGAGACACAGAATCTGAAGTAGCTCTGAGTAAGCGGTCAGCACAGAGCCTGATGCGGGGCTTGAACCCACTTACTGTGAGATCATGACCTGAGCCAAAGTCGGACGCTCAACCTACTGAGCCACCCAGGTTTCCCAATAGTGCCCCCTTTTTAATGTCACCTTCTCAAGGCCTTTTTCTTAGTTTTTAAAATCAAAGATATATTCTTTAACGAAATTAGAAATATTTCCTGAAATGTTTTCAACCTAATAAGTGTGTTTTACAACAAAGCACACCAATGCCAAAACCATTCAGCATAAGGGATCTTTAAAATTGCATACCATGCACACGGAGGAGAAAATCCCTCTAGAGATTTCTGCAAACTGCACCAAAGTGGTGCACATTATGGAAATCCCTAGTTATTTAACTGTGTACAAAGATATCATTATAGTTTATTGAATAAACACTACTTTTTTACTGCTTAATACATATTTATATAAGAAACTTAAGGGATCCAGAGAAATCAGTCAATAGTGTGTATGTTACAAGTCCCTGAATGGAAGATACATTTACATAATAATGTTTAAGCCTCTGGGGCGCCTGGGTGGCTCAGTCGGTTAAGCATCCAACTTCAGCTCAGGTCACGATCTCGCGGTTCGTGAGTTCGAGCCCCGCGTCGGGCTCTGGGCTGATGGCTCAGAGCCTGGAGCCTGCTTTCGATTCTGTGTCTCCCTCTCTCTCTGCCCCTCCCCCCGTTCATGCTCTGTCTCTCTCTGTCCCAAAAATAAATAAATGTTAAAAAAAAAAAAATAATAATGTTTAAGCCTCTAATATACATAGGAGAAATTATGATGGCTTTTTAAAGAGAGAGAACTCAAAATCAAAATGTTTTAAGAGCAGCTAATTTGTTTATCATCCCATAAATAATCTCAGCAAAATTAGGGATTCTAAAGCCTAAATTGGCACAAGGATAAATATACAGATTGATAAAACTCGGTCAAGAAATAAATTCTAACATTTATGGTTAACTGATTTTTGACGGAGGCCAAGACAACAGCAACAGAATAACTTTTTCAACAAACGAGGCTGGGACAACTGGACATCCACTTATTTGCAAATAAATGAATTTGGACCCTTACCTCCTACCATACATACAATTAACTCAAATTCTAGACCTAAATTTAAGAGTTAGAACTATGAAACTCTTAGGAAAAAAAAAAAACACAGGCATAAATCTTCATGACCTTGGATCAGGCAATAATTTCTTAGATACAACACCAAAAGCGTAAGTGTCAAAAACAAACAAAAAAGTGTGTGTGTGTTGGGGGTGGGGGTAGTTAATGGAACTTCATAAAATCTAAACTTCGGTACCTCACAGGATGCCATCAGTAATGTGAAAAGACAGTTCATAGACTGGGAGAAAATATTTGCAAATCATATATCAATAAAGGACTTGTATGAACAATACATAAAAATATTTTCTGCAAGTATACACAAAAACAAATATCCCAATCAAAAAATGGGCAAAGAATCTAAAGAGAGAGTTCTCCAAAGAAGATATGCAAATGGACAAATAAGCACATGAAAACCATTAGGAAAAACCATTAGGAAAATGGAAATCACAACAAAATAGTGACATACTACTTCACACCCAGTTGACTAGAATCAAAAAGATAAAAGTGAATGTTGGTGAGAATGTGGAGAAACTGAAACCTTCATGTATTGCTAATGAGGATGTAAAACGGTGCAGCCACTTTGGAAAAGTTGGCAATCGAACTGTGCACTTGAAACTGTTAATTTTATGGTATGCAAATTATATATCAATAAAGCTGTTAAAAACCTAAAACAAATTGATTTAATATCACTTACAATGGCATGTGTAATCATAGTATTCTTCACATCAAAATATAACATATACTTTTGTCAACCCCAATATACTGAGCCCTTGACACATTAACACTTTTAATTTAACACATTAACCATGATAACCAAAGAGATGAACCAAACCCCTGATGTTCTTGCCTGCTCAGCATCTGGTAAATTCTAATTACACAGCCCATCACAATGTTCATCTTTGTATCAATTCCACTTTTCCCAAATCACTCTATCTGCACTTGGAGGTTGGACTAGGGTGTCTGCAGGATGCTCATGTATCTACTCAAGGAGCTCTGGCCCAAACACTATCCTTCCTACACATGCTAAGTAGAAGGATGAAGAGTATGTGATTGGCACAGTTCACCCAGGCATCCTGCAGGTTGGCAAAACATCCATGTAGCAAGACAACTGTGGCAGACTTGATGAGACCACAGGTATCCCTCACAGTATAAAAGCAACTATTAATTAACCTTCACGAATAACCTGATCATTAAGTACACAAATTAACACAGAAAAATTCCACCTTCAGAGTTTGAGTCCTACCATTTGGACATCACCACCCCTATTATCTCTGATATGTTCTTTCATACCAAGACCTCCAAGAAATAGGAGACAAGTGTGAACTTCCTAACTCCTAAAATTGGAAACTGGAACACAAAACCGCATTCTACACTAGGAAAATACTTACACCAAAGTGATTTATCAATTTTAAGTATCTGAGGGATTATTATTAAGAAGGCAGATGAAGCCGATTCCGCAGCCCCGGTCAAGCCTTCAGATGACAGCAGCCCCAGCCAAAATGCAGACTGAAGCCTAGGAAGAGAATCTGAGGCAGCACTACAGAAGTAAACCACTCTGTGATTTTTTTCTGAACTGTGAGACAGTAAAAGTTTGTTGTTTTAAGCCGCTTAAAAAACAAACACACAAAAGAATACTCAGCATTTTTTATCCCCACTGAGTTTTAAATAAAAATGTGGGGGTTTAAATTACAGCTTAGTGAATTTATGCTATATCTCACCTAAAAATTTTTAACTAGAGAAGTATTTCATAAAGAAATACTTTAATAGAGGAATTTTAAAGCTGCTCCTTCCTGAGGTCAGCAAAGACAAGTAAGATAGTTTTTTGTTTGTTTGTTTGCTTTGTTTTGTATTGTTCAGGAGTGAATCAGCTGCAGATCTAAGCTAAAGAATGTTAGATTAAATCCGTAATTCCCACCGGTTGATCCCATATTTTTATGTGAGGCTAATGAGGGTGCAGCCTAAGGATAATGATGAACTGGAGAGGGCGGGAGCTGGCAAGCTGGCTGGCTCACAACCAGAAATCAGAGCTGGTGCAATGCTGGCTTCATGTGGTGGGATGGAATCGGGGATCTATGGGACCCATCACTCAGCCACTATGATGAGCTAAAACCAGGGCTTGAGAAATGCTGGGTATGGACCAGGATGCTTTCCTGCCCTATCAGTCTAGGAAGCAGCAAAACCAGGGGAAAACAACAGACAACTACCATGAAACTCTCAAAAACCCTTTGGTGGCTGAGCCTCACGGTGCCATTCCGTAGGCGTGCACTACAACGGAAATAACCGCAGACTACCTCATCATCACTGAGCTCGAAACTGCGTATGAAGTTAATATTCACTGTTTCAGTACCGTGACAGCGTTTTGTTATAAAAATGGTTAAATACCACTGGTTAATAAAAACCAGAAGACAATTAACTTGATTTGTTCCATAAGCAGAAAGATTCTTTAACTTTAGAATTTACTATGTCTGTAAACAAACATGTAAACATATACAAGGATTATTTCGCTCCCTTATTTTTTAAAACAGCACTAAGATCATGAAATATGTCAGAAACAGGTCAGTAAAGAAATCACCATAATTGTTCTAAAACTTTATCAAGGCCTGCCAGAGATTTCTACAATAAGTGGAAAAACATAAGTTTAATCGCTCTTTTGTTATTTTTTTTAATATATATATTTTTTTAATCTTTGAGAAGGAGTGAGTGACAGATCGTGAGTAGGAGAGGGGCACAGAGAAACAGAGACAGAATCCGAAGCAGGTTCCAGGCTCTGAGCTGTCAGCACAGAGCCCGATGCAGGGCTCAAACCCACAAGCTGTGAGATCATGACCTGAGCCGAAGTCGGATGCTCAACCGAGTCACCCAGGCATCCCATTTCTTTTTGTTATTTTTAAATGCTACCTCCTTTTTTGTGGAAGGGACATTTCAAAGCACTAGGCAGTTCCAGTAACAGCTCTCTCTTTCCTTTTGTTTTTATGTTTATTTATTCACTTTTGAGAGGTGGGGGCAGAGAGAAAGAGAAGCCCAAGCAGGCTCTGCGCTGTCAGCACAGAGCCCAACATGGGGGCTGTGAGATCATGACCTGAGCAGAAATCAAGAGCTGGATGCTTAACTGACTGAGCCAGCCAGGCACCCCTTTTTTTTTCTTGCCCTTTACCTACTACAAAGGAGTAT